>NC_071404.1:11298000-11922500 GCF_017976375.1 Cuculus canorus | reverse complement strand
CGATCGTATGAAAATCAGAGTAACGGGGGGGGGGGGGGCGGATCTGTATGAATTAAGTGGCTAAAACAAAAGGCCCTGGAGAAGCTGTTGGAGGCGGGGATCCGCAGGGTCCTCGCTCTGCACGGAGGACAGCCGGGGCAGCGGGGAAAATGAAAGATTTCCCCTCCAGGAGAGCCGGCCCGGGGCAGCGGAGGAGCCGGGGAAGGTCCCTCGGCCGTCCGCGGGGCGGGGGCCCGTCCGGTCCGTACATTCGTCTCATGCTCAGCAGCTGTGCGGGTTGGGGGGAGGTCCTGGGGGGCTGCTGCCGCCTGGAAAACGTCAATCTGTGTCACCCCGGGGCCGAGGAGGCTGTGGGGGCTCCGCCGATACCGTGGGGCTGCATTTTCTTTGGATGCTCGGCGCGGGGAGCCCCTCCAACCCGTTCCCGGCTCATCGCTGGAGTCCTCGTAGTCCTTTTTGTTCCCTCCGGCTGCTGGGCGTCGCTCCGAGTTAACCCCAAAAGTAAGTTTATTGCACGTTTTAAAAAAAAATAACAACAAAACCAAAAAAAGAAAAAATACCCCAAAAAAAAAAAAGGAAAGAAAAAACCAAAACCCAAAACCAAAAAAAAAAAACCAAACAAGAACCACAAACCAAAACAAACAAACCCCCCACAAACAGTCAAAAAGCAGAAAATCGAGAAACGTGTAAGTTGGAAATAAAAAGTCCGGGTAGGACGGGGGGTGGAGCTGGAAGCCGGGGGAGGGGGCGAAGGGTCCGCGGTCCCGGCACAGGTGAGACCTCAGACGAGTCCTGTCATCTGCGACCGTAGGAAAGGGATGGAGGCGGCGGGAAAGGTGCCCAGGGGGTAGCTGACTCCGCTGGAGAAGCCCACCAAGGGGGGCGACATGTGGGGCAAGGTGAAGCCCAAGGCGCTCGCCGGCGAGTTCTCGTGGTATAAAATGGGGACCCTCACTATCCTTTGGGCGGCGTGGGAGAGGTTGGCCGCCTCCAGGTCTGCGGCCAGCTGCCGCTTCCACTTGTTGCGGCGGTTCTGGAACCAGATCTTCACCTGGGTCTCGGTGAGGTGCAGCGAAGCGGCCAGCCCGGCCCGCTCCGAGCTACTCAGGTAGCGCTTCACGTCGAAGGTGGACTCCAGCTGGAAGACCTGGCTGCGGCTGAACACCGTGCGCGTCTTCTTCTTGCGGCCGGCGGCGCGTTGCTCCGGCTCTCCGGGCTCCTCGCCGCGTTCCTCCTCCTCCTCGCGGGCGCCTGGTCCCGGCCGCCCGCCCGCCGGCCCGCGCGGCGCCGCCCGCCCGCCGCCTCCGGCCGCCCGCTCCGACGGCTCCTCGGGCAGCTCGGGCGAATCCCGGTCGCTGGCTGCGGAGAGAGGCAGAAGGCTGCGAACTGGGGAAGCCGGGGGGGAAGGAAGAGACGGAGCGCCGCCGGCCCCTCGCCCCGCTCGCCGGGAAGGGAGGAAACGCGGTGCGGAGAGAGCAAGGGCAGCGTTCGACGGGCGTGGAGCCCGGGAGAAGAGTCTTAGCGCTGCCTCGTCTCCTCCGATAAACTCCCGAATAGGTGTGAGCGCACCCGCACCGCACTTAATACACACGCGTAAATATAACTTCATGTATATCTGCATATACTCATCCACGCACAGACTCATATAGGTGCGCGCGTGTATACGCATCCAAGTGTCTACACACCTATGTGCACACATATATGTATGCAACACACATATACTTTATGTATCTACTTAGTGTACAAGTATACGCGTGTGTGTATGCATAGAAATATATATACCTTTACATATACGGATGCACATATTTGAATACTATATATATATAGTACTCATATTTATACACACAGTATAACTACCCATTTACACACATATATACGCATAAATACTTAAAAATACATATGTAAATATACGTGTGTGTGTAAGGAGGGCAAGTATATTAGGGTGAGGGTGTATGTAAAGGGAGGTAAGAAAGTATTTTCACTTCACGTTATTCTGAACTCGATAAAACAAATGGACTGTGGCAGCTACTGTAATATCAGGGCACTGCCTCCTAGCACGTCCACATGGAGTTTCCGACACTGCTTTCCATTTGCAATTTTAAAGGGGAAAAAATATTTCTTAGTCTCTATAGAACAGGGGGAAAGGAAATAAAAACAAAGCGGTTGTATTGGGACCAGTTTTCTGCTTCTATACGTACTTTCGACAAAAAAGAATTAAAAGTTAATAAATCTTAAAAAGAAACTCTTCGGATTGCAAATCGCGCCTCTTTTTCTTACGGAGCAATCCTGCAAACTCTACAAGCTCATGTAGAAATGAAGAGATGCGCAGAGGGCAAATATTTTTCCCATCAGAATGAAAATAACCACCGATCGCAGCCCATGAACTTGTTCAGATATTAATTTCTATCCCTGAAGCCAAGCTTTTCCTCCCGGCCCTAGGCACCGGAATCCCAGGCCGCTGCCTGAGCCCGGCTCCGCGGGAAGGGGCAGCCGGGAACCAGGGCTCCGAGCCCAGCCTCTCCCTCGGCTTTCCAAACTCGGCGTTGCGCTGCTGGGGAGGGGAGCCCCAGCTTTCTGGCTGGCTGGGGAGTCAAAAATTTTTTACCAATATAAGAAAACGGGATAGAGGAAAAGCAAAAAGGAAAGGAAAAAAAGCCCCGAGCAAGCAGACAACGCCAACTGTTTACATTTCGGAGGCTCCAGGTGCTGCGAGCGTTTCAGGGGGTTTGACCCGGGCTAATCGGAGAGGCAGGGGGCGAAGGCTGCGGGGGGAACCCGCGCACCCCCCTCCGCCCCTGCCCCCAGGGGCCGCGGATTCCTGTGCCGGGGGCGGGGGGGGGGAGAGAAGAGACACCCCCCACCCCCCATCCCCAGCGATTAAGGGTAGGGGAAGGTGACTTACTGTCGGGGCTGGCGCAGCCCAGGAAGGCGGCGTGCGCTCGGCGGTACCATCCGACGGCGGCGTCGCGGAGGGGGCAGCCCGGGGAGCGCGTCCCGCAGCGCGGCCCCCCGCGCCCTCCGCCCGCCGCCCGCCGCCCGCCGCCCGCCGTGCCCTCGCTGCCCAGCAGGTCCTCGATGAAGAAGGACGAAACGCGGGCGGAGGTGGAGCCGGCGTTTTCCGTGGCTTCGTCTGGCATGGTCGGAAAAGAGCTGCGGGATGGAGGTCCCGTCTCCTCTGCTCCCCGCTGCCCCGCGGCCGCCTCCTGCCTCTGCCTTAGCCCCGTGGATGCTCTCCTGGTATAAAAGGGTTTTTTTTCCGGAGTAATCATTTCAGATCGCGGTTTGCCATCATTTCCTGCAAGCTAGGAGGGGAGGGGGGAGGGGGAGGAGGGAAAGGGAAAGGGGAAGGAAAAAAAAAAAAAAAGCAACCCGACAACCCATCGGAGGCGCCAGATTCTGCGCGAAAACGATAATAACGAAATAAAAATGTCATGCGAGTTAAACGCTGGGATCCGAGAGGGGGAATCCTGCGATTGGAGGAGCGCCTCGGCACATGGGATTTCCGCAGGGGAAGCGCAGGGCGCGGAGCGCGGCGGGGCCGGGCGCTGCCGGTGCCTGGGCGTGTGTGTGTGTGTGTGCGTGTGTGTGTGTGCGTGCGTGTGTGTGCGTGCACCGCCCCGGGGCTGCCACTCACGAGCTCCTTATTTAGGTCAATTAGGGAGCAAATCCCGGCGCGGGGGGGGCGGCAGCGCCGGCCCCAGCACAAGGGCTGCAGCCGGGAGGGGGGCTTGGCCGCTCCACGGCTCTGCCTTCCCATTGGCTGCGGCGGGCTCAGCGTGCAGCCCAGCCAGCCAATCCCCGCCGCCAACATCGCGGTTGTATTAATATCATTATTAATAATCATCCCCTTCCTCCTACCCCCCCAATTCCCCCGCATCCTCCGAGCTCTTTCATGTCTGCTGCGATGCACGGAGGAGATGCGCCCTCCGCCTCCCGGAGAGCCTGCCCCGGGCCCGGAGCGGTGGGGTCGGCCGCCACCGGAGCCCCCGGGTGGGGGACACGTCGGTCTCCGTGAGCAGGCATTGTCCCCGGTGGAGAGGAGGACTCCCAGCACGCGGGGGCTGGGGACCCTCGTCTACAGGGTCTCCCGAGGCCGGTTGGTGACGTTTAACCTTTTTCCTTTATGTATAGGTATATAAAATATATGTATCTTTTAATATATATACGTATTATGCCTATATGGTTTATGTAGGAAGACAGACAGCCCCTCATGAAAGCGGTGCACCCGCCCGGGCCGGGGGGGTACCCACTCCAGCATCCATCCCGCAGCTCCTAGCCCGAAGTTTTTATTATTATTCCTATTGCAATTCCACTTCATGGAAAGCCATAAAGTCACCCCTCCCCCTTCCCCCTTTTCCCCAGCCCTTCTGGATTCGCCCTCTTAGGGGCACCCACCAACCCCACAAAACTCTCTGCAGGACACCGGGGCAGGATTGTTATCCTCTGTTTTTTTCCCCCGGGATGAGGCAGGCCAGATTTGTAAAGGGACGAGTGAATGCAGGCGCATGTCGGAGACCCGTGCAGGTTTGGGTGAGTACGCAGATACCCTTGCAATGTTCACTTGCAGGTCAGCTCGCTCCTCCTGCTCTGCTCTGCCTTCTCTGTCAGGATATTCCTACTTGCTCCCCTTTACGGTACTCCTGGATAAGCACCCCTTTCCCAAGCCCCGCCCCCCCTCCCCCCTCTCGAACCCGTGGCTCCCGGTGGGAGGCTCCGGCGGGACCGGAGCGCAGAGGGGCGAGGAGACGGTCTCCAAGCACGGAGCGCTCCCGCTCCCGGGGTGCCGGTGGGGACTTTAGAGGTCAGGGCCTCTTTCAGGAAACAAAAAAAAAAAAAACAGGTGAGGGGGAAGAAAAAAAAAAGATATTTCTTCTTCCAAAGACTCCGGGAAAACATTGCAAACAGCCAGAGCTCTGAAATGGACTCTGGAAAAGCAGGAATATACAGGGTTCAGCTTTCTGTCCTACCTGGGCAGAGACCGACAGGAGTCGGGCGGGTTATAAACCGGGAGAAAGTGCATTCGTCACTGGTTGCACAGGAGTGATGTTAACGAACTCTGCTTTTAAGCTGTGCGCGCCTTAGTGCGTGTTGATGGATAGGAAATACATGTCTTAAGCATCCACAAACCGTCAGTTCTGTTTGACTGTCAGACTCAGAAAATACATGTGTGTTTTCCGGAACAAAGAGAAAAACGTGGGCCCTGTTTACATTTCATAAACAATGTGCAGACTATACGCATGTATCCCTTACGCATATTTTATAGAGTGTTCCTACTGTGTGGTCATACAATTTATGTAATATTATTTGCTTGCCACTTAGAATTGGTATAATAAAATGAATAAGAGTAAATTTGCTCTTATTCATAAATCCCCCCCGTATTTAGCATAACGTTTAACTGTTCAGTGTGTAGTAACGCTGAACTATGTGAAAAGAGATATTCCTGAAACAAAATCGGGATGAGTATAATTCTGTACCTCCAAATACAACATTTGTACATACATGTTGTGCGTACTTTGTATTTTTATAAGCTTGTAGTTATGTTTACGTACCTTTTACGTACCTATAGTGACATGACTACTAACACTTTATGCTTAATACTCTTTGTGCTTATCATGATGGTGAAGAGGAAAAGGGCGTGTGTTCGCTGGATGCCTCCCGGCAGCCACCCAGCACGGCTCCGTGCAGGAAGCAGTAAAATAAGACACTAACATTGTTTTCGTGATTTAATGTCAGAAAGACTTCCTGGGCCCCTTCCCCAACTCCATTCGGTGCTGCCTGTCCGGGGGTACCGCGGGGCAGGGTGGTTCTCTTGTGCATTGGTTGTGTCCCCGCGGCTCCCGGACCGTCTCTGTCGGGATTCGGGGGTGGTCGCGGAGACGCAGGACCTCTCCTTCCTCCACCGATTTCTCTCCCACAGCCACTCCTTTACGGCAAGATAAACCTCTTTTTGTTTTGTTTTGCAGGCAGCTGAGTGGAGGGGATTTCTGTGGGCAGCAAGCTCCTGCCTGCCAGGAGGGATTTCCCTGTTTTCGGAAAAGGTGGCTTTGAGACCAGATTTAGATGGAAGGAGGTGGTTGAGTCACCTTCCCTGGAGGTGTTTAAGGTACGGGTGGACGAGGTGCTGTGGGTCATGGTTTAGGGAGTGTTAGGAATGGTTGGACTCGATGACCCAGTGGGTCCCTTCCAACCTGGTGATTCTATGATTCTGTGGAGCCCCTCCTCCCAACACCCATCCACACACCCCCTTTTTTTTCCTATCTCTGGCTTTGTGTCTCTGCCAGGTACATGTTTTTGTGCGAGGCCTTAGAGACCTCCAGATCCAGCTCTGGTGCTGATGGGGTGTCCCCAGCTGAGCAGTCCTGGCTCCCAGTCTGTGCTGGTCACTGGTGTGGGATGTCCTCTGGCCACACAGCCCGTGGGACATCTCTCATGTCACCCTCTCAGGCAGCCACTGCTCCTGAGCCTCTCGTGAGCTTTGCTCGACGTGGGGGCAAAGCTCATCGCCTGCGGCGGAGAGAGGAATGGGGATTTGGGGCCGAGCTCCAGAGGGAACCATCAGACGAAGGGCTGCCTTTAGGGCCGAAAACGTGTGTGTGAGTGTGACAAGCGCCACCAGCGAGCCACGGCGATGCCGGGCTGGCCGCTCCCGCCGCTGCCCTGCCCCTTCCCGCACGGGCTGGAGCGGGCCTGCCTGCAATGTGAATGCAATTACCTTCCTGGTGTTTGATGTCTCCCCTCGTTCTCCCCCAACAAGCACTGCCTCGATGCGTCGTAAAATAGAAATGAAATGAAAGACAGGCTTTAGCGCTCGCTACCTAACCTCTGCTCCTCTCTGCTTTTAAGTGCCCGCGGTACATTTGGAACCAGGATCTTTGCAGGAGGCGTTTAACCCCCGGAGCTGCGGGCAGAGGCGGCTTTCTGGGAAGGGGAATCATCTGTCCCTTCTCCATGCCAAAAAAAAGAGGCGCTGAACAGATCGCTCACTTCCTATCAGCCTCCTAACAGATGCGGCAGCGCTGCGGGTAAGGACTTTCTTGGCCAACTTTTGCCTCTGGTTGATGTATTGATGTATATCTCTAGGTATACACTTAAAAATAGTTTTTCAGCCAGGTTTCGTTTAGCTATAAAAGTAAAAGAGATAAAGACCGGCCTCGCATCTGCAGTAAACTGTCAGGAGCCACCGAAAGGCAAAAGAAGACACAACAATGCAAAAGCAGCTTTTTTAGCGGGGTCCAGCGCTCCTTTAGAGGAGCAGAGGTGATGGTGGTATGGTTTGGATGTCTACTTTAGAAAAACCCGTAGAATAGAAGATTAAGCAGAAGATGCTTTCACAGCCTCTCAGCCTCTGGGTAACACCTCCCTGCTCACGGGGAGTTGTGGAGATCTCCTCAGCTCCCGGGGGAGCAGCCCAAAACTCTCCCTGCATGGAAAACGTCAAGTCTCTGCTGCGGCTCCGCTGCCCTCCAGAAGCCACTGATTCGGAGCAGGAGCCGCGGGAGAGGGGTCACTTCCCTCTAACCCTTGCTGGGACAAGCGGAGGGGCGACTTCAGAGGGGTGTCCGGACAGCCCTTCCCTGCCTCCGTGAGGGGCCTGTGCTCATCTCATTGGGATATCCTATGGGGTGACCATTCCAGCAGGGAACACGCAAAAAACAAGGACAACATAGCAGTGGGAACTCCTTATTTTATTTTATTTTATTTTATTTTATTTTATTTTATTTTATTTTATTTTATTTTATTTTTTCTGCAAAAAAGAAACCCTGATGTGGGTTGCAAAGCACAGCAACAATTAGTGGATTTCCTTTTTGATTTTGCAGTACATTTTAAGGGGTACCCAAAGGTGGGAAAATAGAGAAACCTATCATTATGTGGTTTCCCCACCCTCACTAAATTATCTCTACAAACCAAACCCTTCTGAATCCTTCACCTTCAGTGGTACCGGCAGAGGACTTTTTCCCCTTTCAAGGATGTTGCACAACCCATGCTGATTCTCACAAATGTATTCGTTATTCACAGATAGTCCTTAAGTGCTTTGGATGGAATCTTCCGCTCCATAGTATGTCCTGGTTGTCCGTGATGACTGTTCATTGCTCGTTATAGATGTCATACAATTGGGAGTATGAATCACATCGCTTAAGTGCTGTTTGCTTGCTAAGTGAGCGCTTTTTTAACCCATGATAAATTATCAGATTGTAATATCCTTGGGTAAGTGAATATGTTAACGAATAAAACACTTAGAGAACGTTTTTGGGGAATGTCTGTTCCTATGTGTTAGAATTCCGGAGCCGTTTCAGTGATATTTATTATTTTTCTGACAGGAGATGGGTGGAGAGACAGAAAAGGGATCATTAGCAAATTATATAATATCTTTAAAAATGGTAATCCCTACTGAAATGAGCTAACAATTATAATACAGTCCTGTTTTAAAGTGACTTTTCCAGAAAGGACTTTGGCATTGATTTCCTTACATAATTTTAACATCATTTCTTTTTTTTTTAAATGTATATACAGAGAGAGAATGCATGGTTTTATTGGTACTGGTTAGGGTCAGCCACAAGAGAATTATGGAGGTCATGTGAAATAGGTGCCAATAAAGCTTTTATTATTGTTATACAGTCAAAAGAGCATTATGAAAAGAGATCCTTAACAGACCTAACCATGGCTATTTTGTTCTGTTAACAATCAATTGTACAGAGACATAGTAAAAAAAAGTTACTTTACAGAGCTATTGAACATTAACCTATTATCCATAAGACTTTTGGAATTATTCTGTCTCAGAAGGTCTCTTGAAATGAAACACTGCACACAACTCTTGATTTTGCCTAAAACAAAAGATTTAAGTAAAAGAAAAAAAAGCACCATCACAACAGAATAAGACTATTTAAATTTTGAAATAAAATTTTACTTTTATGTAATGCAATATAAGAAAATCAAACTATTTTTTTCATTAACGAGGTAAAATTTATCTCCATTTTGCACGTACCTACAATTTGAATCTGAAGATTTTCTGCCAAGACGGAGCTTGAAGTTGAGGATTCTAAAGTAAAATTTCATTAAAATGCTGTTCTCCTTCCCTCACCTAATCTTGAATAATTTTAGTGGAACATTAAACCATTATCAAGAACTGTAATAAATTTCCCCATATATTGAAACATTGGATTCTTAGATCAAACTTCAAAAAACAGTTGGAGTTTAATGAATTTAGTAAAAACTCATACCTTCTTTAATCTGATTGACTCAGGAGTTTTAGATTAATTCCAGGACAGAGCCAAATTCAATCAAATAAAGTATTAAGAACTTAAAGTACAAAACATCCTTTGTATTTTTGCAGTTGAGTAAAGGAAAATCGATGCATATATCCAAGTTAGCCTCCAAATAACTTTAACATTGCGGTAAAAATTATACTCCTTTCTGCATTTTGATAGTAAAATGATTCAAACCGTATGTACTGCAAGGAAAAAAAATAAGATAAATTGTGAAAATTACACAGGGCTTAATTATATTTAAAAATCACCTTTATTTGTAAGTTATATTCATAAGAAACAAGTGGGCTCTGCATCGATAGAAAACAGAAAGCATCTCCTTTCCAATTACTTTTAATTCTTTCATCATAAAAGAGGAAAACATATCAAGCTCTAAAGCTACCACTACATCAAGGAAACTATTTTTCATTATCATGTGAAAACTGTACTTTTGCAAACCGTATTTGAGTGAGGCATATTGATTGCCCCCCACCTTAAGCCCTCTGTCACCAATGATATACACACAAATGTAAAACCATGAATTTTTGGATCAGTTCAGAAATAATCTTTATAGAAATCAATGAGCAGTCAGACTTTATGTAAGTCATTAAAATCGGGGGATGAATGTAATTTTCCGATGGTTCTGTAATATATTATAAATACCTCTGCAATGCTCCAGTATACGTGGAGATATGTATCTGGAGATATATACAGTTACATGCTTATGAATATGTTTGCGATGGTATATAAAAATTGCATTTTCACATAGCATGAAAGTAGTGTTGAAATGCCTTTAGAAAGGATTGGACCTAGTCAAAATTAATACTGTCATGAACTCAGATCCTAATATAAATCCGTGGAACCCCCAAATGCATTCACTTTCTTGTTCTGAATTATTTTGTTATCAAGTCTGATTAGTCCTAGAAAACCCTGAAGCAGTAGGAAGGCTGGGTCAAACACTGAGTGAACTCAATGGTAGACCTCTGTTTGCTTTCTCTCGGCAAGCAGCACTGAGATGTGCTATCTTCCCTGGGATCTCAGTGGAGCTAGGCAGGAAACCCAACTGTATAAGCTCCTTCTCATAAGACTCCACTTTGACTTCACAAACTCCTCAAGCTGTGTTAGAACGGTGCATGCCAGTTCCCACAGTAATTCCTCATGAAATCTGAACACTGCAGCCCACATTCTGCCCTTGAAAGGACATGAGAAGTCAACCTAGAAATTTACACAGGCCTCTGGCTATGAAAAATAAAACCTACGCTGGAGTTATGTGAAATTGGAGCAATAAGTGGACTTGCTGCAGGAAAATTTCCACTTCACACTTTGTGAATCCATGTCCTATCCAGAGGAAGCTGAAGACTTGGTTTAAATAGAGACATTACTGGAAAGGTGGGCAAGGAGATCTGAAGGTGCACCTTTACTGTGCATCACAGGGGTACATTCTACTGACTAGTTAGGAAGAGGTACCCATGCCCCTTTTATCTCCTTCTTTCACGCAAAACTCTCCTCCCATATTTACTGGGGGGATTAATTAAACTAAGCACAGATCTTTACATCTAACCTATGCTCCTCTTAAAGACAAAGCATATCTGGCCAACATCGTCCATACATTCAGGGGGTAACTGTTGTGTAAAAGAAGTCAGATTAATCACTTCCCAACCTTCTGGCCCTGGTGAGGTTTTCTTGCCTCTTCATGATAATATGTACCATGGTGCAGATGAGTGAAGGGCAGCTCTGCAGAGAAGATGCAGTTAATTGAATTTTATAAGCGGAAGGCACTCAGTGGGAGATGGGACTGCACTCTTCAGTGAGCATGCTGTAATAGTGTGGCCTCTCCACTCCAGGTTACAGATGACTTGGTCTTCCCTTGTCCCACTGAAATGTTTTGTATGACTTGGCTTTCTTGGCTGAGTGTGTACGGGCAGGCTAAAAAGAATTATGTCACAAGCTTAGGCAAATATCTGTCCATAGCCTTCACAATAAACTTTCTTCCTGTCAGATTTTGGCTTATCAGTCTCCTTCCAGACCATGACAGGTCATTTATAGCATGAAAAAGTCCATTAACTGCTCCTGGTAGGTATCAGACCATCCCGTTCTGGAGTGGGAAAGCACGTAGTCCGCAAAGGCAAGCCATGTCACGCCACTTGCCCTTAGAGCTAGAGGATGAGGCCAGCTTCAGGCCATCCTGAAGCACCCAAAATCATCCACCAAGGGACAGCGGTTTTCTCAGATAGTAGGAGGAAAACATGCCCTGTCATCACAATGTGCAGTTAATGGTAGTTTGGCTAGGTGATGTGCAGTTTGCAAAACCTCTTGTCTACATGTCCTCCACTCCCCAGCCAGCATCCTTGCAAAAGTCTGGCAAACACCAGCCCTTTAGCAGTATTTATAACTATATATCTATCTGATGAGCCACTCTCTAAAAGTAGGCTAACTCAAAACATACATTGCTGCTTGGAAATGCAGATGTGAAGGGATATCTGGTTCTAATATACAGATCACCTTATGGTGTGGCAGGTTTCAGTTTCCACAATAGAGAGTGCATTTGTGCTAGGAGTGATTTAAGCCATTTGGGACCTTCAAAAGCAGAAACCCTTCATGAACCTTATTGAAAATGACTATGCTTGGAGAAAAAAAAGTAAAAGAAACTAGGGGAGTGATCCAAGATCACACACATCTAAAGGGTGGAAAAGGAAGCCTTTTCCAAAATGTTGCTCTTTCTCACAGAAGACGCTTAAGCTGAGTGTGAGACAAGTATCTCCATACCTTTGTTGAGCTATGAAGCCCTGCTAATGCTGCAACTGACATCTTGCTATGAAAACCCACCAGATTCAGCCCAAAAGAGTCTGTTTATTAAATATTAGCAGTATTTGCCATAATAATTTCTATTGCATTTTCTTTTTTTGTATTTCTCCTTTTGCTTAGGGAGGCAATAAGGAGACGACAAAGCAGACTTTTCCTTTCAGATACACCTGGTGGATTTGAACTCTGATATTTCTCTTTGCCTTACTGCACGGAAATCCCTTAGGAAGACCAAAATACCAGCAAAAAGATCGGCTGTGCAGATTGGAAAGAAGGATTTTGCCCTTGGGTCCAAAACCGGAATGTTTTCTGCAGATTGTAGACTCCATAAAACATATGTACTTAATAAATAAGCAAACAAGGCTTGTGCTTGAATGGGGCTTCCGTGCAGTAAAGGAGAACAACATTTGGCAAGTTGGGGTCAAGGGGGTTGACGCTTGCACCCCAGAGCCACATTTTTGCAAATACCTACTTTTCTCCTTCACACAAACTGTGCTGTTGAGGTGCACCAGAAGAACCTTTTGGAAGCTTATTCTAGGGGATCTGAAATGATCTTCCTCACAGAGCTGACTGTCCACATGCAGAAAACGGAGGGAATACATCCACCTTGTCAAACTGGTAAACAAGATGAGCTAAGAAGGCTTTCCCTCATTTGCATCTACTGTCTCACTGCCTGCACAGGTCAGCAGAGAAAATAACAGAGGGGAAGTAGCTGGAATGACACCAACACTCCGAGCTTTTGGCACCCCTTTGCAGCAGGAGCTCAGGGTCTTTTTGCATCCCTTCACTCTGGAGCTGTCAGCAAGTTACACACCCTGTCATGTATCTCAGAGCTGCTGAAACGTTATGTGCTCCGTCTCCACCTTTTGCAGAGCTCGCCTGACCCTGCCTTGCTCCTTGCTTAGGGTGAAGTGATTTCAATCCCCTCAGCAGCCCCAGAGGGTCATCCAGTCTTGGTCAGGCCTAAGAGGTTGTCCTTTTACATTTAGCAAAAGAGAAACATGTCCACCATCTGCTTGCAATTGCTCTCTAAGACGCTGAGCATAGCCTTTGCTTTCACATGTCTCCTGAACGTTTGACAATCAGGATATTCAGAGTGAGTGAGATCTTATCGGTACTTTTTGGTTGTCAGACCAAAGGCCTGAACACCACCAGGTCTCCAAAGGATTCAGTTGCAATGGAGGACACGTGTGTTAAACAAGGTGGTTGTCCACAGCAGCAAGCACATTTCCAGTGCACCATGATGCCCGCTCGGGCCAGGAGCCAGCCAGATGTCAAGTCTGATAGATTTATTTTGACTTTTTCTGTGTGGAGAGGCAAGAGGAGAACCTGCAGTGTATGACCCATCTCCTCTTTCTGTGCACCCCTACTTGGCAGGGACGAACGCTACTGCAAATTTTGCCAGAGATCACTGTAGAGGACAATGATGTTAAACCGAACACCTAACTTCTAACTGGTTGATGCTGGTTGAAATGAAATCTACCTTTATTTCTTAATTTTTTGTCTGCTTCTAGCTTGTCTAGCTGGAATAATCCTTTCCTCTTCCTCCATTTGTACCTTTTAGTGTTAAGAATGGCAGGAGCAGAATAAGGACCTGACTCATCACTCCCTCTTTTGCTTATCCTTAAAAATGTATGTATATAGACTCAAAACTGTGTCATACAAAGGTGTAGGGCAGACATACCCTTACATAAAATGGCAAGTTTTATGTGATTGTCACCAAAATCTTACAGGCTACATTGATGTCAAGGTCAAGTTCGGTTGAGGATAAAAAACCTAGTGTCTGCTTAGATTTGTTGTTCTCTTAGTCCACAGGGATAAAAACAATTGGCTAATTTGGAACTCTTAACCTTCACTGTAATTTTAATTGTTTTACTAAGTACAACAATTATATATTTCTGAATTAGCTATATTTGGTTATGTGTATTAACCTCATTTTCAGTTGACAAAAAATAATAATGAAGTGACAATGAAATATTTCCTCTGATTTTGAGATAGTCCGTGGAATCTTTTGGGCACCTCTGGGATCAACAGGAGACTAAAAATCGACTTTGATTCTGAGTCTTATATACATATTTTCATTTTTGATATCTTTACCAAGGTCAGTTGAAAAAAAAAATGTGTGAAATCTACTGAGATTTGGCTCTAGAAAAGCTACCTTAGGCTTATGAGATACAAATTTAAGTGTGGATTATCCTTGAGAAGCCTGAGCCTGGGGAATCTGAACTTGTTCTTTCCATAAGGACCTAATTTGTAGTTTGTATGAGAAGGATTAATCGGGATTTAAGCAGTACTTGCATCTTGTTGATCCTAAGGAACCCTTAGTGTTATTTAAAGAGCTTTGGGAGCCTTGTTGACACCTAATGATGACCTATAGATTCTTTGGATTCAATTTAAATTCAGATTAATATTCCAGATTAGATTGCTACTGCCAATTTTGCAGACAGTAGCATCCTAAAGGGGTTATCTGTACATAATCAGAAGGTAAGCAGGTTATGTCGACACAGACTATTTAATTTGGACCATAACCAACGTGTTTAAGAAAAGAAGTATAAAAATCCTAAGGTTGTCTTTCGCAAAGTCTGAATCTGGGGAAATTATTAGCTGGTATGTGAGTTTATACGGCCTTCGTTTAGGAAGAGAAGTCTGGATCTGGATGAGGTCTGCAGAAAGTAATCCAGAACCTTCTGAGCAACTGTCTGGATCTGACCTATTTCAAGATAGTGATCTTTAACTGTAGGCCACATGGGCTTTGTTCTGAACCTGACTTATTTCTGTTCTGTGGTCTTATCTGATGGTTCTCCAAGGTGCATATTTGGCTGGACTTCCTTGGTGTGGAAAAATACACCTGTGAAGCAACACACAGGAAGAGATTTTCACTGGCAGGGACCAGCACTTTGCATCTTTTCCTTGTGTAAATAAAGCCAACACAAAAAGTGTCTGATGATTCTGCACTTATTTTGAAAGAGATTAAAATACTTCTCTGCACACACACACCCATCCCCCACCCCCCTTTTAGTTTCCTCTGTGTCCTGAATTGCTCTATCAGAGTGTTCTAATCTGCTTTCAAAATGTGTGCCTGTATTCACTTGCATGGAAGAAAATGCAAATATTAATTTAAGTGGAACATAAGTGAAAATAAGAGGATGTAGAATAACATCTTTGTTAATCCTCCATAGATATGATACGTAGATGTGTTTAAATTGCTTAAATACCAGAGCAGAATGCTATCTCGCTGAGTTAGTGTGTCTGGAGATCAAATCGTCCTTATTACAGTGCCACCTCGAGGACGGATTCCTCCCTGGATCAAACGCAGATCTCTGCAAAGTGTTTCCAACCTGATCTGAGGGATGTGGTTTTCTCATTTCCCTTACTCAAAGGTTACTCAAAGTCAAACACAGGTGAGGTCCACGGTGTTAAACGACTCCTAACCTGTCCTGGGATTTCACAGAAGTTGCAAGAGCATGGTGCATGTAACCAATCTCAAATTAAAATGATTGCTGTGGTCTAGATGGACTAAGATTTTTCCTAGCAGTTTTATATTGCGCAATCCAAATGCACAATAAACTTAGATCTGTACTTTTGCCAAGTTGCAATTTATAAATAAAAGGGTTCAGAGCAAGCCAATTTTCCTATTCAGTTTTAATAGCTAATACTCTAAAAACCTCAAGGCTAATTAAACCGTTCATTGTCCTGCTGCATTTAATTATTCAGATATTGATCTAACGTCTTAACACACAAGACAAAACAGTGACATATTTTATATTTGGAAATGGGTAAAATAAGAAGCAGACCTGGTTTAAAAATGATTTAGTAGTTAATAACTGAACTCAAAGAACAGTATTTCCAAGGGTTGATTTTTTTTCATGTGCCATGCAGTCTTTCTGTCTATTAAAAAAAAAAAAAGAAGACAGTGTAAAAAAAAACCCTTCAGAATTTTTCTATAAAGTCTGACTCAGATTTCACATCTAGTTGAAAAAATCCCACATGGTACATCGCTAAAACCATGTATCTGTACAAAGATGAGGACAAACCATTTCGCTAGGAAAATCCAAGGAATTTTGTATTCAAGTTCTGACCCTACCTGAGACAATCTGTGACCATGAACTAATAAGTCACACGAACTTGTTCCACCACTGCTGGAAAAATGAGCCTCATATATTTCCTTCTTTAATTGTTGTCTTAATTTAAGCCACCATCTTTCTGATATGAGTCTTGAATTTATTGGGTGCTTAGTGCTGGTTGTAAAATAGAAACCCCACCACAACACAACAGAGCAAAACACTCCATATGAACAACTTACAAATAAGGTAATAACAACTCACACCATGAGAGTGATGAGGCACTGGCACAGGTTGCCCAGGGAGGTTGTGGCTGCCCCATCCCTGGAGGTGTTCAAGGCCAGGTTGGATGGGGCCTTGGGCAGCCTGATCTAGTGGGATGTCCCTGCCCATGGCAGGCAGGTTGGAACTGGATAATCTTTAAGGTCCCTTCCAAACCTAACTATTCTATGATTCTATGAAGGTTCTCCTGAAAGAATGAGTTTGTATTCTTCCTCAGGTTTTCATTTTTTTCTACCCCTTTTAATGCCATGGAAACATCATCACACCCTTGGGAGGCATTCTTGTGACTTCTTTGAAACAGCTATTTTCTCTCTGTTAGGCATTTGGAGAATGAGAAAGACAGATATTTTGGGTTCCCACAGCATCACTTACATTTTTATTACTGCACAAAGCAGAAGAACAGAACCTGGGTAATTTGGAGTAGAAATTGTCTATAATTTAGCCATCTTCAGGTACCCTAGATACTCTAAACCACACAGAAATATCCAAACCTAGCACTCAGCCTGTCTTATCCACAGGACACATTTATCAGATGAGCTGTGCACTTCTTAATGCCTACTACCCTCCACTGACTGTGAGGAGATCCCATGATGACTGGTTGAGGTACACATGTTCAAAACATAAATAGCTTGCTTAAATGTGGCTACTTTGTGCCTTTTTATATTCCCAAAGACACACATAGGACTTAAAATATGACACAAGACCTCTTTGAGACTCAGGCAGTGCCAGAGCAGGACCTTTTAATGCTATATGCCTCAAACAACACTAAACACGTTTCTTTGGCAACAGATTCCCACTTGCAAAGGCAATGAGACAAATGCCATCATTAATGTCTGTTTTTTGTTCAGAGGACACACTGAAAAGCAAAGTGATTTATCAAATTATAGGCAACTATGCACTCTGGATTTGACTCTGCCTGCTGGATGTAAGCCCTGTGGTCAGAAGCTCCCAGGGGTGAGGGCTACATGCTCCTGCTACAGATCAAGAGAGCAAATAACGGTCACAGAGCAATTCAGTTGCATTAACTGTCTACTTATGCTCCCTATAATGATGCTTAGAAGCTCATCTTGAACTTGGTTTGGGAAAAAAAGTAAGAAAGATAATGAAATTACCATAAGACAATGTGCTGCACAGGCAGGCTGCAATGCAAATATCTCAGGTGCTCCTGACTCCTCTGAGGTGGAAACTTCTCTGCAAGACTATTGTAGACTGCTCACTCTGCTCTGAGAACTTCTTCCCACAGGGCAGCACAGATCAGAGACTTGGATGTGAGAGCAAAACTAAAGCTGTTACAGTGAGAAAGCACAGGAGAAGGCAACAAGCTGAAGGAAGGGCTTCCCAAGCCTTAATCTGTGCCGAGGTTGCACTTCCATTCAAGACTGTGACCCCACGAGCTATTAAGGTCCTGTGGCTAGTCATTAGATAGGACTGGGGCAATATTTTTCTCTGGAGGAAGCAAATTTAAAGTTCTGAAAAGCAACTCATATTTCAGTACAATGGCTCGGCAGGGGGGTGGCTTAAGCCTGCCATTTGAGAGACAACCAGTTTATGCAAAATGTAGCACGCTTTGCTTTGCATCAGGAGAGACCGTGGCTTTCCCCTTAACTGGATCTAGCATTAGTTACAGGTAGAATACCTATACTGGAAAGACACAAAATAGCATGTGGTGTATGGTCATTATTGCACTACTCACTGGCTGGTAACTTGGTATGCTGCATCTCCAATTTACAGTAACTGACACCAGATAATACAGTTGGGATTAATCCAGGCTTTATGAAGTGTTCCAAAAACTCAAAGATAATTACTACACTTGAGATTCCCAGATTGGCATATGGTGTTCAAAACATTGTGCAATTTACGAGAAAACATAAATTCTGCAAGAACTCAGTTTTGCCAGAAAGCTGGCTTTCCCCTCAGATTATTTACTGCTAATTGCAGGGAAGTGTCTTACATATGCCAGTGTATTTCTTTTTTAATCGACTAGTCCAGTTCCTGTTACCCTTTAAAAAATTACCTTATTAAAACCAGCCGAAGAAAATCTGGTTCACAGTCTGGCCAAGAGAGTAGAATTGACTGTCATAAACTATAGCAGATCACTTTGCAGTCACATTACAATCAAGCTTAATAACATTAAAGCTTGTGCATAGTGAGAAATTCCACTTTAAATTCCTTCACCATCTGTTGAATAAAAATCTACTGTATTTCCCTTTGACTCCTCTTTTCCTTAGGGCTCTCAGCGCACAGATGCAAGCTGAGAAAGGCTGTACATAGGGTAGGGTGTCAGGGGAGTGAGCAGAAGGACTGCAGACAGGCTGAAGTGGGAAAGTGAGATCTGCTGATAGGTGTGAGGGACTGAAATTTCACAATACCAGAAATTGTTTTATCACAGTGAAATTATTCTAAAATTAAATTGCTTGTTAAGCCTTTTCTCAATGTATCTTCACTGCTTGGATTTTGGAATCACTGCTGCAACAATCAGCTGTTACACAGCTTTGGGTTAGCAAATTTTTTTTCATAATAAAACACTTTACTGCAGCTGTCCGAGACCTTGCTTCTGTCATATAAACAGCACCATCTTCAGGCACATTTTAAAATCTATCAATTACCAAGCAAAGACCTAGCCGTTCCTTACGATCGGAATGCTCTTTTTCTGCTGCAGAAATTGTAGCTCTCCTCCTCCTGTTCTTTCCCTGAGCACTGCGCACTGTCTTTAAGACTTGACACTTGTCAAAATTAGGCAATCAACTCAAAATGTGACAACCAACCTCTTCCCACTTGCACCCTTCGTGCCTCTATGATGGAATCTTTCCTCAGGTGGACTTGCATTTTCTTTAAACAATTTCACCATTAAACCTGTTTCATACGTGTTATCTAAATTTTTTCTTGTGTGTTTTTTTTTTTTTCTTTCCAGTCTCCTCTATAGAAAGACCTACTTCATTAGCAGGTTCAAACAATGTATTTCAAGTTCCTCTTTTTTTAACCTTGAAAGAGATAGAGATTTCTAGATCATTTATATTTCTTTATCTGCTTGATTAAAATGTATGTTTTTAACACAAGCAAATCCAGTTAAGACAAAATAGATAAATAAATTATTAGACTCTAGCAGTTGTTTTTATTTCATATGTAAACTAAACAAATCTGGGCTTGGTGACTGTTAAAAACACAAGAAAATACAATGAGAAATACTAAGTATGCTTTATAATGTATTGTAACCAGCTACTGTTATTTCCCCTAACAAAATGTCATTTGCATTGTTTGCTTATTCTGCAATTTATTTTTTTTCTATAGTCCATAGGCAAATCAGCAGCAAAGACCTGCATGGCAGATCTGTGTTCAGTTACCATGCAGGTTTCTGGAGCTATTGGGAGGGGACAGACAGAGCCCCATCCCTCATATCTCCTACTGCCTACCCATAGACCCTGCAATGGATGTTGTAAAGCGACTATGTTCTTTATCGGAATGTTTACCCTCTTTGAAACACAGTAACGGGCTCTGTCCTTTCTTTGCCAGGTAACAAATGGAGAAAAGATGCAGTTCCTATATCCTGCCCTTTCCTTGCAAAGGGGAGGATGATGCTTAACTTCACACACAGCGCCAACTCCACCAAATTCCCCTGAATCCATGGGATCCCTTCAGCTGTGGGTACCGAGTCTTGCAGCGCTGATGAGAAAGCACACGTTCTTCTGCCTTTGCATCATTTGATAGACCAACAACGTGGTGACATTTGAGGTTTTCGTTAGTCTTATTTGGGTAAGAAAATTTTTTCAGTACTAAAACTGCTGGAGTTGCCAGTTTTATGTACATATAGTTATATAGCAGGAAGATAATTTCATCAAAGAGTTCCCATCAAAGTTATGGTGAACTTCTGCACTCCTCCTGTAAGAAATACTGCAGTAGGCAGCACGTTAGAGGTTTCAGTGCACATTTTAACGCGTGCATTTGTTGGGGACAGCCACAGAGTGAAACGATCACCACGAGCAAATGCTATGTCCGAGGGGTACTGGGGGCTCTGGACTGAACCCCCATCGGTGTTAGCGCATTTCTCTTTAGGAAAAAGGGTCCCTCTTCACGCCTGCTTTTCCCCGCTCTGGCTCCTCTCGCCGCGCACCGCCGACACGAGCGGCTCGGGGCGCACCGTGCCCGGGCGGGGGGGCTCTGCTCTTCCCCGGGAGGCAGGGAGGGAGATGAGAGAAGGTCTCCGGCACGGAGAGTCCCGGGTGGAAGTTAGAGCCGAGGCCGCCGAGAAGGCTGAGCAGAGCCAGCCCTGGCTGTTCCGCCGTGTCTCCCCCCTCGGACCCGTAGGGAGAGGTCGGGGGAGAAAGGGGTGCACATAGGGATGGAGTCTGACCTCAAAGTGGGGCAACAAAAGGGTCCCCCGCCCTGGATAGGAACTGAGCTGTTCATAATGAAGGGTCTTTTTGATGTCTTGCAGCCAACGACAAAAATCTTCCGTCTCCCCGTCCCCGAACTTTCCTGTGCCCTACTTCTGGGAGAGAGATCGCCTTTGCGGGTTGATCTGAGACGGAAAAGGCTGCGGTAACGGCCAGGAGCGAAGGGTGGGAAAGCACCGAGGCTGGAAGGGCCGGCCGGGGGCACACCCGAGCGCCACAGCGCCCCATTTGCAGGCAGGCTGATCCTCAGCCTAGCCCCAACCCCTCCTCGGTCCCTTCTGGGGAAGGGGGATGCCACCCGTGACCGCGGCCCCGAAGATCAGGCCCAGATGGCATGGGATCTGCAGGTCCTGCGGCTCCTGCAACATCGCCTCCCAGCCTGGGGCCAGCTCGCGGGCACAGGAGCAGGTGCTCCTCACGGCTGTGCCTCCAGGTGTTTTGTCCTTCCCCGAGCTCGGGTGGGAGCACAGGAGATCCCGAAGCCCTCCCCGACAGCCCCGAGGAGCCGGCAGCTCCCCCTGCTCCTCCAGCAGCACCAAGGACTCGGGACATTGTGCATGGCATTGCGCATGGCACCCATGTCCTCACCGCTGAGAACAATCGGGGACAGAGGAAAGGGCTTCATTTTTCTCCCCCCCTTTCTCTGTCTTCCTCTCCTCCCCCTCCCCTCCCCTCTCCTCTCCCTTCCTCTCCCTCTCCCTCTCCCTCTCCCTCTCCCTCTCCCTCTCCCTCTCCCTCTCCCTCTCCCTCTCCCTCTCCCTCTCCCTCTCCCTCGCAGCGAGGGTCTCCCACAGAGACGCAGAGAGGGCTGAGAAACAGGGGAGTAGATTTCTGAACCCCTAAATCAGCTTTTTTTTTCCCAGCTGGGAGGTGAATTCGTTCAGTACCAGGCGCCCCTCCGAGTCCCAGCCGGGCTGAGGAGGAGCGAGTTCCGACCAGCGGGGTGTTGTTATTCGATCGTTTCCCCTCGTCTCCCAAGAACAGGGTGGTAATTCCAACAATTTTGAAGGCAAACGCAGAGCAGAGCACGGTGCAGGGCGAGGGGATCCTCACAGCGTCCTTCCGAAGAAGTGTCTTTCCAAAAATTTTACTTCACGAATCTGATCTTCCCTCTTTTAATTTTATCCCAAAGCAGGAAGATTTTTTTGTTGCTTAATTAGTGGAGGTCTTTTTGTTGTTTGTTTAGTTTGGGTTTTTTGGTTAATTTGTTTGTTTGTTTTACTTTAATCTGTTTTTAGAGGTATTGCTGTCTTTATTGGACATTTGGAAAACAGAAAAACAAAAAGAGAACTTTTCCAGACTATTTGATTTCCTTCAAACAAGATCTTATACTAGTTGGGTTTTTTTTGACCAGCACTCCCTGAGACTGGACCAAGCGGTATCTAGTCTTAAATTAATACACAAAAAAAGAGGTGACTGTCAAAGATGAGAGGTGTATTCCCAGCTACACAGGTGTCATTCAGAAAACTCCTGAGTCCTCGCATTCCCCAATATTTTCCAGGGTTGAGGTTACTAGGTGAAGGTCTACTACAGTAAGTTTTGATGCTCTCTGGAGTGCACATTCTCAATCATTGCCTACTCTGAAGCCTTGCTTATATTCATCCCATAGGAAACATGGCTTTTTGTTGTTGTTGTTGTGAAAATCAATGGCAGAACAAGTAATTTTCTATGGGAAAAATCCCACAGAGGTATGCCCTGCTCCCTGCGAGCTGTGACAACAGAAGCTGAAGTGCTGCACACAGAGTTCACAGCAGATTTTCTCTCACTTCTGCACTCTCACCTTCATCCTCTTTGCCCCACCTTCGGGACTTTGCAGAGTCCTTCTCCAACCGAATCTCTTTGTTACTACCCATGTTCTGGTTTTATGGTGATTTACCCTGCTCTCACTGCCTTTCACATCAATCCTCTAGGTTTTTGTTTCCTTCTTACCCAGAAAATGCTGGTGGATGTTTATGAACTCTGTTCTGTCCTATAATATTATCACATAAACAATATTTTTCAAAAGGCAGTTTTAAACAGTAAATAAAATATAATCAAATTATATGATGTACCAGATCCTTCCATTCTGGAAGTTGAGCTCTATCTTTTGCCTTTCTTGGAGAGTCTTGTGGAGTCTGCAATATATTATTCTGAATTGTTATTTAAGTTATCAGGGGTCTCGGAATTCATATCCATATATTGCTGACAGTATTTCCTACACTATTGAAAACAAGCACCTAACTATAACCTCTGTAGCAAAAGAGTTTCTAACCTGAATCTTCTCTGCCAAATCTGGAATGTCACTGTTGCTAAAGACTAACACTGTTCTCACAAAACTCTGTGAGCTACAAACCAAAGGTCACTTTTCAGGCTGTATCCCAGCAATTTTATATATTTTTAATGGACATCGGTATTAGGGAAGTGCAAATCTATTCATACTCTGAGCATCTCTGAGGCTTTGCATTTTGGAGATTTTCCAATTCTGTAAAATACTAAGCTCCAATTTTATTACTTTCTGAAATCAGTTTTAGTTTCTTGGGAACTCATTAGTACCAGCACGAAATCATACCTACAAAATTCACCAGATTGAAGAAAAGCTGGAGTTAACTTTGCAAATTTGCTCTTTACGATCATGTTTTTGGAAAGTCAGACCTACAAGCAATTAGTGTTAAGAACACATGAAAAAATTAGAGAAGACTGAACTCATTGCCCAGACCTCAGCACTCCAAAACACAAACCACATGTTCTCAGGGTCTAGGTTTGAACATGAAGCTGAGATAATTCATATCTGATCTTGTATGTAATTGTGGGTAACATACAGAAGTGATTTTATGCCCCACTAGTAGGACTGCATGTTTGTGGTATTTGCATTTTTTTGGCAAAGAAGAGAAAATTAAGCCTAATGCAAAAACATTTTTATCACTCATATGAATGAAAATGTCTGTGTGATACATGTGGCAATGCGATTTCTGGGCAAGAAATTACTTCTCTTTATTTTAAGAGATTTGATGTGCTTTAAAAAGGAATGACCAAAGTCTTGCTCTTGAACAATCCAAGTGCGTCTCTCCTACCCAGATCATATCACTTCAGTTTTTTTTCTGGGGGCTGCTGAATAATCCAAATTCCCAGCTATAGAGAAAACAAGGTGTCTTGAGCTGTGGTGTGATCATGGTCACTGAGTCACTCTGGGGAAGAGCTGCCCTAGATTTTCAGATTTTTGTAGGAATTCCAGATTTTCATAGGAACCACTTTTCTCAGAAACAACATCCTTTTGCCCTGCAACTAATTTCCAGAACACTGGTTCCTTCCCTGTTCATCTTTCAAGGGTACATGTCTTGCTGCTCCCAGCCTAATGGCATTTTGGCATGCTGCTTGCAGAGTTGAGAAACTTGGCTGCCCTCAAATTGATCATCAAGGAAGAGCCCATGAGCTAAAAGAAATCTGGGAAACATGAGGAGTAAGGATGTGGCTTTGTTTAGATTGGAAAAACAAAATAACAGGGGAATAATAGTTTTCTATATGTAAAAGATTGATAGAAAGTTGATGGTGATCATTTGTGACCAACTGAAGAATGAGAAATTATTTAAATTCATAGCAAAGAGAACCAGGATAAATATCAGAAACAGCCTGTCTCTTGTTGGTATCCAGGAAAAGGGTTTGGTAGAAATTCCAAGACTTGTGTTACAGAAATGCAAGTTAGAAGAAAAACCCATAAGAGACTATCTAAAGTGATTTACTTGACATCTTGCATAGGGTGGGACGGTGGGAGAGTGGTCTGGATGATTGCTTGAGTTCTCTTTCAGGGCTTCACTGTCTCAAAGATATCATCCCTGCAGGCAACGCAACTATTCAGCTGGCTGACAGCTGATGTAGGATGGAGATTAAATTCAGCTGAAGACTGACTATGGTGGTAGAAATATATTGATTCATCTGAACTTCAGGCTCTTAATTCACACCCAAATCGCTGGCAGAGCTGCCGCTGATTTCAGTAACTCAGTACCAGGTCCTTAGCTGGCAGTTGCTACTGTGCCCCTTTTGTCACGTTTTGAAGAGGTGTTGCAAGACTGGATTCTTCCTAAATCCATTTCAGCTTTGTGAAATATGATGGCTATTTCAGCATGAGATGTGTGATAGTCAGAGATCAGAGGGGTGAAGGAGGGTGGTTACAGCATTATGTTCACATCTGTGCTACTAAATGGAAGTATTAACATTTCCGTTCTCTCATTCATTGTTAATTTTAATAATATCCATATTTTGGATACTGAAGTTATTGTCTGAGGAATGCCTTCAGTAGTGCAGAAAGGATACAAAATTGACCTGCTTACAGGAAGAAGACCTGTATTTTTAGTTCAATTGTCAAGAAGATTACTTGAAGAAGAACTCGAAGTAGGAAACACTGTATTCTCTTTCTAAATGTTGGTCATGGAGAACATGTTACGTACAAAAGAAAATTATATGATGGATTACATAGGGGCAACATAAGTTTTAGGCCAAATTTAAATGGAATTAAGGAAGTTCCTCATGAACCTGCCTGTTTATTCCTAGGGATCTGCAGAAAAGTAGGAAGACTTGGAAAATCCTCATTCAGAGAGGAAAGAAAAGCCCCTGTGGCAACTGGGGGAAACCAGGGTTTTTTTTTTTTGGCCAAATTTATTTGTTTTATTTGCATCAGAATAGGTGAAAAACATTCATACAAGCAATTATGGAATGTCTGATAGAGCATGGCAACGTAAAGACAGCACATTTTTATTTCTTAGCTGGCTGCAAAGGTAAGAAGGGACAATGTACATGCTGCAGAAGGTGGTAGGAAGGGTGGATAGTGAGACAAAGAGGAAGTTCGGAGGGCAAATGCAATAAGAGGAGGACAAAACAGTGGCAGACTGGAGAGCAGTAACCAAATAGGTTTGAGGTCAATGTGGAACACCCCTACCAAAGCAGCTCGTGGTGAGAAAAAAAACATCTGAGGAGAATCAGATAGGGGTTGTAAGGATATAAGGGAGGAAACGGGCAGAGGCACGGTCCTTGGAACGGCTGGAATAGGCACAGTGTCTCTGGGCTTTCATGCAAACGTTGCTCCTGGAATAAAAGCCCACAGGGGATGAGCAGAAAGGAGATGAGGGTCCAAATTAACAAATTATTCAGCTGCGAATCATAGAACCACCAGGTTGAAAAAGATCTCTTGGATCATCGAGTCCAACCGTTCCTACCTGCCTCTAAACCATGTCCCTGGGCAAAGGGCAGGGGAGCTCCGAGGACAGAGGGAGCAGTGCCTGCCACCCTTGTTTCCCAGCTCAGCTCTCACCATGCCTCCTCTCACCCTCTCTGTACACCACCTCGGACCAATGAGCCTCACTGAAATCTCCTGCCGCCTCCATCACTTGTGTGGTAAACAGTGGGAGCAATGATGCCTCCCTCGGCTGCCGCCGCTCTCACCGGGAGGGGAGTGGAGCCAGGACTGCTAATTAAGGTGCCCTGTGAATAACGAAGCAGGAGGAACCATCCCTGCCCTTAGGGCGTCTCCAGGAAAATGCAGTTCAGGTGCGTAATGCACCGGGTATCCAGGAGATGGTCACACCTTAAAATGGGGCAGAGGAAGCTGAACTCAGAGCCCTCGGCCTATGGCGCCAGACCTGCAGCCGGGGCAGAGGGAAGGTGGGGGCTGCTCCCACAAGCCTCCTCAGAGCCCCTGCTGAAGACCGAGGTGCTTTTTCATTTTCGTCTGGGAACTTTCCCCTCATTACCCTCCTGACAGGATGGGTGCAGACAGCATTAGGGACGCTGGGCTACACACCGGCCTCAGAGGAATGTTCTTTCCTCCTTCTCGGCGCAGGGGGAGGCTCACCAGCGCTCCCAGCCAAGCACCTTCCCTTGCAGGATTCCTTTTGCTGTTTTCCCGGCCAAAGGCGGCTGCAGGAGGGCAGGGAGCCTCCACCCCACCCTCACCCCTGCTCCCCGCAGCTACACCAGTGAGTCTGACCGATGCCTTTTCCCAGGGTTAAAGGGATTGGTGATTAAAGGGGCCTTCTGACCAGCTTTCCCCTAAAAGGAGCTTACAAAGTCCGTTTGTTTAACCTTTTCACAGCAGCTTGACCCTGTCATGAAGAACAAATCACTCCGAAACAATGTCGAAGTGTGGGACTGGTGTGTTGCTCCCAGCCTCTTCCTCCGCTGCCGTTGCACACCCAGGGAT
Organism: Cuculus canorus; assembly: GCF_017976375.1. Taxonomy (NCBI): domain Eukaryota; kingdom Metazoa; phylum Chordata; class Aves; order Cuculiformes; family Cuculidae; genus Cuculus; species Cuculus canorus. The sequence continues at coordinate 11,895,553 of NC_071404.1, read as the reverse complement.
GGGCAAGGAACAAGGACCCTTTTCTGCATCCCGCCGGTCCCACATCTTCATGGAGCAGCTGTGAGTTTTCAGCCCCCGGGACAGGAGGACAGGGTGCAGGCGGTGGATTGGTGCCAGGGCAGCCCATCCTTCTGCCTCCAGTATTTCCCAAATATTAAATGCACTGATGGGATTGGTACTTTTTTCCCCCCTCCCTGATGCTAGACCCTTCAGCCAATTTTGGGGTTTCTATTGCCTATTTTACAACTTTTGTGGATTGCTTAATAGTGAAACCAAAGAATAAATAAACTCACTAGTGAATTGAATGTTACTGGATTGCTTAAACCTTGTTACATTCTTTATTTTATGGATAGGGAAAGAGCTATTAGTAAGAAGTAACCATTAAACACTTATCAAGACAATCAGATTCTAAATGATAGCTCTCTTTTTGCTTAATCCAAATGATCAAAGCGAAAATGTATAAAGAATTGGACAAAAGTTGTTATATTCCAGCATTTTGATGAAGTGATTTTCTACATGAACAGGAAAATGAATCTTAATAGTTTACCACAAAAATATCCTCGGGCGATGGTAGTACAATTAAGACTTCTTTAAATAGTACACAAGCTAATGCAGTTCACATGGCGCCATTAGCAACTTCAAACCAGTATTTGGCTATTCATTTAATTTAAAACAGCGTGCGCTAACACAAAACTTAGCAGCAATAATAAACGGCTAGGAAAGTAAACAATACCATCTCTGTTGAGTGCATAAAACATTAGTCAAAATCAGCAGAACTGGATTTTGATAGCAAGTATAAGCACTACATATTTTCTTTTATAATAGCTACTTTTTTTTAATCTTGGTTTTCTTTTGGCTTTGTTTTTAAAGAAATAATTCTTTTAAAGAATAGTCATATTTCTACTGTATTTTATGGTGCCCAGTGCTTGTCCTTATGATGAACTTTTCCTTTGTTTGTGAATATTGAAAAAATAAACAGCAGCAGAACAAACTCTGTGTAAAATGAGGGACTGGATGAGTTCACATCACCATTACAACTGTGAATTTAAACATCATACTGATATCTTTGTTTTTTTCACACTGTTGCCTAATGATGTTCACTGCAGAACAGCGATGGAAACAGCCTGGTGAGCTGAAGGTGTTACAGTCAATTTAAGTGTTCTATGGAAAAACAGGTATCGTAGCAACAATGTGCTTAAATATCCTTTCTGAAAAGCAGGCCAGGTTATTTAATCACTGTTTTAGTCTGGACACTTTCAAAGTTTGTGGGAAACTACTGAAATTAAGATTGTTCATGTGTTGAGGATAACACTGCTCCTTCCCACCAGCTCTCGCAAGGGAAAATGTTAGTTCTTATCCTAATTAATTTTACATAATGGTGTCAGCTGGCAGAAAAAATAAAAAAAAAATAACAGTAGCAGCACTGACATTAGGATAGTAAAATAAATAATCCACATCAAAACACTTAGGGAGAAAGCAACGAAATGAGGGAAGTTTTGAAATGAAATCAGATTTCTTTACTTTAGGGGATGTTCCTTATTTTTGCTGACCCTCTGTTCACAGCAGTCCCTGCCAGCCCTGGAAATCCCCATGGAAATTCAGGTTCCTTGCTGCTTTTCAGAGTTTGGCCCTTGCTGCCAGGGCTTCCTCTGCTGTATAAACAGCAAAAAGAGCTGAGGTGCCAGAGAGTAAGGTGGGTATGTGGCTTGATAAAAGACTAATAACCAATACCTGACCCTTGAGAAATGAGTTGGTGGTGGACAAGGGGCTGTACCTCTCTCAGCAAGAAGCCTCAGCCGTGAATCCTGCCGTGGAGCACAGCATCCAAGCTAGTCCTGTCTCAGAGAGCAAGAAAGAGAACTTAACAAATAATGATGCAAACAAGAAGCATTGACTTGTCAAGGAGAAAACCTGCGTGAAGTCACCCTGTGAGTTAAAAGGGAAATGGTTTTGTGCAGTGCAGGAGAGGGCCATCAGGCTTGCCAGCACATACGTCCTGCTGAAGCTGTTCCACTTTGTATGAATAATTGAGTCACTTTCAGAGGAAAGACTTGACCGTGCATCTCTCACATCCCGGGTGAGCACCTCAACAACTGGGCAATACAATCAATCTCCCACTTTTCTCTCTCTGGCCCAATGAATATTTAATCATCTATACAAAGTGAAGCAGCTCCGATGGGAGGGAGTGGAAACCAGGCACCTTGCAAAAGCTCTGTAGCTCAATGGTCCATCTATTTTTCCACCAGCAGTTGAATCCCTATAGACAAAAGCCCTTGTGAAAGAATGGTTTGTGTTTAGCAGAGTCCTGAGATGGAGGAAGGCTGCTCTGGTCTCCTTTCCCATCTCTAACAGGTAGAAACCTACACATCTTTTACAGCTGATGATGTTGATGCCCACCCTTCATATAGTTGCCCAATGATTAGGAATAGTCACCTAGGAAAGAGAAGATCCAGCCAGAACCTGCATCTCACAGGAGTCACTAGCTGCCAGTGCATGTGCTGCTGCTTCTGCTCAAGCTGGTGAGAAAGTTGAACAGATGAAGTCGGATGGGTGGGAAATTTTGCCCACGCACCCAGTGATGGGAGCTTAAGTCTTGGAAACGTTATGTCTCTCACATGGCTTCTACTTCCACATCCATTCCTTACTTTACCCACTGACTGATGCAAAACACAATCCAACACATTGTAGCAGTAAAAAGCATGAGGAAGAGCTGCAGGGAATAAGAATGCAATGAATAAGGTCATTCTGCCCAAGGCACATTTTGGTTTTTTATAATTTCACAGGAAACTAGGCCATCCAGTAAGGGTATTTTTATTTTTTTTTTAGCTAATGCAGATTTTTGAAAGAAAGCACAACTAAGTTTTTTTAAAAATGTGCTGAGCCAGAAAAGATACTATTTGGGTATTTCTGTAGCCTATCAAGGTAAAAATGGAATGAAAAGTGCCTTCTAGAAAAAAACACTCCTAATCTCATGAGGTCCTGAGCTCACTCAACAAATATTTTATTATTATTTTTTTGCTTATAACAGGCACAAAGACTTGAACAACTGTTATTTGCATCTGCACTAGAAATCCAATAATGGCATTCCATAGGAGAAAATGAAAAAGATATTGAACCTGTTTAAAATGGATAATTTGCTATAAACTCTCCATTCTGCCAACATTTTGCTGCATTTTTCCCTACAGACTTTCTTTTGGGAAATTCAGGTATCTACCATCACCTCAAAATAAGACGCTAGAAACTCATCTCTGTTGTTTACACTGTCTTTCTCAACTGTAAAAGTAACACCTGTGTGCTGCAGAATGAAGACAAAGTCTGGGGAGTCAATAATGGGTAAGAGTCACCACAACAGGAATATCAATCACCTCTTCAATCAGCTGTGCTGGTAGATGAAGGTGAAAGCGTGGTCAGAAGGTATCCTTCTGACATCGGCAAAGGGCAATTTGTTGAGCACAGTCTTGCTTTGCTTGCAATGAATCAATTTTTTACCTCTTTTTTTCATTTCAGGCCAAAGTTGCTGAGCCATGGTTTTTTATTCTATTCTTTTTTTTTTTTTTTTTCTGCAGCAAGCCTCAGCCCTACCTACCAGAGCTTGTTGGCAGAGAGGGTAGCTGGAAAGTGACGAGTCAAAAAGAATCAGATCAATTGGGTCATTTCACAAACACACCGAAATGGCTGGGAGCATTTTCTGATGTTTTCCCCTCTTCTAGCTGCAGATTGAGTTACCTTTGCTAAGTGTGTTTAAACTAGTCTTGGAGAAGGGCTGTAAAAGGGCCTGGAAATGCAGCTGTCACCAGGGATGGGAAACGTAGGGCTAAAGCATCACTTCCGCCACGGCCTCTTGTCACAGCACCATGTCATGGATGTACTATCCATTGTCAGACCCATCCGGATGGCGAAGGACTCATCTTTTCCCTGTCATACCTGACATTGCACAGGCTACCTCAGCCATGCTTAGGTTATGGATCTGGCAGGCTGTAGCTGGGAAAACAAATTGGTTTTATGCCTTCACCTGTGTGCTGCCTGTGTACTAAATTAACAAGAAGGCTTTTTGAACTCAGCTACACTCAGTCACCCTCCAATCTCACCTCTCTTTCTGAACACCTGGTTGCTCTCCACAAGCCAAGGATTCCCTGTGAAGGATTCGCCATCCTCCTGTCACACTGACCTGTTGCTTGGCAAGCCTTCCTGAGGCAAAGACAAGAATGTGTTATTTAATTTGAAGTGCACTGCTTTGACTTCAGAAAGCAAACCCTTCCATAACTCAGTGGATTTGGGCCATAAGCCTGACACTATGGAGGAAATATGTGCTTCTCAGTGACATGAGGAAAAAAATCACTTAGCAGTTATGTATATTACTTTAAGCAATATAGATGTATGTCTTTGTTTAGAAAAGTCATCCTTATTTCAGCAGCTGCTGCAAGGAGAGTACAGGCGTAGGGAAGGGATGCTCATGTAAATATGCCTAGAAAAGAGTTGTTATTTGCAAGGCTGCTTTGACGTAGAGGAGCAAGATATTGATATGTGAGTGGGTGGTGTCATCACTGGAGGGGGAAACACAAATACTGCAGTTTGGGCTTGCCTGGTGCTAGGGAAGAGAAAGACTGAAATTCTTCTTCACTGAGATGTCGATACCATGTATCTTGTAAGATCATTTGTATGGTTTTTCCCTGACATAGCTCTTGGCCTTTTGTTCAGGAAAATCTAATGAAATTTATGAAGTTTTTTTGTTTGCTATCAGGGACAAAAATTTGTCTGAGTCAGCATCGGGGGGGGGGTAGGTCATTGTAGCTTTGCTTGAAAGACGATTGACATAGCAAATGCATTCAGGTTGGTTAAGCCCCAGCTCCAACGCTCTCTCTGTGTGCAAAAAATAACACTTCAAGTGAGCGTGGTTCTAGAAAATGAAAGAACTAATTGCTGGGGTTAGAAGAACTCAGCCAGTCTCAAGCCATTAGGATCACGACTGAGCGGGGAATGTCATGGAGCCAATTGGAGCAAAGCTGCCAGGGCTTCACTGCGCTTAAGACCTAACCTTAGGTTGCTATGCGATCACACGACTGTGGCTCCAACATTCACAGGCAAATATTCCCCCCACACCTCAGCAGCGTTTCCCTCCACGGACACAGCAATGAACGCAAGGAATGCCAATTCCACAATACTCCTGATCACCAGCAGGATAGGGACAGACAGGCCTGGCGGTTTAATTTGCCTTTTTTTTTTTCCTAGAGGAATAAAAACAACAAAAAGACAACCTAGTCTGTCGTGAGATTTCTGACTGATTGTGGAGTAATTTGGACAGAATGGAATAGAGCCTGCTCAGTGGTTCATGAACAGCACTTATCCGTACTCCATTATTTTCCTTTTAGTTTGCTTTACAAATTAGAAAAGGGCACCAGTGTCAAATTCTTGATGCAAGCCTCTGTGTGAAATGATAAGCTAAATCCTAAATTGAGGTCAAAGCTGTTCATGTGGTTCCTGCTGCTAATAAAAACGCTTTTCTTTGTTCCTCCCTGGTAAGAATGCCTGCCTCGTTTATAAACAAGATCTTATCCCAAAAGAGCCATCTCTATGCAGATGTTAGGGAAAAGTACCCTGCTTAAACTATAATCTTTCCTTTTGTAAGGAAAAAACAGTATCATCATCACATTGAAAGTAGCGCATTTATACTAGCTTGAATTCTGTGTTTGCCTGCATATAGCATCTTAGAGTATTTTTCTGAGTGGTTCACAATACGAACAAATAATTGGCAGCATCAGAACTATGTTCCGGTGACTTGTCAATTATGAAACTTTTAATTTCAGTTCAGATAGTGGCTGAGGATTTTTTTTCCCAGTTTCCTTTTCTGACACTCCTTTCCGAGTCCAAAATGAAAAAAAAAAAAAAAAACCCAACCACATGGTAATTTCGAATCAACTCTTGCTGCCTGCAGAGCTCTGGTTGATATCATCATAGCCTGCTGAGGAACGATGCAGCACCTGGAAGACTGATGTCTTACTTTGCACAATGTTTCATGGGCCCAAAGCTGCGTGGAAACGACTCAGGAAAGGTTTGGGGTCTCTCCCTGAGGAAACACAGTCTGTCAGAGGGAAGGGATCAGTTTTCTGGACCAGTTACAATTTTATCTTGACAATATTACCTTAAAGTCACTTGACTTTAACATTTCCATACATCTTTCCAAGCTTTGGTGCCTGAATCTGACTTTTTAAGTGAGATACCAACTTTGCTGCAGCTGTGTAGTGTTTTGTGTGAGGAGGCAGCTAGTCATCCTCCACCTCAAACTGATACTGGCAGGCACAGGGACTCTGCCTTCAACCCAGTCCTCTCAGTTCTTTCTGTAAATGTTTTGGAATGTAGTTACTGCGATTAAATATATTCTTAAATACTGACCAAGATTAACCTTCAGGCTTATATTTTCTTTCTTTTCCTGGGAGAAATGGATTTACCTTTAAATACAAGAAATGTCATTAATACCTGTTGGGGTTACACAGCACAAAGTAGTCACAGGAACCTGGTATTTTGATACCCATTCTTTTTCTTCCTTTTTTTCTTTATCTCTCTGATAAGCCCTTGGTGACTACAGTGAGATGAATTAAAAGCGTCAGTTTGAAACGGTTGGAAATGGGTATAAATTGGAACTGTCTTTGCTGAGAAGTAGTATGAGATAGGATTGAGGCTAGCGGCAAGGGAGGCTTTAGAAGGGCACTGCAGTATGTAACACACTGGGTGCATACTTGTATGTGTATGCTTAAAACTACTACCAGTGAAGCAGAACCACAAGCAGAGATGTGAAATCACACCAGCGAAGAAAGTTTCCTTTTGTTCTGCTTCTGTAAAATAATTTTCTAATTAGATTTACAGTAATAATCATCAGAAGAAATTGCAATATATATATTTATAATGAATTATGCAAATGTGATGATACAAAGCAGTTTTCTTCTGCAGTGCCCAGTGAAGATAATCCTCATCAGCCTTATTTTGAAATAGCCTAAACACCTGCCTAAACACATATACAGGGAGAGGTATACTAAGGATAAAGCTGAAAGACGTTTCTGTGTCTGTCCTGGGAGCAGCTGGATGGCTTGGAAGATGAGAAAACAAGAGAGGTATAGTCTATGTGTTAAAAAAAAAGGAGATAGGAACATCACAGAAGCAGGTACTGCAGTCCTGGGCCCTTCTCCCTGGGGGAACAACAATATGCTCCAGAGACAAGGTGATCCAAATACAAGATACTCCAAAGAAAATTACTGTGTTTACTCAAACCATACTCCTCAAACACTTGCCTGGTAAAATAATCTGGCAGAATAAGAGGCTCAAAGGCTAGGCATTTCCACAGGATCTGCCCAAAGACAGCTCATGCTCATCCCCAGCTTTGACACGTCGGGAGCAAACAGGTCCAGAGGTGACAGGCATCTCAAAAAGGTCTGTTTTACTCAACTTTTCTTAGAGGAAGTACCAGATTAATTTACCAGAGGGAATTTTTCACAGCCTTTGCAAGCACTGCTGTCAAAACCAGGCATGAAGTGGTATTCTTAGGCCCATTTTCTCTCCTGTTGTATACCATCCCTCTGTAGAATCTCCCATCTGAGCAAGCACAGGGAGGTGGGTAGAAAAAAAAGCCCAGTAGAGCCCACACATCCAGTCCTCCCCAAACAGCTTGAGTTTCTTCACAAGTAAAACTCTTCTGTCCTCCAGAGACTGAAGATGCCCTGCAGCAGGATTGCCTGCTGTGCTGAGATCCCTACGGGAACACAGAGCTGGTGGAGGAGGAAAGTCAGCTGCACTTCTATCCACATCTCTTGGGAATGGCCGTTCTGATGTCCTTCCCTCTCCATTTACCTCTGCTCTGCTGAGTCTTGGGCTACATGGAATTAATTTCAAAGACCCTCTTTAATGATTTTTAATACTAGTTAAGTTGTGGGTTGATATGCGAGTGTTGAAATATTTTGAGGAGGGGAAGAATTCTGTACTTCCTGTTATTTGTCTGGCTTCACAGAATCCCGTTTTTTAGTGAACAGATGGAATTTTTTTGGTTTGTTGAACATTTTGTCACCACTATTCAGCACCAGCTAACCTGCCAAATGCTCTTGAAAAATACACAGTTATTGCAGTCTCTGTTCCTCAGTTCTAAAAAAAACCCAACTTTTCTCCTTGGTTCCCATGAATCAAAAGAACTTTTTCTTTGATTTCTTTTTTGTTTTTGTTTGTTTGCTTGGTTTTTTTTTCCCCTGCCTTAAGATCTGAAGACTATTCTCTTCCTCTCTTAGTAAAGATATACTAGTTTAAGTGACAAAAACACATTCAAAGTGAGATAGTTGTTATTCTGCTAGAGCAAGAAAACTCTTGGATGAAACCAGTAGGGACTGGGATTTCTATTTGGGGAAATTTCGTTAGTTCTTTTCTTTTTCCAGTTTGTAGTGGTAGTCTCTATTACCTTTCAAATGCAGAAGTATAAGGAGGTTTAGGTCAGAGACTCTTCTCATTCTATCATACCTCTGCAAATTTCACTCATCTCCTTTCTTTCCCACTGAACCCATTAACTTGTGCTTGGCTGAAACACAGTTTCCATGGGACAGATGTGCCTCCTGAAGAAAAGCAGACTATCTTCAACCAAGAACATAAAAGATGGACCTCACAAAGCTGCCTTTACAAGGACATTCCCCTACTGAATCACTGTGATGTTTAAAACCTGTTTTCGTTGCAATTTGAGTTTGTCTGGATTCATTTTCAGTTGCCAGACATTTTTCTGTTTGTTATTCTTTTCATGCTCTTTTTCCTTTCCCTCATTTTCTACTGCCTCCCACTTTTCAGAAATCTTTAAACTGTAAAAACCGACCCTGGGCTCAGGATTTTTTTACTGATTTTTTTACTTTTTTTTCACCACCCTACATACAGATAAAACCACATGGACACCGACTTTTATTCACTGCTCCTTGGTCAAAAGTGATAAAACCTATCTCAGGTATTTGAGTAGGTTTTATTTTAAAGTATTACTACCGATGCTTTTTAGAAAATCTGACTATGGTTTTCTATCAACCTCTAGCTAATCTCTCAGACTGAAATGACACCAACAAAAAAGACTATTTTTACTGCATCGTGACCCTTAATGAACGGTTACCATACGTTGGTCACCTCTATGTCTGGACTGAACTTGCCTGAATTTGAGACTGCGAAACAAGCAGACAGTTGCAGAATGGCTGTCACTTTGTTTTGCATCTGGCTTCTCTGATATACTTGAAAAAGAAAAGAGCACGAATATAGCTATAAAACAAAAAAAAAAGACAACCAATATTTTCTAAAAAAAAACCAACAAAGTGACTCTGCAGGAATATAATGGAAATTTACAAAGAAAGTTTAAGATGTATTGATTTTAGTTTGTTTAAGCTGACTCATCAGTGCATCAAACGTGCCTGGAAGCCACAGCACCCTTGGGTGTGTTATCTTTGTGGGTAAGCCATTTATAATTTTCAGTATCAGATTTTTTCCCCCACATTTACCTTATTTCATCAACTTCCTAAAGTTCCTTAGAAATTCTGATTGCCCAGAGTTCTCAATAAACAAATTAAATACTTTCTGAGCACTTTCAGGTATTCATTCAAGCATTTGATTTGGAGATGGAGTCTTTTATCTTTTGCAATTCAGCATAGGAAGTACCAAATAATTTTATATGAAGTGATGCAGTCAATCGATTTGAAAGCCAGATGGGCCATTATTGTAATCCTATCTACTACAGAGCACAGATAGGAAGAATTCACCCAGTAGTTCAGAATTCAAGTATATCTGAACATATGTTAGTAAGTCTTCTGCCCTCAAAGTCAAGAGCTTTAATTTTTAGCATGTCTAAATCTGATCATTGTCCAGTCGAGAGCTGACCATGTTACTTAATTAAATATTTAATTAGTCAAAAACATGAACTAAAAAAAAACACGCAGAAGAATTTCCAGTGTTCCTTTTTTTCTATTTTATGTATAAGATTTTTCACAGTATAAAAAATGTATTTGTGTATTTCTGTTAATATTAAATTTTCATTTTTAAACAGTAAAGGTAAATAATTATATTATTCTAAATCACTGAAACAAGATATATTGTTCAGCCTAGGCTCTTCTAGGAAGATATCTACTAAAAATAATAAAAAAAAATTTATGTTTTTTCATATCCTTTAAAATCCTCATGAGAAGGAATCCTACCAAATATTTTTGAACTAGTTTCTGTTAGAAGAGATTTGTGCTTTTAAATTCGTATTTCTTCTTCTGGAGTTCTCTTTTAAATAAACATTTTTCCAATATTTATAGTGTAAAAACACCGAGTGGTTTGTTTGTTTCTGATTATTGCCGTTGGTAAAGCATTGATTGCAGCTGCATTAGTGGAATCATTTCTGAGCCCAAATTTAATATTACATTTACCACTGTAAGTACATGGACAAGAGGTAAGAATTAATGAATTTGTATGGCCACGGGCGGTAGTGATGATAGGAGAGATTCTTTTTGGCTAAAACCAAAAAGAATTAATATGTTTTGTTATGAAGACCGTATTCCATAGAAGAAAGCCTCGTTGAAAGTTCAGTCTGGCGATGTGAAACAATAATCCCCAAGACCAAATGGATTTTAGTACTTCTTTTGTAGATTTGTGGAGTAGAGGCTTCCTGAAAACAAGCAGCAAATCAGCAGACGCTGTCTGTATGTCATGATGCTGTTACCAACCATAGCTCCGGAAAAAAACTGTCAGAAATTGCATACATCCCAGCTGCAACGCAGAAGAGAGGAAAGCTGCAAGCCCACTTAATTCGCTCTTTGACTTGCAGTTGTAAAAGTTCAGAAATCTAGGTGAATTATAGTTATTTCAGATTTATTTTAATAATTTTGAGAGACTTCTAGCTCTTATTGCATCTTTCACTCATCAACCACTGCCAGAGAAATGATTCCAACCCATAATCTGACCCATCACTCCAAACTCGCCACATATGTGCTGGTTTAAGCTCAGCTGGCTGGTTTGCACAAGCCGTGCTGCTGGCAGACAAAAACCAGGGACAGCTGACTGAACAGGCAAATTAGAAGGTAACAAAACAGATATACATATATAAGGCTAGGGAGTAAAAAAATAAAGACAGCAGAAAAGCTAAGACTGTGGCTGTTGTCAGGATGCAGCCAGAGCTGGTGAGGAAGAGACACCTTTTCTTTCATCTTCCCTCTCTTTGGCATTTCTGCCTTCAGTCACAGGGAGTTCACAGTCAGCTGGGAGCCAGAAAGCAAAGGAGGAAGACTGGCCACGATGTGAGGGTCTGCTTCTAGTCCTCCCACCTTATATCATTTAATCATATGCTTAAAGTTTAGTGATTAAGTGACTCAAACCCACAGTCGTGTCTGAAAGCATATGGTGTTTGGCTCTATGAAAAATTATTCATGTGGTTCTCTGCTCCGCTTCTTTATAAAGCATTTGAAAAATGTAAAACCAAATGAGGGGAAAGCACCATTCCCTTTGATTTTCAGAAGTTACTCAAGGGTTTCCACCTGACTCAGTGACAGTCATGAAAATAGCTTTTTAGCAGTTGACAACGGATATTTTATTATTCTACTGGCTTTTTTGCAGAGATATTTCAAGTTTACTCCTCTTCTGCTAAATCTATGTCTGTGACACTGCATAGTTTTCAAACCGTGGTCTTAAATTAAGCTCATAGCCATCAAGGGAGACAACAACCTTTAAAAGGAAGCGAGTAGCCAATCAAATATGAATAAACAAACAAACAAACACAGCATGATTACTAACAATATAGTCTTTTTGATTCCTGTGAGCCAATACCTGGTGAAGAGTTGGCAAAAAGGGAAGGTCTACAGGCCATCTGTTTCTTGTTCTGCTTCCTATTTCAGGGACAAAACACTTTTTTTCCTGCCACAGGTTGTCTAAGGGCAGTGTGCTGTGCCCAGCACCAACCCCAGACGTCCCTTACTCTCCAGGGCCAACTGGAAACATTAGCCTGCAAAGAGCCAACAGCACAAGGGGTTTTGTTTTGTTCTCTATGGGACCTCAGTGCCAGTCCTATGAGCCAAGGTCCTGTACATTGCCACTGTGATGATAACGAAGCTTCCTGGTGCCAACACCAAGAGCCTTTCAGTCTGCTGAGAAGCAACCTCTTTCAGGGTGAAATGTGGAGAGATCTGCTCTCATGCCATTACTGAATTGTCCACAGAAACTGCAGACAAGGATGTCAATTAATGCTAATTGGGATTTTTTAAATATGTGGACATGTGTCCATTAGGAACCTGACTGATAGATTGAGACAAATGACTCATTTCGCTTTTGCCATAAAAAAGACACTGTATCATTTGGGGTTCTTTAAAAGGAAAATACAGCAGACCTCACCTACTCCCATTAAAGCCAAAGAGTTTTGCTACCACAGGAGGAGAGAATTTTACCTTTGAACGCTGGACACTTGAACTAGGGGTTAGCATTGCGTTGCCTTGCAGTGCTTTTATCCAGGAAGAACACCACGCTGGATAAAAATATAGTCAGAGTTATTGCAACTAATCTTAGCAACACCCTGTGCTTTCTTTGTGAATGCTCTTAAAATTTTTCTTCTTGATGCTGAATTTAAGATGGTGCAATTTGAGCTTTACGGCTGTACTGAAGCCTGCTTTCAATTTTTAAAAAAATTCTTCCTAAACACTTTACTAAACTCCTAACTAACATTAATTCATTGTGAGCCAAAGACCAAAAGAGTACATAAGCTTCTCTAGTGGGAAACTGCTTGTTTTGGGCACAGGAGGAAGCCGACAGCTCTATTACGGACTTGTCAGAAACCAGCTGCGTTTAAAAGAGGACACCAGCCTCTGGGTCTCCTGTCCAGCATGAGGCAGTGAAGGAACAAATTCAGACATCACACAACAAAAGTGGGGAACTCTAAATACAATTTTCCACTGTTCATCCAGAGAAGTAGGTAGCCAGCCTAAAGCATCGTTCTTGAACAACTTTCTAAGCAGGGAAACTGGTTTTGAAAAATGCTGCTCATTTGCTTTTTTCTTTCCCTGACCCATGGTGCTAATGCGTGGATCATATGCAAAGGCAAGATCAGACATGACAGATCAGTTTTGCTCTCAGATACAGTCAGGTAGATGAAAAAAAAAATTAGCTCAGTGAGTTTTGGCATTTAGGAGCAACAGCTGGAAAATTCCACTTAGCACTTCCTTGACACAAATCAGCTGAAAAACAGGAAGGTTTTCTTTCAGGGCAGTTGGCTGTGCTGGTATCCCTGTTCAAGACTCAGCTCTCCTCAATGTGGAGCACAGAGCCCACTCTGCCTGGAAGAGCTGTGGAGACAAATCTAGCCTTTGGATTTTCTTGTGTGTTTTGATCAGCAGAAGTGAGGCAAGGCTTTGGGGGGAAAAAAAAATTCCTTTTGATTTTATAATTTTCCTTTTGTTAATTACTTGATTTCAACTGAAGTATAAGATTATGTACAAAAATCTAAGATGTATTATTTGGATCTTGCTTAGAATCATCCCTGAACAAAGGCTGAAATCTCCTAAGAAAAGCAGTAGAGACTAATGGACTGGACACAAAACTGAGAGCACTGACAACAGCATCCAGTGAGATTGGGAAGGATGTGCTGGTTTTTCCTTCCTGACCTGGTACCTCTAATCAGCAAAAAGGCTACCAGTAAGAAAAAAACCCAACCTATCTGCTAAGTTCTCACAGGTCTCCAGGCACAGGAAGGGATAGTGGCATTTCTCCACTCTTTGCCACGCCTAACCCTATCCTGGCCACTGAAAGCTCCTTCTCATAGACTCCTGCAGTGGTTCACCCTTTGCAGAATCTCCTCAAGCAGCACAAAATACCTCACTGCAGCACCCTGATGCTTTCAGGCATATCAATCCTCTCTAAATCTGGTCTGGATTCTTATTTACCAAGCCCCAGTGCCCCATGATTTACCAGCCCCATGGCTTTCCACAAGGGAAGATACAAACATTATTTCACTGTTCCTCTTATGAGCCTGCTGATAGTGAAATGACTCAATGGTTCAGAGACTATGACCCAAATGATTTGAAGTTATAAATGTCTGCAAAAAATATCCCTACAATTTATTGTTTGAATCCTCTAACAGATGAAGCCCTGCTTTGCTACATACTGAAGTGGAGAAAGAGATACACCAAGTGCTCAGCTCCTGAGAAAGGGAGCACCTGCAGACAAGGTTACCAAAGCAGGCATTTTTCTTTCTTTCTTATCTTAAAAAATCCTATCGATTTTTTTCTTACATTACTATCAGGTCAGTGACTTTGTAACTTATATTATACTGTATTGCTGATGAACTTAATAATGCTGACTGTAAGATTGTTGGTAAATCATGTATCAGGATAAACATTTTCTTATCATTTACACTGGAAGTAGCTGTTGGTCTGTTGTTGCTAACACTATACTGTTGTTTCTAACACTATACTGTGGTTTCTAATTATGCAGGACATAATCTTGCCAAACTAGTCTTTTTCTATAGATGATTCATGCACACGTTCATTGCATGTATAAAGATACAGGACTTTAAAGGCTTCCCGAAATGGATGGCTTCTGACCCTGGCTGGGTCAGGGTACCTCCTAAAATAACATCTCCTTTAGGCCTAGGCAAGGCTTGCAGTTGTGGGCAAGTTGATGGGGCAGTAACACCAACCCTAAAATGCTTTATCCTCAGCCCCATGAGGGCAACGCTGTGCCAACAGCCAGCAGGGAGAGAAGAGCATGGCTAGACGGTGCTCAGAGGAACATTGGTATAAAACAGGTGAGATTATCCTCAGCTTTACCTAAATTGCTGAGAAATGCTCTGTCCAGAACAGAGGCACCTATGCCAATGTTCCACGCTCCCAAATAAAATCTCACTGTGCTGGGTTTATGTTCAGTAACAAAATAGATCTAGCCATAGTTATATTACAAGAAATCAGCGAGGTGGATAGATGAAAAGTCTTCCTGTCTCACTGGGCAGAGCTGCTCTCTCACTGGCAGAGCTGTGCGTACCTGCACGACCAAGAGCTGAGGGGAGAGCAGGGTTCTGCCGAGTGCTCCATGAGAGCAGCGGGCAGCCTGCTGCATGCTTGTCAGCACTGATGAAGAAACTCCACTCTCACAGTACCACTCTTTGTTATCTGCAAGGGGTTTACAAGGTAAATCAAGCAGAGGCACAAACCTCACTGAGCTAAATGAGACCCTACAGCATTCAGGTTGCCAGCAGCTCATGGCCTTTGGGAAATACCTTGTGCAGCTCTTACAGAGCAAAAGGTAGGTCTGGTTGACCCTGTGATGATGCCTCAGCCATCAGTATCCTTGTCTCACCTGTGACATTGCTCACGTGTGCACTTGACCCAGGCGATGAGTAGCTGCAGACATGTGCTGTGCCTGCTCCTAAAGTCACCTTCTTAGAGCTACGATCATACCCGTGTTTGGTGCCAGCCTAGGACATAACTTACTCTTGTAAGGCAGACCTGAGCCCAGGAGCAGCAGATACCCTCTGGGAGCCACAAACCCTGATTTTTACTTTGGTAAAAGAATTATTATGTATGTTATGGTGTTTCCCTGTTCCTGAGGTCTATTCCACTACCTGTACAGTATTTCTGCCAACATACCAAGGAAAGTCTTCAGACCTCTCTCTGCATTTCAGTCTGTAAACCACAGAGCAACAAGGTCAGCCATTACGTGACTGAGTGTCTTCGATTGATGGACACACTTGAGGCAAAGGTTCAGGTGAAACAGAGTGGCTACTGCAGGCTGCTAGGCTAAGATCCTATGGATTGTGGACTTTTGGGAAATTTCTGTAATATTACTTCTAGCAGCAACATTGCTGCTTCACTTTAATGACCTTATTGATAAGCTGAAATAGCTCCCATTGCATCATGCACTGGGAGCAGTGCTACATTACTGCTGAAATAGCAACCGTGAAAGACTGCAGAGATTTCAGATTCTGCTGGGAAGTCTGGAATTATTTAAATTGTAAATTATTGAGGGGATAAACTGACTTTCTGTTCTGTGTTTAGATAGATGTTAATGCCTTTTAAAAATCATGAATTAAAAAAAAGATCAGAGTATCTCAATGAAAGCTATTGTATTAGCTCCATTTTCTTTAGCTCTCTAAACCAGACTGTTGGCTAAGAACGTATAAAGTACCCTTATTACAAGGAAAAACTATTTAAATCTTTACATAATACATCAATGGACATTTTCTCCCTTCACAGAAAAAAAAAACCCAGAGTATTCCCCAAATCACTGTATATTGAGTTACTAACAAACAAGAGCTGAATGCCAAGGAAAAAAGCTCCAACTTTTCAATGATTATGATTTAAACTACAGCCTGAGAATTTTTTTTTTTTAGCCTCAGATAAAAGTAATTCCTACTAAAATTTCATACTCATGTAAAATGTCTCAAAATGAGGGTGCTTACCTGAATAATTCTCCATGCAAATTAAACACAAGTTTATCAGCTCTCTTCTGCTGTCATTCCAATGATATGATAAAGCACTAGTAATGCCACTCAGGCTGAGACACAGAGATTCAATACAATTCAGTTTCTGAATGGTGAAAGGTAAACTATGACAACAGATAATATAAAACACCACCAACAGGGCAGAAAGAAAATTTAATAATTCCCAGCTTTTTTAGATGTCATGGGGGTTATTTACCTGCTGGCTACAAATTCACAGCCAGACTCTTTGTGAAGTATTTTGTGCATGATTCCAATGGGACTCTTCACATGCATAAAGCTACTTGTGATATGATTGTAAGCTGAAGATTTGTCCTGAGTTTATCAGGGAATGGAAAGCCTAGAAAAGCAGCAGTTCAAAGAGAGAGATGTTTTCTGTAGACACAGCAAGACATCAAGTATTGAAGATAAGTACTTAAGTCAAAGAAATAGAATACAGGAGCAGAAGTTTATGTACTGTTGGACGTAAGTACATAAAGGACAGACTAGAAAATATTTCTAGGCATTATACATCTATCAGGAGCCAATGCCACTCCTACATGCATCTGACTCCCTGTGTCTGGAAAATGAGTTTAAATGAGTAGGTAATGTCTAACCATACAGGCCTGCCTTGAACCCTTCCCATATGAATTCTACCACTGACATTCTAGACCAGCCAAGTGCACTTGGAATGATCCCATGCCAGAAGCAGGATGATTTCTCCTCCTCCTCACCTTGACCTCTACTTCACAGGTTCCAAATCAGCTAGAAGGTGCTACTAAGTCATAATTTTGTCTCTATCAGATAGTTATCATTGAAGAAATTCAAAACATAAAAAAGAAGCAAGGGCAGATGACCCACAAAGAATAGAGCCATCCTCTGAGCATACAGGGATGGGACCAGCTTCCACCTGAAAATGAATTTGTGAGGGGGACACAAATCCCTCTCTGCTCAGCACTGATGGGAAACATTTGGGGTTCTGGGTCCAGTTCTGAACTTCCCAGATTGAGAGACATGGTCTTACGTGTCTAAGTTTAGTGAAAGGCCACAGGGATGATTAAGGGACTGAAGCATTCATCATTTGAGGAGAGGCTGAGAGAGCTAGGACTGTTCAGCTTGGACTTAGAGGAAACTTATCAGTATGTGCATGTGCTGCTTTTGTGAGGAAAGGGAGCAAAGAAAATGGAGCTGCACTCAGTCGAGTCCAGTGAAAGGACAGGAGGCAATGAGCACAAACTGAAATACAGAAAACCCCATTTAACTAAATACACACTCTCTCATGATATATATTAAAATATATATAGAAGTGGTTTTTTATTATGAAGCAGGTTAAACACAGAGAACAACTTGCCCAGAGAGGTTGTGGAGTCTCATTCCTCAGAGATAATAAAAATCCAGCTGGGACCAGTGATGAGCAACTTATTCTAGCTGACCCTGCTCCGAGCTCAGGACCAGAAAATCTCCAGAGGTTCCTTCCAACCTCAGTAATTCTGTCAGACAATACACATGCACACATATACAATGAATACGGAGTAATGTGATCCAAATCTGTGATCAGAGACCTCTAAACTGATAATAATGTCTGAAAATAGTCTGATAATGAGTCTCATTAACATGCATAAGAAACCAGTGTAAGAAACAAGTGTGGGGAATAAAAAAAAAAATAAAAAATTGAAAGCCAAAAGAAAATTTCTACAATTCCAGGAAGGATTCCAAACTCAGGAGATCTTTGTTCCAGTCTTGCTCTGTTTTTGGCTTTAGTTATCCTTGTAAAACAGAACTGTGCAAATAAGAACTCCTCACCCTAGACCATCCATAGTTAGCAGAAGATGCACGAGCCTTCAACCCAGGCCTGCTCTTCAATTCAAGCTGAGGAATTAATCTTCTGGGTCTTCAGAGCACACTTTAATAATGAAGCAAATGGGTAAAATGCATCAGCTGTGTCAGACATGACATACAAGGATAAAGGAGCCCCTAGAGGTACCCTACATGGTACGGATTGTTAGGCCTGGCTTGCTCCTGAAATCTTGCAAATAAAAGACAGAAGAATCTCTGTGCTCAGTTTGTTGCTCTTCCTGAAAGTCCTTTTTTTTTTTTTTTTTTTTTTTTTTTTTCCCTGGGTGCTGCCTGCAGAACTTGAGACTCCAGATCCTCTGAAGATACCTAATGCCAAACCAACTTGGCAGCATGGCAACAGACAAATCCCACTGAGGATTTAGGCATGAGGGACAGATACTCTCTAAGAAGACACAAGGCATTATTCTGCTTATCAGCTCTGTCCTCACATGAATTTAACTAAAACCTTTTAAATATACGTACTGGGATATTTTTGTGGGTCAAAATTAAAGATGGAAGAACCAATGGGAACCTCGTGGTTGGTGTATACTACCGGCCACCCAATCAAGGAGAGACAACTGACAAAGTCTTCTTCCTCCAGCTACAGGAGGCTTCACACTCACAAGCTCTCATCCTACTCGGGGACTTCAACCACCCTGATATATGCTGGAAAAGTAGCATGGCAATCTGTAGGCAATCCAGAAGACTCCTGGAGTGCATTGAGGATAATTTCTTAGTCCAGCTGATAGAGAACCCCACCCAAAGTGATGCAAAACTGGACCTTACGGTCACCAATACAAGCGAACTCATCAGTGATGTTAGGATTGAAGGCAGCCTGGGCTGCAGTGATCATGCACTGGTGGAGTTCAAGGTCCAGAGGGATATGGGAGGGGCGAGGAATATAGTCAGGACACTAAATTTCCACAGGGTGCAAGAGCGCTCAGTCCCCGTATGCAGAAAATCAGGCAGGAAAGGGAAGAGACCAGCATGGCTGAGTTGAGACCTTCTGGTTAAACTAAAAAAGAAGAGGGAACTGCACAGACAGTGCAAGCAGAGACAGGGAACATGGGACTTGTATAGAGACGCTGCTCGGTTGTGTAGGGATGAAGTCAAGAAGGCCAAGGCACAGCTGGAGCTGAACTTGGCAAGGGGAGTGAAGACTAACAGCAAGGGCTTTTAATGGTACATCAATCAAAAGAGGAAGATCAAAGAGAATGTACCCCCACTGATGGTTGGAAATGGGGATCATGTATCAACAGATGAGGAAAAGGCTGAGGTGCTTAACAAATTTTTGCCTCAGTCTTCACTGATAACTGCTCTCCTTGCCCCTCCTGGGCCATGGGACAGCAAGATGGTGACCAGGGGGGTAAAACCCCTCCCACAGTAGAGGAGGATCAGGTTCATGACCACCTGAGGAACCTGAACATATATAAGTCCATGGGACCTGATGAGATGCATCTCAGAGTCCTGAGGGAATTTGCAGATGTGGTTGCCAAGTCACTCTCCATGATATTTGAAAAGGCATGGCAGTCAGGAGAAGTCCCTGGTGAATGAAAGAAGGGTAGCATTGTACCCGTTTTTAAACAGGATAGAAAAGATGACCCTGAGAACTACCGACCTGTCAGCCTCACCTCTGTGCCTGGGAAGATCATGGAACAGAGCCTCCTAGAAGCTACGCTAAACCACGTGGAGGGCAGGCAGGTGATTAATGGCAGCCAGCATGGCTTCACCAGGGGCAAGTCCTGTCTGACCAACTTAGGGGCTTTCTACAATGGGGTAACCACAGCAATGAACATGGGTAAACAAACAGATGTGATCTACCTGGACTTCTGTAAAGCCCTTGAGGCAATCCCCCACAACATCCTTCTCTCTAAATTGGAGAGATATGGATTTGATGGGTGGACAGTAGGGTGGATAAGAAACTGGTTGGACGGTCATATTCAAAGAGTAGTGGTCAATGGCTGAAAGTCCATATGGAGATCTGTAACAAGTGGTGTCTTTCAGGCGTCCATACTGGGACCGGTGCTGTTTAATATCTTTATCAATGATATAGACAGTGAGATTGAATGCACCCTCAGCAAGTTTGCGGATGACACCAATCTGGGTGGTGCAGTTGCCACACTGGAAGGACGGGATGTCATCCAGAGGGACCTGGACAGGCTGGAGAAGTGGGCCTCTGAGAACCTCCTGAGGTTCAACAAGGCCAAGTGCAAGGTCCTACACCTGGGTTGGGGCAATCCCTGTTTTCAGTACACGATGGGGGATGATGTGATTGAGAGCATCCCTGCAGAGAAGGACTTGGGGGTGCTGGTCAAGGAGAAGCTTGACACAAGCTGGCAATGTGTGCTCGCAGTCCAGAAGGCCAACTGTATCCTGGGCTGCATCAAAAGAAGCGTGGCCAGCAGGGTGAGGGAGGGGATTCTGCCCCTCTGTTCCTCTCTTGTGAGACCTCATGTGGAATACTGTGTCCAGTTCTGGAATCCTCAACGTAAGAAGGATATGGAGCTGTTGGAACGGGTCCAGAGGAGGTTACAAAGATGATCCGAGGGCTGGAGCACCTTCCCTATGAGGACAGGCTGAGACAGTTGGGCTTGTTCAGCCTGGAGAAGAGAAGGCTCAGAGAAGATCTTATAGTGACCTTCCAGTACCTGAAAGGCCTACAGGAAAGCTGGAGAAAAACTATTTGTAAAGGCTTGTGGGGATAGGACAAGGGGGAATGGGTATAAACTGGAGAGGGGCAGATTTAGACTAGACATTAGGAAGAATTTCTTCACTATGAGAGTGGTGAGACACTGGCACAGGTTGCCCAGGGAGGCTGTGGCTGCCCCATCCCTGGAGGTGTTCAGGGTCAGGTGGTATGGGGCCTTGGGCAGCCTGATCTAGTGGGATGTCCCTGCCCATGGTAGGGGGGTTGGAACTGGATGATCTTTAAGGTCCCTTCCAACCCAAACTATTCTATGATACTATGATATTTCCACTACTGTTATTCAGATACTAGTTTAAGATCTTCATAGTAATGTCTATTTCAGTAGTATAGATACATATTTCCCTGATTCTAGACCCAGCTACCATTAAAGAAATGTACGAGTTTTAGGGGAGCATTCAGCCTGTTTTGGATTTGTGGTCTTACCTGGCAGTGTAGAAATAAAAAGTGCACTCATCACTGCATTTTGTTTCACCTCCTCCCAACATGTGTTTTACAACTTCCTATTTCAAAACAAAGTTCAGCTATAAGTTCTAACTCTTCCCTTTATCAGTACCATTGCTAATAACCAAAAGATGGTCTAACTTATCAGCTTGGTAGCTACAGTTACAAGCAGACAGCCCTGCCCCGAGATATATTCCAGAAGGGTATCTCTTCAGTCTTTTTTTTTTTTTTCTTTGAGTGGCCAGTTTAAAAAACGAGATTAATTCTGTTCATTTATCTTTTCATATTGCTTGGGACTACTAAATCTGACAATTAACCCATTGCTTAGAGAGCTTCTCCCTGCCTGGCTGAATTAGGCCATTGCGTGAGAAGGCTCTAGTGCAGAAACCCGCATCCTCTGCAAAACGGACAGCCCCGAGGTTTAAGAGATTATATTGGATGAGTCATTACACAAGATTTACTTCTGGTCGACTGTTTGATAAATAATAATGCTTCCTCCAGATAATAATACCCAGAAACTGGCACCTCGGCATTTCCTAACCTCCTCCCAAGGACAGCCCCCAGCAAGCCATGCCACCAGGCATCGCAGCCAAGGGCTGGTAAATACCAGGATTTAAAAAGAGCAGCGAGAGGGAGCTGTCATGAGATCAATGTCGAGGATTGCAGCAAATGGCCTATAAAGCAATTTTAAAATGGGATTTCCTGCAACAAAAGCCAGCTAGCAATAACCCTTTCCAATAATACGAGGTGAAAAGGCTTGGATTTCAATTATAATACCCAGTACTAAGGTGTGGACAGTCAGCTTCATACTCTTTACAGGCGACTGCTCAGGCAGCTTGTAATCTCTCATCAGGAAAGAAAAGAAAATCTTGAAATAAATCTATGAAAGCATATCAAGGCCCAAATTACTGTGCCAAGAGAATCCGGCATTGCATAATCGAAAGAAGACGAACAGTCCAATTGATATTTGCTATTGTTACACGAAAGTTTAGGTAGAATAGAGGAACCAAGTCACAAATGAGAGCAAGCAGTTCGCACAGCCATGTTTGTTCCCCTTTCCCACTTCCATTCCAGATGTAGTTCTCAAGGAAAAAAAAAAAAAGTAAAATATAACTGAAATAGATATTTTTCCTTAAAAAAGAATAAAATCAAGGCACTTAAAAATCTCTATTGAGGATTAGGCAGATGATTTCTTACCTGGAAAAAAAGCCCCTTTGTTTCTCAGGGCTGATCTCTTTCCTCCTCCTGCAAACCCACTCCTACGGCCAAATTTTTGATACGTTGCCGAAAAAGCAGAGCCGGGGACCCCGGGACCCCGGCACCGAGCCCGGCACCGAGCCAGCGCTCCCGCTAGCAGCAGCTGCGGGCTCTGGGGGAAACCCAGGCGTGGTCCCGCTGCATAGGGAAAAAAAAAAAAAGCAAGATCCCTGGGCCCCCGGCTGCCTCCCCACCGGGTTCCAGCTCTGCCCTGGAGGACCGCAGCTCCTCTGCGCTCTATTTTCAGAGCCGCTCCCTCCCAGCTGCGCGCTTCTGCACGGAGCAGAGCCGTCACTTTGCCCCGTCTTCTTGCAATTACATCTATGATAAAAAACCCCCAACAAAACAAAAAAACAAACCCCAAACACAAAACAAAAAAAACTCTAAATCCTTTCAAAGACTTTTTTTTTTTTAAATTTTATTTTAAATCGGGACATTTTAACAGAAAAAGTGCCTCCTTAGAAACATCTGGTCGTGATTTTCCTGCGCTGCGTTCCCATAAGCCTGTAGTTAAAAATAAATCAAAGGCAGGGAACTTGGAGGAGGGCATTTCCCTATTTCGCCGCTGCCTGGGCTGCTTTATGGCCGTGAAAATGAATTTGCAACACTTGAGGATTTTTTTTCCACGTGGGGGCTATTAGCGCGGTATTTAAGGGCTATTAGGGCGTGGAGTTTGTTCTTGTTAACGGTGATGCCTATTTAGAGGTACGTGTGGCTTCCCAAGCTTTTTAATTCCTATCCTGCTTTGTCCCAAAGGGGAAAACATCTACCAGAGCTTCTTGCTGCAGGTCTTCTCGATGCCGGGATGCTGCCCGGTGGTGATACGAGAGCGTAAATCCTGGTAGACCCTTACACACCTGGGGATTATTTTTCTTTTAAGAAGAATAAATTCCTGACTCGTACTGACCAATAGGTAAACCTCAAGAAGGTGATGAAGCAGGACTCGCCACCGCTGTCTACAGCACACCTGAATTTCATTTGGAAAGTGAAATAATAGCAAAGGCAAACAGAAGCGGTAATTATACACCCGAGCTACGTCCCGCTTTTCGTTTAGCCTTATCCAGCGCCTTCCCTGGGAAGGGGGTTGCGGTTGGTACGATGTTACATTTCACTCTATTTGAGCATCCCAGCAGCGCTTCCCTGAGTGCCCGCGGAGGCCCCGGGGCTGCTTCTCCTGGCTCGGCACATCCCGCAGCATCCAGGGGCTGGAACGGCACGAAAAATATATCTTTTTACAAGCAGCAGCCACTGGTGTTCTTCCTACTGTCTCCCGGGAGGCTTAGAACTTCCTAAGGGTGACTCCGCCCCCCCGGGACTGTCAGTGAGCGTCCCTTAGTCCTGTCCCCTGGGAGAGGGGACACAGGTTGGCCTGGATCTCTGTTAGCCGCTTCCCTAGGGGCTCCCGGCGAGCACGCACGGCACTAACTGCGGGCTGACCGCTGGTCGGTGGCCGAGAGAACGGGAGAAGGAGAGGTTCATCCCCGGAAAAGAGCCGAGGGCGCTGGGTTTACCAGTTCTGCGAAGCGGGAGCATTGCCGTGCGCCGCGGTCCCGCAAGGAAGAGGGCTGGCAGCAGCTCTCCTTCCCCCCCTGAGCCTGAGAGAGAAGCCGCCCCCTCGCCCCATCCTTCCCCGGAGCAGACCCGCTTGAGAGTGAACAGATGAGGCAGAAAGGGGGGCTGGAAGGGATGCTAAGAAGGCTTCAAAGGTGACATGTCTGTCAACTCCCTGCCCCGACCCCTCTCCTCCGCTGGGAGGGGGTGGTCTCCCCCATCCCAGGATTCATGCAGGGATCCCCGCTGGTTTCCCGGGTTCGGGCAGCCCAGGAGCCGCGGGGAGAAGCTCCCGGGACTCTCGCTCCTGCACTGCAGATTTTTCTCCCTCCACTGCGATGTGAGCGGGGCGGTGCTGGGTGCGGAGAGGGCTGCGAGACAGAGCAATAAACAAACAAAAAGACTCGTGTGGAATTGATGGCTTCCACCCAGCTCGCCGCAGGCTGCCGTGTCCGCCGGGGCAGCGTCTCCTCCTCTCACCCCGCTGTGCTGGAAAGATGCACGGGGAGCCCTGGCTGCAGGAGGAGCGGCCGGGAAACCCCCCGGCTCTTCCCCAGCACAGGCACTGCTCTGACTGACAACTAATCAATAAGTACCCATTAACCCAGGGTTCCAGGAAACGGTGTGAATCCTCGTTTCTCCTTTTGCAACCAAACAGCAGAGCAAACACGAGTAAAAGATTGCAAACCAGCATGACGGTATTGGTACAAAACCAACAGATCAAACCTCCCTTCTTTTTGTTTCAAGGGAGAGAGACGAGAACTGCAATGCTCTTCTCCCTTCCCGAAAAAAAAATGCCCACGCCACCAAGAAAAGAAAACAAAAACCCCACTCAGCCCTAGATTTTGAAGGTGCCTAGGGACGAGCGGCCTCTCACTGAGGCATGTTTGCGTGGCATGTCAGTGCTACAAATGGTTTCACACACACAAAAATGCGAGAAGCCAGCGCAAACCCCCTCGGACCCCCGGAGAAGCTTCCACCCCGCCCGACGAGCGGTAACGGCATCTCTCCTGGGGTTGCACATCTCACCCTGAATCGCTTAGCCACCTGCTTATACCTCTTTCCTAAGAGAAAGGAACTATTTCGCTTTGTATTTGTGTTTATATTCTTTCTCTCTCTGCATTCCTCCCTTCCTCCCTTTCCCTCTTCTCCCTTCCTTCCCTTCCTTCGCTTCCTCCTTTTGCTCTCCCTTTCGGTCTTTCATCCTCTTTCTCTCTCATTCTTTCGTTTTTTTCTTTTCTTTTTTTTTCTTTCCAGTCGTTGGCTCCAGCTTGAAGGAGATCCGATGTGATTAAACTCGCAGGCCGTCGGAGGGCAGAGGTAAATTAAGCCAAAGCGACAGAAAGATGAAAGAGGCTTGCTGGACTCGAGTGCCCGAGGACAGCTGCCCTCCTCCGTCCTCCCCCGGGTCACGCAATCTCCCCACCGACTCCCCCGGGACCTTTCTCCCCATCCTGCCCCGTAGCTGCTTCTTCCGACGACACCGAAAAGGATTTTTTCCCCTTTCTTTTTTTAGTGGAGAAACCTGCCCAGCCAGCACCGCCTCCGCCTCTCACAGCGGGGAAACCGAGGGGGGATGTTCGGATGCAGCGAGGAAGGGAAGGACGCGACCCGTGGGGGCTTCACGAGGGGCAAAAGCCCCGCAAAGGGGATGTCTGCCCCGCGCAAAGGGCTGCGGGAGGGTCGGGCCCTCGGCGATGCTGTCGGTGCCGGCTCCTCTGGACACCGGGAGCCGCCGTCCTGCGCTCCAGGATAGGGAAAGGTGGCCCGCGGCTCTCCTGTGGCTCCCGCTGCAAGAAAGCGGGGAGGAAAGAAAGGAAAATACCGTCCCGATGCTTACACTCTACCTACAGTTCAAATGCCGCATAAAAAAATTGTATTTCTACTAGCGCAGAAAATCATGATAATAATAATAAAACCCCATTAATAAACAAACAAAAAACCAAAAAGCAAACATCAACTCCAATGTAAAAACCTTCTCGCAGACCTAAGGGCGAATGCCGGTGCTTTTCTGTCTAACGGAACTTTTTAAATGTTGACGATGCTCGGGACATGTCAAAGATGTCTCGAAATGCAGCAACGGAAGAAAGCAACCAAATCCGATTAGAATTTTTGATGGATCACAGTTTATCTTTTGGGGAATCAAAAGTATCAACGAGAACAGCTGCAATCCCGAGCAGGGAGAACACGAGGCATAAATAATTTTCAGGGTGTTGGCGTGGCGAAAAGAAGTCATCTAAATGGACGTGCAGCTGGATTTTAAAGTTGGTCGGGACACAACGAACTAGTTAAGGGGTCGGCAGGTTTAAAAATAATCCATCTTCTCTTCATTTCTCTAAAATAATGTATAAAGCGTAACGAAATTAAGCTATCGAAATGGGGGAACAGTGTTACTCAAAGATGCTGGGATGAAGGAGATCTAATATCAGCCCGAGTCGAAATGCACCAAAATCCCCGTCCACGAAAATACTGCGGAGATTTGGAGGAATTAAAAATTACATTCAAAACAAATGTAAAATTTTGAGTTACTTCCCCTCTTAACGATTGTGTGTTTCAAGCGAAGAGAGGAGAAATTGCATTTGGATTGATGAATTCCGTGTTAAAACTCCTCTGTTTTAAATTTAGATGTGACTTTTTTTGGGGGAGGGGGAGTAAATTTGGTTACAGTCGGAGAGAAATAAACAAGAAAATTCAAAGTAGACGTAATTCTTTAAACGGGAAAACACATTAGTCAGGTGTGGGATTGTTCGCATATTGATTTACTTTTCTGAAGGATTATATCTTCATCGTTATCAACAGGGAAAAAGAAAAAAAAAAGTCAGGTGAAAGAAGGTCTTTTGTAAAAGAGACAGAATTCTGCCCCCGAGCCCTCACTCCTCCCAAACGCTGAGCTTTTCTGGCTAGAAACCCATGCGTGATTTGCAGCACATCTCCCTCCCAGTGACTGCTCCCTCCCGGCCCGAGTCCGCTTAATTTGTAAATAAGTTTCAGGCCCCCTTTTCACAGAACCCAGTTGAGCAGGTAATTTGTTGTTAGTGCTTGTTTAAATGTTGTGAACCATGCACTCAAAAATAGGAAAACTATACACAAAAGAGGCAAACATGGGAACACAACTAGAAATTACTGAGTTATAAAAATGTCAAAGAAAAGCAATTTGCAAAGAGGCATCAGTAATTGTCTCCTACATTAACGGAAATGATTTGCCAAGCCCAGCCCTTTTGTTCTCCCCGGGATAGACGGGCGCTTCGCCATCGACCTCAATGGGACTGGATTAGGACCTTTGCCTCAGGCTCTTGGCTGAGGGAGGTGCTCAGCACCCGGGGCCGGATCCGGCCTTGCCGACCTGCAGTGTGTTTTCAAGGGGAATCTGGTGTATTTTCGGCAGGATGTAAAGGAGACGTACGCATCTGAGCCTCGGATTTGAGGGCATCTCCCAAGGAAAAGGGCATTTCCCAAGGAAAGCAGTCGCAGCTGCGTTAATAGGATCTCTGAATGGAAAGCACAGATTGATGGGGTGGTCTCCAGCCAGCCCGGGAGTAACGGGCTGCAGCCCCGCTTCTCCCGGCATGGGGTGATGTTCCCCCTGCCTGGAAGAGCAGTGCCTCCCCCCAACCTAGGGAGGCTTAAGCGAGTCCATCTCCTGCTGTTAGGCTTCTCCATCTCCCCCGAACTGCATTTCATAAACGAGCTGTCACCACAAAGCCAGTCTGGCTTTCCAGCCTGCAATGCGTCTTTTTCTCAGGAAAAGCTCGAGGAAGAAATTTTTGCCCTCAGACTCAACTGGGGCAGAAATGAAGCATCCACTAGTGCTCACACAGGCAGGATGTTGCTCTGTGGGGTTATGGTTTGTTACTCACCCTTTTCTGCCTCATTTAGGACACTCTAAACTCTGGAATTGATGTGTGAAGAGACAAGACCCAAATTCAGAGCTCCAGACTCCGCCTGAGTCTGTTACCCTATCTTCAGCTTGCTTTTCCCCTGAAAACTTTCCTTGTGTCCACAAAGTCCAAAAAGTAACCACCACCCCCCTTCCCCCGAAGTCAGAGGCTGATGTGGTCGTATGACTGCAGGTACCAAGTCTGTAACCTGTTGTATTTATGTGTTAAGCGCCCTCAGGTTGAGAGTTGGTTTCTAAGTGTTCATATTTCCATCTGCAGGGCTCTGCCTGGGCCCTCGCTTGTATGTGAGACAAAATATTTTTGCACAAACTATGGCTCAGTAGAGTGTGTCTGGTGTTAGGGTTGCCAGAAAGGTTTTATCTCAGATCTGCTTACTGTCCAGGGAAGCATAAACCCAACATCCACTATACATTCTTGTACTGTGAAAAACACACCTTGTGAGTTTTGAAGCATTAAGGCTGTTTAAAAGCATTAATATGTTGCTGGTGAGAGCCCTGGTAGAATCTCCACTGACTGCAGTGAGGCCAGGAATTCACTGAAGTTTCTGCCTGTGATTTCATTGCAAAAGAGACACCAGGCAGTCATAACTAATCAACAGCAGGAAATAATACAGCTCTGAGTGTATTAGTTCAGGAGAGAATTAGCATTTACCTTTTCAACAACAACAAATATGTAAAATAAACATCCAAAGTTCAGATATGAAGTTCTCTTTAATTACTGGATTAGTATCATTATTTCGCATGTTAACGTGCTTAAAAAAAATAATCATATGATCAAATTGCATTGATTTCAGGTAGAAATCCCCTTTTTCCTTTTACTCTACCTCTCAGTGGATAATTTTCTAACTTAAAAGCAAAAGGAATATTTTGCACTTATCCTACAGAGGATTTTTTGTTAAGCTGATTTCTTGTATACCATGAACAGTATTAAGCAAGAAGATAACAAGGATTTTCCTCACTGAGACCAATAAGATAGGATTAAAAGACTGTTCAGGGCCTGATCCCACTCTCCTGCATTGCTCTGCCTGCTCTGCCTGGTACTGAGGAGCTGAGAGGCTGGAAACCTCCACGGAGTAGATTCCAGCTCAGACTGTCTGAGCCAACAACTGCTTCAGAGGTCGCCCCATGGTGAGCATCATTCAGCTGCCATGGCGCCAGAACCCAAACTCCACCTGGAAACATCAGTATTATTAAGAACTGTGCATAGAAGACATGTGAGGTTTGTTTTCTTTGATATATGCTGTTCTTCCGATTAGGGAATTCATGGAAATATGGATTTTGACATCCTTCTTCAAGCATGCTGCCATTTGCCTTTCAAGCCTTTTGTCAATGCCAGTGGGACTGATATGCCAGTGGAAGAAAATCCCTGCATATGAAGAGGCTCCTTATTCCAAATATATGGAGAGAATCCAGAATCTGGCTGGCAATTTTCAAGGTTGGCAGTTGATATTTGGCACGTGGGTAAAGACAACCTTGCTCGGGATCACAAGTGTGTTAGGCCAGGATTAAGTGCTACTGAGACTAGTTGAGGCAAAAGGAAAACTGACCTCAGTTTCTGTGCAGATGCTTTAACAAGAAAAAACACCAGGTGGAATGGATAGGAAGACAGTTTGCCTGACACTTCTCTTTTTTTGACAACTCCATGACCTGATGCTTAGAACTTCGGCTTGAATTTTACTTGCTAAAAAGGAAAAGGAATATTTTTGTCAGGGAAAACAGAATGTGTTGGATTTCATTATAAACAGTGAGGTTTACTGCAAATGGCTAAATGATTGCTGCAAAGAAGTAACTGCACCTTTTGGGCAGACCCTGCAGTTATGGTATAACTCCCAGACATAATGTCAGAATAGAAACAATAAAAACAATAATTGTAACTGTAAGAATAACTTGCAGTGGCAAAAATATCACTACTGTCACTAGTAGGAACCTTACGCTCACACTTATCTGGCAGCAGCCAGGCAGCTGTCATGTGCTCTGATTAGAGTTCAAGAAGTATGAACAAAAAAACCCATGCAAAACAAAAACTATTCTGAAAATTCTTCTGAAAAATAAAACAATTCTTTTTGCATGACAATGTAAATGTTAGGTCAAAGCTTTGTGAGGAGGTAAAGAATGTTAAAGGATTTAGACCCCACTTATTATCAATGGCTGTCTTAAATCCTTTAGACATCTTTGAAAGTTAAGTTGTAAACCTTGGAGCAATACCTCGATCAGCCAAATACACCAATCAGTGATGGACCCTAATTTGAGGAAAGATTCCCACTTCTATATCAATTTTTATTGATTTTTGAAGCCAGGACTGAATCCTTCCCAGTGTGCTTAAATTTTTAGTTTCAAATTTGTTACTGAATGTGCAATACATTTAATGCACTGATAGTGTTACGCAGTTTTAACACTCTTCTGTTTCTGTGAAAATACAATTGAATAAAATAAAATAAAAAGAAGTCCAGGCATCTTAAACCTTCTTGTAAAGGAGAATTTCATTACCTAATACTGATTTTTATAAGCAAAGAGAAAAATACATCGAATATACATGTGTGTGTAAGTAGGAAGAAACCAGCTATCCTCTGCTGACCATTTGCTCAACAGGGTTTTATTTACACAGAGTAGTTTAAATTTGGAATTGTAATTTGCACTCATTGATTGGCATAAGTGAGACATTAAATTACTTCACTCCTTTTCTAGCTTTTTTTTTTTTTCATATCCTTTCAGAGGACTAGTCAATTTTTTTTCTGACAGATTTGTTAAGGTTCATTTTTTTGATCTACCAGTTTGCCCTGTAATCACAACAACTGAATGCAACTGACAGAAAGAATTTTGATAGCATTGAGAGATTTTTAGGAGTTTTGCTACTACTGACATAATTCTCTCACAAGCAGAAGCATCTAATGATGAGTCAGAACGTGTCATGCCTCCTACCTTGTCTCCCAATCAGTATATAAGCACACACTGCTGCCTGATCATCTGCAGTGATAGAGTTGTATCTGCAAGATGCCCATATTGGGCTGCCCCAGTCTCTACAGCCATCTGTGATTTTCCTTTACATGATAATCGTGACATATTTCTTTGTAGAAGATTGGCACGAGATCATCATTAGGTACCAGAAACAAACTGGGATACTTTATACAGTCTATCTCATAATAAGGTGAAACTTACATTTGTTTTTAAATAAATAATACATGTGAAACATGGCTCTCTAACATAATATTTTCACAGGTACTTCAGCTTTCTTGCTAAACGCATGCTTAATTTTAATGCCTAAAGATTTTCTTTCCCATCATTAATTTGCAACTCTAAAATCTTCAGCTGAGACTGTAACTAGCTCTTCCTGATTTAGTACCATCCTTGTAAGTGAAGTCTCAGATTTAAAAAGTACAGTTCAGAGCTGTAAACTGGGTGACTTGACTCCCTGTACAACATCCCCAGGTGTATGTCCTCATCTCATCCAGTCCTAGGGTGTCTCTGAGATGATGTGCTAATCTCCTGCTTGGGAACTACTCCCAAAGTACTTCTTTTTGAGATACACTTGTATTAAGCTCAGCAAGTATACTTGAATATGTGAAATGCAGGAATGGAGGTTTTTCCTTTTTCATATGCAAGAGTTCTTCTTCTCTAATCTGTCCTCATACAGGAGTCATTCCAGATATGCAATGCTCTGTCTTGAACTTCCGTACATCTCGTTTAATAAATCTGTTCTGAGGTACATAGTTGCATGAAGTATTCAAGGAGTGTGCATGCATGATGAGTTTATTAAAGAGAACATTGTTCTGCATATTGCTCCCTTTTCATTCCCCGATGTTTCCTGACATCCTATTTTTCTTTTTGACCACAGCTGAACAGTGAAATTATTGTTTCAAAGATTTATGCAAAGTAACTCATCATTCCTTTGCAGATGTCGATAGCTCGCATGTATAAAGTTTCATTACTGGCACGTGTATGGCTTTTTATTCTTGAATTTACCTTATTTTGTCCATTTTGTATCAAAAGATACTTTATAGATGGGTTTAATTCTTACCACTCCAGACAACATTGTATCATTATAAAAACCTGCTACCTCACTACTCACCTTCTGTCCAGACCATTCATAAACACGTTGAACATTTCAACGCCTGTGGGACTTCACTAGCAATTACCTTCTTCCATTTATCACTACTTTTTTTTACAAATCTTTTGAGCAGCTATTAATCCGTGTAAGGTTCTTCCCTCTTATCCCATTAAATCCTGTTGGCTTTAAGTGGTTCTGATAACTGACCCCATCAAAAGCTTTTTAGAAATCTAAGAACATTACGTTAAGTATGTGAATTTTATCCAAAGGCAAGTTTTCTGCTTTGAAGAACTTTAGTAAAGTTAGGAGACCTATCTTCTCTCTATGAAAGCCACTTCAACTCTATTTCTAGCAATGCTTGAGACAGAAGTCACGAATACTGATCTCCAGGTATGCAGCCGATCCTCTAAAAACTGGGTGTCACATGAACCTCTCTCCCTTCTTCTGGTCACGAGGCTGCTTTTAATAACTGGTTCAGGAGTTTCAAATTACATTTCTTTGTGACTTTTTGGGAATAATTGCCATCTTAGAGATTTGTCACTATTCGTTGTATTGACCTGTTTTGTAATTTCTGCTGGTGCAGGGAAGATCCCACTGACGGTTAGGAATCCACATACAAGGGAAGAAATATGCTTTGAATTTCCCCAAGAGGTTGAAGGAATAGGAAATGGATCTCCTTCTTCCAGCATGGCAGCCTTAATCCCCATTAACTACCAGTGTGTGTATGCTATATTTTGTGTTCTGCTTTGTCTAACTAGATCAAACCCTTTTTGAGGTGGATAGGCTGAGGAACAGCTGTTTTACAGTTTTGCCTGATTTAGGCATAAGATAAGCATTCAGTCCTGTGAAGGCTGAAATGAGCCTGACTGAGCACATATGCAGAAGCTCAGCTGGTTAGGAACCTGGATGCTAAATTTGAGGTATCTGTAGAGTTTAGGAGCTGTGCACTTCAGTTCTACCTGTGTTATCCACATATCTGCCATTTTATTTCTACACCTACAGTCAGCAAAGAGGATTGGACTTGTTAAATGCAAAAATAATTTTTTTCATAGAAAAATCATTATTATGAGGATGTGCTTTGGTAAAGAACATGGAAATGGAGTAGTGAAATTTTCATCATTAATACACTACTCAAATACATCTCATACCTGGAACTTTACTGTTACAAAGAAATTTATCAGTCATTCATTTCTCAAGAGTCCATGCCAGGCTTTTGTCGAAATCTGGTCCTTGCATATGCAGTGCTTCACTACCATATGCAAATAAAAGCAGCAGAACATCTTGGCTTTCAAATGCTTTTCATGACTGAGTGATAGAGAAGCATCCAGATATTGTGGACTATGCAACTTACGGTAATTGGCAGGATGGGGAAACAGCAACATCCAAGACAGTTTCAGTAAACCAACAAAAAGTTAAGAAATACAACAGGCACTTTTTTTTTTATATAGTACTGGTAGTATCAATGTCTACCCTACAGCATTATACCTATCAAAATAAAATCCATTGCATCTGCTATTAAATGGACTTATGCAATAATCCTTATCTGTGCGTAACCAGATATTGCAGACAAAACAATTGTTTTTTTTTGTTTATGGGTTAAATGCTTTATTTGATTTCTCAGGAAGCAATATTCAGGATTATATCCAGAAAATTCCCACTCAGGACACAAGTTGTTTAAGCAAATAGAGGTCACAGCATCATCTGTAATTTTATTTGTAAGTGGCACTATAGACCAGTGTGTACAAACCAGCCAGACGGTGGATCCCGCTGGGACCTCCTTGGAGTGACATGCCAGCCTGCTGCACAATTCCCACTTGGTTCTCTACTTTTGTCAGCCCAATGCAGACAGACAACTTCTATATTTTGCAAGTGTGCAAATGATGGTAGACTACTGAAGGTGACATTGTCAAATGTATTATTTCACTCTTGATCTTAATGTACATGTAAAAGTGTCTCTTTACATGCACGCTTTAAAGAGCTTAATCCAAGAGGCAGCTCATAACAACAGCTTTCATGGTCTCTTGCTACTGCTCTTTTGTAGTTTTACTACCCATGATCTGAATAATGATCTAATAACACACTATTATCTTACTATTGTAATACAGATACAGGACCTACTTGCAGTTATTGACATTTATATTAAAAGATACAAATAATCAAGGTTTTCAAAAGCAGCCAGCATGATTGATCATCACCTGAATTCCACTTTAATGTCCTCAGGAATTAAGTTGTTATTTCTCACAGAAAAAAACTTTGCAGATTTTTGCCTCTGCTTTCCAAGCCTGAATAACTGTCATTTTCTCATGAAGCACTGAAGCAGGGAAAATGACTTCATGTCATCCAACCCAACAATAGGCCCATGTGGGAACAGTTTTTCAGAGCATTATAACAACACAAGAAAAGTTGACTTCAGAGGATGAGCTGAGGACGCTGACAGAAGGAAGTTCTGTGCTTAGTAGCAGGACTTCTATTGTTACCATGATGAGAGGAAATACAAACCCTATAACTGTAGAGGGCTATGTTTCTGTCCTATATTAATCCCAAAACCTAAAGGGAAGGAATTTAGCAGGTATTTTACACATATGGTGAAGTCTTAGCTCAAGAGTTGCTAAAAACATGGAGAGTCTCAAAGTTATGCAACACTTCACAGCTTCCTTTCTGAAGAGAATGAATCATGTGCTGGGTAAAATTATCTTGCATTGAATTGGTTGATTAGGTACAGAAATAGGATACATCCAAAGCAAGAACTAAAGTGAACGAGGGCTTCAAGAGTTGAGGAGAAAAAAGGAAATGACAATATGCTATGTTTGCTAAGGAAAATAGAGTAATACATAACATTGTGCTTGAAAAGATTGGTCTCGGACTAAGACTGCACTGTAATAAAGTGCACTGTGGAGCCCCTGTGCTGTGGAGAATGAGAAGCAGGAAAATGCTCATGTGGCTGCAGAACTCCCTAAACTGATGCTTCATTGCCCCCCGATGATGTAAAACTGTGCAGATAACTGTGTAGATAATCCTGAAAATATCTGGGGAAATTACATATTACTGGCTCTCCTTAGACCAGTAGGACTTTCACTACGTATAGCACAAAATCATAGGAAACTGGATGAAAAGAGAGATATTTGTCCACTTCCTACCCTACACCAGAGGCAGGATTTGTCTGATGTTTTGTCATGTATAATATTCCACAGAATAAAAGTACTCAGATGCTACTCGTAAAAGTTACTTCTGCTTTGCATACATGGCTTAATTTTAATTTGACACACTGTAAAATACAAATTGTGATAGAATATTTATGCACTGTGGAAAAGCTACTTCAAATTTTACAGTAATCATGGAAATTTCATTTCTAACCATGTGCAAGCCAGTCTGTTAGCACCAGTCTTTGTGCTACGGGCGAAGGTGGAAGATATTTTTCTGTATGATTCTAGAAAGGTAGAGCCTGCTCCATACTCAGCTCCACAGGTAGTAAAAAAAAAAGAAAAAAAGAAAAAAAGAGAAAGACGGACAGAAATACATGGCGATGTAAACAACTATTAAGATCACTAATTGAACAGCCTGATCTTAAATGGTGGGCCAGCAGTACAGACCTGCTAATATTAGGGATGCCTCTGTACGCTCTGCAGGTTTTCAGACTAAGTCAGAAAATAGACACAACTTGTCTGTTTGTTCCT
This sequence comes from Cuculus canorus, assembly GCF_017976375.1. Classification (NCBI taxonomy): domain Eukaryota; kingdom Metazoa; phylum Chordata; class Aves; order Cuculiformes; family Cuculidae; genus Cuculus; species Cuculus canorus. The sequence continues at coordinate 11,859,715 of NC_071404.1, read as the reverse complement.
CTGAAAAATCATTCCTTAAAACTCTTAACTTTGCGTTTTTTAGATCTTGACCTTACTGCATTCCAGGGACTCTTAGCAATGGATTAAGGGCATATTTAGCTGGGACCAATCCATTATAGCTGAACTCCTGAGTAGTCTTGAAGTCTCCTGACTAGTATGAGTCGGTGCTTGCCAGTGTAAATGTGTCTCCCTATAGCTTGTGTTTAGTCCATGATGTTTATTGCCACATTAGGTTTGTTTCTGATCTATACTTCAAGAAACAGGATCTTTTTTATGAACCCCTCCCCATTCTCCTAGAAAAAAGTTCCTTTTTTTTAAAAAATTATTTTTTAGATGTGTTTTGCTATGGTGATTTTCTTTTTCAACTCATTTCAACTGATTTATGTGTTAAAACACAAATTCTGGTCCATTTTGCTTCTACCATTCTCCTAAGCAGAAGGGCATTACTATTTTGATGAACTATGAAACTCCTATACAATTTGCAGTGGATTTGTAGTCATATAATTAGTTGTTTAAAGAGAGAAATTGCATGCTGGGATAGTTTCCTAACCCAAATATGTTTTTTTCAGGTGAGTGCACAGAATCACAACACAGATCTATGTACTTTGTGAGCTCAGAAGGAAATCAGTGGGCTTCCCTATGTGCTGCTGCTCTGATGGAGGTGCATTATTTCTCAGGAAACTGCATTCCTGGGCAGTCAAAGTGTGTTTTTGAGGAAATGATGGCCCTTCAACATCCTTGATTTCTACTTATGAACACTGAAGACCGTTCAGCTATCTTCATTATAGAACCAAGCTTAGGAAAGACACAGTCTTGGGATCAGACTCAGTATTTCTTTGTGAAACAAATTGTACTCTGTGACTTTAATAGAGATGAAATCGGAATGAGTTTAACATTTACTAAAACTCAAATGCAATTGGATTTCTTGTCCTTACAGGGGTGAAAGTGTATATTTTCCCATTGTCCTGTAAATAAGTGTTGCCAATGCAACTCCAGATAACTGCTACCACTCTAAAAAAAAGGGGCCTACATGAAAGCTGGGGAGGGACTGCTTACAAAGGCTTGTAGTGATAAGACGAGGGGCAATGGGCATAAACTGGAGAGGGGCAGATTCAGACTAGACATAAGGAATAGCTTCTTCACTGTAAGAGCGGCGAGACACCAGCACAGGGAAGTTGTGGCTGCCCCATCCCTGGAGATGTTCAAGGCCAGGTTGGATGGGGCTTTGGGCAGCCTGATCTAGTGGGAGGTGTCCTTTCCCATGGCAGGGGGGTTGGAACTGGATGATCTTTAAGGTCCTTTCCAACTCAAACTATTCTATAATTCTGCGATGCTATAATTCTATTTGTATGTATCAGACAATGGCTATCAGTTAAGTGAAAACCTCAGTGGAATCAAACTGGAAGCGTTCAATGTGCTTACCCTCAGCAAATATAAAGAAATAACAAACAAATTTTTTTAAAAAGTCATACTGTTTACTTTCACTCCTGTATTTGCATTTCTCTTAGTGAAAAATTGCCACTTAATTATGAAAATACTGAAAACATATTTTTGTAAGTCTCTTGTGTTTTCATGTCTTAACTGTTGTTTCCACTTACTCTCTCAGATATAAGTCTTGGTAATGAAAAACACGGGAAACGCTTGTATTCCCAGACTGGAGACGGTCCCAGATAGCTTCGGGGATTTACGGGGTAAAATACCCACATCCCGTCGCCCCTCTGTGAGCCCGGATTTCCCCTCCACTGTAACAACCATGACATCTAGCGGCTGACCTGCCTCCTTCACAAAGCAAAGGAAAAGCGGTTGGAGGGAAAGAAATATCCTATGTTTCCACCGAATACTTGTAGGCATTCCTTCCCAAAACCCCAGATGCTTTCATAGCAGTTTCTCACACTGACCTAGTGACAATGGCTCTCCAAAAATTCCGTCTGAAATCCACACCATGAACTCTATTTTTATTCGATAATATCGAAGAAAGTGAAGATTAATCCACACACAGAGAGGCTGAGATAGTGCAGTCCCCTCATTGATGATCAAGTGGTACAATCTCCTATATGAGGACAGGCTGAAAGAGTTGGTCTTGTTTAGCCCGGAGAAGAGAAGGCTCTGGGGAGACCTTAGAGCAGTACTTCAAGGGTCCTACAGGGAAGCCGGAGAGGGGCTCTTTATCGGAGACTGCAGTGATACAATGAGGGGTAATGGTTTTAAGCTGAAAGAGGGGAGATTCAGATTTGATATTAGGAAGAAATTTTTTACTGTGAGAGTGATGAGGCACTGAAACGGATTGCCCAGAGAAGTTGTGGATGTCCCATCCCTGGAGATGTTCAAGGCCAGGTTGATCTAGTGGATCAACCTGGATCTAGTGGGAGGTGTCCCTGACAGTGGCAAGGGGTTGGAATTGGATGATCTTTAAAGTTCCTTCTAGCCCAAACCATGTTATGATTCTATGAATCTCTTGATGATCAAAATTTGACTTACTGAAAAATAACTTGATCCCTAAAATAAAACAAGACAAGAATGAATTGAGGACTTTGAGCTCCAAGCTAAAACCAAACACTTCTCACCAAGAAGCTTTTCAAATCTTCTACAAAAGCAAGAAGGAGAAAGGGGAGGGAAGATGGACCATCTCATCGCAGGAGAAATGTCTGCTTCATTTAGAATTATTTGATTGATATTGCCATGCACCTCTTCTACCTCTGATGGTCCTGGGGACTGACTCAACTGAGATGCTCTGATAAGCACAGATAAGAGAGGCCAAATCAAGTCCACTGGCTTGCACTAAAGCCCTGCTTTTCTCTTACTGCTATGAAAGTCAGAAGCAGAGCCCATGTAATTTATCTTTGCTATTCCATCTGAATACTTTTTTGCCTCCTTTCTAAGTTATACTGTGGAAATAATTCCCTTAACTCTTCTTGTGGATGTTCTTGGTATTGATACAGAAGTTGTGTCTGGAGAGCTCAGCCACAGGTTAGGACAGGTGAAGTACTCTGCTAGCAATGAAAGGCTGACCTATATCACAGAGTCTAAATTAGAGTTTGGTCTCTGGAATGCATCTTCTTAAGGGCTCCTCTTGCTAATTGCACTGCATCTACTGCCATCCAGGATCCACCAATGGTATTGAGCTTGGACATAATGCCCTTTATTCAGCATCTCCCTTACAGAAGCATCTCACCCTTTTCTTGCTGTGATCACAGTGGATAAGAAAAAAGTCAGACAGACAAATAAAAGTATGAGAAGGAACAAAAAAAATGAGAAGGAACAAAAAAAATTAAAAGGGCAATTCCTTGAAGATAACGGCTATACTTCCTCAACATTTTCTGAAAGATTACTTTCTTGTGGGAAAGACTTTGCTTTGACTAAAATAAGTGACTGAGTACATTGTTTTAATCTAAATTTGACCCCAAAATAATTTGAAACAGTATATATCGTATGATTTCTAAATGTTACAACACTAAAATGAATACTGTGTTGATGATATTCCCATTTTTTTCTGAAATTATCATTGTTAGGTAATGCTGACTTTAAATTTTCAGTTGGGATGAAAGAAACATGTGAAAACATCATATTTCTCCATGAAGCAGAAAGTCTTAGTTTCAGCTAGACTCCATTGAAATTAATAGCAAATATAAGAGCTTTTCTGGATTGCTTTGTTTTGCTTTTATAAGTGGCAGCTCCAATTGAGTAGCCAGAGTATATTCCTTAAGAGCAAGCTGATTAACACCAGCTGAGATTCGAAAACTATTTTCTTCTACACCATTTGCAAAAGCAGCGTATATCCACAAAAGAAAAAAGAAAGATGATTTTAGCATACAGATTTAACAGAGCTCCTTGAACAGATTGCAAAGCTGCTGTTTAATTTTGAACCCTAAATGATTAATAGAATAATTTTATGTGCCCAGTCCGGTAATGATTACTAACCTAATTGTGACTGAAGGAGAACAACTATTGTCAAGCTTTAGTGGTTCATGTACTACTCCTAATAAATTATTGTAAAGTAGAACAGTGGAAACATTGAACTCATCCATCACTATTAGGTCATGCACAACAACTCGCAAACTGCTGAAATGGAATTACTCTCAGCCTTCCCAGCATGATTTAAATGCTTAGTGCAAGTTTGTCTCGTTATGTGACCCTAGATAAGGGGTAAATAGGGATTTTCAGATGGAAAGTACTGCTGCTTCCAAACAACCAATGTCAGCATCTCTCTAAAGCAGTTAATTATGCAGCAGCAGAGCTGTCTCTGGGGTTTGCTGGCCACAAGTAAGTTGTGCTCCAGGTCTTCTGCAAGGATGCCTCTTAGATTTATACCCTTGTATTTCTGTATTTCTCATGCCCTCTCAGCTCTTCAAAATGCATTTGGTGGCAGAACGTTCATCCAGTTCTCTAATCAAAGTGTAAGAACAATATTCTTTAATTTGTTGACAAGTGCATGGGTAGAAATGGAATTATTTTTAGACTAGAGATAAAAGAAGAGAAAGAAGTGATCAGACAAGATGAGCCTTGGGCAAAAGAGGAATTAGAGTTGAAGTAATACAGTACAGTTCTGCACAGGCTGTACCTCATTGCTGCATTTAAAGAAGGGTCTTGTAGAGCAGGGTAGACAGGAGTCAGTATTCCAGTGAGTGGTACTGCAATCTCTGTTATTAAAAGTAAAATGCTTCATGCCTGGAAGCAACTTCTGGATGATGACTACTCATTTATTGATAAGAATAACCTGGGGTTATAGGGTGACTTCAGTTTTGCAGAAGGTTATCTTAAACAACAGAGATCACTTCTAAATTCTTGTTGTGATTTTGGCCCATTACTTGTCCTGTCAGCCACAGACATAGGTAACGGGTTATTCCCTTTGCTTTCTTCAATAGGCTTTTCTGCATTTCACTGCGTGTGTGTCTCAGTCCTCCTCTCAGCTTTCTTTCCTTCAGGTTAACTTACCTCAGCTCCTCCAGCCTTTTTGAGTCTATTTTCATGCTTCTGAGTAAATTCTTACCATTTTCACCCGGACTGTTTCCAAATAGATCACATGCAGCACCTAACCATCCCCCAGGTATTTTAGCATGGAGCAGAGAAGAATATTCCCTATATTTCAGGCTAGATTGTTTACACACCTTGACACGTTATTGATGCAGCAGGATGCTGTCATCTCAGATTTGTCTTGTATTGCACTATCATCCCACATATTCTTTTTCAGTCAGTGTTACCCATCTTTCCACTGAAGTTCACTACAGTCAAGAGATATCAGATCCACTGCTTTCTTATCCATAGGATCTACTGTTTTAGCACTAAAGAAAAACAAATTGAATTAGTAAACATAGTCTTTAGAAACAATTTGCTTATACACAATATATTAAGACTCAAAAGTGGCAGGTAGGGAACTTTTAGGAACATGTATCCAGAGCTTTTAGTATAGTAGCCAACTCTTGTAATCACATAAAAATAACAGCAGATACATTAAGTATGTTGCGCAGTACCAATTCCCACATCAATTCTCCTTATACTTATCACTCTGGATGACAAGGAGATGGATGTATTTCTACCTGTATTCCCAGCCTCAGCCCATCTCCAGAGTTTAGCTAGTGTACTTTCTGGTCGCTTGCACTATACTTACAATTTACTGAGTATTTGTGCTTAATAAGAGTTCATTTTCAAGAAGGGCTCTAGAGCCCAAACTGAGTCAGCTCAATTAGTTTATTGATGGAGATTGTAAGGGCCCTAATCAATCATGCAGACAGCTGCTTCTTAGAAGTGCAAAAGGTGCTGGGATTCTTCTGCAGTAGCTGCAGCCATGTGATGGGGCAAGTTCAGTTGGGTTTTAAAACCCCATATGCTTCTAGAAGTGAACCAGCAGAAAATGGCTCATGTTAACAGAATGTTGCAAAAATATTACTGCTGAAAGTACGCAAAACTGTGACCCACAGGTTTTTCACTTATTGCTATTACCGTGCTCCTTCGGTAGCAATAATAAAATATATTCTTGGACCTTGGACATATTTTCTTGTCTTTCCTCTCTTGCTTACTTGCATAACATATGAAAACCATTCCAAGCAAAATTGAAGACTGGCTGGAGAGGAGAGAAGATTTTGGTTGGAAGGGACCTAAAATGATCATTTCTTTACCAAGAGGGTGGTCAAACACTGGAATAGGCTTCCTGGAGTGGTGTCAAATGCCTCTTAAACACTGGCAGGCTTGGGGCATTGACACCACTCCAGGAAGCCTATTCCAGTGTTTGACCAACCTCTTGGTAAAGAAATTCTTCCTAGTATCCAGTCTAAACCTCTCCTGGCACAGCTTTGAACCATTCCCACACGTCCTATCACTGGGTTCCAGTGAGAAGAGGTCGGCACCTCCTTCTTCACTGTCCCTCCTCAGGAAGCTGTAAGAGAGCAATGAGGTGGCCCCTCAGCCTCTCTTCCTCTGAACTAGACAAGCCCAAAGTCTTCAGCTGCTTCTCACAGGGCATTCCTTCCAGACTTTTCACCACATTTTTTGCCTTCCACTAGATGCATTTAAGGACTTTTACATCCTTCTTAAATTGTGGGTCCCAGAACTGGACCCAGCACTGCGGTGAGGCCTCACCAACAATGAATACAGAAGGATAATCACCTCATTTGACCAGCTGGTTATACTGTGCTTAACGGACCCCAGGACTGAGGTGTTTAGGCATTGCAGATTACTGTGAAGTCAACATTTGAGTTGTGGCCAGCAACGTGGAGAAGTAAAGCTATCCTCCTTATGGCTTCCTTTTTGGATGACGGGACATCTCTGCATGACAGAGAAAAGTGCTGTTGAATACCTCAGCCTTCTCCTCATTTGTTGTTACCACTTTACCACTCATGTTCATCAAGAGGCACGAGCTTACATTGCACCATACACACCAGCACAGGGCCAGTGGCACCCAAGTGTGGGTCTGTTCTGAGAAGCAGTGACTGTACACTGGAAGAATGTTTTTCTGCAGTTAAGCAAAGAACTCTCAGTGTCCAGTACAGTCTTCCCCAGCTGTCAAAAGAAAGTCCTTTCACAGGCCTGTGCATGGGAGCTTGTAGAGTGGAGAAATGAAAAGGTGAAGGAGCTGTGTCCAGAGGTGCTTTGTGTGGTGCATTCAGTGGAAATCTTCTGGATTATTGTTCTTTTAAGCAGCACCGATTGATATTCAACCCAGACACATGAACTTGGCATCAAACAAACCAAAATTTTCCATATTTCTTCTTACCACGGGAAAATAAGGCCCTAATAAGCATCCAGAACTTTTGGTTTAAAACTGGTTTTAGATGTCTCAATTTTCTGTAATTTGGTTTCCCTCTTGTAGTTCGAAATCCATTTGTAAAATGTTAAACCTCAGACATTTCTATTTTTTTCTCCCTGCAGAATTGCAAGCTTGTGAGTGGGAAAGATTTCAATGACATTTTTTTAAAGATTTCAGTGAAAAAGCAATTAAGTAGGTGACAAGATTTTTTTTTTTTTAAAAGGAAAAGGAATCAAACTAATTCCTTCTGAGCAACAGAAAAACTAAGGTTGATCTATCCAGACAGTAGCAGCTATATAGATTTCATAAATTTTAGAGTCCAAGAGATTATTTAAGGATTATACACATCATTTGGTGAGTAAATCAAACAGTAAACCAGAAAACTCAGTACTTTTTCAAGTTCACAGAAGTTGTTCTGGAGATGATTCTGTGTTCCTTCCTTAAGGAGAAAGCAGAATATAGAACCTTATTGGTATCAAGGGCACAAACTTTGCTGCTACCTATTTTCTACTTAAGTATGGTCTCAAACTATTGTAGAAGGTATCTGAGAAGGGGTTATTGAATGTTGAAAGCAACAATAACACTTACATGGATTTCCAATATTTTCTTTAGATTCCTGTCTCTAAGAAGATAAGCTGCAGATAAGCCCCTAAAGACTGAATGCGTAATAGCATGTTGTTGCTGTCAAATTGACAACCACCAAAATCCTGTTTTAAGAGGGGCACAAAGATGAGCACAGAGTAATCGCCTAAAGGGTATTTTTTTTATCTTGTCATTGAAACTTGTGTCAGCTTTCACTGTCCAGACCTGCTCAGATTCTGCTCAAGGGCTACTTGTGCCTAGTGGAAACTTCAGGATCTTCAAGCGAGAGCAAACCACGCTGCTGTACTTCTGCCTGTCCCTTTAGCCAGAGATGCAATACTGAGTCAAAGTCACAATCCCACCAAGATGAAAAGTTTTAGCGTGTTAACTGTGAAACAGCAGCAAAACCTTACACTTAAGCTATAAACCACTATGGGTGGATATTTAAGGAAACTCTTCCTGGATTTCAGGAACTGTTGTAGAAACTAAAAGACAGTTCTTGAACCACTACTCTTTTTCAGTAAGCTCAGACAGGCTACAATCTCACTAATGTCTCCATGCTTTCCAGCTTTGTTTAAACGAATTTTGAATCCCTCTGTCAACTGCAGATTTTCCTAATTGTTCACCTCTTTACCATACCTGGATACATTCTGGCTTTGACAGAGACTAACTTTTTGCCAAACAATTCTTTGCAGTTCCATATTGTGAACAATTGGTCCTGTTTATCTTTCACCAGACAGATTGGTGATCTTCATAAAAAGGGTAAGGAAAGCAAGTCTTATTCTACGTTGACAACTATGGTGTTGTTGTAGACTTCAAGTTTGTGCTTCCTGAGATGTCAGCAGGAAGTTTTCTGTCTCCTAGAGACAATATGTGTATTATGTATTTGTTGAATTAATTAATTCATTGCTAAAAAGCTTTCAGTTGCATGATTTTCCTTCTTAGCTCATGAAAAGCAGAGTCCAGTGGTGAGGACTTTCTTGGTTTTCAATATGACAAAACTATGCAGCATTAATTCAAAACAATGTTATTTGCCATCCACATTGCATAAGTCCCTGTGTGAATAGAGCATTGTTACATGGGACATTACAAACATAAATTACACATCATTCCCAAACACCTACACTCATTTTATTGCTTTTTATAGAGAAGATAACAAATAATAGGGTGTGCAAAACCATAACAAATAATAGGCTTTTCACAACAACATCTGTATCCTCTTTTGCCAGTACTATTTAAATACAAGACATACATAATTTAATGATTTGCATTATAAAATTCAAAGCTTAAGAAATAAATATCCAAATGCCTACACATGCCCTTAACAACATCCTTGAAAACTAGCTCAGGTACCCTGTTTAATACAACTGATCAATAGAGGGCAGCAAATTCCTTGTAAAATGCAAGAGTGAAATAGATTTAAGAGATTAGATGCGAAAAGTACAGGAACAATCATATTACTTAGATTCAAAAAGCAAATAGAGAAACCTATGATTTACGAAGTATCTGCTGATAACTCAGGAAGTTCTTAGAGTGTTCTGGTACATCAGCAGTCCTTAGCTGGTGAAGTATAAAGAGCATTTCCCAACATGCTCAATTTCTGCTTAATGGAATTTCAGCTTGATAATTTGTCTGCCTTGCTTTAAACACAGATTCCTGAAACGGGGACAGAATGACAGTATGGGAGGAGTCTGGGAAGTTTACATTCATTTTTGAGAAACACTAATCTTTTTGCTTTATTTTTGATTCAAATGAGAAACATACCCCTGCCTGGACCCATACCTCCCAGCCCGGACACAAGTCCCCATCTCCAGCTCAGCCATATTCGAGTATTTAAATGGCAAATCCCCTCTGCTTCCAACTAGATCTGAACTCACCTATCCTGAGCTCTTATGTCGGGCAGAATGAAATATTTTGCTTAAGAGTTCTATAAACAATAGAATAAATAAACCTCGGTTTCACGTGCAGGTCATGGAGTTGGATTCTCAGTATCTGATGAATGCAAATTGAAGACTTCCCCGTGGCTGTAAAATCCCAAATAGAGTTTCTTTGATGTATACTAGAAAAGGGCTTCCTGATGCATTCTTTCACTTGTTAGAAATTAGAATAGTTTCTTTCACCCTACGACCTCTATGCAACTGCCTGACTATTTAAAAGAAAACTGTAGAAAATGAGAACCTTTGAATCCTTTAGCACTCATCCAAAGTCTGCTGAAGTTGGGCTGCATGGTTAAGCACCATCCCGAGCCCATTTCCTAGGGGCTGGAGGATAGATCTGACAGGCAGTGGACGGCATAAACTTAATTTTCTTAGAAGGAAAGGCTAGGATTTCTGCAGAATCAGAACATTCTCCTCAGTGGGAAAGAAGTTTGTTTAAGAGGCATTAATTACCTGTAGATAAAGGTTTCAGGAACACAATCAACATCCTTGGGAAACTATTTTTCTGGTTTGAGAAAAACAAATTAATAAAATCCTTCAAAAATTTTACCTCATTACTGAATTGCATTTATTTGGGACATCATTGTATTAATAATTCAATATTTATGTACTGTCTCTTTTCTCTCTGTGTCTTGACGAAGATGAAGTTTGATCTCATCATAGCTCAGGAAAAGTGTTATCTGCTCACGTAACAGACTTGAATTTGCCATCAGAGCAGAAAAAATGCATAGAATCAAGAGACTTGAGACTCATTAAAGTAATCAAATGGACAGAATGGAAAATGTATGTAATTACAAAGAGAGTGATGGAGACTACACTATTCATTTTAAAACAAAAAAATATATACAAGGACAATTCTCCACTGAGTTATTCATAAACAACTCTTCTTTTCACCAGAACATTAGGTATCTGCAAGAAAGGCTGTGGAAGTAAAGATTTTGGATTTATTTAGGCACCTTAACGTCATGAAAAGCCTATCGTTGAAAGCATGTGCTTACTCATTCCTATAGTTTAAGTATTATCTTTTCATTGGATTTTTATGACAATGACACAGACTTAAAGACCACAACATTGAAAATAATAGATTCTTATGGATTTAAACAGCAGCTTAAAAGGAATAGAAAAGGCACCAAATCTAATTATTTCTATTCGCTGCAGGTTGGGTTTTCCCACCCCCCCCCTTTCTTTTTCTTTCATTAAAACATTTTAATGACTTGTATTTATCTGTTCAGTTATACCATCCTGGCACGCATCTTAAGAAGGCCCAGATTACTTGCATAGAAGGATTTCATATGGTCTTCTCATTCTCCTGTATAAAATCCAAATCAGGCATGTGGCTTAATTTTGTCCCTACTGATACCACTAACCTACCATAGACTATCGCTCCCATGCACCAGTTGTTTAACTACATCCTTAGCAACCTGTTGGAAAAGCTAGTGATGCTGAAAATGCTGAAGATACTCTGACAGGATATCCCCAAGGAAATATCTTGCAGAGCTAGCTTCATTATTCTCTATTCAATTTACTACAGACATAAACAATGGTCTCATTCTTAACTTTATTCTAAAACTAAGTTTCCACGTGACAGAGCCCAAACTCATTCCTCTCTAAGCATTTTGCTGTATTGTTTGAGCCAAGAAATGAGGCAGTGCAAAGAATTATTAACAGGCCCTATCCTAGTTCTTCTCCCCAAGCTTCCTGCTCCCATCTCTGTGCTGTCACAGGAGAGGGTTACATCCCTCAGCACGCTCGAAGAACCTTCTTGACCTTTCTTCAGCCTAATCAACATGCAAGAAAACAATGCAAGCTTTAGAAAAATTGGGCAGTGAACCATAAAGATAATCCTGGCAAAATGACAGGAACAATAGGAAATATACCTGGATATCAAGTGTATAAACAGTCACTAGGAATAGGAAGCAAATGAAATGAAACTTTAACAGGCTAAACCCCCAAAAGCTAAATAAGGCATGGAGAAAGAAGGAAGCAGACATTTGGGAAGTACATTAAGTTAATGTTTTGGATGAGTGTACGCAGCAATAGACCCTTAGCTTTGCTACAGAGCTTTCTAAAGAGCAGGATCACAGCAATCATGTTAACTCCCAAATCCAGCAAAGTTAATAGCATCTAGTGTTGCTTTGTTACTCAAAGAAGAGCCCAGATCATGCATTTAGCTAATGCTGCGTACTATAATTGCACAAAGAAATTCCTCTAGCTGTAGGGCAGCTGAAGGAGGAATATTTGTAAACTAATCATGAGACATTTCCTGGTAAAAGGTTGTTCTTGGCTGAAGAGTAGGAGATTTAAATTGCTGCAGGTGATGGAAAGTCCTAATTAAACCAGGTGAAACAATCAAGTTTGTTTCACAAAACAAACAGGACCTCACAAAAGTCAGTCTCTTAAAATAAGAAGGGATGAGCACAAAATGTTTTCGCTTGAGTGGAAATGCAGAAGCACATAGTCTTCTAAGTAAGATTGAGTTTTACTTTAGCTATATTAAGGTAAGGATACTATATAAAGCAATTATTTTATTAGGGAATTTGATCTGTGGTTTCTGTTCTATGTGAATTAAAGTCATATAAATAAGCTGGAAGTCTTCCTTATGATATTTTAGGACTCCAACATACAGCAAAAAAGGATTTTATTGAGGCATCTGTAAAATTTTTAATTTAATTTCTCTCTCACTATTTAAAGACTAAACTTGGGTTTCTGAAGCTGAGGAAAGTCAGCCTTATAAGTTTTTTTAAGTATTTTGCACTTAAAGTGGGTAGTCTGATATAGGACTGTTGAATGTGTTGGCATATGACATGGAAGAAAAGCTGGTAAACCATTGAGGTACCTGTGTTTAGCCTTTTGCATTTAATTCTCTTTAATGTCTAGTAGCTTTGAGTTACTGGGGAGCAGATGGGAGACAGCAAGACTGCAATAAGTGATCCCAAGTCATTATTAGAGAAGCTTTGAGTATTCTTTAAGAAATACCGTTCTTTTTTTTCCCCTTGAATATTAATGTTTGAGTTTTATCATATGTCAACTATTTCATGTTTCTGATCGTATCAACTACTTAAATGATCATTCTCTAGGGAACTAAAGTTTTAGAAGAGAAACTTAAAAATTATATCAAATGTATTCAGCATAAAATCTGCTAACCTGATTATCTCTTTTGACTGTAATGACTCACATCTCAGTTGATAGCATAATCCTGGCTGCTGAGGCAGTTCCCACGTAATTCTGATGTCTCTGCCCTATCTAAAGAACTGTATGTTACATGTGCATCATCCTGTGTTGGTGATCATGGAAGAGTGAACCTCTGCTATTCTTTTCTCCTCTTATCTGTATAGTTAAAGGCCTATTCTGTCTGGATATCTGTTCTTGTAGCTGAGGGTGGAGATGTTCCAGTCAAGAAGCTCCTCTTGGTAATGGCTTAGATATGGATGTGTTAAAGAAAAGATTACTACCTGGTTAGGCTAACTGTGGCCAGTTGCCTCCATACCACGGAGTATGTATATTTGAGGTCGGTGTAATGTCTTTAGTTTGTGTGGGGCTCCTCCTGGAGCGGAGCCATCCTTGGTGAGTACCCTGTTTACTTGCACCAAGTGCCTGTACCATAGAATCATGGAATCCTTAGGTTGGGAAAGACCTTTGAGATCATCAAGTCCAACTGTAACTGTCCACTACTAAATCATATCCCTAAACATTTAATCTATCCGTCTTTTAAATACCTCAAGGGATGGTGACTAAATCACCTCCCTTGGCAGCCTGTTCCAGTACTTGATAACCATTTCAGTGAAGAAGGTTTTCCTAATGTCCAATCTGAACCTCCTCTGGCACAGCTTGAGGGCATTCTGTCTTGTCCTAGACCAACATGCACCTCACTACAACCTCCTTTCAGGTAGTTGTAGACAGTCTCCCCGCAGGCTCCTCTTCTCTAGGCTACACAATCCCTGTTCCCTCAGCTGTTCCTCGTAAGACTTGTTCTCTAGCCCCTTCAACAGCTTCATTGCCCTTCTCTGGACATACTCCAGGACCTCAATGTCTTTCTTGTAATGAAAGGCCCAAAACTGAACTCAATGTTAGAAGTGCAGCCTCACCAGTGCTGAGCACAGGGGCAAAAATCACCTCCCTGTTCCTGCTGGCCACACTGTTTCTGATACAAGCCAAGATGCCATTGGCCTTCTTGGCCACCTGGGCACACTGCTGGCTCATGTTTAGTCAGCTGTCAATCAACACCTCAAGGTCCTTCTCTGCCAGGCAGATTTTGAGGCACTCTTCCCCAAGACTGTAACACTGCACAGGGTTGTTGGCTCCCAAGTGCAGGACTCAGCACTTGGCCTTGTTGAACCTCACACCATTGGTCTCAGCCCAGCAGTGCAGCCTGTTCAGATCTCTTTGCAGAGCCTCCCTACCATCCAGCAGATATTTCCTCCCGGCTTAGTGTCATCTGTGACCTTACTTAGGGTACATTCAATCCCTTCATCCAGGTCATTGATAAATATATTGAACAGGACTGAACCCAGCACTGAGCCCTGGGAGACATCGCTTGTGACTGGCCTCCAGCTGGATTTAGCTTGATTTACCACCACTCTTTGGGCCTGGCCATCCAGCTTGTTTTTTACCCAGCAGAGGGTGCACCTGTCCAGGCCAGTGGCAGCCAGTTTCTCAAGTAGAATACTGTGAGGAACATCATCAAAGGCTTTACTAAAGTCCAAGTACACTACATCCGTGGCCTTTCCCTCATCCATTAAGTGGGTCACCTTGTCATAGAAGGCAAGCAGGTTAGTATGGCAGGACCTGTCTTTCATGAACTCATACTGACTGGGCCAGATCACCTGGTTGTCCTGCATGTGCTGTGTGATAGCACTCAAGATGACCGGTTCCATGACCATCCCCAGCACTGAGCTCATTCTGACAGGCCTGTAATTCCCTCGATCCTCCCTCCAACCCTTCTTGTAAATGGGTATAACCTCTGCCAGCCTCCAGTCAAGTGGCACCTCCCCAGTCAACCAGAACTCCTGGTAGATGATGGAAATGGGTTTGGTGAGCACCTCCACCAGCTCTCTTAATGGGATCAGGTGAATCCCATCTGGCCCCGTAGATTTGTGAATGGGTAATTGGCTAAGCAGGTTTTAACCATTTCCTCATGGAGCATGGGAGCTTTGCTCTGTTCTCCCTCCCTGTCTTCTGACTTGTGAGGCTGAGTACCCAGAGAATATCTTACCTTACTATTAAAGACAGAGGCTATGAAGGCATTAAGGACCCCTGCCTTACCTTCATCCTTTGTCACTACTGGTCTCCCATATCCAGTAAAGGATGGGGATTTTTCTTAGCCCTCCTTTTGTTGTTGATATATTTGTAGAAAGATTTTTTTGTTATTACCTTTCACAGAATTGGCCAATCTAAGTTATAATTGGGCTTCAGTCCTTCTGATTTTTCTCTCTGCATCATCTCACTTCACCCCTGTAGTCCTCCTACAATGCCTGCCCCTTCTTCCAAAGCTTGTATACTTTTCTTTTTTTTCTGATATCCACCCAAATCTCTCTGCTCAGCCAAGCTGGTTTCTTCCCCACTGGCTCATTTTCCAGCATACAGGGACCACTTGTTCTTGTGCCACCAGGACTTCCTTCTTAAAAGGAAAAGTTTAGCCCTCATGGGCTGCTTTTCCCTTAAGGACCGATTCCCCTGGAACTTTATCAACCAGCCTTCTGAACAGTCCAAAGTCTGCCTTCCAGAAGTCCAAGGTGGCTGTTCTACTGACACCCCTTCTAACTTCTCCTAGAACTGAGAATTCCCTCATCTCATGATCACTTTGCCCCAAGCGTCTTCCAGCTGTCACATGTCCCACAAGGCCCTCTCTATTCACAAACACCAGGTCCAGCAGGACACTTCCCCTAGCTGGTTTACTCACCAGTTCTGTCAGGAAGTTGTCTTCCACACACTCCAGGAATCTCCTAGACTGTTTCCTCTCTGCCATATTATACTTCCAGCAGACATCTGGTAAGTTGAAGTCTCCCACAAGGGCAAGAGCTAGCAATCACAAGACTTCTCTCAGCTGCTTGTAGAATAACTCACCAGCCTCTTCTTCCTGGCTTGGTGATCTACAGTAGACTCCCACCATGATACCTGCCTTCTTAGGTGCTCTGCTGTTTTTTTTTGCCCATAAATACTCAACCTATCGTTACCATCACAGGCCACAGCTGATGCCAGAACTCAGGTTTATTTTATAATTGGACCATGTCCCTTGCCACAAAGCTTGATGCAAAAGGATGAATTATGGAAAGTGCTAGGAAGAAGCCAAAGAGAAAAATTATGATAAGAGTTGCCTGAGGTAACAGAATAACAGAACAACTTCCACGACCTGTATTCTTGGGTTCTGGTCTTTTGTAAATGTACTTATCTGAAAAAAATAGAAATATCCATAAAGAAGGTAAAGAAGAATAGATAAGTCTTTCTGGTTATTGTTGCCCTGTAAAACTGTTGTGCTATAACTTCCTGTTGAGAAGGCAATACAATGGGTTTTAACTTTTTTGATAAGAGAGCAGGTGCTTTACTGCTCCTAACTAAAACAGGACCGAAGGTTGTATAGAATAGCACATAGGGGAAAAGAAAGGGTAGGGGAGAGGTTTTTTTTTTGAACAAAAATAACCACCAGCATCTTTCCAAGGACAGAAAACTCCGTTTCCTTGCTGTACTAAGCCAGCTATGTGTTAGTCATCTAAGCTGATTAAACTATACACACAGAAGATGGGGAGCCAAGTGGTGCCAGCAAGGGAGTAAAACACCCAGGACTATTTCAGTTAATGGGAGAGTGGAGCAGGAGGGACATAAATTCCATGAAGTAAAGCAATAATTTAAAACAGAACCAAAACAAAGCAAAACATGAGTCATCTTTATTAAATGATACTGGCTATCCACAGTCTTTAACCGACCCAACTACACTGGCTGCCAGTCTAACGCAGCGTAATAAACTTACCCTCTGTTTACTGGCAGGCTTACTGCACGAGGCCTGGAAGCTCCGTGAGAAGGTAGAAAGTACCTGAACGTTCTGCTTGGAAATGCTTTACTTCTCTTAGTCAAGTCTTCTTTTGAATACATCACTTCTTGCTCCTTCCATTAATTGTCTTTTCAAACAATGATGTTTTACTGTAGTCAGTTGCTGACTCTGCAGCACGGACTGGAAGTTTCTTCAGGAATGTCTCTCTTTTGCAGTGGTGGTGCAGACATCCAACACATCAAAGCTACGATGTGAGCACAGGATGACTGTCATAACCTGTGAGAGATGAGTCCCTTTTTGTCTGGCCTGCTGTATATGGTATTCCCAATTTTAAAATGGTTGAGGAAGCCTCCGTGGTGCTTTACTAAAACAGAAGATTACTGGGATGATGAAGCCTATCTTTGCTAGGGCAATATCAGCCTTTTAATGTCCCATCTTGTTTAATTGTGGGAATGAGCTGGGTAGCCCAGGACAAGTGCAATCCTGAGGGGACTGAAACCCACAGCAGAAGGTTGCCACTGAGGGGACTGCTGGTGCCCCAGGGCACCCCAAAGGTACTGTCCCTGATGGGATGGCTGTGTTGGAGTGAGGGATGGCAGCCTGCACACATGAGGGACTTTCATGTTTTTTTTTTTAATGGCCAGGGAGATAAGGGAACCAAAAAAAAAAAGTAGACTTTACTCTTGTAGGAAAATAATTTCCTTATATTTATCAGTGACTCTTTAAACAGCCATTGTTACCGTGGAGTGGGGACTTCTGTTTTCAGTTTTAAGGGGATTAAAAAAAAATAATTCTTCACATCACTGCTCTCTGAGCCTGAATCACCATCAAATGCTTCAAGATTCTTGCTTTCTTTAATGCTGTTCTTTGCTGTAACTTTGTTTTTCCTCTTTGACATGAACTTCTAGGAAGATGGAAATGTTCTTAGGGTAAGAACTATAGGCCAGGACATTTTTTAATACACAAGGGGTGATGGGCAGAGAGGCAAGGAGGAGATGGCTGCACACTACTTCTCCTCTTGTATTTGAGCGTATGTCTGTAGAAATACTAATCACAACACTTATCTTGCAACTGGTAGTGAATTGTCTCAGTCTTACCTGACTTTATGTGATCATCCAAACAATGCACTTGTTCTGAATCCTCTAATCTGACTGTATTTTGTGCATGATGGTCTTTCCCCCACTTCCCATAGAATTATTCATGCAGCAGGGGTAGATACTCCTTTCTCAAATCCCTTCTTTTTCTGTAGTATATATCGTTTCTGCTGCCTTCCACTCACAGATTGCAAACTGGAATAACTTTGCTTTAATGCCATTGTCAGGACTGAAGTGCATCAAATGTCTTGATCATTCTTGATGTTATTTTTGGTCAGGTGTGCTCACAGGACCACAAAGATGTGCCCCCTCTTTCAGCTCATCTCTAGAGTCTCTGATGAAAATGAAAGCCAATGGCAAAAAGTGCATCTGTAACATGTTTCAGGGGTGCCTGAAATTAATTTATGTGGATGTTCATTTCTGTTTATCTGACTTGTTGCAGGACCTCTCTCCCACAGGATGCAGTAGAAGCTAAGATTTTCCTCAGGGCATGAGAGGAAACTGGACCAGTTAATGGAGAAGAAATCCGCAAAGGGTTGCTAAACGCATGAAAATATCAGAGCTGGGGAGCTGCTTAGCTGAAAGTAGTCAGAAGCTGGGAGTGATGGGGAAATACGTTGCCCTTGCTCTTCCCTAGGCATTCAACATTGGATTAGGTTAAGACGAGGATAGTTACACTACATGGGCCCTTGGTCTGACTAGATAAAGTGCTTACTATTTAAATAATAGGTAAAATAGAATCATGGAATAGTTATTGTTGGAAGGGACAGTAAAGATCATCCAGTTCCAACACCCCTGTGATGAGCAGGAGCATCCCACTAGATCAGGCTGCTCAAGGCCCCATCTAACGTGGCCTTGAACACTTCCAGGGATGGGGCAGCCACAGCCTTCCTGGGCAACCTGTGCCAGTGTCTCACCACTCGCATGGTGAAGAAATTCTTCCTAACGTCTAAAATAGTCCATGTACAGTCTCTAGTGTCAGAACAAAGTTCCTGTCTCTTGATATTTTTCTTTTAAAATACCAAATGGCCAGCTAGGATGTCATGCTTTGGGGATTAGGAGTTTTGGTGGGGGCAGATGCAACTGTTTCTGTTGGTGATGATGGAGAACTATGAGTTCCGTCTCCCATTTCTTCTCATTTCCCTTAGAATGGCTCTTCCTATTCCATGACAGACTGCTTCCGGTGGGAGAGTAAGCAGTAGCCAGTGGATTGCTTTTACAAGGAGGTGTTGCCAGCAAGTGCAGCATGACAGCTCAGGGAGAGGCAGAAGTAGCAATAAATGCTGTCAGGCAATATTAAAGTAAAACCAAGACTTACTCATATTTACATTAATTGAATTAGGATTTAGTTGCTAAATTACTGTTTGGCTCTAGCTAACAGAGGCATAGTGTGGGGCTAACAGCCAAAACCGCAGCTAAGAAGGTTTCTTTTAATAAACTTTGGGTACATTGAGATAAGCTGCTTAAATGCATCATTCTGGGAAATAAGACAGCGTTAACTTTCACCTTTTGAGTGTCTAATCATTGTAGTGTTTAAAGAACTGAACGTATTACAAGGCTAAACAATACTCAAGTGATCCAGTAATTGGATTGGTTAATCTTTTTAATTAAATAGCAAAACTTCATAGCATAGGTAGCAAAGTCCTGTAGGGAAGTAGTACAACAGTTTTTAATGTAAAACACAGATTTGTGTGCCAGAGGGAAAATATTCTATAAGATTTTCAAGGGCTTTTAAGAACAGAAGAGAGTGTGTTTAATTCAATAACCTCATCTGACTCTTAGCTGCAATGGCCAATTCCTTAATGTCATTTGGAACTCAAGGGGCTTGAGTAGAATAGTTGTTCTTGAACTTTTTACCCCAAAACTCTTTTGAGTAAAGTTGAGCTGATGTGTAAGCCCACAAGGAGCCAGTGAAATAGGTGAGTGAAAATGGAAATGGGACTTACAGGCTTAGTGTAGTACAACTAAACACAGTAAGGGTTTCTGCATCTCTCCCTTGAGTTCCTACCTTTCTTTGATTAAAAGAGTGTTTTGTTTTAGCACAGGCTGCAGCATGTGTGTCTATGGTGCAATGGAAAGGGGAGCAGAAATTGTGAAAGCAAACTGGACAGTATGAAGATATGGCTGCACAAGGGTTTCTATAAATTTTCTTGGTGTCTGAATAAACACTGAGGAGAAAATTATACCTCTTTCTTTACAAAACTGGTTAAACCACTTCCTATTTTGTTGCTTATTTCAGTAAAGTCCAAAGGGCTTTGAAACAA
Source organism: Cuculus canorus (assembly GCF_017976375.1). Taxonomy (NCBI): domain Eukaryota; kingdom Metazoa; phylum Chordata; class Aves; order Cuculiformes; family Cuculidae; genus Cuculus; species Cuculus canorus. Next base: position 11,839,613 of record NC_071404.1, on the reverse strand, counting down.
AAGGCTGAATTTGCAGGGGAATTTATAGCCTTTTGCGAAACAGATGAAAGTAGCGTTGTCTTCCTTTATTTCTCTTCACTTCATTTTAAGAATGTCACTTAAACCACAAGTGGTGAGGTATGATCCCTTTCTGTTTCAAGTTCATCTGGGAAGAAACCTAAATAACAGGCACCGTATTAGAGCACTAATGGATATGCCTGGGTGGTCTATTTGGTATCTTTCTAAAAATGTTGTTGCTTTTGTTTTAGTTTTGAAACTAGAATATAACTATGTCAAAGGGGATCTTTAGATACTCATTTGTCTGGAAGACTGATGGGGTTAGGGGGAGAAGAGAGGTAGTTCTCAGTGTGCTATTTTCCGTAATTATTTATACAGATTCAAACACTGCTGAGAATATTTAGAAACTGATTTTATTCCTCTCAACATTTCTTTTTTTAGTAATCATATATTCAATATAAATGACTAATAGTTTGGGCTTAACCTATTTTTGGTGAGAAGCAATCGCCAGCCAGCTTCTTTGCAATTTCCCCCGTGTCTCCTATAACTTAGAAAATATATTGATCACTTTCTGTGTAGGGAGGCTAACTGCTGGGTGAGGGGGACAAGTGAAATTTGCAGGTCTGATTTCTGTTCTCCAGTACTGTTTTGTCTCATGAGCTATTTAATTTAAAAGCAAATAATAATTAGGCTACAGCCCCCTTGAGATTCAAACCCTCTCCATGTGAAACAAGATTAATTATTCTTTTGTCACTTCTGACTGGCTGTAGAATTCTAACTGTGCAAGTATATAGATACATTTTATATTATTATATTATATTATATATTTTATATATATTATATTATGTTATGTTATATTATATTATATTATATTATATTATATTATATTATATGCCTAAGTTTCTGAGGCTTTTTATATTAACAAGAAGAATTACCAAATGTAAGCAACTTGAAAGAAAAAAGAAGGTTGTACACAATTTCAAACTCATTCATGATCAGCAGAAGCAGCTGGCTGAGGAAGGGATTGGTTCTTTTATTTCTGAGTGCTACTTTTTACAAGAACACTGTGATGTCCCTCCTATGCCTCTTCCACAGCTATGTAACAGCAAACCCTTATGCATCCCTTGTGCTTTTTAGGCTTCTGATGATTCAGCACTCTAGGCTCTGCCCCAGTATCATTCACATATACTCGATAATGTGGGAATAGATCTCAAAGTCTGCACTGGGAAAAAGTTAGCTGAGCAAACGATTGCGGGATATGTTCCTGTTTATCCATGCCATTGGAGTGCTCCTCTTAAAGTCATGACACTGTAGATCATGAGCATGACCCCTGGGCATTCTCCTTAAGAATTGCTCTTAGCCAGCTGTTTCCCATGCTTAAACTCGTAACAAGCTGCTTAAACAGAAACAAGTCTTGTGTGTCCACGATTAGACTGCGTGCAAGACCAAATTGTTCTTTCGCTTTCTTACAGTTCATTGTGCTATAAAACCAACATACTTACCAATGTGCAAGGTTGTGCATTATTATCAGGATTCTTGAGTTCTCTAAGTGGGATTTAGTTATTGCACTTGATGCTGCTTTCAGGTTGGAACTTGACTTTCAAGTGCAGAATGAGTTTGCAGGGATTTGAGTAGAGCCAGTTAATTAAAGACAATACTTGCTCATGAATGTTTTCATGCGCCTGAATGTTGTTCAGGGGTGTTATGATTCATCAGAGTATTAATTATTGATGATCCAATAGGCAAGTATTTAGTATGTATTAAAAAATTATTCATGGAACTTCTTATGAAAAACATATGTTGAAGGGGGGTGATATGCACTTGATTAATCAGCTAGTAAAGTAAATCGGTTTGAAAACACTCGCTCAAAGAGCTGGAATATCATGCAAATTAAAACTAGTCAAAACAAATTGGTGTTTACCAAGTAGCCACATCTGCAGAGATATTAGGGCCCTGTTCAATTTACCCAGTGCAGAAGAAGCTTTAAAGAGAAAAAACTATCTGGGAACAAATAGTAAGAGTTGATGTAGATAATGACTTTAAAAAAAAACATGCAGCTCTCCATGAATTATCAAGTACTGTTTCCAGGTGGCATTTTGCAGTTTCTGTCTAATATGAATTTTCTTAGTTATGCTTGTTACAGATTAGTTATGCTCAGCCTTACAAATAAGGCTGTTTGGCTTACCTGAGACAGCAATGTGGATTTAGACTTGGCTGCAGTACTATGGATCAGACTGATGGTCTGCCTGGAGGCAGTGACAAAGATGGAAACTTAAGGAAGGCTACAAGAATCTGTGTGTGGACAGGGAACAGTTCATTTTCCTTCTCAGCCACTCTGGGAAGACATTCTAGGGAATTTCAAGTTCAGGCCTGCTTCTGCTGTGTAATTTACTGATGGAATGGCCCTCAATAAACAAGAATGAAGGCACATACCAGAGGTTCTTTAGCTAGTGTTTTATATACAGGGTTCAAGAGATGTAAACAGTGTTATCTCTACTGACCCTAATCAATCTAGCCTGTAAGACCACCCAAAGAGTGTAGGAATTATTTGCCATCAACTTAGATTCAAATATTTGTGTGCAAACTTTGAGAAATGAAAATTTGGGTTGTTCAAAAGCAATTTTCATTAGTCTAGCCACAGTGGTACTGAACTCTTTCCAGAACCTGACTCTGGATTAATTATTGCACAGACAAATGATTAGTTGCTAGGAAGCCCCCTGCTTATATATATTTAAGGAAAGAAATCAATTAAATGAAGTAATTAACTTTTGTGTATTTGTCAAGACATGACTGTGGACAATTAGTTCTTTCATGAATATCTTTTTTTTTTTTCTTTTCATTATTTGGTTTTGGGACAAATAATAGAGACAGATTATTTAATGAAATGTGATTTAATCTTTAAACTTAAGTTTAAAGCATTAAAACAAAGTTACTACATAATGGGGTAAAAAAAAAGATATGATCTCGGCTTAATTCAAGCAGCTTAATTCAGTTTAGGTGTTGTTTTGTTTTTTTTTTTTTAGAAGAAACCTTTCCTTTTCTCATAAGCTTAAGCAAATGTTGCTTGATCTGCTGCCTGTCCTTCCCATACCCTAGATATCTCAAATACGATCCAGCTGAGATACATCTGTTAAAGACTAGAACTGAACAAATTTCCTAGAGGTGGTTGATGCCTCAAGGCTGTCAGTGTTTCAGAGGCGCTTGGATTATGCCCTTAAAAACATGCTTTACATTTGGTCAGCAATGAATGGGTCAGGCAGTTGGACTAGATGATCTTTATAGGTTTCTTCCAACTGAAATACTCTATTCTAAGTTCTCATTGTTCACTAGGATATAAAATTCTATAAATGTCATTATTGCAAAAAAGCTGGGTACAGATGGATTGGCTTTCCTCATGTGGTTGGAAAAGCTGTTCAGCTTCAGTACCAGAGACTCAGCAGTATAACACCAGAGGAGAAACCACTTGTTGATAGCTGCAGCAGAAGCCTCACCAGGGCAACGAGTTGACAATGTGGTCTCTTTCCATCTGTTACGAATTCCAGGAATGTGCTGGCAGGTTGTCTGGCCACAGTATTTCAGCTGGCACAAATGCCGGCTGAGCTGCTGCAGGTTACCAGATTAATTGTGTACATGCTAGCAAATAGCAGTGGGTTGATTATGAATTTATTTTAATGATCCTAAATGGAGTTTTTTTACTGACAAGCTGCATGTATTAAAAAAACCCCAAAATTACCTTATATCTCTTTCCCGGTCCCCCAATCATTATTCATTATAACTTCAAAACTCTGTTCAGTTAAGTCCAGTACCCACTCAATGATGCACTTTGTAATTACTCAAGTTCACTGGAATGTAATTTTATGAATAGAAAATCTAGCAGTTAATCTTCCTCGATGCAAATCCATTCCGATATCTGCAATGTGATTTCCACAGATTTCATGCATGCTAAAGGAAGGAATTAACTTGGTTCCCTGGGTCATATTTCATATGTTATGAGTCCCTTGTTGTGACTCAAACCGTAAGAATTAAATGACCAAATACTTCTAAATTACTTCTTGTCCAACAACTTCTCTGGCTGCATATTCACACATTTTTGCCAGTAGTGTACAAAGTTTATGCTTTTAGGCTAAACTATTTTTTTTTTGTAAGAATCAAGCAGGTTATTTCCCTTTCTTAAACAAAAGAAACTTAAGCAAAAACACAGTCCTGTTTTTCATGGGGATAAACCTGACATCTTACTGAGTAGGAGAGTACTTACTGTGAGGAGAACTGCACTAGCTTAGTTCGGCACCTCAAATATCATTAGAGGAATGGAGTTAGGCATAGGTTTCTTGACAGAATTCAATTGTTGTGGTGTTGTGATTACTAAATTCTTTGAGCCTGTTAATGAGAATTGAAGAGATGTAAGTATGAAGATGTGGGTGCTAACATATGAGACCTGTAAGACTGCAAAATTGTTAGTGGCACTGCTTTTCATATTTGTTTTGATGCTGTGTTGTTTTGTTGCAAAACTGAATTCCAGCAGATTGAAAGGCAGATTTCCTTGGTTTGCAGGATATTTTTCCTTAGTTTTGTATGTCTTAGTATTTATGGAGATGACAATGCCAGTAGGCACATTAGATTAAAAAGGTATCTCTGAAAAGGTCAGCAGGTCTGACACACAATTTGTCTTGTTCCGCTAGACTTTGTATTGATATCTTGTCTGTCTGACCAATATGGTAATCACTTCAAATAGAAATGATGTGTGGGAAATTATTGTATGTTTTTGTTTGAAAAACAATCAGAAGCCTGAAGAGCTCTAATGACAAAGGTAATAAACATTTAAGCTACAGTATGTGTTTCTGTGTTCGCTTTGATCATTAGCTCTTGCAGTCTCACTGGTTTAGGAATTTAATAGGCAAAAGAAGTGTCCAGCTGTGGCATCTCTAAATAAGTTAAGAAATGCTTTTTGCTTTTCGCTACTTAACTGAATAAACAAATATCCAGAATTATTCAGAAATGCATAAGGCATACTCACCACATCTTCCTTAATCTATCGCCTGTTGCTATGATCCAGCATTGTATTGCAGAAGTCAAATTATATTGACTTGTCTAATCCTCCAAAATGCTTGCTCCACATATTTACTATGTGTCTGATGTTGTTTAGTGGAATATAATGAAACAGCTGTCTACATTGATTTGCTAGGAGAAATGAAGGGAGGATAAGTGCCTCAAGTTTAAATAAAATAGGTATAAGCAGCAAATAATTCAGGAGAATTAGAATTTCAAATCCAATTCATTTCAATTATCTATTGCTCTTGCCAGTATCCAAGGATTTTCTTCATTTGCTGTAACTTTGTGTTCCAACAGCTCTGAAGTTAAATCAGAAATGATGAGAAAGATCACCTCCCGCTCTTTCTCGTGCAGTCACAGCAACCTTCCTGATTATTTCATGGAATGGACCTTCTTAATCTTAGTGAAGCAGGAATACTCATTTATAATACTACAGTGCAAAAGAACGTTGCAGGAATTCAAGTAAATTGGAATAAAACTTATGAAGGTATACTTATATTTCCACAATAGCAATTAAAGTATTTAAGTATCTAAAAACTGCTTTAAGTATTGTCCTCTTCTACCAAAGCACTTTTAATTGTAAATAATTTACCTCACTCTAATTTGGCTCCTAAGCAAACAAGAAGTCTGGCTGCCAAAGGGCTGAATATCCCTTTGACTCTGCTTGTGCAACCAGTTTCTGTGGGATCAGTCAAGAGAAGGAAAATAATGTACTTCCCTTTGAGAAGCAAGGCTCCAGCCTTGCCTGCTGCTGTCTGGGATGGGATTGTGTCCTAGGCAACACAATGATTCTTTTCTTGCTTTTCTTTGAAGTAATGAGACCTTAAGAGTTAGTCTTTGATGACTCTAAAAAGATGCTGCTTCCCTCAATGGAAACTGGCTGTAGAACTTGATATTTTTTGTGTATTGTGTATTCTGGAATTGAGAAACAGGATTCTTGCTTGTACTTCAAGTAGTCTTGAAATATAAGGATACATCCTGTCACCTTCTGTAACTGAGAATAAGCTGTTTAGGAAATGCAAGTTCTGTACCTGCTGCTGGTAAGCTTTGCAATGTTAGGTAAAACTTCTTGAATCCTGTTCAGATTGTGTATGCCTCAGCATTAATTGCCTATGCAGAAAGCGAAAAAAAGTCTCTCTGAATATAAAATGGCAGATCAAAAGGTAAAGGATGCTCTTTAAAATTGTTATATTTTTCTATACTGTCATTATCTCTAGGAGTCAAAGAAAAAAACAAGGAGTGTTCCAACACCAAGATCTATTTGTGAAGTAGAATGTAGTAGTATTTCATTAACTCTATGGGTTTTGCTGCTTTGTAAGCACGTTAGAAACTTCAGGTAGATCAGAAGAGATCTGTAACAATGTTCCGGTGACAGGAAAAAGTGGCCAGGTATAACTGCCTTTATGAACAGAATATATCCGGAGCTAAAGGGCTCTCATTCTATTACAGCAAAACTTTAATGAGAATTTGTGTTTGGGAAGATGATCCAAGGCAATACCTGTATGTCTAAACTAAAAGAACAGTCTTGTTCTTTCTTCCATCCCTCTTTGTTGAAAAGACTAAGATTATTCCAAAGACTGAAATACCAAACATCAAAAGCCCTTTTGGAAGAGACAAGTGAAAAAACTTATTTTAATTTTTGTGTTTGGCTCTTACTGACTCTGACATCTTCAAGGAGAAACACTAAGATTTGTATGCATGTACATTTTGTTTATTAATATAATAAAAATGGGTAGGTGTCTGAACGGTCTTTGTTTCCCAACATACCAGTCTCCCCTGTGTTGGGTAAAATGTTAGAGGTATGAAAAATCACTCCGTTCTGTTCAGCCTCGTACAAAAGCCAATACTGTTGAAAGTAGCAGAAGTGCAGGAAGGAAAATATTTCTGACTTCCCATTAGATTGCATATAGCTTATGAAATCTCTACTGTATATTAAAACACAAGTAAGTTTTAAAAGAAAATTAATTATCACACTTGAAATGGAAGCCAAACCTGAGCAATGGGCAGCCTGATCTAGTGGGAGGTGTCCCTGCCCATCGCAGGGGGGTTGGAACTAGATGATCTTTAAGGTCCCTTCCAACCCAAACTACTCTATGATTCTAATGTATTTGAGGACTTCTTAAATCTACTGAAATATTTTAGGATACTTTTGTAGAATGAAGAGTCCACTAGTGGTCTTCAGACATAAATTAGTTCAGAGGGTTTTTGTCTTCTAAGGCAGAAGGAATATTCACCCTTCTGGAAACACCTTTTTTTTCAGTTGAAAATAGTGGATTCACATAGCGCTAATTGCGCATCGTGATGGAAAAAATCGAAGACTTCTAGATATCCTGCACATACTAGAAAGGCTTTAGTAAAGCCTAGGTGTCTGGTATCAGTCTGTCCATCTGTGCTATAATAAAAAGAACACTTAATGGAAACATAGCTTATAAATATAATGCATACGGAACACATGATCCCATGAAAGACTTGTGAGACTGTTCAGTTTTGAATGAAATGGGTTAAGGTTATGTCCTCTATGCAAGCACTTCTGTGAAGTCGGAGATAGCAGGCTCTGGAAGGACTACACTTCAAGAGCCCTGATTCACCTTTAAAACAGAGCTTGTTTTGTCTAAGTTAAATGCCAAATGTGTCAGCACAACAGCATACTTTGTCAAACCTTCTTACAAAAATTGACTGGCTTTGTACTCATCCCTCCCCACCAGACCATCTGCTGTTGGCCACTCTTGGGAGTGCTACATAAACTGAAAGTACATACCCACGAAGGATAGCAGCTTCGTGTTTGGGTGGAATTTCTGGGCATGTTTTGTGAGAGGGAGAGAAAAACTTGGCATTATTCTGCATCCCGGCAAAGATAAAGCGTCCAGATTCTCTGCAAGACAATCTGGTGTGGGTTTTCTCTGGCAATTGTGCATTTTATACTTGAAATTATTTTGATGGGCGATAAAAAACTGTATTTTGAAAGAAGGGTAATACATCATTCTGGAAAAATGTTATAACATCACACTAGTTGGAATTTTCCATGGAAAAATTTGAAATTCTTCCACAATTGACCACATTTCTGCCCTAGTTCAAGGGAAGGCATATTTTAGAGCCACGCACTTTGGATGAAGTCTTTAACTGAAATTATAGTAATTGCTTCCATCATTAAGGTTTCCACTCATTTAGTAGTTGACAAAGATGTAATAATATCCCGGCATTCTGTGGAATTAGCTATGCCAGGAATGTGCACCCTAAGCTAAAGGTGCTTACTAGATAAACTGTTCTTGAGAAAGTTTTAGCAAAAGAGCCTCTTGGTGCCTTCTGTGTCTGACAGCACAGCTTTTAGCAAGTGTGGCACATCGTACCTGCTCTGTGATGGATTATACCGAGAGATGTAACAATTGTTGTTATCATTCTTTGCAAATGATATCCTGGTAAGAAGGTTCCTTGATTCTGGTAACGCTCCTAAATTTCCATGGTGGAAAAAAATAAACTCTAGAATAAAAGCAGCAGCAACAATGTGCAAGCCTGTATCACTAACGTTGGGCAGTAATTCAGTGCAATGGGAGTCTTCAAGTTGTTTAAAAACAATACAGGAAAACTGACAAAATCCTGGACCTGACCCATGTGGGCTCTGCACTTCATATATTAAAATTCCTGTGCTACTCATACAAAACTCCTCCAGTAGTGATGGTCAAGATCTTTGCATTACCAGTAACCCAAGTTATGCCAATTCAAACCCTACTCTTGCTTTAACTAGGGCATGGCTGAGATGATGCTCCTGGGGAATCTGTGCTGCTGTGATGGCCTTCAGTGTCATTTTTTCTCTGCAATGATTGTATGACATGTGAGGAATAACAATTAAAGGTTTCTTTACCATCAAAGACCTGAAGTCAGTGAGCCAATCGTGTATGGGAAACACTTATTGAAGGACTGCTTAGACTTTAACTTTCTGAGTTGGTATTCAATTTTTGTCATTAGCATGGTGTAGCAGTTACACTTTTAGTCAGCATATCAACCAAGGAAAGAGGCTAATCATTAGTATTTTCCATGACTTCACTCTTTCTCCTTGCACCCTGACCTCTTAAATGTGGTGCTTTCCAGCAGACTCTAGTTGTGCATTTGTATTAGTAGTCTAATATACTTGGTAGCTTCAAGCCTTTAAACCAGGAACTCTTCCAATTTTATCACTCTTTTTGTAAGGAAATATCTTGTCTTTCTTTGGTGATTATCTCTGTTTAGATGATGATATGCATGCCCTACCTAAATGATGTGGTAGGAATTTTTTAAGTCTCAGTTTAAGTTGCTCTGCAAGAAATAGGTTCTGGAATGCATCTGGCTTTGGCAGAAAGACTAGGTCTTGTTGAGAGATGAGCTAGCCATGGGCAATGCCTGCACTATTAAATAACACAAACCTGTGACACATACATAAGCACTGGATCACAACCATCAGTATCGTTCAGATTGTTAGCATCATCTTTGGTACCTCCGGGGCTTGGCAGTCCAGACTGCCATCAAAACCTCTTCCATGTGAAAATCTTTCACTGATAGGTTTCAAATATGGGCTCACAGATATGCAACCTGCAATTATGGATGAGTGACAGTAAAATTGAGTCACTACAGCCTTCGTGCTCCAGGAGCCAGATTACTTTTCTCTGTCAGTGTCTCCTCCCTTTGCATATAGCTGCCGGGCCTCTCAGAATCAGGAAGAACAACGTACAGCTCAATAGTACACTTTGATATATTGGAAGATACTTGGTGATTGCGTTTATATCTGCAAACTTCTGCAAATTATTCTGAGTTCAAGGCTACTTGGTCAGAAGCATACCCCTGTGTATACTCCTGCTTTTTGAGGCTAGGAGCTGTAAAGAGAAAACCATTTTGGATACCAGCATTGTCTACCAAAACATTTGGGTGATGACCAGGGAGAAAGGCTATCCTCCAGTGGCTGGGTACTGTCACCAGCACTTGACCGTGCCACCTAGCCTGATGGCAGAATCCTGAGCAGAGCTGTAGGGAGACACAATGGTTTCTGCATTTGCTCTTCCTGACTGAAAGCATCCCCAGGGACTTACAGGAGGGAAGAAGCTCCTGGCTCTGTTCTTGGGGAGCCATGGGGAAAGTATCACTCATACTGGCACAAACCACCTCTGTGACATGACCAGGTCCTGCTGAAAGAGGACTGGCTGGTCTGGGAGACAGAGCAGTTTAGTTACGTATGTGGATATTGGCATCTCCTGAGCCATCAATAGCTTGCCCAGCTGTGTAGTGCTGATGCACTTGGCCATGTGGGACTGAAGCGTCAGGCTGCTGAAATAGAAACAGAGAAGGATGGAATACCTCCTGTTTATTTACTTGTCCCCATGCATGCCTGGATAATATCTATTAAAATAGCAGTGGCATATGGTTTTTTCCCCCCCCTCCCTTGTGGTGCTGAAACAGATTTTCAAAAGGTTATTTGCAAAGGGAAGTTGCAAAAAGCTGTATCATAGCCTTTCATCAGGAGAGTTAGAGGCTGTTGCTGGTGGGATGCTGGCAGGTGCTTATGTAGGGGCAGCACCAATAGAGAGGTGGTAACAGGTTCTGCATGAAGAATAAAGAAGAGGGAATAAGAATATAGACTCCGTTATAATGGTGGTCAATGTGACTCATGAGAAAGAAGAGTTAACTGTAGAGACTGTGAGCATGAATATAATTTATGCCATGCATATAGCATTGTGGGAAGACAAAGCACAGACAGAGGAGGAGCTCTGTTTGTGGGGGGAAGGGGTGAATATTGCTAAGTGCTTGTGAGGGTTTTGATTGAAATGTCCCTCATCCAAATTACCACCTCTAGTCCTGGATTAGAAGAGGCACACAAGTGTGCATGGCCGTTTGTGACAGTGAGGCAAAGCAGTGCATATAGGAACTGGAGGGCCCAGCTCTGATGTGATCTGTCTTGCGTAAGGATGCTGATGAGCCATTTGAATTCTGCAGCAGACAATGGCACGTTGTCTGCTGTAGATGGCATGAATTTCTAGGTTGTCCCTAGTGTTCACCACCTTGTGGTCAATCAGCTGGATACATGTTCCACTGAGACAGGAGTTGTTGTGGACTGGACTTTGTGACCTATGGTTAGAGAGGAAAACCAATATTTTGTGTTCTAGTATACAGACTGTGTTCCCAGCAACAACCTCTAATTCCAAGCAGGAAAAGTATGTCCTCTCTCGTAGATCCCAAAGGCCCATGAGCATTACATTGACCCAAACTAGAAATTCCCATGGGAACTCCAGATACAGATAAAATTCATCTGCTATGGAGCCCCTAACTGAGGGCAACTTGCCTGTCTCCAGGCTGAAGAAGGAGGCAGGACTACAGAGGGGCCATACAAGGCATTTAAAGATCTCTGACAAGCATAAAGAGAAAATACAGCAATAGGCAAAATATCCTTGGCAGACAGCAGGATATTGTCACACATGGTGCCCAGCACAGATTTCCAGCCTGTAAGCATAGAATGAGGTATGCTGAAAAGTTTCATACCCTGCTGTCTGCTGAGTGTGACCACCTATGGGGTTGTGGGGATTGATAAGTGCCAAAGCATGTCAGAGTTGCTCTGAGCCAGGTCTGGCTACCAATAGTTTGTAACTTGGATGTAATGACTGTATTCTGAGGGCAACTTCTAGCTGTGTGATATGAATCAGTATATGTCATTTGGCCTTGAAACCCAGGGGTCCTTGGCTCTGTGTTTGGCAACAAAACCAAATTTGTTTGGGCTTACTGAACTTTATCTCTTCTTCTGCTGGATCTCAGTGTTTCCATTCTCAAAGCTGTAACTGTATGTCTTTGAGAAAGTGTACAGAACAAATACAGTAAGAAATAAGAATAAAAGAATAAGTTATAATAAAAAGGAATTTGTGAAATTATTGACTTGTCAGCTTCAATTAAGAGAAAAATTCTGAAATGGAAAAAAATCAAACCATCTGTAAGCTTCTGGAAAATAGTCAAAGAGATGAGTAGCCGCCAACATGTTAATTTGTTCAGTCCAGTCCCCTTCTGTGACAGAGTAATTGGCCAGAGGGTAAAGGAGAAGCATTAGATGTCACATTTTGAGATTAGTAGAGCTTTTGTTACTCTTTTGCATCACACTTTCACAAATATGCATCTAAGTTAAATTACAGGGTGAAAAGCCAAATCAGCTGGATAATCATGCCCAAAAAATTAATCTGATATCTGCCCCAACAAAGTTGTTAAAAGAGATTTACCAGGGTTTTTTTTGAATGGAATAGTGAGTTAGTTTATTATCTACTATTTTAATACCAAGCACAGTAGTTTTATTGCTAAGCTAGTACTTCATTCTTGATAAACTCAGGATACAATCAGAAATAAGGATAGAAGGTTAGAAGTGTAAGGTGGTAAATTCAGTTAGGATGTTCAATGGAGCAAAGATGTGATTGCTGGTTCAGAAAGAGATGGGGAATCATAGGATTTAGGATCTGATGTGTATCAGGAGCACCATGCCATTTTTTTTTTTTTTTGCGTGTAGAGGAAAAAAATATATCCACAAACATTTGTATTGCCTGCAAAATCCAGAGTGTACTCCTACTCTGCTCAATGTTATCAAGGCTTTAGTTGTAGTGATATGTCCCGTTTTTGAGGAGTACACTTCAGAAGAAATATGGACTACCTGGAGAATTTCCAGAGAAGAGAAACTGGAGTGGTAATTGGCATTAGAATTGCTGCTCTTCGTCTAGAGAAAGCTGAATGCAACTGATGTTACAACAAATAAAAAAGCTGTTGTGAATCTGTACATAAAGTCTATGATGTATAGAATGATAACTTTTGTTACTGGGTTTAAGTCATGGAAAGACGCTTAATGTATATTTTTATTTACTTTCTTTCACGCGTTAACTGGAAAGTCTGTGTGAAACATTGTGATGGGTTGTTGGAAGATTCTGTGGCATCTTGGCTTTAGAGATCTCACAGAAGAGGTGAGGCTAAAGAAGGAAGCTTAGTCCAGTGCTTTGTCTGTTTTATGCAGAACTAGTTGTCTAACAGCTTTGATTATAATATGGTTGGATTATATAAAGGACAAATTGCTAACAAGTTAAGGAAAAACTTTTGTCTTGATTATCAGGAGACTTCCTGGCTGACCCTCACCAAAAAGAAGAAAATGAGACAGAGGACACAGTGAGGTTGGTAGTGAGGTACTAACTATCAGAAAATTAGAGTTAACTCTTCATTGTGAGGGAGCCTTAAAATTTATCTTGGCTTTCTCTGCTTGCAGCTGAAGGTTCAACCTGAAAGCTAAGGAATGTTGTCACAAAAGACAGCTGCTAAGTGGAGTGCTAATGTCTTCAAACTCATCCTTCAGCTGGAAACCCTTAAGGGCATATGCTTTTCCTTCGGTCTTCGAACAAACTTGCATCACCTGTGGTTGGTACTATAGTGTTAGAAAATATAATGTCTTCAATTTTGAAATAATTATTGTTATACTTTTGTTATTTACATTTTGCAATATAATCAAAGGGAAGATTTTTGGCTGGTTAGGGTTAAGACCAACTCAGAGGTAGCTGTGCCCAGTGCAGATTTCTGCAAAGCTGTTCATGGTCACATGGAAGCAATTGGCAATGCAAACTCGGTCTTTTCATGGGCTAAATTTGCTTCTTAAGCAGGCTGATGAAATCTTCCAATGAACCTAGACAGTCAGTGCCACTGTAACATTAGTGAAGAATTTAGTGATCTGTCTCTCATTTTTAAACACAGTAATAATAGTACAAGTCTATCTACATATCAGCAATGAGAAAAAAACAAGACTGCTCTCCCACTAGTCAAGGAGTAGTGCATTTTTGGACAGTTTAGGAAGAGCTTTTTTGATCTAGAGAGCTAGATTAAAATTTTTAATCTAATTAAAAATTAAAATTTTTAATAATAGTACAAGTCTATCTACATATCAGCAATGAGAAAAAAACAAGACTGCTCTCCCACTAGTCAAGGAGTAGTGCATTTTTGGACAGTTTAGGAAGAGCTTTTTTGATCTAGAGAGCTAGATTTAAAATTTTTTTTTTGGACAGTTTAGGAAGAGCTTTTTTGATCTAGAGAGCTAGATTAAAATTTTTAATCTAGAGAGCTAGATCTATGTCTGACCTCCCTAAGTCATTGTCTGAGTCAATAATCTAGTGTATGCACTCTTCCTTGCAAACTAGAAGCCACTTTAAATCTGCCAACACTTGCTTAGCTTTTGTTTTAGAGCAGAGCCAGCTGTTCTTCTGGGTCTCTGGAGTATCCATATGTTCTCTTAAACTCTCCTAATAGTTTTGGCTAGAAAATAGGGACAGTAGCTGAACTGTCTCCCATACCAAAAGTTTAACAGGGTTGGTTATTGCAATATTGCTCAGACATGCCCATGGTCATAGTTCGGTCCCTGCCTCCCCTTCCTTGAGGCTTCATTAGACCTGTGTCCAGGCTCAGTTCAGGGAGCAATGCCGGCTTGTGTCAGCTCCCTGCCATAGCCCACCTACTCTTTTGTCTGTATTTCTGAGTGATGGTAGCAGCTGAATGACAACTGGTTCTTCTGTCATGACCCCATGTCTAGGAAAAAGTGGAACTAATTATGCTCTCAGAAATTAAATAGGAGTTAACGAGGCTTGTTTGAAGCCAGCAATGGGAGTCACAAAGCAGCTGGTGGTTAGAAGTGTTGTGAAAAGAGCTCTGCTTAGCCATTAATCAGAGGAAGAAAGGAAAAGAGAAATACTGATCTAGTTTTTTTTCCTTCCTTCCTTTTCCAAATATGAAATTAATGATTAGGGTTAAACAAAACCTTTTAAGAAGCAAGACAGACAGTTTTATGAAAGGTTAGTGATATTAAACAGAAGACAGAGGAAATAAGAGGGAAACAAGTTTTGTTCAGCTTGTAATAGTGAGATTTAGCCAGTGGCCATGGACTTCATTCCATACATAGTTGAAGGATGCATGAACCAGTGCTGCCTGTCTCCCAGAATGATAACTGTCAAGACCAACCCATCACTTCCCAAGTGAATACACACATTTATGCACTTGTTCTTCCCCCTCTACTCTCAGCACAATGAGAAATCAAATATCTTACCCCTGAGTTGGGGTAATTTCTGCAGGCTCTTGTAGGCTGCTCTGTCTGGGATGTCCACTAGAGATGATGGTGTGTTTGAAGGCAGAAATCACTGAAAGTGTGTGATACGCTAAGCCCTACTGGTAGATTCAGTAGATACCAGCATTCTGCTAGGATAGGAGTGAGTAGCAACAAATGTTTTGAGCAAACTTGAGTACAATTCAAGGGACTGTATTTTTCAGTAATTTTGGGCTGTCTTGGTGGTTTTCACCTAATGTCCAGACACTGGAAAAAGGAATTTTTAGTTAACGTTGCATACTCTTCTTTTCATAGGATCACGGAGTGTTTTAGGTTGGAAGGATCATCTAGTTCCAACACCCCTAGGCAGAGACACTTCCCACTAGATCAGGTTGCTCAAAGCTGCATCCAGCCTGGTCTTATACACCTCTAGAGGTGCAGCTTCCAAGACTTCTCTGGGCAACCTGTTCTAGTGCCTTACCACCCTCACAGTAAAAAATTCTTCCTGATATCTAATCTCAATCTTCTCTCTTTCAGCTTAAAACCATTGCCCCTCATCCTATCACTACACTTCCTCCTAAAGAGCCCCTCCCCAACTTTCCTGCAGGCCCCCTTGAAGTACTGGAAAGCTCCTATAAGATCCCTCCAGAGTCTTCTCTTCTCTATGCTAAACAAGCCCAACTCTCTCAGCCTGTCTTCAAATGGCAGGTGCTGTAGTCTTCCAGTCATCTTCATGGCCCTCCTCTGGACTCACTCTAACAGATCCATTTCCTTCCCAAAACTGAACCTTATACTCCAGTTGGCTCTTCAGCCAGTGCCTTTTTCAAACGGTCAAAATTCTCAAAGTAGACATGCTTGTTTATGTTTCTGAATTCAAAATATTTTTTTTTTCATTTTAAGAGCTTAACTTTTTTGAAATAATTCCTTCTGTAAACGTACATATCCATACATTGATGCACCTGGTCATGCAATGAACATAGCTGCAAAGATAGCCAAAGCAAAATTAATTTTCTCTGATGAATAAACATGCTGAAGTGTTTGTCCAGTTCAGACAGAGACATTGTCTTTCCTTGTTTTACCTTGTGGCTTTGACATTTGTTTCATCGTTTCTTGCACTTTCGCTAGGAGAGAAGAATAGAACTGAAGAAAGCTAATGAACACCTTTAACTAAAAACATAATGTGTGCTATTATAGGCTCCTGGGAACTAAAGTATTCAAACACAAATTCTGGACCTGCCACTCAACAGTGCCAAAACCTCCTTTTGCTAGATCATATTGTATTATTTTTCTTAGACTTGAAGGAATGAACTGAATATAATATTCAAGTAATGTTCAGTATCATGATTTTATGTAAATGGCACTGCACTTTCAGTTCTCTTTTCCCTTCTTAATGAAGCCTATTTTTGACTGCTATGCACTAAACAGGAACCTTTTGTGAGGTGCAGAGTGACAGCATATGAATATTTTCAGTGAAATCTGAAATGATGACAGAAATTATCTGTATGTGACTTGTTTTTTCTTCTTACCATTCTTTCTTCCCTTGTATTAAATTTTCACCGCCCAGTTTATTTTGGCTTTCTTCATAACCCTACTGTGACCTCTGTCATCAGTATGGTACATTTTTCCCTACATCGTGTGTCTCGTCTGTTTACTCCACAGAACTGAACAAGACCAATGTTGATCTGAATGTCTATTCGCAGCTATGTTTACTGGCAGTATTTTCCCATGACAAAATTGTTGTTTTCTTTTCTCTGGCTTTTAACCAGTTCCTAATGTACAACAGGACTTAATTTTCTAACCAGTTACCCTGCTTTCCCCTCCCTAATTTTAATACTTCTGTCCAGAATTAGCATTATATATGTGGAAAATGCTTTTAGACATCTGACCAGTGTCTTCCATTATCTTAGACTTCTAGAGAGGATCTCTGAGTCCACTGCACCCAGAAGAAGGAATGAGATATCCAGCCTAGGATATCTAAGGCAAGCCCTGGTGGCCATGCCATGCCACGCCACTGTCAGATAGTCTTCCAGGGCCAAGGGTGCATAAGACACTTCTCCAGAAGACCAAAGACGCACTCTTTCTAAAGCAGTAAAAATTCTGCAGTGGATTGGCTGGTATGAATACCTTCCACTTTGAAAGATATCTGCTTCTAAATATTTAATTCAGTCAGATTAATTCTGCCTGAAGGGTTGCCTTGTCTCTGAAACAGGGCTTTCTCTTTCTGATGTAGCGACCTTAACTTTTGTAGGACAAGGCAAGGAAGTCTGGATAACATTGGTGCAGCAGTTCTCCCTTTTACTCTTGTCTTATAGGCCTGCAATGTACCAGGAGGCTGCAGAAGTTTCTTCTCCTTGGGGGCCATGTGCCTTAGGAATCTGCTAAGTTCTAGATCATACAGCCTTGGTAGCTCAGAAGAATTTCTACTGAGTTGTCTTTTATGTTTTCATATATAAAGTCACTGTTCTTGCCCTCATTAGCAAATATCAACTGTGAGCTTATATTGATACATTTATGGATTCCAGTGATATGTAGATGTATGCTGGAAAATTAAAAGAAAGATGATACTTCATTAGGTGTAAGGAACTTCGTGAAATTTGTGTAGAAAACAGATCTTTCGAGGATGATA
Organism: Cuculus canorus; assembly: GCF_017976375.1. Classification (NCBI taxonomy): domain Eukaryota; kingdom Metazoa; phylum Chordata; class Aves; order Cuculiformes; family Cuculidae; genus Cuculus; species Cuculus canorus. The sequence goes on along the minus strand of NC_071404.1, from coordinate 11,821,881 downwards.
ATATAAAGTGAATATATCTGGTATCTGGATATTACAACAGCTTTCATGAGGGAGGGTCAGTGTAAAAAGCTGACTGAAATGGAAAACAAACTATGTAAGATCTAGAATCATGCCTCTAGTTTGCAAGGGTTGTGAATACTTAACTAATAAGGAAAAATGTCTCCTTGTTTTGAGAACATTTTAAAAACATCTAGTTGCTATGATCTGGAGTAAAGGAAGTGAGTATAACACTGTCCTGCCTAATGGAATTCTTGTTTTCCATCTATTCATCAGGGTGATAATTTGTACCAAACAGCATTCAACATATGTGGGACTCGGCAAGAAAGTGTCAGACTTGGTTGTTTTTCTGTTGCTACTCATACATCAGAGAAGTGGCATATTGGCACTGAGTGACAGATGGAATTACCTGTATGAAAAAATGCAACCACTCACAGATATCTAAAAGAGACAGCAGAGTGACTGGTCTATTAGGAGAGAGCATCTGAAATGTTTAGGGTTTCTTTTAAATTATCTACGGACCTATTAAACAGGACTATTTAATACTAACTTTTAATGAATAATTTGCTTTGTCCATATGAAATGTTTTCTAGGCAACGAACACAACTTAACAGTAATTTTCTGCAGATATTGCAAGTATACAAAAAAATGAGCTATCTTTACTTAACTGAAATAATACTGGATGCCTACAGCATTTTTTTAATAACCCTCCATGTTTTTCACTGAGTTATTTTTGATAATCATATTGCATTCAATTGTCATGAATTACCTACAACTTGCAGAATTCAACCACATAATAGCAAGTTTCATGATATGGAAAATATCTGATTATATTTTATATAATCTCAGGTACCAGTTAAATGCTGGTGAATAACAATGTGAGTATAAGTTTATTTTCTGTCTAAGTGAATATTAGCATTTATTATCTCTTCTATGAGGGAGATCTGGTATAAGATTAATGGACCCTGACAGAAGACTCTGAAATGTCAACCCCTAATGAATTTAGCATGATAGTTCAGATCCTATTTTTGAGAATATGAACACAAATGCAGTACCTTATTCTCCTAGGGGAAAGGAGAGAGAAGACTTCAACCATAAGAAACACAATCGGCCCTATACTGAGGAACTGTATCAAATCAAGTATCTTCCTCCCAGGGCTGCTATTGATTTGTCCAGATTTTATTAAACAGTTATGTCAGTGCTGTGTCTTCAAACTCTTGATGGTGGTAGGTGGCATTTCTGTTTATATAACCAAGGATATCTTTGTGGATACTAATAAAACACAAGGAATTATGTATGGTGCTTTCTGCACTAGGAGGTAACCTTCTGTGGTCAGCAATTAGAAATCACAAATTAGATAGAAACTGGCCACTACAATAATTGCCTCCATGGGGCACTACTGCATATATGGAAGGAGTTGGGTGAAGGAGAGAGGTTCTTGGAGTGCTGTGATGAATCAGCCATGATTTTGAGGTGATAGTATTTTAGATACACTGTCAGAGTGAAGCATAATGTACTTCAGCTTCTGGTGTTTGTTATGTCCCAGTAAATGTTCCAGTAAGGACACAGGGCACTTTTTAAACACCTTTATGTCTCTCTCTGCCTTATTTCTCTGCTTTCTGAAATGAAGCTACTCATCATGTGAGCTAATTAATTTTGAAGTTTTAGACAGCCAGTCGTATCTTCATGTCTTCCTTTTAAACTAAATTCCATTATAAAATTGCTGTTTCAGACCTATGAGTACAGGAAATTTTTCCACCACCCTCATCTCCTCCTCGAAGTGGCCACAGCTACTATAAAAATTGTTTTTCTTCAGTTGCCCCTGAATACTGTTCTTACTGATAGCTTCTGAGGGAAGCATTATTTTTGAGCCAAAAATAACTCAAATTAGCATGAAATCTGTATTCATTTTATACTTCTATCTATTGCTAAATCAAAGAGGTTGCAACCTTAATTTCAGCACTGTCTGTACATATCTTTCTTAAACTCTTGCACAATTTCTGTTTGAAGAAAATTAATTGTAGTTGGGCAGAGTTGTTTATGCAGTTGCGAGGTTAAATAGTTTTGGAGCCATGTTTTGCAGATTTGAGAAGGCTTTTTGAACAGTGGCCCACTTGTAATAACATTTGCTGTCGAGAATCTTGCTCATTTGCCTGGGTGAAGGAAAATGTGGGTTGCATTTCTGAGCACATCTCCATTTGGATACTTGAACTTCCAATCTTCTTTTAAAATTGCATTCTGGTTTACCACAGCATGTAATTAGGACAGTGGCACCCTCAAGAGTGACCTGACATGTGGAGAAGTTGCTTTTACACGTGGTTATTTCTTAGCTGAGCTGAATCCCAGTTAATGAATGAATAAGACTGTAGCCAAGGACAGTCACAGCCTTCAGCTACTACCTCCTCCCTTTGTGTCTAGACCTATTTGTTTAGCCTTGGAGGTCATTTGGGATGGAGACTGTGTTTCTCTATTTTTCTGTATAGAATCCAGCAGAGTTTTAAAGCATTGTTGTGATGCTGATAGCAATGCCATATCGTCACCTGGCTGCCGGTGCAGACAGCTCTCAAGCTACTTCAAGGTGAAAGCTCCTGCCTACTAGAGGGGGAGGAAAGTGCTGGTCTTGTATCTCTAGGCTGTTTATTTTGCTTTGCAGAGACCAGTTATCCATAGTTAAATCTGTAGCTGCAACAGTGCTGTCTTTAGGGCTGCTTCTAATTGGATTGTCAATTCTAAGACAAGAGGAAAAAAGTATACCCTCACATCTTGGAATGAGATTTAGGAATGACTAAGATGTCTTGAATTCTGAAATGTCTCAGTTTAAACACAGATTTTGGAAGACAACTGGGTGGGATATTTTAATATTTAGAGTAAACAAACAAATATATACAGTATTTCACTGAGTCCCTTGGCCTGCCAAGCAACATCCATTACAGCACTGAGTTTTAAACATTAGCAGATATTGAAATTGGCCTTTATAATAGACCACCTGCAAATCAGAAAAAATTAACAGGTTGAAGAAACATCCACTGTTTGAAATGGGTAGCATTCTTAGTTAGCAAAACTAATAGGAGAAAAGACAATATTAGACATGACAGATGAAGCATTTCTACTCCCAAACAGCAATGGTAATTCCAGCATTTGGGGTTGCCTACTGGAGGGGAATATCCTTTGATCCTTTGGTTGGTATCATATTTTATTTTGCGTCTGTTTTGTCTTCTTCTTCCCCCTCTTCCCCCCTATTATTAACTGCTTCTCTGGTGTAGGAAAGCATTGAAAGTATACACAAAGTTGCTCACTAAGAAAGGTCTGTACTCTTTCTCAGTCAGTACTCTGGGAACTGGTTCTGTGGGGACCCAAAATTTCAGCTTCTTTACAATTCTGATGAAGAATGAAACTCTGAAATTCAGCACCAGATGCAAAATGTCACAAAGGTGTTGCTTCAGCTACCCTCTGCCATTTGATAAAATTTGAGTCTTTTCCAGACATCAGCTGGGGAGAACATGATGATGGAAATTTAATCTCATTTAGATTGAGCAGGTCTAAGTGCCATTTAGACTCTCCACCTGACTTCTAACAATAGAAGCATATACCTCCTATTTGTACTTTAAAATGAAACCAGCAGTGACTGACTTTTCTGAAGGTCTGTTTATCTTTGTGTAGTTATACTGAATCTGCCTGATAAATGACAGGCATAATAAGGTCCTAGGTCTTGCTCTGCTTGGTTTCTGGAGCAGAGTAGTCATGAATCCAGAGCAGGGTCCAAGACAAAAATGGAATCACCAGAAGAACCGAGGAAGTCAGGAGAGGGAGAACGCTCACCACTGAGCATGGGCTTGAGGGTCCTAGACTTGGCCTGAAGTTTTAAGATGTAATGATCTTGCACAACAAACTTATTGTTTAATTGGTATGAACTAAAAAAAAATTCTAAAATAAAATACAATAGCCATAAAATAGTACTTGATGTTTTTCTTTGGATTCATTGTTTGGTGATTATAGAAGTAATGAATCTCAAAGAAGTTCTACATTTCTGAGAAAAATGTGAAATGTCTTAACTTGACATTTTCCAATCAAGTAGCATTTGGGGATAAATTCTGGGGAAATAAAAAGCTGTAATTTTGCTGACAACCTAGAAACTCCTAAAACAGTATGAAGCCTCAATGGTGTTTGGTTTTTTTTAAAGGATCCTGAGCTAGTTTTGGGAAACTGTTTTATTCTCCTCATCTTTGCAAACTGAAAAGTTTAGTAGATTGAATCAATGTGGATGTAGAGTACTTGAAGAAACTATTATTTTTCATAGCCTATTCAATTTAAATGCAAAATATCTACTTGTTGAGGAATGTAATGATTTACTTAAGGTCAAACAATATTTTTTTCTCTTACTGTGAACAAAATACTTTAGCCTCAAATACGTTTTTGGCAGCTGTAAAAATGCTTATGTTTTCTATTTTCCATGCTAAGACTGACATGTGAAAAATGAACGTTCCAATAATGTTCTTTCCACAAACAGAGGCTCGTACTTCCCATGTTGGTTAACACTTTATTTTTCAAATCCTCTGGGAGGTCTTGGCATTTCCTTGTTCTCTTTATTAAAAATATTTTAAAGCACCTATATAACTTTTTTTTTTTAAAAAAAGAGAAGCATTTCTCCCCAGATCCAAGACTCAAAATCCTATAACAAATATTAGATGTTGCTTAGCAGCCTGAAATGAGTTTTGCAAACAAGCTGCTAAAAAAAATAAATCACATTTTTGTGAGACTTCTGAAACATGAAGTATAAAATTACCTGTTTTCAATAAACTAATGAGTTTTAAGAACCTGAAAGTGAGTTTACAACTTCTTTTAAACTCTCCAATTATTTTACCCACTTTGAATATTTAGCTTGGCAATTGATGTCTGCATTTGTCTTGTTCTGCACCAAAGTATTTTTGCCTCTTGTCAGATCCCAGAAACTGATTCAGTTAAGTGGAATAGTTGTATTATTTTCTCTGTCTAAAACCCTAATTCCAGTTTCTTCCATGGGTGTTCATTTTATTTTAAGAAAAAATTATCATCCAAGATGATTAAAGCTGCAATTTTCTCAGCAAGCTGTCAAACAACAGTTCTATTATCCTGTCATTTATACATGAATAAAATGTCTGTTAGAACTAATAATAAATTTGCCTTAATTTTAAGGAGACTAGTGATTTCTTGCTATCTCGAGGAACACTACGGAATACTATAGGAAATGTAAACTGAGAAGGTAGTGAATGTCATTGTAACCCATCTTCTGTTACATGGGAAATCGATCACGATCTGAACAGGTTTATTGATGTGTGCAAAGTGCGGGAAATGAAGATCTGTCTGAACTGGTGTTTGTTTAACTACTATGATTTAAGTAGGATAATATATGAGTTTTTGTATGCTAATCCCTATGGACTGCTGGATGAATAAACAATTAATGTGATAGGGGATCATTGTAAATTCATCGCTGCTGGTTGCTTTTTCTTTTGTTGTTTTGTGGTTTTCTGTTTTTGTTTTGTTTTGTTTCATTTTGTTTTTCCTACTTGCTGTGAATATTCCTAACGGACAGGATTTTTTTAATGTTTCCTTAAATGTTTGGAGGAGATAACCATGTGAGCATGCTCAGTGTAAATACATAAATATTTCTATTTCAGATTCTCTTTTGGGTTTGGGAATGAAGTTAGTCAAAGGGAGGAGGGGAAAAGCGAGAGCAAGCAGTCATCTGGAGAAAAGATTAGATGGTCTTTGATCACAAGCAGCAGGACTGATCTTCCCTTACTATGTCCTGCAGCTCTGACTTTAAAGTCCTAGAGCTGAGAAATACACGGCTTCCTCCTCTTTTTCTCTAGTAGAAACTTATGCTACCTGAAACGTGGAGAGATGGATTTACAAGAATCTTTGAAGCCAGGCTGCCTTGCCAAGAGTGTAGGCTGTTATCTAAGAGCAAGCTCATTGCCTCCACAGCAATGTAGATATGTCTGATCTTCATAGGGCCACAGCTGAAATCAGGTCTGTAAAACAGTGATCCTATAATGTCCCACCTCATTGTGGGGTTTATGTATTGGAGGGTTTTATGAAAAGCTGAAAAAACTTGGAAGCAGCTGAACTGTCTTAAACAAAACACACTTTTCCAGCTGGTGGCTTTTTGTATATTATGTGCCTGGGATCATACCAGCCCTTTGGCATTTGGGGAATGCCAGCAGATGCCTTTACTTGAGCAAAGTAAAGTGGGCAAACTGGGTAACACAGAACAGAACATACATCCTGGCCAGACTACAGGAAATGCTAAAAGCCTGGAAACATCCAGAGCTGTGTTCCTAAGACAGTTCACTTTGTAATTCATGACCTAAAGAAAAGAGCCAAAAGTTTCCTTCCAGAAATGAAATAGGAGCAGCAAATAGAAAGTCGTATCTCTTCCCTGCCTTAGTCACTGTCTTGTAGCCCATGGGATCCCAATTGATGATCTTTGCGGTAGTCTCATTAGCAATTTAACCTGCATGGGGACTACCCAGAATCTCTACCCAAAAACTTTTGGAAGCCTCCTAAAAGGCAGGAAATATGAATTTGAATCTTTTTAGGCAGATGCTGCTGTTGAACTAATCTTGCCTAAATCCTGAATCTGTTTAAACTACACAATTCCCAAACACAGAATCATAGAATGGTTTGAGTTGGAAGGGACCTTAAAGACCATCTAATTCCACCCCCCCTGCCTTGGGCAGGGACACCTCTCACCATATCACCCAAGGCCCCATCTAACCTGGCCTTGAACACCTCCAGGGATGGGGCAGCCATAGCTTCCCTGGGCAACCTGTGCCAGTGCCTCACCACCCTCATTGTTAAGAATTTCTTCCTTATGTCTAGCCTAAATCTGCCCCTCTCCAATTTATAGCCATTGCCCCTGGTCCTTTCACTACAAGCCCTTGTAAAAAGGCCCTCCCCAGCTTTCTTGTAGGCCCCCTTCAGGTAATGGAAGGTCACTATAAGATTGCCTCAGAGCTGACAGGTTGGTGGTTCCTAGGGTCATCTTTCTACCCTTTTTAAAAGTAGGGACAATGATACCCTTTTTCCAGTCACCAGGCACACGAGGCAGTATGCTTCTTTATGTCATCAGCATGAGAAAAATTGGAGGCAAGTGCAGCATCTACTAAGATCTTATTGTTCTCTATTTCCACTGTGCTTTGCACGAGGTGAAAAATGTGAACCTACTTCTGTGCTTCCTACAACAACAAGCGAATGTTACAGCAGACAATCAGAACTAGAGCAGTCTCAGCTGTTCAAAGGAATTTCTTGGCATTCATCAAACTATGTTCAGCACATGTGGCATAGTCAAAATAATGTTTAATATAAAGGAATTAAAACAACTTTGTCCTAGCCTACCTCCTGAAATAATTTAACTGCTGGTTACTTAGTGCTCAACGTTGTAAGTACATATACATTTTGAAAAAATTTCTACTCTCTAGTAAACATGTGGATTGATGTGGCATGCGCGATAGAGACAAGTATCTCAGTCACTTCTATATCATTAATATTTTCCTTACATGTGGATGTTCTGTTTAGTTTTTCTTGTTGCAAGCATGAAAAGAATCCCAAGCAAACTACAGAGAATTTCTGGAAGGTGTTGAGTTGACCTCCAGTCCCTGTGAACTCCTATCCATTTTTAGGCTGCTTTTAATGTACAGCAAGCAGAGACTCTTGATTAGAAGTATCACTTTTGCGTTGTTTACAGAATTTTTAAGCTAAACTCTCAGTTGTGAATGGACTTTCATTTTTGATAATAACAGTAGTAGTTTGCAAAGCCTTTTGATCTATATAGCTTATTTAGGGCAATGAAACAGTACAAGCCTTAAAAAATCACGAGAAAAGGGAATTTCTGTGGCAAGAGCTATCGAACATTTAAGTGTGAAACTCAGGTTTGTCTTTTGTTTATTGCAAAAGAGTACTCAAGTATCAAGGCTGTGCCTGTGCGCGTGACCAGTGCACTCCAGTCATAAACTCTTTAGCTGGCTCAGGAACTCTGAAGCACCTAATAATCATGGGTGAGATAATTGCTGGTTTGAGATGATGGATTAATTTGAAGCAGGGTGATTGACTGTGCAGATAGCTGCCTTATCTGCAAATACTTGATTAATTGGTGCAAGAGCTTCTTTCCAGGTGGGAAAAGTCCAAATGGCCTGAAGACTCCTTCCTGGTACCTCTTGCTGTGCCTGGGTGAATTCCTGTGCTTGAATATTTTGATTAACATCCTGGGTGGACAATCTGGCCCTTCCTCCAACAGACTCCATTAAAGGTTCCTATGGCAAAATTGCACAAATATACATAGGTAAGAGGCTTATAAAGGGCCAGTAGACACTGTTCTTGCAGATGCAGAAAAGGTCATGCAACACAGTTTTTGTATGTAGTTACCAAGATCAATAGCAATGGATCCAGTATATGCTTCTATGGTTGTGTAGGACCGTGGGCCAGTTGGATAACAAGAGTTCAGGAAAACAGTGGTTCAGAGATTCTCGCACAATACAGTCAAAGATCTTTGCAAGAGAGACTCCTGTTGCCATCTGGAGAGCAACCAGCCATCCTGTTCAAGAATTCAATCCCACTCATAGTCTTGTTCTGTGCCAAGACCCCAGAAGGCTGATTAGTTTTTTTTAAACAAACACTGTGTCCATAACTGCCTATATAAAGTTACACCCAGGAATTCCCAGCCCTTCTGATTGTGTCATCCAGGAAATCCTGAGCTCTGGATTAGTCTTTGTGCCTTGACGAGTGCTTCACTTGAGCTGTAATACTGGCCTGAACTGTAATTCAGAGGATCTGAGCTCAATAGTAAGTCTTATGTAAGCTGTCTGGAAGTAACAGACTTTGGTCCTGTGAAACCTATTTCTGACTTCAGCTTAGAAAGTGATAGTAAAACATTACATTTCTAGTCACAATAAAATGGAAATGGTATCAATACAATACTAATTCCTCCATCAAGTATTATCAGACATGACACGTTCTCACAAAACTGTCACTTTATTTAATAGTTGCCAGACATCTCAAACAGTAAGCATTTGAATCCGGGGATTTGATGGAAAACAACTTACAGGCAATAACAGGACAAATTTCAAATAACAGAGTTATTTGAACCTGTTGATTACTGACAGTTTAGATGCAATGCTTTTTATTTTTCAGGTCTGCATGACACTGTGCTTGGAGTAGGGGTTGCAAACCAGAATGTCTCCCACTTAGAAGATTTTTCTAAATTACCAGAATAATAAGCTGAGAAATTTTTAATGACATCTAACTGGATGAGTGGATGTCAGTTCCATGCTCTCCACCCTTGGTTTTGGCTAAAAATATTTAGAGGTGATGTCTCGTGTGTTAGATGTATTCTTTTTTTATATATCCTTTATTTCATCAGGAAAGGTATAATTACCTGCATTTAGCATGTTTCAGTGTTGACCTTGGAAAGAACTCATGTGACAAAGGAAAATACATGTATGACCAATCACCAGTGTGTGCTAGAAAATGAGCTGTATAATAAGTTAATGATGTATGCTTGTCTTGTTGATGTTAACTAGGTATTAAAGAATTTCCACAATTTTTTTTTGCTGCTAGAGAATGGAGGTCTCCAGTAACTAAGATAGTAAGCTGATTTCTTGAATGCTAATTGCTTGGCTTCTTTCTTCATGGAATCATGGAATGGCTTGGCTTGGAAAGGACCTTAAAGATCATCTAGTTCCAACACCCCTGCCATAGGCAAGGACATCTTCCACTGGATCAGGTTGCTCAAAGCCTTATCCAACCTGTTCCTGAACACCTCCAGGGATGGGGCATCCACAGCTTCTCTGGGCAACCTGTGCCACTGCCTTACCAGCCCCACAGTAAAAAATTTCTTCCCAATATCTAGTCTAAATCTCCTCTCTTTCAGCTTAAAGCCATCGGCCCTCATCCTATAGCTGCACTTCCTGATAAAGAGCCCTTTCCTATCTCTCCTGCAGCCCCCCTTGAAGTACTGGAAGGATGCTATAAGATCTCCCTGGAGCCCAGTGTCTTAGCTCTCTGCATTTCCTTTCTAATACTTTGTCTAAGCTGTGGCATTATCAGTAGCACTTTCTTTGAAGAGAGTTTTGTAGAGTACTGTTTTAGCCATCAGGTTTGTTACAGTTCTGTAATTTGTGTTCGAATTCTGCAAACCTCTGCAAATCAGCATGATACCTAATGTGTGCTTCTGAACTGCTATGGAAAAAATTTTACATTTAAACTCCTGATCTTTAGGGATGTGCTTGGTCTACTTTATTTGTATAAACAGTTATGTTTTGTTTTGCTTCAGTTTGGCTTGGGTTTCCCCAGTTCTGTTTTCTGTAGAGAAACAGAGTTTCAACAAGTCTGATTTAAGTCTCACTAAGAATTGGTTGAACTACTTGTCACTTGTAGTACAACAAAATGGAATAAGTAGCTATAATATAGATACCAATCCTTTTCCAAGAAATGTTTATGCTGTTCAATATCTATTTGTGTCTTTTGTTTAATCCATTGTGTAAATAAAGTTAACAGCTAACACACTAAGGACATAATTCCTCTCTTTGTTATGTTATTAGTTGTTTTTCCAATAGGATCTCAGACTACAAATTCCCTTCAGATCTTGGCAGAAACTTTAAGCTCTAAAAACTCCAAATAATGTTTAACATTATTCCAGAAAGAAGTGTAAGGTCACAGAGTGTTTTGCATTCCCCTGCTCCCTCTATACTTGAGCTGATTCTGGTACCTAAATTGTATCTGTTGCGGTAAGAATAAATCTTATCCACCAAATACCTAGTGCAAAGTAACTCCTGCCACTGGAAATGCTGGATTATTCTCTTCTCACTCATTTATACAGGCATTCTTTGTTGATATTTTCTGGCTTTGAAAATGTAAGGCTTTTCACAGGTCTACTTTAAAAAGAAGAAGTAAAACTCCTATATTGGATTGTGAAGACGAAAATCTTTCCTATCTGAAACCTCAGAAACTGGAGAGTATTTCTTGTTTCCATGTAGTCAGAACTTCTATCATCTGCCTGGGGTCAACTCCTTTCAGGCCCAAAGGAAAGGTGCTGTGCATATAAGCATGACTTTCTAAGGGAAGACTTGTCTCAAATTGTTTGTTCAACTGCAGACTTTGAGTGAGACTTTGAGTAAACGACATTGGCTTCTGAAAAAATAAATAAATCATAGAAGTAAAGCATTTCACCACCCTGCCTCATTATTATTTTTTTTAATCTAGGCTGTGCAGAAAATACTGAGAGGCAGAAAATATGATTTTTCTGTAAGTACTGTGTACAGCTTAAATGATAGGACACAGCAGAAGATGAGTGTCCACCAGAGCTATTGTCTTGGGATTTGCCCTCCCTGCGCTTTCCTAGCTAAAACAGGACTGCTGTGGGAAGTTGCTCTCCAAGTCTGTCTGTATGTTGACTGAAGTAATGCTGGTCCCGTGTATATATCTCTCAAGAGGGCTAGGATTTTCCGAGAACCTTGATTTATTGTGCCTGTGTCCAGTGGTGATAGAACATGATGAATGGAAAATTCTAAGAGGGTACTCTCATGATATTTCTTAGCTGTTTCCTTTCATATGAATGTGTTAAACTGTTTTACTAGGTCATATTCTTAGAATGAAAGGCAGCTGAGATCTTTGGGAAAGGTTTGTTTTTATCTATCATTTTCATAATCTGTCAGTTCAGTCTGACAGGCTTTATAATAGTACAGTATGAAAAAAGGTGAAAAATGCATGCTTTTTGTATTTTGCACACCAGCAGTTGAGGTTTTGTTTCTTTAAAAGAAGTCTGAAAATATTTTAGGCTCCACGGTGCTGATTTATTTCTATCCTAAAATTGGGGGTTACATTTCTCTTGCTTGCTGCTGAATAACAACTCTAAAATTTCACTTTGATACACAAAGAAAGGTTTGCTCTGGGCCCCTCAGAGTTTGTTTTTGAGGGGCGTTCATGACTGACCACAAAGTAAATACATGCAGCGAAGTCACTCCCCACCTGGAAAGAAGCTCCCAAAGTCAAGTTGCACAGTACCTTGTAAAAAAGGACAAGGTGGCAACTATTTCACTGATCTGAGCTGTTTGACACTGCTTGCTTCAGCTTCCTCTGCTCCAAGACACGTGGTGCTATTGCCTTCTTTCCGGTGGCCTCAGAGCTTGTCACACCTTCCCACGTGCCAGTTTCGCTCACTAAACCCAATAGAAACATCACCTGGGTTTTTCTGCTGGAATGCTGAGCTGAATCTATTCATAGGGGCATCTCCAGATCTGTCACATTAAGTTGTGACTAAGCGTGGCTGGCAACATGGAAAAAGAGGAAAGATGGATGGATAAGGAAAGAAAGGTTGATACCTGTCATGAATGGGTGGTTTAAATAGCCTAAAGAATCACTGTGGTTTTAATAGTAAGTTGTAAAAGTGGACTTAAAAAATTGGCAATGGTCACTCTATTACTGCAATGGCAGTGGTCACTCTATTACTGTGAGGCACAATCATTTCAAAAATTATTCAAAATTACAAAGGCGCGAGTCAAAGTTACCAAGTCAAAATCAAAATTACCATACTACAAGGTTATCTGCAATATTGGTCACTCCCAAAGATCTGCTGTTGGTAAAAAGAATCTCCGACTTGAGGAGCAACTTGAGAAGCGTCCCAGCTCAAGAAGCAATCACTGCCGTGCAACCACACTGCCTAGTAGGGAGACATCAAAGAAGGTTCACTTAAGCTATCATATTTATAGAATGAAATGGTTGGCTTGTAGTCAAATTACACGCAATAGAAAAGATATGCATGAGACTCCTTGTATTCACAGCTTTCTTTATTCTTTGATAAATGAGTCTTGGAAAAACCATCTGCTATTCGTATGTCTATGGCATGATCAGCATTGCAAGCTCATATACATTGATACTCACTGTGTCACTCTGCTTCTTTGTGGGTTTTTAGACAACAGATCAGAACTAGAGAAGTCCTTGGCCCATTTATGGCTCAGGCATTTACCTCCTTAAAAGCCTGCACCAAACCACCACCAGTCTGGTCAAAGGGTAAAGTGCATGTGTCACAATGTCTCCTGACACCCTTTTTTGTGGCTGATTGACTGCCTTACCTTATGCTGGGACACAGATCCTAGTAAGAGGAATCAACAAACCCAAGCATTAAACCAAGGACTCTCATCTCCCATAGTTCACAACAGTCATTGGAGGGGACCATACTCTAGGAGATCATTCAAGGAAGATAATTTTCAGTGCTCTGGAACACCTCTGAGAGACAGTGCTTTCCTTTAAGATGTGTTTCCCTTTCTTGCTCTTGCCTCTGGTGTGAAGTTCTTCATTTCCTGGGTCTTTCAGAACAGCTGAGCTCTCTGACTGCTCTGAGCCTCGAGATCACTTTGTACTTCATCTCCCCTGTGTTGTGGAAAAGGTACACACCTTGCTGTTCACACATTAAATATGACAGTCCAATTGTTCTTGTAAACTGTCCCTTGGAACTCTGGTAGACAAGGGAACCATGATAATTTTACCATTTTTACACTTCACTTAACTTTTGTAAAATTATAATAAAATTAGTCCTGTTTCCACCCCCCGCACTTCCCTCCCCCCACTCCCAATCCAGCTTTCAAAATATTAGAAAAGAAGAGCTTTAATTGGGTTATGTGAGTTAAAATTCACAATGGCTGTAGGGAATACTCTGAGCAAGAGTGTAACTTCTTCCCAACATCTTTGATGGTAAGTTTATTAAATAACCTCCTTATTTTAATGCAGTTGAGTAGATACAAGAAAAAAAATGATCTAATTTCACAATTAGCTGCAACAGAAATGTGGCTTCAATTTTAACTATTAAAAAGACTCTGATCTCACCAAGCCCGTAGCAATGTTTCTGAAAAATATGCTAGCTTCTTCACTCTTCTTGTCTTTAATCAGCTGAAGGCCAAGACTGTAGACAGACTCTAAATATCTTTTTTAACAAAGGGAGAAAAGACTTTCTTCCATTAAATGTCACAAATGCAACCCTGTTTAATAAATGCCATACATACAATCTCAGTGCATGCCTTGTTTGTACAATCATAATAGCTTCTTTTTTTGCTTACCAACATATTCCTCTCTTGTATTACAACATACTCTGAATCAGGCAGCTTGTTTGCTTTTTTGTTGCCACTATTTCTTTTATGTAACCCTATTCCTTAAAGGTCATCACAGTCTACCAATGTATGTGTGTGTACACGTGTGAGACTTCTATGCATATATATATATAATAAATTATAACTTAGACTAAATAGCAACATTAAAGTCCCCCTACTCTGCAATAGCATTACTCCTGTTCACTGCAGCTTCTATAAAAACACGGAATGGAATCACTGTGTTTCTGGCCTATCCAGGACATATCTGTTTTCCTTCTCTGCCAGTTCTAATTCTTGGCCTCTGGTTGCACCATGTGCTTGGAGTGGAATTCCCAAACTTTTCAGGTCCCTATTTTCCAACTTACACTTTTAAGCTCCAACTTAATTTGTATTTCCTGAGTAATGTAATGCATTAGCAATTCTCAAGCATAATCCAAAATACAGGGACAGTAAGTGCTTTTACAGAGTTGTATTCTACTTTGTCTTCATAAATAAAATGTTTTAATGTTCTTCTGCCCTTTAGTTAAGAAGGTCATCTAAATTTTTTGGTAGTATATCAAGGAACTGAAGATTGATCCATGGAAAAACCACCTAATTTATAAAATCCAGAGGTATGAGGAAGAATAGTTAATAATTTAAAACAAATCGAGAGCAAAAGCCTAAAGGTAGCTTATCTTCTTTAGTTTGTGTAAGGTCAGATATTCTGTGCTGGCTAGGCAAGAGCTTACACCGAGGGTAACAGTAAATAACAAATAAACACAGTCTCAATGTTAAGCAGAGCCAGTTATTCAAGGTGGCTTAATATCTGTGGCATAGGGACCATAACAGAAAGTGGATGGATTTAAAAATGAAATGAACTTAGGTATTTCACTATTGTCTTCATATTATACAGGCAGAGAAGGGGGAGAGAAGTAAGATCCTGCCTTGCTTGTATTTCTACTTCTGCTGTTGCAGGGACAGCCTCAAAGCTTTGAATGTGTTGGTCAGTCTTCTGTGAGCTGTTTTGAAGTGCCGCTAGATGAATAACTGAGGCACAGAGAGACCAGGTGACCCAGATGGCCTAAGGCAGTCCACACAGCAGGCTCCCTGAGTCAGTTATTTACTTTATTTGCCGACTTTCTTAGTTCATATTAACCTGATCTGCAGAGTACCAAGGCATATAACATAGGGCTCTGTAAGTTCATACCTTTATTTATATAGTTGTATCCTTCCAAATCCCGTCTATATATAAACCATGGCCCTTAATGGAAATGTATTTTACTGCTGCTAAAATTCAGTCCGTATTGGCTGAGAATAAAACTTGATATGAATATATACTTTTTTTAGTTTCCTCTTAAATATATATTCTGATGTTGGACCACATCTTGTCAAATTTTCTGACCCTGTTCCACCCACCAGCGTTGAACATGACTTTGGGTGAGTAAGAATATAAATCTTCAGAATATTCATTCCAACCACAAAATGAGGCGTAAACCCATCTTTTTTCTTCCTCCTCTGTCTTAGAAAAAGTAAGGGTAATGTGAGGCTATCTCAGGCTGTCTTCTTCCTTAGAACTTGAATCAGGCCCAGATATGTGTCTTTTTTTTCTACAACTGAGCCATCAATCCTGAGGCTTGTTATAATGGTGCTATCAATCTCTCCAATGACAACATGGGGGAGGAAAAAACTGCTTTTTGTCTTTCTGAGCTTTTATAAATTAGGTGTCGGTTTTTTTCAAGGATTAGTCTTGAATTTGTTTATGTGGTAACCACAAAGAAAATCAGCTTTTTCTTCTGTAACTGTCTCTCACTTCACATCTTCAAAGGCCAAAGGGCTACTACCTCATTTGGTTTGACCTATTCATTAATCCAGATCATTAAGTTTCCTCAACACACTAGAACCTCATTTTAACCAAATCCTTAAGTTTGCTAATACGCTACAAACAGAAACTTCAGGCAGTAGTTCTCAGCTTGTCTTTAGCAAGATGACTGCTGCTTTAGGCCTGAAGAAAAGTATGTACGCTTGAAAGTCCATCTTTGTTTGTTTGTGTGTTTGTTTATATTTTCCAGCTCTGGCAGTATTGGTTGGTTTAACAATGTATTTTTTCCCTAGTATGAATTTTGTCTCTCTTAGGGATGACTTTAGGTATTATAGCTAAAACAGTGTGGCTTTTTTCTTTTTTATTCCTGGTGTTGTTAAGTAGCAGATTTAGCTCCAGAGTTAGCAGAAGCTTAGGAAACTGAAGGGGGAGTGGTCATACGATGCAGCAGGCAGGTAATTTGTGATTCAGAGAAGTATGGAAAACCAACATAGAATCATAGAATAGCTTGGGACATCTTAAACTGTATCAGGTTGCTCAGAGCCCTATCCAGCCTGACCCTGAATGTTTCCAGAGATGGGGCACTTACCACCTCTCTGGACAACCTGTTCCATTGTTTCACCACCCTCATGGTAAAATATTTCTTCCTTACATCTAATCTGAAACTACTAATTTAAAACCATTATTCCTTGTCTTATCGCTAAAGGCCTTGGTAAAAAGTCTGTCCCCATCTTTCTTATAAGCCCCATTGTAAGTACTAAAAGGCTACAATAAGATTTCCCCAGAGCCTTCTCTTCTCCACACTGAACAATCCCAACTGTCTCAGCCTTTCCTTATAGAAGAGGTGTTCCATCCCTCTGTCTATTTTTGTGGCCCTCCTTTGGACCCGCTCTAACAGATCCATGTCTGTTCTGAGGACTCCAGAGCTGGATGCAGGTGGAGTACAGGGGCATAATCACCTCGCTTGACCCACTGGCCATGTTTCTTTTGATGCAGCTGAGGATATAGTTGGCATTCTGGGATACAAGTGCGCATTGCTGGCTTACGTCCAGCTTCTCATCCACCAGGACCATGAAGTCCTTTTCCTCAGGGATGCTCTCAATCCTTTCATTCCCCAGCTTGTATTGATACTGGCGTTTGCCCTGACCCAGCTGCAGGATTCTGCACGTGCCCTCGTTGAACTTAATGAGGTTCACATGGGACCTTTTCTCAAGTTTGTTCAGGTCTTTCTGGATGGCTTCCTGTCCCTCCAGTGTGTCACACAGCCACATCACACAGCTTGGTATCATCTGCAAACTTGCTGAGGGTCCACTCCATCCCACTGTCTATTTTGCTGATGAAGATATTAAAGAGTATTGGTCCCAATATGGACCCCAGAGGTCTTGGCATCCTTCCTGCCTGGTGCAAGAAAAATATTTGCAGGATTTATGCATTTCAATGAAATGAAGGAATGTCAGTTCCTATGATAAGGAACAAAAGCTTCTTCATTCCAATGTGCGTTGTCTTGCTATCAATTTTTTGCAGAGAGCAAGACTTAAACTTCAAACGAAATATAA
Source organism: Cuculus canorus (assembly GCF_017976375.1). Taxonomy (NCBI): domain Eukaryota; kingdom Metazoa; phylum Chordata; class Aves; order Cuculiformes; family Cuculidae; genus Cuculus; species Cuculus canorus. The sequence goes on along the minus strand of NC_071404.1, from coordinate 11,804,413 downwards.
ACATGTTCCATTACTCACTTTTCTCTTTCTTTAGAGTGCACTGGAAAATAAGCATGCCATCTGAAGCCCTTTTTGAAAGGTTACTAAGAAATAAAAACTAACACAGTCCCTAGTGTACTGCACTGTCTACAAACCGAACAAAAATACCCTTATTTTCCTCCACAAAATTGGCTGTGCAAACAAAGGGGGTAACAGTTGCATTTAAGCAAGTAAAAAAAAGCACCCCAACAGCAATACTGCAGTTGGTAGAAGAAAACCTGCCAACCACCGGCCTTAATAGCCTACACCTGGTACAAAACCTCAAAGACAGTGTGTACCATGCTATGGTAAATGATGCAGTTGAAGAAGCTGCCTTAGCTATTGACATTACCTTCCTATGTAAGAGCTGCTAGCTCTTTGCCAGACCTCTTGCATTGCTTGATGGTATGCATTTTACAAACACTCTTGAAAATGCTTCACAAATGTCTCCCTTTGTCTTGGGAAAAAGTGCCTCTGTGAAAACTCAAAGTAAATAAAGTGCTGAGAGTGGGTACCATGGTCTCAAATCCCTTGATTTCTCAAATCAAGAGAATGTTTTTTTCTCTTACTGAAATGTTCACAGAAAAAGGGCAGCAGGGTGGGGTGGATGGAGGACTGGAGAGGAAGATGTGTTGACATTTCCAGTTTTGACTTTCCTGATTTGTATAGCATATGTGGTTACTCCATCACTTTTGTACATTCTGACTTACTGCCCTAAATTTTTCAGATCTGAAATACAAGAGCTCCTTTATCTCACAAGCTTAGACCATGAGTGCAAAGAAATTAAAGTAAAGGAAGTAAACATAAATTTTAACTTTTATTACATATATACTTACTGTATTGTATGTATATAGTTGTACTGTATGTATATAGCTGTATTGTATCTATATAGCATGAGAAGAAGCCTGGCATTGCTGTTAAACTGCTGCTGCCACAACCTCCCATCCTTGTGCTTGTTCATTCTGGCTTTTGTCCCCTCAGAATTGCAGTGAAAATCATGCAGGGATGGGAACTGTCTGTATTGTACCCAATACAGGAAAGTTTTTCTAAGTCAGAGACTCTATCGCTGTGTGGGCCACTTACCAGAGAGCTACTGCTGCTACTCCAGTAATCAAAGAGCAGAGACTGGTGTGGTGCAGCAACGGTTTGGAGAGCAGAGAAATGACATGGATCTATTTTCTTTCCCAGACCTCACCTCAGTTATTGGGTTTTACAAACAGGAGCCTCAAGAGCAGCTGGAAGGCTGTCTTTCAAGCATCTGATTTGTTTCCCTTTTAACATAAAAATTTTGGCTGCCTTCATCACAAAATAGATGGGAGTTCAGTTTCCTTCTTAACAAGCCTGGAAGTAGCTGTGATGTTGTTATTTGATTCTACTGTCTTAATCTCTTCAGTTCACATGGTTTACTCTCAGCACTTGGGTCTGCTGAAAGATGGAGCCCCTCCTGCCTTCCACCTCTGATTTCCCAGTGTGTTTCCATACATCAATGCAAGTTTTGACTCCCTCTTTGTCAGTCTCATTTTGTCATTCTGATATCAGTTGTCTTCTGCATCTGCATTTATCTCATTTGAGGAAGAAAACAATCCTAGATTTCCTTCTTTTTGCCTTTTTTAGATTTTCAAAGCATATAGGATATATAGGGTGAAATTTTACAGGTTGGGGGAAGCAGGTTAGGCAGGGCATTAAAGCCCTGCAGATGTTTGTGATGTTTTGATAGTGCTGAACAGACTTTGTAGGACGTCATGACCCAGCAAAGTCAAAAGTGCACCTGAATGGTCTTGGCTTTTAGTAATCTCAATGAGCTCTCCTTTGCTTTCAAATATTTCTTTCATTAGCATCAAAAGATGTGACCCTGGTGTTTTGTGTCATGTTTTTTTTAGGGTTTTGATGGAACTGCAGTACACTCCCATCATTCTCTGTAGTTTCTTTTCTTGCCTTTCACAGTACTTTGAAGGACATTTTTATTTTACTTTAGAATTGCATGCATAAATGCTTTTTTTTTTTTTTTTTTCCAGTTTTCCTGAATGTCCAGAACTCTCACTAAACTTCAGAGTGCTTAACGGTTTGCATCTTCACAAATTAGCTTCATGGTGCAAAATACCAAGCTGAAATAATTGACTCCACTTCCTTGTCATATGGATCACCCTCCAAGGGTAATAAATTTATATCAATAAGGATATATCTCCTGGCTAAGGGGCTGCCTTTAAATTAGGAATAGAAGAAAAACACTCCCAAAGATGAACTACCAGTATAACGTACTTTGTGGAGTAACAGAAGTAGCCTTGCTGCTTACACCCTACTTGAGTCTCAAAGTGCTTAACAAAATATTGGCTTCTAAATGACTATATCAGAAGATGGATTGTCAAATACCATAGGGTTTTTTGACCCTGCTTTGGTGAATAGAAGCCTTTGGGTGGAAGGAATTGATATCGTATGTACATATCAAAGTATTTTGCTATAGTAGACTGTTGGAATATAAAAGAACCTTAAAATGAAGGATCAGTAGATTTATTAGTAGGCTCCAAATGAGCTTTCAAATGACTGGTATAATCAGAAAGATGAACAAGAATTCAGCATAACATAAATAATATGTCTTAAGGTGAAGGTGTGGGTGTTTTTTTTCCTGTTTGTTGTGGTTTTTTTTGTTTGCTTTGTCTTTTTTCCCATCTCTCTTTCTGCCTGCTCTTCAGGTCCTTGATTTGGGATGACTTCCTCTGACTGCACTGTCAAGTTTCTGATCTTGCAATTTATGCAAAGGCGGACACTCACCAGATTCCATTATGAGTTAAAACAGATGTTTGAATGGTTTTGAAATTAGAGAAAGTAAGAATTCTTTTTGTCTAATTCAAGTGATTGTTTATTGGGTAGTACTTGTAGTAGATAAATTATCTAATTTAGGAGCAAAAATGAGCAAAACTGTTGGAGCAGTGGCTCAGTCAGTTTTTGGCTGAAGAAAATAGTGCAAGTTGGAGATGCTTTCATTATTTTTTCCAAGAAACTGCTATCATATTTTCTAGGTCAGGTTACTGATGTCAGAGCCAGCAGTGAAGCACTAAAATGTGGTATGTTTAAAAACCCCCACAAATCAAATAACACATAATTATGATGTACTCATTATGTGCTCTTTTTTTACCAGGTAGTGCTCATAGATTTTTTTCACTCTCGCTGTGTCTGTCATCATCAAACAACTGATCTGACTTCCTACTATATAGTGTTTTGTGGTGTACTGTAGGGGTATCCCAGACCTTTTATTGGTACTGCCTTAAGTAAGCTTTTCTTATCCCTTATCAGTTGTGTTTCTCTTCTTCCACTGCACAGACTTAATAATTCATTAATGGTGCACAGCATCAATATAAGGTATTAAAGGCATATGCAGAGACACAAGTCTCAGCTGTTTTTCAATAAAGAAGCATGTGTTTATTTTCCAGGAGGGTAAAACTGAAGCCTTTTCTGAGCTCTGTTGATTCTCATTGTGCTCTTTCTACAGTGTAATTTGCAACTTCCAAAGAAGCACAGCATGGGTGTGAGTCAACAGCAGGCAAGGACATGGCTTGCTTAGCATTGGCTTGTCACACAAATATTTAGGATATGCATTTCTGTATATTTTATGAAGCTGAAATAATTCAGTGTTTATCACTCCCAAATATATGCTTCTGTTCAGGGAAGTCTTGTGAATTAAGGGTTGAGAGGATGGAATGTGTTTTAAAGGAGTCCTTCAAACGTCCTTTTAGTCAACAGCGAATATGTGTTTTCTTTTATTTTTTTCTCCTGCACTGTTGGATACAACAAGTAAAATTAGGTTATAAAGGGAGATAGCAAAACAGATCAAACAGCTGTATGCCGCTTAGTAGTTGAGATGCTACCTCTAAGGAGCTTTATAAACTGCTAATTACTAGAATCAGGAACGGATGGGGAAAGGACCAATCTATTAGACTTGCTTAGCCAAACAGACAGTCAGAAGTTTATGGGGCCAGATGGGATCCACCTAAGGGTATTAAAGGAGTTGGTGGAGGTGCTCACTAAACCCCTTTCCACTGTCTATTAGCAGTTCTGTCTGACTGGGGAGGTTCCACTTGACTGGAGGCTGGTAGAGGTTACGCCCATTTACAAGAAGGGTTGGAGGGAGGATCGAGGGAACTACAGGCCTGTCAGTCTGACCTTAGTGCCAGGAAAGGTCATGGAACAGGTGATCTTGAGTGCTATCACACAGCACATGCAAGACAACCAGGTGATCAGGCCCATTCAACATGCGTTCATGAAAGGCAGGTCCTGCCAAACTAACCTGATCGCCTTCTACGACAAAATGACCCACTTAATGGATGAGGGAAGAGCTGTGGATGTAGTATACTGTGATTTCAGTAAAGCCTTTGACTTAACTTCTCACAGTATTCTACTTGAGAAACTGGCTTCCACTGTCCTGGGCAGGTGCACCCCCTGATGGGTAAAAATCTGGCTGGAGGGCCGGGCCCAAAGAGTGGTGGTAAATAGAGTTAGATCCAGTTGAGTTATAACTTACTGAACATGAGCCAGCAGTGAGCCCAGGTGGCCAAGAAGGCCAATAGCATCTTGGCTTGTATCAGAAACAGTGTGGCCAGCAGGTCCAGTGAAGTGATTGTGCCACTGTACTTGGTGTTGGTGAAGCTGCATCTCAAACAGTGTGTTCAGTTTTGGGCCCCTCACTACAAGAAAGAGATTGAGGTGCTTGAGCACATCCAGAGAAGGGCAACAAATTGTTGAAGGGTCTGGAGGACAAATCTTATGAGGAGCAGCTGAGGGAACTGGGGTTGTTTAACCTAGAGAAAAGGAGGCTGAGGGGAGTCCCTATCACTGTCTACAACCATCTGAAAGGTGGCTGTGGTGAGGTGGGTGTTGGTCTCTTCTCCCAAGTGATAGGCGATAGGACGAGAGGGAATGGCCTCAAGACGCGCCAGGGGATGTTCAGGTTAGACATCAGGAAAAATTTTTCTACCAAAAGGGTTGTCGAGCTTTGGAACAGGCTGCCCAGAGAGGTGGTTGAGTCACCATCTCTGGAAGTATTTAAAAGACGAAGTGCTCAGCGATATGATTTAGTAGTGGAAAAGTATGGTTGGGTTTGATGATCTCAAAGGTCTTTTCCAATCTAGTGATTCTACAACTCTATGATTCTACCATTCTCTGATTAATTCACTGTTGCTTACGTGCCATCTTAAACAGTGGTCAGTGTTGAAATCAAGATGCCAACCTTGATGGACCCGTTAGGTTACACGGCATGGCTATGCTTGGCCTGTGGAACAGCTTGCCCAGGGAGGTTGTGGCTGCCCCATCCCTAGAGGTGTCCAAGGCCAGGTTAGATGGGGCCTTGGGCAGCTTGATCTAGTGGAATGTGTCCCTGCCCATGGCAGGGGGGTTGGAATTAGATGATCTTTAATGTCCCTTCCAACCCAAACTATTCTATGATTCTATGATTCTATGATTCTATGATTCTATGATTCTATGATTCTATGATTCTATGATTTGTAATAGCTCTGCTTATGAGTTGCCTGATAATAAACCCTCTCCTCTTATACATGTAGGATTGTTTTTACAGTTTTCCTTTTCTGACTTGGGTTATAACTGCAACATTTTAGCACAGTTGTCTTTAGTAGGGGTGGTGCACTTTTTAAGTATGAAAGAAAGGAACAGGTTTTTTTGTAATAATAGTGTTGTCAGAGCTGTGATGGTCTACAGGCTTGACAAGCCTTTTGGAGAGAGATGAGAACTGAGACTAGACTAGATTTTTTTGTGAGTACACAGGCTCAGTTACTGCATTAATTAGAATTATTATTTATGACCCTTCAGAAGCCCCTCAGGGTATTAAAGGCAAATTAATTTTTCCCTGTTCTTTTTTGTGTTGCTTACCGCTTTTCCTATAGGGACTTGGCAGGTCAGACACTGAAAAGAAGTATTTGATTTAGGAAAGACAGGATTAGTAGGACATGTGGGATTTAAATTGGGAAGCATGCTCTCATAAGAACGCACATTGAAACGTGAGTATGAAAGAGGCTGGGATTCAAAAGATGAAAAAGACCCCAGTCCAAGGAACAGACGGTATGTCCACATAGACAGTGACTTCTGCCTGGTTTTAGTTAGTCTCTGAAGAATAACGTACGAAGCAACAAGAGAGCTGCTCAGCCTGCCTGTTAGTTCTTATTTTTGTTCTTCAGTAATTAGAGGCTGTTCCAGCTCTTGCTGAATCCAGCAAGAGTCTTTTCTAACAGATGATTCTTCACATTGCAAATAAAAATGTTGTTGTAAATTAAAAAATGAAGCCAAAGCTAAACAACCTTTCTCTCTCCTCAAGACCAGAGTCCAATAATTATATATTTGTTCCTAGTCACATATTTTCTTCAAGGGAAGGAAGGGAACATGAGCTGGCTGAGAAGAAAACTTGTGAAATGGAATTAGTCATAGGGATGGAGAGGAGTGAAATTTAAATAAGAAAGAGGTTTTCTTAGAAGCTAGTGAGGTCTCCTCAGAAGTGATGCCATCTAAACAGGAACATAATTATAGGTTCAGCATCCTGAAATAACATTCATAACTCTTTTCACTTAGCTCAGCAAATGTGATGTGAGGATCATGAAGAGGAGTTAAATTAAATATCTTTTGAAAACCCTAAGTGAGCTGTTTCCTTCCAAGATATTATACTTTAATAATAGCATGCCTGCCACTGATATTCAATGATGCTACTAATACAGACATAAATGCTGCATATTTGTGTTAAAATCATATTCACCAAGGCAGAGATCTGATGTGTTTTGCAATATGCTATCTGAACCTGTCATTTTTTAAATCATATGTTAGACTGAGGAAAAAGCAAAAGAAAGTCTATTCATGCATCTGTTTTGTAGATGAACAGGCTTTTTGATCGGTCTCTGCAGGCAGTTGGACTCCTGTCACCAAGGAATACTTAAAATTAATTTGTATTCAGTTCTTACATCTCTTTACCTGGCCCTTCCTAGGAAAGCTTTCAACTAGACTGCTCTCTTTAATTTTTTGCTATGGCACATCAGGATGCAAGTGACATGAATCACCATGAAGACTGGCACACTGCTGTATCAGCTTAGACTCAAAATGGGCTGGAACGAGCTTTCAGGGTTTGGATGCTTAGCTGAAGCTTTTTCAGATTTTCTCAGAAGTTACGTTTTATATCTGAAAAGAAAAGGCACTCACAGTTCTTCAGAGATAGCTGCAGTCTGATGTGGTGGTGGAGATACCTTTTATTCTCCTGCTTCAAGTAACAGTTTCCCAGTCAGACCTCTGTGCATCTGCACGTACACGTGTGAGTGGAGAATGACGCCAACTAGAGCCAAATGTTTCACAGTGTCCACAACTAAATTTAAGCTGAGCTTGTTTGTACAGCTGAACGCTGGCTCCAGAAGGGATATCAAGCATGAGAACTTGGGGTTACCAGTCTGCTTACTAGTAACAGCTTTCTCATCACCACCTTGAATGCCCTGGGAGGGTGGTGGGAGTAAGCTTGCACTGTGCATGGGTTGTCATACATCTGTTTTGGAAGAAAAAGAAGTGATTTCTGTTACTGTCATTTGGGGACTAGCTCTAAGCATTTAATTAATTGAAAAAGAGCTTTCCCTAAACAAATAATTTTATTATTGCTGTGACTTTTTGTATCTGGATCCAGTATGAGGCATGTGGCAGATGTAATTGCTTAGTATTACAGCTAGCTTGGAGCCCCATTTTCCTTCTCTGTTCCTAAAAAATAAAAACCATCTATCCCACAAACCACCAAAACCCTAACCCTAAAAATCTTGTCTTTTCTCATCTTCTATGATACCTCAACCCATAGATTCACATTCATGTACTCGATATAAAACTCAGCCTCCCCATATTCCCAAGAGCAAAAGGTATGGTTAGTCTCTTGCTCAACATGTCTTTCCATATCCAAACCGACTTACTACATCTGTTTTTTCCATCTGTGTGAAGATGTGCAGCATGTTTTGGCAAAATAGCATATTGAAGTCCCAGAGAAGTTAGATATTACTTGACCAAGTCTTATTTTTAAATAAAGAAGTTGCATTCTGCATCCCGTAATATTCTGCTTGTGCATTAATTTTCAAGAGTATGGCCAAAATACTTCTGTAATTTTTAAGAACACTTTCACTGATTTTTGTCTTTTTTAATTAATAACTTTTAATAATAATTTGGAAGTAGATCTAATTGGATTGCCACATTTTAATGTAGCAAATGTGTTTTTTTCTTAACTATGATCTATTTAAGAACATGTGTGTTCTTAAATATATGGACAGATGTATACACTAGATCCTTTTTTTCAAATTTATTCATTATTTATAAAGAGTCCATGGAATATTTCAAACTAACTACTTGCAGACTATGGATACTTTGTAAATTACTGAACTAAACTATCAGGTATTTGTGGTATGTTACTGAAACAAACTCTTCACTGAGTGTGACTGGAACTTCTGAATTCCAGAAAAAGTCAGAAAAATACTATATTATAAACAGAGGGCTTATGGCACCAAAGTTTATTCAAATAAATTTATGCCATGTATAAATTTTACTTTGTGGAGTTCAAATGTTTTGCCAAAGGGCTGGTCTGATCCTGCAAAAACATTGTATCTGCCATACCTGTTTGTGAAAAATACTTGAAAATTTCTATATTTATTTTTAATCTAGTGACAGAGACAGTAAAGCAAGGATGTGAGACACTGACTTTTCTTCTTTAGGTATGTTTTCAGACCAAAAAAAGGTGTTCGGTTGATACTGTTTATCTGTTTTGTTGTAGATAGATTGTCTATTGTAGATAGAAATGTTTCTGTGTGAGCTAAATGTGGTTTTATGGGATTCACCGTGCCTTTATGTAGCTGTAGATATCTCCCTGCAATGAAATGCAGGAGATTCTCTCCTAGGAGTCATGAGGGAATGTGGGAAGCTTGGTACTACATTACCTACAGGTTACAATGAGTAAACTACCCTAGCCAGGAAGAAGGATTGTGAAAGCATTGTATGTGTACAATTGTGTACATGTACACAAGCACAGTCTTTCATGCAAATATTCTTCTTTCCTAGGGAAATATACTCTCTGCTTACTAATTTTAGCCTCTGCCATTGTGTTTAATGCTAGCAAAACCTCAGGTTTCAATCTCTTTCACTTGTGTAGGCAAACTTCAGCCAAACTGCTTCCAGCCGCACATCGCCATGAGACAGGGCAGAATCCAGACTTCAGGGAGGGGAGTGGAAGTTCCTTTTCCAGGTTGAGAAATTATTTATCTTCCCTTCATATATTGTAGACACAATGAAAACAAGCCCTTATTTTTTTAGTAAAAACAACATGCATTATTAAATAGAGCATCTATTCATATGTTATACTCTTTTATTTATTAATGTCACTTTTGCAAAATCCTATTCACACACATCCTTTGGGCATTTTTTTTAGTGAGGTGAGTAAAATATAATGGTTTTCTCATTATCCTTATCCATTATGGTAAGAGGCCAGCAAATACATTTTGCTTCTCTGCTCATAAACTTAAAAGAAACATTTGCTTGACTGATGTTATTATTTCCTCAGAGTTATTCCAATTCCATTCTGAGCATGGATAAGTAATAAGATAATTGTTTCAAAGTTCAAGTAATCAAATGTATAAGAACAATCTGAAACACATGTGCTGGGTCTCCGTAATGTTTACCATTAGAACATTCTTTTTAACTTTGCTACTCCCCTTCCTCTGCCCTCTGCCAGATCTTATTATCTTTTTGTTTATCACAGTCCAGATCTTGTTTTGTTTTTTTTTTCTATCTCTTAATATTTACTCAAAATCCATTTCAGGAAATGGGGTTTGCAGATTATCCAGGAGGTTAACAAATAAAAGTTGTGGGAAGAATATTCTCTCCACACACCTCATGAGGATGCAGACTTGCATGCACTGCTATTTTCAGGTTGGATACAGGAACATTGTTATCCCAAACTTAGAAGGATGTTTGCCTTGAGCTCTCTCTGCAGGAAACACGCTGCCTTTCCATGTTTAGCACTGAATCCCTGAACTTTTATGCGTCAAGATTCCTGTTGGATTGAGCAGGCTTTTGAGCCATTGGAGGTTGATTCTGACCTTATGTGCAGTTCCTTGGCACAGGCTATGTTTAGTACCACTTTCATATGATTTCTTTGCACAGAAGAACAAATGCCCCAGGCTCCTCAGGTATTTCACTTTCCCATGCATGCTCCACTCTGCTCCATGCTAGAGAAAATCCTGTTATGTGCATTATATGTTTTATCCTTCTTAAATGGGTGAAACAAGCCTTTTGATAACCATCCCGACTAGCTATACAGAAACACAAAAAGGCAAAAGCCAGCAAAGTCTTTCTTTCCTTGCTTCCAGAGCTTTTGCTTTGGGATTAAGGACAGTATTTCCTCAGAAAATCTAGGACTTGCTTATAGCTCTTTTCCTCTTCCATCTTGTGCAGTTGCATTGTATTCTTCAGAAAGACATGTGGAAGTAAGACTATAATTATCTAAGAGGCCCTTGGCATTTCTTCAGCTCATGTTTTACTCCTCATTCTGCCAGTCCTCCCTATTCCGTATGTCAGTGCTGCCACATGGCATTTCTGCAATAGTAGCTACAGTGACACAGTAAACTTCTTATTGTTCACATTATCACAGATGAGAAAACAGTTTTCTGAAAGCCTAGCTCCTTGTTTGAGATGGTTATAACTGATCAGACTATGTGTGCAGAATATTGCTTCCAATGTATAACGACTGTGAAAAAAACCTGCCTGTCTCCCATACACGGGGCAGTTTGATGGTACACTCAATACAGGGAGTCTCTGGTGGATGAAAAGTCAAAGGGATCTGACATATAGCTTCTGCCCAATATTAATGGGACAGTTAAAATGTTACCACTCCTGGTTCAGGATACCTCTCTAGAATTCAAGATGGGGAAGGCAGAGAAAGAATGATTTTTCTGGGCAAACCACTGAAAACTGGCCCTGTTTTGTAGAGTCATGGTGCTAGCTGGCACATCCAATGGAAGAATATAGGCCTTTTCAGGTTAGCAGTAGCCAGCACATTCTCAGTAAGGCAGATTAAAATGATGTTCATGTTAACAGAACTACAATTTTAGCTTATTAATGAAGTTGCTTCTAACTCTGCTAGAGTAGACCCTACGTAAATAAGCAGACTAACACCAACTTCTGATGAAAATAGGAAAGGAAATGTTTTTTTGGTTTTTTTTCTTCCCCCCCTCCCACACCCAATACCAAAAAGAACTGAAGACACTTATCTTGGAGAGCAGCATGTAACTTACAACATGGAAGACAAGAAACAAATGAAAAGGAGAACAAAAGTTAGAGGTACTTGTTTTGGCACTTAGTGCATTGCTTTTCTTTATCCATGGAAGGGAAAGGGTATTTATATGTATGGGCATGAGCATGTGATTAGATTAAACTTCTAAAAATAGTGCCCATATTTTCAGTCTGAAAATGGTTATGTATTGTGTGTGTGTATATATATATCTCTAAGCTATATAGCTATGCTTTTATCTTTATTTAAGATTACTTATTATTGAATACTTAACTGCATTGAAGTGACACAGTTCTGACAGCTTTTTGGCATATGATGCTAGTTATGAGGGGGCAAAAAATGACATAGACATGAAAGTAGCTTGAAAAGATAACCTCACACCCTTAATCAGGGACTTCATAGCTTGTGTTGTGCAGAGGCTGTTGACAAAGTCAAGCTGTAATCCCAGCTGAGAAAGGGGGTGTGTGCACAAAAAATGTGTGGAGGTTGGAGACCTAATAGAAGCAGAGGAGGAGACAAAGAATATGTGACTATCAGGTAATCAAGTAGAGAGGCAGTGATGATGAGGTGGAGAAAAGGGTCCAGTCCTGTTTCCTGAAATAAGTAGCAGTTTTGTCAATTACAGCCTGAGAGTCTTGTCAAGAAAAAAAAAACCAAAAGACCCAAACCAAAGGAGGTGAAGGAAAGAAAAGTAGAAAGCAGAGGAAGAGTTCATACAGCAAAATTAATGCATGAAGAGTTTAAGAAAGAAATAAACAGAAGGCAGTGGGAGGAAGAGCAGAAGAAGGCAAAATTCAAAATTTACAAGTAGCAGTACTATCTAGCGTTTTGTTAATTATCCCTGTTTTGTGAACAGATAGCATATTGTGAATACACTCAAATTTCTAGTAGAGCAGAATGAATGCACTGAAGTATAACCATCTGAAAATAAAGAGAGAAAGAAAAGAAGGAAAGAAACAAGGAAAAGAAAGACAGGTTGTCTTCTATTTGTAAGGTTTGAATAGATAAGGAGATCCTTTTCTATAAGAATAATATAAACAGAGAACATGGAGGCAAAGTAGCCAAATGACCTATTCAGAGTCATCTCACAGGCAATAAGCAAAGCTAAAAAGCTCAGAGTTATGTTGCACAGTGAATGGACTCATAAAGCTGATGGAAGGCTGACATGATTTAATCCACTTCTGTCTTTTCTTCTTCTTCATATGAATTCCAAACATCAGGATGTTGCTTTTTCTCCCTGTAGAAACTTTTTATATGTAAGAATGAAATCGATGTTTCAGTGCTGTCCGAAGTCTTATAACACTACCTAGGATGGTCCTTCTCTGTGTATTTCTCCCATCCAGAGCACAATCCTAATAACTAAGGAAATTCTGCCTTTTATTTGAAGCATGGCTACAGGTGTACTAAGTTATCTAACATGGTTCCAATGACTCTACGATTCCTAGTAAAGACAGAATGTAATAAAACAGAGAAATTCCTCCCTATGGAGTTTCCTAGCAATGCCTACTTCTTATTGATATACTGGTTAATATTTCTAAAGACAACAAATAATGGAACTGTCAGGCACTGGAGGTCAAATCTCAATGTAAAGCAAAATCATTCATCAGAACTTGAAGCAGAATTTGGCTTAGATGTATTAACTTGAGAGGATATCTTGCAAAGAAGGTCCAGATGAACAGGTATATCTAAGTACTTCTCACTACAGCAAACAGTATCAGCTTTAAACAGTATTCATGCGTTCAGATTAAAGCATTAGCAATTTATATTAAATACTTCTTCCAAAAAAAATCCACAAATTGTACTTCCAAATGCCATTTTGTTGAGCCTTTTACTGAAACCACAATGGTTTTAATTATTAGGTCTTGGATCTCAGGGTCATCCTCATAGTGCAGTTTTAGCTTTGTCTCTTCTAAGGAAGGAGACATTTGAATGTCTCTCCTCTATGTTCCTGGAATACTTTGCAGAGTCTATATGGCATTCTGGTGGAAAATCCTATTGATTTATGAAACCAAATAAATGATTTCTTACACATACAAAACTTTTTCCCTTTGAAGTCCCTTGACACTAAACAAACAAAGTATCTGGAAAAAAATTGTATCATTAGCAAGACCGGTAGAGTAAAAGTGGACTGATTACTCCATCACTCACACTATTCAACTAAAGAATCACATGTTTATGTTACGTATTTACGATTGTATTTTCCTAACCGCTTCTGCACAAAACTCTGTTGGGTATTATTTCTAGATGATTTTTTTCTCTTATTGCAAGACATGGCAGAATGTAGATCATAAAAAATAGTGAAAACATTATCATGTAATGCACAATATTGTAGTGGAAAGAGAGTAACATCAATGATTTACATTCAAATCACAAATAGAAGCATTCTATGTGATTGATCTGTAGCATCAATAATAGTCATGCCAATAATGAAACTATGGGTACATTGCTGTGCTAATTTAGGAATCAGGTTTCCAGGTGACGTGTATATACAGTTCTAATGAGGATAGCAGTGCTCATGTTGTAAATAAGTATTATATAATACCAAAAGATAGTAGAAATAATAGACTATTGGTGATAATGTTGTTGTATTCCAGCCACTAATAGGAGAAGAAGACCGAGCTCAGCAGGGGATGTTTTTTCAGGAACATAGAAATTAGCAGATACAGGGTAATGTTATGAGGCATCTGGAAATTTGGCAGGGTTCTGAGGAGCCATTGCCCTATGAGGGGCATTTTAGACAAACATCGTTAGACAAGAAGACAATTTTTCAGTTTTTCTCCAGTGGGCAGGTTCGTTTCACAACTGATGGTTCGACTGCCATTGGCTTAGGGCTACAAGTAGTAGCTCCTGAAAACAAATCCCTTGGCAAAGTTTTCCTGTCTCCCTTCCACCAAGCTGAAATTAATCACAAATACAACCACTTTAAGACTGAAATATACCACTCACTTAACTTGACCTTTCATACTAATAATGAGTCATGAGAATGAAATTCAATGTCTCCATCTCTTCCTAATAGAGGAGCCCTATAAGGGAGGAGGACGTCCTATAGGTCCGAACAGAGGACCTAATAGATATTCAAGCATAAACTACATTTTGAAAATGTTGGTTAAAGCACACGCATGGTTTTAGAAAGAAATGGTGTTTCACTTTTTCAGATGAAAAATTCCTGTTCTGTGTTTTAAATCACCGGCTTTGAGAGTGTTTTATTTTGGGGGCAGAAGGCTTTGTTAATCAATGTATCTAATTTTTTTGAATGATATTCATGTAAATAAAAGAAGCCAATCTCCTACAGGGCTGATTCTCCTGCAGACAGTTATATGTAAATGACAACATAATCTTGTCATTTAATGAACTTACATGTGAAGTCTCTTGACAAGTTTCATAACTGAGGAAACCATTAAGAAACGTATATTCCACTACAGGTGGCTGAAAGCTGTATTTCTCTGCTTCAGACAGGAGTAGCAAACCCTCACTCTGTATATGACACCCTCTGTCAGGTGCCAAGATGAGGTGTGTGACCCTGAGTCTGCAAATCAGGTTCTGGTTCCCTTCATGCTGGACAGCAGTTTACCTTACCAGTATTTCCCTCCCCACTAGTGATAACAGTTCTGCCAGTAAGTCAATCATACAGACTGGCAAGTGCCAAAGCTGCCTTTAAAATCCATGATCTGGGCTGCATATGGATTCCTACCTCTTCTATTAGTTTTGCATTAAGACTCCTTGTGTGCAAAGGTGTGTATTGATGGCCTATTTTGTCAGGGTTATTAACAGTGGGTAGTTTCTCAAAAGCTTTGAGCATCAGCCTTCTTTGGCATTCAGGGTGCTGCATTCCTAGAGGAGTGTTAGAAGACCAGGAACTATTAATTCACAACGAAGTGTCATTATATGGAGACTTCAGCAATGACAGATTCCAAGACTTATTTGAAATATGGCTATTATTGATTTGGTTATGCTTTTGGCCATGTGGGATTTTATGGAATTATTTTGGATTTATGTTACTGTAACTGAAACCAGAACTTGTCCCCATGGCCAATAAACATTTCAGAGTTTGGCTTGCTGATGATTAGTATACCAACACTTTTTCAAAATAGCTCACACAAATGTATATTAATTGTATTTTCAGGTTCAATTTCAGGATCAGTTAAAGCCTGTAGGGAAAAATCTACTATGTAACTCTATTTTTCCACTTAATGTTTTCTAAGTGAATGTAATTTTTAGTTTGTTTTTCAAAACATGAGAATGACAATTCATTATTTCAAAATGACAGATGAGACAACTTGTCAGGCTTGAGCTACCATAAAAAGATAAAACATAAGGTGTGAATATACAAACAGAAAAAATTAATATGGGTGGGTAGAAGATGTATTCCCTAATCCAGCAATATTTAAATTAGAACAGTCAAATTCTAAGCAACTTCTTAACGGAAATGTCAGAATAGCTGTAATCATGGCAGTAGTAGCAGACAACGATTCAAGAAATTATCAAATAAAAAAGAAAGGCAAGTCAGAAGAAGAAAGTAAAATACTGATATACAATGTGAGACAAGATTTCCTTTATAATCTAACTGCATACCAACTCTGTTGAAGCCACTCCTTTGATAAATCAAATGACCACATACCCTGTATATTAGGGATTCTTTATTTTTTATTAATTAGTTGGTCATCTAAAATCATAGAAGCATAGGACTAGGAGGAGTCTTGATATTAAAAATTCCTTTCTATACATGTAGCAGTTATATAATAAATGTCTATCATATTCATTGAAAATATGCTTCACATGACATCACCAAGCCTGTTCAAAGACCTAGATTGAAAGAGCAGGCTGAAGTACATTCAGAAAGTACATATGAAGAAAGACTAAGCACTTGCCCAGTTCTCTGTTTGTTTGCAATAACAGGACTTTTTAAAATACAACTCCCCAGAGGAAAACTCCTACTGGCCTAACTACTCTGGCTTAGGGGAATGAAAAAAAATCCTCCTGAGTGTAGATCTGGCAGTAGGGTTTTCATCCATCCTAATGGATTTTTCGCTGTGTTGAAGAAATGCTGATTGCCAGCTAGTAAAATGGATGCATCTTACTAACACAAGATCAATTGGACTCCCTTATTATAACAAAGGTAGCATTCGTTTTTCTTAATTAATCAGCCACATCCTCAGCACGCTGTGGCTGTAGTCAACTAGTGATTACAAATTGACTATGGGGTAGTTGGTCTCTCCCTTGCAAAAAGAATGTTCTAAATTATGTGCTTGTTTTCCTGTGTGGTAGTTGAAAACATGCACACGCACTCATAAGCAGAGAGTAGATTTTGTTTTCTTCAAAATTTAGTCAAGATCTGAAGCTTCTCCAACAGTGATTAAATTATTCTGTCTTCTTTAGACTTCAGGAGAGTGGGACAATTTTATCCTGTTGTGACTTGAAATGTTTCTATATAATTATTTGCTCCACAGGAGGATCAGTCGTAAGTTACATATGCTAATGATTATTTGATCTATTCCAATCCCTGTGTTGCGCCTGTAATGACAATATCCAAGTAGTTCTCACTGATATTGAAACACCTCTAATTTCTCCTTCTCCCTTCCTCCTCTCTTCCCTTTTTCTTTTCCTTAACAGCAGGTGGAAGAAAACAACTTGTTTAGATTATAGCCCACTTACCTTCTGTATACAGATTGAACTGACTTTTCCTCTTCCTTAGCAGCAGGTGAGAGAAAAATTTACATCCTCCTTACTAAACTTTTGGGTCTTTAAGTGCAATGGCCAAACTTAACTGATATTCTTATCCTCTGGATTCCTTCTGTGGACTCAGATGATTCAGAAACTATGTAGAAACAATTTGTAGGAAGGTTGTGTGCAAGTTTGGATCACTGTACAATGCATGGAGGGAACAAAGTGCTTTTTAGTTGATACAATGCTGCTTGTCAGGCAAGTTATAAACTTGTGTCTTCCACCTAATGGAAGAGCAGGAAAATACATGGCTACGGGTCAGAGTGCGAGGGGTTCACTCCCCCTTTCTTCCCATGTGCAGGACATCTGTCTGTTCAGGAATTCTCTAAATGAAAGAAACCTTTCAGTGGGCAAAGTGGATGTCACCTTGATGTTGTCAAGTGTCTCAAAAAGAAATTAACATTGTCAAGAGGAAGGCAGCACAGTGGACTTACAATACCCAATGAATTCTGAACAACTTAATACAAACTAGGCTATTTTTCCTGCAAGTACTTAAAGTGACCATAAATTTATATCTTAAGATCACATTTTTACCATTTTTCTTTAGCTTTTAACTTAATTTTCTTCTAATTATTTTTCTATTCAAGTTGGAAATTGGCTATAGCAGGAGAGGTGCTAAAGCTCTTCAACTAAAGTTGCTAAAGCACTTCAAGAGGTGGGTGGGTCTCACATGTTATAAAGACAAATGAACAGATTAAGTCAGGAGTGAATCTCATTCCAGTTAAAGCAGATTATATTTTTTATTCTTTCATTTCAATGCACGTTGAAGAAAATGTTAGCTTTTATGTATTCATGTTTCATGACCATTCATAATAGATTTGGAGATCACAGCTTAACTTTCACTACTTGACAACAGCATCAGTAAAGTTGTTTAACTTAATCTCTGCTCCCTACTGCAGGAAAAAAATCTCTGAATACTGAATCTGCTTTCTGATAGTTTTTCCTTCTCAGAATTCATTGCTATCAGGGTTCAATTATTTCCTTCCAGGTTACTTTTCATAGCACTCACGACCAATTTAAGAAGCCTATTGCCAATGTGCAGACTTCTGCATCTGTAACATCATAAAGATAAGCACTGATATTGCCAAGAGAAACATGCCCGTCTCTCGCTTAGGCTTTTTTGTAAAGCAGACAATGTGAGATAATAATATTATGCTAAATTTGACTAATAAGGTAATCACATTTATCATCTCAGAAGCATTCTATCAGCTCTTCTGTTTCAGGCAAGGGAACTCTTCTTCCATGCTTTATCTTTTCAAAAGGAAAAATGCAAATAAATTTTGTAGGAGGAGGGTGTTCTTATTTAGTTTAAGTATGTCTCAGTGAGAGACTCACCAAAAAAAGGTCTCTGTGTTAAAATAATTAAGCCTGCTTATAGATACATTCACAGGAAATACCATATTTCTTGATTCTCAGACTCTGGTCAGTCAACCTTGTATTTCTAGGGTCCTTCTTGAGCCTAACTTTAAGGGTCTGTTTATGGCCCAGATCCAGCAAAGCACTTAAGCACATGCTTACAGTTTAACGGGCATCTAATATCATGCTGGAATAAAAAAGTATTGGAGCTATACAATGCCATCATTTTTGGACAGCAGCCTATTAATGCCAGCAGAGATTTCAGCATCAGTTAGTGATAAGTGTTTTACTATTGCCACCATATACATAGACTCCTAACAGACACGTATCCCTCATGTCTGAAAATATATGTTTGGAAGATATAATTTCTATGAACTGCAGCTCATATTAGGATAGTAATTAACTTAATAATTAAGTGAATGGCTCATTCTGTGTCCTTTGTATGTGCTCAAATACCTGTTACAGCTCAGGGGGAACTAGAATCTGAGACAAAGAAGGAAAGTTTTCAGTATGTCTGTACTTACTGTATTGCTCTGGGGAAGAGGAGAACTGGGTAAGAGGCAGCGGCGTAAGCTAACTGCAGTTAAGAGCATCTGAGATAGATCAAACCAAGGCCAACAGGTGCTCTTCAAACAATTTCTCAGAACCAGTGTTGTGCAAGGGCACAGTCATACTGGTACTTCACGGCCATGAACTTCAGAAAAGCTTTTATAATAAAACAAAAATATACAGGGCTTTTACCTACTGTCATGGTTTAGCCCTACATGGCTAAATCTCAGCAGCCAAAACCATGCAGTTGGGCTTCAAAAATCCCTTTCCCCCCTCGCCACCCGGAAAGGAAATGAGAGAGGGAAACAAGAGGAAAAAGAGTTGTGGGTTGGAAACCAAATCTACAGCTTTAATTAAATGTTGATGATGATAATAATAATAAAAATAAAAATAATTAGAAAGCAATAAAGTATATACAAATACATGAGATCACACCTCCACCCCTTGATGACTGTACGTCATCACAAATGCTGTGGAGCAGACACAAGCGAATGGGCCCACGGCTAGGAGGGAGCTGGGCTCAGGAACTGGATTCAGGAACACATGGATCTGGGATCAGGAGCAAAGAGACAGATAAAGTCCTCACTGGACGTTGGGAAGGGAGATCCTTGTGATCTCTCAGTTTTATACCGAGTATGACGTACATGGGATGGAATACCTTGTCAGTCAGTTTAGTGCCAACTGCCCTATTCGCCCCTCCTCACATATGTGGCCCCATTTTGGTCAGATTGAGGGTAGCCTTGGTTAAGTATAAACATTGGCCTTTTTGCGTACCAATGCCCTGTGTTATCACTTTTAGAGAAGAAGACCATCTCAAAAACATGCAGTCAGCTTTCAGAAAGATGAAGTTACTTACAGCAACTGAGTTAGTCACAAACCTGACTATAATGTAGCTCAAACCACAACACCGACAAACTTTTAGGCACTTAACTTTTTAAGAAAGCTCTAAGCATAGCAGATCTAAGAGTAGGAAAATAAAAATATTCTGGCGTTCATTTATAGTAAAGGTTTAGGCTCTTCTTCTGACAGCAAAAAGTCCTCTGACCTTCCCAACAGAAGGTCAAATGCTGAGAGCTACTAAGCACCTGTAATTTTCACTACAATCAACGCCTGAATGTTACATACCTTCAAGGACTTTGCAGAAAGACTTCCTTCAGTGGAAGGTATTGGAGGGACTGCCTTTTGACATCCCAATCAGGAGAAGTAGCTGTTTTGAGGCAAAAGACCAACTGATTAGAAAGAAACTACTTTTGATTTCTTCAGTCTTTAATTTTACCACTGACCAGAGAAAGGCATATTCCTGATTTATGCTGTGATGGGAAAAGAAGTGTCTTGTGTCCTGTGAGGAACCTGATCAGCAAATGAGTTAGTGGGGACCAGCTCTGAAAAGAGTTGTCCGCAGTTCCTCTTGGCTGGGAAGGGTTGTCTGTGTCAAGTAGCCTTGGCACAATGGAAACAGATTGAGAAAAAATTATGCAAAGCACAGGCAAAGCCAACATGATGTGAGACTGGAACAAGACTAGGTCTCATTGGCCTGGCTGCGTGTGATACTCTGGCCCCTCAGCAATGAGGCAAAGGTGTTGTAAATCTCATCATAGGAGAAGAAAAGACGCTTAGGAGACAAGTAAAAACGTGGCAGTGGCCTAACATAGCAGTACTATGATTTCATCCCACAAGATGCATAAGTAATACATCTTGTATTTAGAAAAGGTTTTGGGTCCTGATGGTTTTGAAGTTTCTGCAAGGTGGGAGGGAAAGAAGTGATAGGAGCTGGGGTAGAAAGGCTATTCAGGTTTAATTAGGGTAAAAACATTTTGTAAAGACTTTTAAAACAGTTTGAAAGCAGTTAACTTGGAAAAAAAAAAAGTTAAATATGTAGTCTTTCAAAGTTCCAAGCAAGGAGATCATAGACAAAGGCAAAGCCTGAGCAGCAGGAGTTCAAAGACAAGACAAAGAGGAATTTTCCTTTCTTTTATATGCTGATTTATAAGGGGATATAAAAATCACTATTTGATCAACTGTACTGCTGAATTGTTTTTCAGCATGTACTCTTCAATTAAAAATAAGTTAGAAAAATGTAAAGCTCCTAAGTTCCTGGAGAAAACCTCAACATTAGTATATAGTTCTCCTAATTGAATTATATATATTTTTAGTGAGTTTACTGAACTACCTGATATAGTTTCAGCAGAGAAATGTACTCCTTTTTGAAACAAGATATATTATAATTCTTGAGTTGAAATCTATGAAGTCACTCAGAAAACTGAGCTCATTAAGATTTCTCATTAGAGAATATCCTGTAAAGGGAAATGCAAATGTATTAATGTTTATGTTGCAAAGAAAAAGCAGGGAAAGGGTTTGGTAGCAGCCAAAGATTTTAATAAATAAGATGAAATTTAGTGGCCATATACAAGAGAATTTAATATGAAAGCTAGTTGGTGATGTTTTGTATTTTCTAAGAGGTGCTAAACTTTACCCCTGTCAAACAAATGTGCCTCTTTGACATCAATCACGTCTCAGATCACAATTTTACTTGGGGTGACAGGGTTAATGAATTTCTTCAGTGCTAAAGACTGATGTTAAATAAATTGCAGTGGGTTAAAAATTCCCTGCTGAAGGCACTTAGAGAGCAGTGCTTCAGTGGTCATTCTGCCTTGACTCCTTGAGAAAAGCCAGCTGCAGACCAAGAGACAATGTGTATGAACAGAAAGTATTTGCCATGACTGTTAGTGACCTTTGGTGTTTGTGGTTGCTGTGTCCATGCTTTCCAAAGACAATTCAGAACACAAGCCACAAAGATGTGGCCTTCTGAATGTCTGTTTCTTCAGACTCTTATTAAAACAAAGAACATCAGTGAGTGCAACGCTTTCCCTAGAAGGTATATATTTTAGTAATTAAAAAACCCCACCAGAATAAAGAGGAATAGCAATAAAAATATTTCTTTATCATAAGTTTTTCCCAATCAAATCTTGTAGGGGAAGGTGCACTGTCCCTTGATTTTTCACTATCCCTGATATTCACAGTATTTCCTACCCTTACCCTGTAACAGGGGGTCTCTCCAAGGGCTATGAACATTAAAGAGTTGAACCAATGAGTTAAATGGCCAAATACGCAGCATTGTGCTTCAGACACTGGTTATATCTGAAGAAAGAGCTTTATGTAGCATAAGAGACATTTTAAAATAACTACATCCTAAAAATCAATTGATGTCGATGAAATCTTGCTAGGTCAGTTTAGTTGTCTTGTAACTGGAGAATCTGAAACTGCACATGTGCTCTTTTTTTCCCTGCTTGCCCTTCTTCATTAGATGCTGGATAACGTAAAACCATCTGAAATCTTCAGATTATCTATTGCTACAATGGCTTAATCTTTTGAGTTTTGCACATTTTGCACCTTTTTATTTATTTATTTATTTGTAATGCTCCTTTGGATGAGCCTCTATGTCACTATTTGGTAATTAGCTATTGCTGCGGTCATTTGTATTTACATAAGACAAAAGTGAAAAAAGGGGGTTCTAAGCAGAGCTGAAGTCCTTCTGGCGAGTCCGCCAAATGCACATCTATCATCAGCGAGAGCCCATTCAAAGCTGGTGGGCGGCACCTGTAAGAAGTCAGTCAGCTTGGCAAAGGGCTACCCCATAGGAAAAGGAGAGGACCACTTCTCAGAGGCTGGAGATTGGAAACAGAGAAGCTGAGCATCTGCAGAGCAGCAGGAATACCTCAAGAAATGTTTTTAAGGTCACCAAACGAAATTTTTCTGGCTGGAAAATTTGGGACCTGAGGATGATCATTGAGTTGATTCTGAATGACTTCATGAGAAATTCTGTGCTCAGGAACAAACAGACGGGCCAAATAGTGCTTGATTAAAATAAGGAATTGATGTCTCTGAGGAGCAACCAGCCTTCTCTGGCTAAGTTAAAGATGAGACCATACTGCGAACTAAACCTCCATGATATGCCTTAAAGCTATATAAATTCATCAGTAGACACTACACAATAAAGGACTATTGTTACACTTGTAATAAAGTACCTAAGGTAGGATGCTCATTTTACTAAAGTCTCTGATGAGGTTGTTGAAGGGCTGATGAAAATCAAATATGGAATTTGCTCCTTGAAAGCAAGTGTGGAGCACTTCCCTATAAATAAGTTTAAAAAGTTGAGTGCTGCTGGCTGCACTAGATCCCTCAGCTGGCATGGGCTAATTAACACACTTCTCTCTGTTGTTTAGACAACTTTTGAAAATAGTTATTTTTTCCTGTATTCTTCGATTGAGCCATGTCTCCAGCTATGTCACACACTTGAGTGTTTGCTCTATCTGCTCCCCTACCCAGGCTGTAGGCTCTGACATTAAGAAGTGGAAAAACAAATTTTTCTCCAGGCATTCTTTACCTGTTCTCTGGAAGGGCTACTACGACTGCATCCATCCTTTCTCTCTAAGTTCCTTTTCTTGACAAAGGTATTTATAGTAGTCATTAGCTAAACCATTGCTACCTAAACTGTTTTCTTATCACCACCTGGCCTGCTTTTCCATTTAACTCCAGGGCCTTATGTTTATTCTGTTAAAGTGTGACACCTTTTTTGCACATATTTTTGTTGAATTGTAATACTTTTGGAGATATAATGAATTCCTTCCCTTTTCATAGCAGGTAAAAGGGATTTTTTTAGGGTCTGAGTTTTCATTCTTTCCTTAAAAGTCTAGAATGAAAAGGGCAGTTTCCCCCTCCGAACTCCTATTGTCTTTGCTTGCTGGCAGGCTCCTTGAGATCAGGATTCAACTTCTCCCTTTGCTGCAGGTCTTTTTGATATCCTCTGTTAGTAAACTTCTCTGTTGCTAAAAAGGGGCCCTTCAACTTCATCTCTCCTCTTCTTTGCTGTTTTTTAACATTAGAAATGGCTCGCTGCTCTGGGCAGGGAGATTTTCCTCCACTGTATTCATATAGAATTTCACATAGAGCGAGACACTGGTAAATCAGAACAATTACCCTGATCAGCATAGCTGCAAATAAGCTCCTGAAGGTTTACTGCTGGTGGTACACTCCTGCATTCTTTCCACTTTGTTTTTTGCTTTTTTAAACTTTTGAATTTTAATAATGCTTTCTGCTCAGTAGGTCCACCAAAGGCAACATTTTGACAAATGTTTGTCTTACAAGAATAATTTTCTGAAGAGACAGGTCTGTATTACAGGATAAATTTCCACATTTATTTGTGACAGTCCCAAGAGCTGCAGCAAACTATACAGGATTACCTTTTGAACCACAGCATTGTTGGGTCAGAGATGGTACTTTTTATAAGCCATTGGGAGTCAATTAAAATTTTTATGTGTTCTGGCCTGTTTTAGCAGTGACAGCTCCTGAATTCAGGTCAGGTCAGGTTTGCTTCAGCTACACTGTACTTTTTCTGTTCAAGATTCATGCGAGTATTCACAGGCCATTGCATTGACCTTTGGTAAAAAAACCTCACACAGTTTACATGCCTTTTGAAAAGTAAGAGAAAGGAAAGTTGTCATGACATTTTGGCCTCTGCTGTGCTCATATTGTTCCTATTGTAAGACTCTAGCCCTTTTCTTGCTCAAATCCTTTGTGACTCCATGGTTATTTTGCCAGATATTATTTTTCCTGCTCTCCAAACAAGATCAATTCTGGTGGATACCTTGGTTCATGACATGTAGAAGGCTTGAGAAGGGAGAGGTGGTGCACTAGGAAACAAGAGAAGGAAGAATGACCTAAGTCTTATCAAAGAAAAAGACTAATCCAGTTTCTCTTCTTCCTTTTTATTCTAGTACCCTTGTACAACAAGTAGAAATATCCCTACAGTTCCTCTTGCAGAGCCCTGATTCTTCCTGCAGATTCTATCTCCTGTCCGGCTCCCGATTTTCAGGGAGATCGCAAGTTAATTTGAGATCTTTGACCTGCTCCCACTAAAATGTGGTTGACATGGTGCCGTGTAAACTGAGTGAAGAAGTAATGCGTCATAATGCATCACACTTATTTCAAGTGGTGCATGTAGACTTGTGTCAGGGAGGAGTAGAGGGGGAGAATCACCTCCCTCTACCTGTTGGCCGTGCTTCTTTTGATACAGCCCAGGATACAGTTTGCATGCAAACTGAATATCAGATCTTAATCACCGCTGAAATTTTGTGGGGAAATCTTGATTACCACTGAACCTTCCTGAGAAGACTCATAGCCTTCTGGGCTGTAAGCACATATTGCCGGCTCATGTCTAACTTCTCATCATGCAGGACCCCAAAGTCCTTCTCTGCAGGACTGCTTTCAATGACATTGTCCCCCAGCCTGTATTGAAACCATAGATTGCCCTGGCCCAGGTGCAGAACCTTTACACTTGGTGTTGCTTATAAGGTTCACACCTTATAAGGTTCACACAGGCCCATTTCTTCAGATTGTCTAGGACCCTCTGGATGATATCCCATCCTTCTGGCATGACAACTCAGCTTGGTGTCATCTGCAAATTTACTGAGGGTGCACTCAATCTCACTGTCTATATCATCAATGAAAATATTAAACAGCACTGGTCCCAGTATGGACCCCTGAGGGACACCACTTGTCATGGATCTCCATCTGGATATCAAGCCATTGACCACTCCTCTCTGAATACAACCATCCAAACAACTCCTTACCCTTCAAACAGTCCACCTGTCAAATCCATATCTCTCCAATTTAGAGAGGACGTTGTAGGGTACAATGTCAAAGGCTTTACAGAAGTCCAGATAGATCACAACCATTGCTTTTCCTGTGTCCACTGATGTGGTCGCTCCATCACAGAAAGCCACTAGTTTGGTCATACAGGACTTACCCTTGGTGAAGCCATGCCGGCTGTCTCAAATCACCTCCCTGTCATCCATGTGCTTTAGGGAGCCACTGTATAATTTCTCATTACTGACTCATATGGATTCCTTGGTATGCATTACTCATGTATCTGTTAATGTAATTGGGGTGGTTTGCAATTGAGACAGTTTGGCTGCTGTCAGCTAGGATAGAGGTACTTATTAATGTTGCTTTAAGAGTGAGTGGGTGTGTGCAGAAGTTTCAGAAACATCTGAACATTGGAACTGAATGTGGAGCTACATATTTAAAGAATTTTGTATTTATTTGTTTCAGTCACCCTCTTTCCAAAAATGTTCTTATATTTCTGTGAATATCCATCAAAATTACCTGACAGTTCTAATCAATATATTGTAAAAAGCAATTCAATGTTCAAGACTAGCCCCCCAAATTGTCGCAGCCTAACATATCATGTATCTTTATCCAAAGTGCTCATGATAACTGATGGGGATATAATTTGATTCTGAGCACATGGAAAAATACATCTATCATGTTGCTACTGAATAGTTTTAAGGTTTTTTTGAGATGATTGACCTCTTGTTCTGTTTTTTCTAAAAAATGATATTTCAAATAAAAACTTTCACATCATGTAGCACAGTTTCTCACAGAAAATGGGTCCATGTATTTAAAAACTGCAGTAGCAAGGCTTTTGAATTGAATATTGATCAGGTACTACTTTCATTATTAGCTGTTTAACAAGCTGCCTCGGTGTTTCTCGGGTGGAATATTCATAACTTCAGTGTGTGACCCAGCTTTCTTCTGCCGAAGTCACTGCATGCTTTTGAGAAGTTTACTAATTCATTCTGCCAGAGTGGAGGAGGCAGAGTGAGCTGTGGGACTCACCAGGGCTCCTTGCAAAACAGATTTCCACTTGTATAAAAGTATGGATCAATGGGGGTTTAACAGATGCCTGAGAATTTTATGACTCGTGAGGAGTGGTGAGAACACAGAAAATGTTAAAGCTCAAGAAAAGCAATGTGTTGTATCCTATACCAATTAGTAATGTAACAAGTTTGCTAAGTCAGCTAAACCCCACATATTATGAATGGTTGAAGTTTGCATTTAGAGTCATCAAAACCTCAGAGGAAACTATTTTAAACTCAGATGAAATATCCACACTGTTGTTTAATTAAAAAGCTAGAAGTCTAAAACATGAACATGTAAATAATGGTACTGACTTGTTCTTCATTGTCTGTTCACAAAACAGCATTGTAATCGATATAGTCCTTTCTTATGACAGGAAATATGTTTCATTTGTTCATTCCTCTACTTCAGGCAATAAAGCTGAACCAGTCTGTTTATACAACTAATTATCTTGGGATTTGATACTTAGCCTAAATATACCAGTTATCCTTAATTTTGGTCTTGGAGAAAGAAGTGAACTTCAGAAATAATCAGGCAAGAAAGTCTAAAGTTGATGAATAATGTTTAGCTACTTACAGTTGGAGAGAATTATTAGGACAACCATCAGCTGCCCTCAGAGGGCAGGTTGAACGACCATTTTTGTATATATAGGTTCAGACCCATTGAGAAAAAACATAAAACTAGTGCACAACAGCATCTGACTGGTGAAGGATGTACAAGAAATTGTTAAACAATAACCTGGATAGAGACTTAGTCTAAAAATATTTATGTAACATATTTTGTCTACTTTTGGCTAGCTGTGTTTACAAAAAGGGTTAACTGTGAAACTGTATTCAAAGTGGGATTTTTTCCTCTCAAAATAAAAGCATAGAAAAATTGTACTAAGCTATATTGTCCCTCACTTACATCCACGTATCTTTAACACCAGGGGCAAATCCTGCCCTGAATGTTTAGTGTAAAAGCTTGGAAAACATGCTGCCTTTTATCATTTGTTTAATTAAGAGCTTGTTACATTTCCTTATTTAGGTTTGCATTAACTCAACTCCTTCTCTAAACATGATCCATTCAGCATTGTCTGAGTGATAAAGCCTTTTTAAATCCTCAGTGCTGAGCTACTTTCCAAGACAATATGGTTTTCATTTCTTCCGTATATTTTGGGCTTAGCGGAGCTGTTAGAATTTGTCTTTATCTACCTGGTGAAGACAACCCATAATTTCTTTATTCCAAAATAGATCTTGACTTCTTGTGGCATTTTGCACATGGGAACATCTCCCTAGTATTACTGTCTGATATTTAAATACTGCGCGTTCTCATCGGAAGGGTTCATTGGGAACATTGAAACTTTCCAAACACGCACAACTTTCTCTCCTCAGCGTTGAAGTCCACCCACTCATAGAGTGGGAGCCTCAAAACACAGGTAATTGGAATGTCAAGTGCTGCAGAACCAGGAAGAGGAATGCTTGGATGAAGCACTGGGACATGCCAATTGCTTTTGAAAGCCTGAAGGAGGCACTGGGACACGTCAACGCCGTGGCACCCTCATGAAGAGAAGTGGGCTTGCATCTTATTCGCAGAAATTCTGTATAGTCAAACTACTTGTATATTGGTTATGTGGATTTTGACTGTATCTGAACTGGACATTCACATTTTTTTTATTACCTTTCCTTAATGAGGGAAGGGAAGAAGTGGCTAACTGACCAGTGAGCTGGCAGGGCCTGCTTTTGCGTAGTAAGTCTTCATAAATCATGTTGCAAGCAGATCCCATTTACTTACTTTAAATTGACTGAGTTTCTGTGGAAGTGCTCTGTTTTTTTCATTTTTTTTTTTTTTAGTTTAGTGAGAGAACAGTTTTCGCAGTCTCTGTTTTTCATCTTTTACAATGTGTTTGATAATGTTCATAAACAACAAACTGCAGCAAGCTCTTCATCAGACTTCTCTTTTTCATATTTAATTTATTACTTCTAAACAAAGAAACTGTAGGATTTCACCATGGTGCAAATGTCACTTAGATGTTTTTATTTTTCATTCAAAATACTCCAAAGGTGTTAATGAATAGTTGAGATACTGGACAGAGAACTAAATATTTTGGAGCTTGTATTTATATCAGCTCCTAATCTTGCTATGAAAGCAATGCATAAATACATCCAAATATTTTGCAAAATAATGTAAAAATAATTTTTTGAAGCAATAAAAAGAAGAGGCAGAATTTTCATTTTCATTTTCATTGCACCACTGCCCATTACATTTTAAGAGAAAAGCAGGATGATGTGCAGCTTTTCAATATTTCATATATAATTTTGACATCTAGGCCATTTTAACATTCTGACTAACTGTGATGGAGGAAAGATGTCACTGAGTTTTATTTTAAATGTATTTGATCTGCAGTGAACTGCAGCTTTATTTTCTGACTTTTTTTTTAACCACATAGGTGGCTATTACTGAGCATATGGAAGATTTAGGACTTCTTTGTATTATGTTTGGTGACTCAGTTTGTGTGTATGACAGTACCCAGAAGATAAGATTCACTCTGAAGAGTGTCATATAATAATCTGGAAAAGGTATCATTATAGTGATGTACGATACTCCAAATCTATATTGGGTTAGACAGAACTTTTCTATATCGCATTCTTTCAGCTTTCTCTTTGCAAAATACTCATAACTCCTGTGTTAATAATATCTTTATATTTTCTAGAATACACTCAGGGAACAGGGTATTCAGCTTTTGCTATGAGACTGAATGTTAACTGAAGCATGTATTTTAGTGGTTCACACCCCTCTGAACTTCTTTGTGCACAGAAATACCCCTACAAGTCTCCAAGCCAAACAACCTATTGCACTTTCTTTCATAGCCTTCCCAAAACTTTACACAGACCTGAAAAGGGTTGATGAGTAAAGTCCCTCTTTATCCTGGGGTCAGTTCTGTCCTCCCTTTGACAGCCTCCTAGTTAATTCAGTTGGTTCTCAGATGAAAATGACAGCTGTCTCTTTTACTTTTCCGAGTTAAAATAAAGAAAAGAAAGGCTAAAAATCAATTTTCTTATGTCTTCTCCTTTAAAAGAAAGCGTAGGAAACGATAATAAAACAACAACCATAAAAGTTGCTGATGCCAATTGAATTTTTCCTGAACTATGGATACACTGCAGTATTTGATGGGGTTGTATGATCACCTATTTTCTTCATGCAGCTCTGATGCCATCTGGTATGTCATATAGGCACAGAACAGAAAAATGCAACAGGGATCACAGCAACTTCCTTGTTTTCAAATATTTAGTCTGCAACCTGAGCAAGACTGCCTTGACAGAGGAAATTACTTGTTATATACAATTTAATATTTTTGAAAGCTGTCCCTTACGTCTACTTAAGTGAGAGGAAGATGTTACATAGCACGGTTAAAAGGCAGCATGAGTGCTGCTACTTAATATGACCAAGTCAGACTGACTTAGTGGGGGTGACTATCAACTAGATAACATCTGTAGAGATATGGTCAAGCTGGATTTGAGGAATGAACCCTGAATAGATCAGAATAGTGATTTTTTTTATAGCTTCCTGTGCTGGGAGAGATGCTGAGGGATAAAAGGAGATTGTTTTTCAAAAGCATGCTGTATTTACTGAATACAGAAAGATGGATAAGGTATTAATTTTAATCTTCGCTGGTTTAATGATTTTTGGTGGTTGCCTTATTTTATGTATTGAAAGTGAGATTAAAGAAGCATTCAGTTGAGAGGGGTCTGTAAATCCTGGTGGTACCTGTTGGACGATCAGATTATTGGGAAGTACAGCTATTTACCTGAGCAACCTAATAAATTTTACAGTATAAGTAGTTTTCCAGCTGAATTGTTGTGGGTGGAGATATTCTGCATGCCTGCCTATTAACTATTACAACCTGAATCTCCCAAACAGTATTTCCAACAACAGTGCTTTTGTGAAAGCCATTTTTCATTACTATAAGCTATATATACTACCCTATACACCAGCTACAAGTTATTACACAGACTTAGCATGGTATGATTAGAAGTTTTATTATGCCAGATGGAGAATATTTTATACTAACTTTGACAATTTTTCTAAGAGCAGTCCTACGACAAATGAAATGAGAATATGAATGGGATACTAAATCTATCAGGTAAACTTTTTTTCAATATAAAGTCACTTTTCTAATATCTTAGTCCCATTAATGTGCCACATGCGGCACAAGAAATTTTCTAGCAGTACTCCTTGCCTCAACAATGAAATATTGCTATGAAAACAGCTTGATACAGTAATTTGGGGATTTAATAAATTACAAAAATCAACAAATGCAACCGAATGTTTATTTAATATTCTAAAATTAAGACTGTCAAATTTGTCAAAGTGCTGACTGAATTTAATTATATTTTTCTGTTTTGTTTATATTTCTTAGAAACAAAGAAACAGTGTAATATCCAGCATTGCTTTGTACCCAAGTAGAATTAACCATATTATTATTTACCCAGAGATGGCCTCTTAATGTTTAATGTAGATATGTCACTGGTTAGAAATTTATTTTTAACAGATCTCTATGCTGCAGCCAGTTATCATGCTGTTTGATTGATATCTTATGGCCAGAGGCAACAAGAACATGCAAAGAAAGGTGTTCTGCCTGCATGACACTCACCTGGAGTGGCATTACTCAACACCTTGCATGTGGTATGGGATGCTGGAGAGCCTGAAAAGATCTTCCCACAGCACCTTGTGGTAATAGAGTAGAAAGAACTGAACTGATTTTGCTAAATCCTACATTTGCAAATGGGGGTGGAATTTTCTGAATAATTTTGGCTGAAATGAAGCCTTTGCTCCATTTCCTCCTCTGTCTGGGAGAAGCGAACCCACACCCTCATTGGGAATACTTCAGTCAGAAGGCTACCACTTCTTCTGGGTGGGGTTCCCTTATGCCCTGTTTTGCATGAAATATTGGCATAATTTCAATAATCAGCCATTAATTTGGCTGGGGAGACAGAGAACCAGAGTGAATCCACAGCCCAGAGATTAAATCTAGGAAACATTTAGCCAACTTTTCTCTAAAAGAGATTGGAGAGAATGGAGTTGAACCAAGGGCTGCCATTTCTTCACCTGGCCTCAGAACTGAAGTACATTAGGTGACATCCATGCTGATACCTGGAGGTTACCGTGAAAGAATAGTGGTGCTTAATGACGGTGCAAAATATGTTTGTCATTACTTCTAAAAATATTTTACCAGTTCTTTCATGGAAGGGCCTGATTTTCAGTTTAATAGGAGACATCAAGCCGCCTGAAAAACAAACACCCCTTGCTGTATGAAATTTTGCTTCAAATATGTTACTGTTAATCATTTTAGCATAGATTTTCAAAAAAGTTCATGATGTTGAACCCTGTTTCAGGCACAAGTGCAACAGTGTGTGTTACAGGATTCATGCAGCCAATCTGAGAGCCATCATTTCTGAAGTGAATAGCGTGCAAAAGAGAAAATACCTTGTTAAAAATACAAGGGTCAACATATCATGGCCATAAAGCATCCTGAAAAATTCTTGTTTTATCACACACGACATTATATAGATAAATTTGCTATCTAGATGCTCAGAGCAGATCTGTTGGAAAATAAATAATATTATCTACATTTCCACACTGCATAGATTGAAACCAAACTTGAATTTTATGGGTTATGATAAAATATTCGATATCTGAGATGAATGATTTTTTTCTTCTAAATTCAATTGAATAGCATTAGTTCTTCTTGCAAAATATTACTTTAAAAAGTATTTTAATGTACATTATAGCAGCCAAATACCGTATCTGCCTCTTCAGTTTTGTAAAGTGGTTTTCATAGTGTTGCAGACCCCACAAACTCAAAAATAATGAGTCATATCATACTCCCCCTTACCAGGAATAACATTTGTGTCATTGGCTTAAAAATCACGGCATGTAAGCATTTATTAGAATGAGTGGAAATTATCTCCTGATTTTTGAAGCTTTCTAGGGAAGTGGCTGGACTCTAACATAAGTGCAAGAGTACTGAAGGATCAAAACCCAGATCCAAACAGGCATGCATGAACTGCCCTCTTTTTTGGCTGATTAGAGGAGTTATCCTGTGTGTGACATAGAAGACTGGGGAACAGCCCTTCACCTTCTGTGTGTAATCTCCATCAGCATTGGCTGTTCTCACATTTGCCCGTAATCCTCTTCAGGCATATGATCTTTTAAATCCCTTATCTACTAATATCCTTAGAAACCTCTTATAATAAAGAAGGTCCCCTACATCAAAAGGCCTTTTTATCAGACCTTTTGACATCTTTCTCCCCAAGGAAGGGGCAGAGTACCTCTTCTCTCTACCCATCACACACCCTCCAGTCTCTTCACTAGAATGTTGAAGCTCTGTGCCTTAACCACAACTCAACTACACAGAGTGACAGTAATTTCTCTTTTGCTGATGTCTGGTTGTAGTCCTGAGATCCACAATTCATATTTTTGGCATCTCTTCTCAAGAAGTCTTGCTACAGCATGTGAAACAGTATTTCATTTGCTAACATTTGTGAAGTCTTAGGGGATGGTCTGCCTGTGAAAAATCCTAGAACCTCTCAAAGAAATCAGAGATATTTGTTTCTCTGCTTCTGGCAGTGCTAAATTACACGCTCTTAAAAACTGAACGCATTTATTGCAAGACTGATTGCTTGAATAAACTAGCTCTTATTGCTTTGAAGCAATCAATTGGCTTTCGAGGATTCTGCTCCAACTTTAGATTAAACATGGACTGAGCCAGTTAAGTTCCCTCATAGTGTGGTTATTTTTTCTGGTGCTAAATAGGTAAACAATAATCTCTTGCGACATTAAGGTTTAGCAAATAGATGCAGGGCCATTGATTTTAATGGCATTTTGTCTGCTCGGTGGCTCAGAACTTGCCCTAAGATATAATCTAGTCTGCCATAGCAGTGAGGTCTCTGTTGGAGTACACAGGACTAGCACTACCTGTATCAAGCAGTTAAATCTGTCAAAGGTGAGCCCTTAGTTCCCATTCCCAAAGTAGGAATCAGTCCTGTGTGTTCATGCTTAACCTGTCTAATGTTTTTGTACCCGATTTACCTCTGCATGAAGCCGGTACAAAACTGAGGTCAACGGATTTATCTGACTCCAACCCTGATGACAAAGAAAATGACTGATCCCTTATTTTGCCATTTTCCTGGCTTTTCTTCCCCTTGGATCTTCTTGGTTACTTTTGAGAGTCTGGTAGAACCAGAGTGGCTTCAAAGACAGACAGGTGAGTTTTTTGGTGAGAAGGAGAGGGACTTGTATTTGGAAGAGACTGTGATATTCCAATCTTGTTATCAGCTTTTTGGATTTCTTTGGGGGGAGGCATTGAGAAACATATCTGAAGTTGCAAAAACCCAGGGGATCCTTACATGCTGCCGCTGCTGAGAAATAATAATCTGGCACTTACATCCCTCAAGTTTCCTGTAAATCTTTGTGCATGTAAGTTTAGATATCTCCTCGGTTTCCACTTGACATAATCTGACATTTTCATTCCAATGGGAGGAAGATAAAAAGCATAAAGTCTTCTTCATGACAATCCTCTCCACCGGGCTTGACTTTATGGTTTTCTAAATCAATTATATGAAAAAAAAGCCACTTGGCACTTACAACTTGCTTAATTGTCATCCTTCCTAATCAGTCTGAAAAATCCAAGCTTTAGTCACAGGCGCTTTGGCTTCTCATCAGGTACAGGATACATTGGATATTTTTGACAAAGAATACACAGCTCTGCTGGCAAAGTGATGGACTGAACATCACTGAGGATTCCTCCTTGCCATTCTCAGAAATAATTTGAAGCTATTAACTCAACCTTGACTTACAGACTGTAAAAGACTTTGTTTCTGACTTGAGTGATCTCCTTTCATATGTTTGTTTGTTTTAAGAATGAAGTAATGTTTCCAAGATCCACAGTCTTGGTACTATGAAATGCAATGATAAATCTCCAA
This sequence comes from Cuculus canorus, assembly GCF_017976375.1. NCBI lineage: Eukaryota > Metazoa > Chordata > Aves > Cuculiformes > Cuculidae > Cuculus > Cuculus canorus. Next base: position 11,769,817 of record NC_071404.1, on the reverse strand, counting down.
CTGATTTTACTAAGCTGAAGGTTTTCAGCCAGACTTTTCAATATGTTGCACCCGGTCTGTTCACATTGTTGCTGTGCAGCCTTCTCTGAGTTCCTAAATATCCACTAAAAGGTGTGTGAATGGTAAATTTAAGTCTGTAGAAAAAAAAGCCTGCTTTTCTCAGTTGCTCTTTCAAAATATTATAGACCATAAATTGAAAACTAGTTGTCAATGTTAGTTTCTGTGCCTCTTAGGTTTTAGGCTGCAGCAGTCAGATGACGTAATTTGAAAAAGACAGGCAAAGCACAAAGGGAAGCTAGTCTCCAATCCTAAGAAAAATAATCATCAAAACATTTTATACTGTTTGCTCTGCTCTGATTTTGAAGGGGCACTTTATTTCCTGTTGCTTCAACTATGGTAAAATGCTCTCGTAAAATGAAAAATAGAAAAAAAAAGTGATAAGAAATACTCAGCTCTAACAGCAGAGAATAAAATTAGATAAAGGTATAAAAGAAATGTAAATCAAGAGCCTTTTGTTCGCTAATCATGAAAATGAAAAACCTTCATTTAGTCTAATCACAGTGATGCAGTATTATATTAATAAGTCAGTAATAAAACTGAGCCGAAACTATTCCATGACTGGAACAGGTTACTCAGAGAAGTTGTGAATCCCTGGAGGTACACAAGACCAGGCTGGATGAGCATATGAGCAACCTCATCTAGTGGAAGGTGTCCCTGCCCATGGAAGGGTGTTGGAACTGGATGGTCCTTAAGGTGCCTTCCAACCCAAACCACTCTATGATTCTGTGAAAACCAGGCATTTGGACCACAAGTTATAAGAAAAATAATATTTGAGTGATGCTAGTTTGCTTCATGACTTCAGAGCCATTTATTAATAAAGCTAGGTATTTCTAGTTTTTAGCCATGTGTCATGAGAAGTCAATGCCAAATTTATAAACAAGGATTTAATATGTTGTTCTAGAGGTATTGGAGTGATGACTTTCTCGACAGGTGACTACTGAATGAAAATTTAATTAAAACTTGAAGTTTAACAAAAACCCCAAGATGATAAAGATGTTTGTAGGTATCTTTGTGAACATGACGCAGATAATTCATTCCTGAGGAAGACCGAAGGAAAAAGAAGCATGCAATAGCTTGGAATAAAACCAGAGATAAGTAATAATGGAAATATTTCAAAGTGGAAGGTCTGGAAAGGCAAAAATACAACCCCCAAATTTGCTAATTTACAGGGGAAACTATATATGTAAAGCAACTAAACCAGCTTCAAACTAGTTAGCTCTGCTCTAGCCCTGTGGACATGCATGATTCTGTGAGTCTCCTCTTCTCTTCTCTTCTCTTCTCTTCTCTTCTCTTCTCTTCTCTTCTCTTCTCTTCTCTTCTCTTCTCTTCTCTTCTCTTCTCTTCTCCTCTCCTCTCCTCTCCTCTCCGCACATTTACTTTATTTTTCTGTGCAATTTCTGGGATGTAGACCAGCTTTGGTTGTGTGCACTATCCAGTTGGCTTTGCAATTTAGCTTAGTTCCTACTTATGACATTTGATCCTTTTATAGCACAATTAATAATTTCAGAAGAATAAAAGGAAAAGCATTTTGTATGCAAAATGCCCTTAAGGAAAATCTCCAAACACTTTGCAGATTCTAATTAATTAAGCCTCACAGGCTATTAAGAAGCAGTCAAACATCATGGCCCATTTTCCAGCTGAATGAATCAGGTACAGAGTAATTATTACATGTTTCTGCCTTCACAGCTGCAAGTAGCTCTACTTACCCTGCCACAAGTCAGTTATTGCAGTGAATCTTCCAGTCCTCATAGTGTTTGCAAGATCTTGGTTAGTCAATGACCATACAGGAGAGCTGTGAGTCCAGCAAACCCAAATCTACATTCAAGTGTCAAGCGTGCTTAGCCCAGGTGTTACGGTTGACTTGCTTGAAGCTTTAGACACCTTTGGTGCTGTATTAGTAGAAAAACAATGAAATTCTGTGCTCTAAAGGGTTCAGACATTGCTTGGCAAACTGCAGTTTATTTTATCATAAACTTGAGGCTAGAAGAGTTATGAAAAAAAGATATTTTTAAGATTTAAATAAGTTTCACAAGGAATTTTGTAATAAAGAGGAAAATGTCTTGACTTTAGTAAATTTTTTGATAAATTACACCAAGGCAACAGAAGAGAATCTATGTTCTTATTTCTCTCTTAACACTGTGGGAAATGTTCCATATGACAGTAATGTACAGATATATAGGATGTATAAGCACATGAATTGGGCCTTGCTGCAGTGAAGCTCATGGTATCTTCCACACCGACTGCAGAAAGAAGAGGCTTGGGCTTCAAAGACTGGAACTCCACATAGAGAAACAGAAGTTTATCTTGATTTGTGTTATGTTGCAAAAGCCAATGCCATGAATCAATTTGCAAGTGTGTGCCCGTGTCAGCAGGTAAAATTTGAATTTTTGAGTTCAGTGCACTGTTCTGTCAGAAGGTAATGCTAAGTTAATGCTATTTGATAGAAGTAGCTAATACTGAGATACAAACATTTATTATATATGCAAGTCTGGGCAGAGAAATCCTACTTGGAAGAACACAGTAGAAATCTGATGTCAGCAATGAGAATTCACCTGGAGAGGAGTAACTTCAAAATTAGTCTTCTGATTATGCCTGGGATTGATCAGTTAGCTTGTGGTGTATCAATGAACACAAACAGTAGTGAGAGCTCATCAAAAATGAAACAATTTTCATGAGCATTTTTCCTAATTTGCTTTCTCCATCTTTGAAACTTTTCGTTTTTGGAGGAGAGATGAGTGTTTTGACCTGCATGGTTTTGGTTCAGCAAAGGCAAAATGAGAATCTGGATCCCCTGACATTTTATTGCTTTTCAGGTTCTGTTTCACTCTGAAAGAAAGATGGTGGTTGTTTACCTGATTTTCCTGGGATTATTTAGTGTATTACTGACTATGCATATGATGCACAAATGTGAAGCAAAAACATCTTATAAAGTACATGTGTTTTACACATATATATGTAGGAGAGGCTTCTATTGGGTGTTATCAGAAGTGTTCAAGTATTAAAGAAAAAGGAGACTGAAAGACCAAATTTTGCCCAGGGTAGTGGTTTGTAGCTTCACAGTAAAAAGAGTGTTGGGACAGAAGGGTATGTAGCTCCCAGAACTGGAGTGAACAGTGGAACTCACTGTAACACCAGTCATTCAGTTCAGAGTGCCACAGAAATCTCTCTGTCCATTTCTGTCTTCAGCAGACTTAACTCAAATTTTCACCAGTCTTAACAGGAAAAAGATCAGGCCTTGCATAGTCAACAAACAAACACCCTTGTTTTGATCATTAAGTATCCTGAGCTGGTGGGAGTGTTCCCTTTGTTAGTGGCTCTTTGTCTGTGTACCTTCCTCCCATTCACTCAACCCCCCCTTTATAAAACCTGGAAGTAAAATTGCACAAAGTTTTAAAATCTCAGCTTCCATGCAAAACACAAAGGAGCAGCAAATTTAATACAAAATGAATAGTAGGAATCACGAAACCATGTCCCCAAACCAGAAACCCTAAATTAAATTTGTGAAGTTTCCTAAAGACTAAAAGCTTTCTTTGAATGTTGCGCTGCAATTTAAAGATTGAATTAACCACTGCCATCATGATGTTTCTGTACCACTAAAGTCAATCTGACTTCAGAAAAAGAAAGTCACAATCAATACAAAAGTGCAATTTCTTAGAGTTTGGATAAGGATGTTACCAAGTTGGTGGAAACAATCACAAATTACAGTCCCTAAATTCTTTGAAAGCAAGGCTGGCATCCTTCAGAAAGGCCTGAAAGCTTCACTTGATTCCATTAGGACATAAACATAAGTAGCATTATCCTTCCCAGGGGTGCTTTCAGGGCCTTTTTATGCCTGACCATATAGCAAAGTGCTATAAGGTGCCCTTAATATCTTCTATTTCCTGCAGTTAAAGTGATCCAACTGTATCATCTCACCCAGTTCTTACATTTTAAAAGTGACATTAAAAATTACTAGAGTTACAGGAGATAAATCAAATGAGATCTTTCTGAACATCCCCAAAAGACCAAATATTTTGAATTATTTGAACTTTTCAGGTGGGGTTTGAACCAAATCATCTTACTGTTACTCATTGCTAGAGTCATACAGAGTTTTACCTATTGCTTTTAATTAATGAGAGGCCCTCATTAAACATCCTGGGTAGGTTAGACACTCAGTCTCGTGCTGACCAAGCCCATCTTTTTTCCTTTATGATTCACAAAAGCCTATAATCTGCTATCTGGTTTCAGGCCCTTTTGTAAAAAAGTCTGTCAGGTTTTCAGCCTTGCTGTGTAAGCCTTCCTGCTTTAATCTGAAATGTGCTTAACACCATTTAAATAATTTTCCAGGCCTTGAGAATCAGGACAAAATTCTCAGAGTGGCTGTAGTATAGATGAGATCTGGTTTAATGCCTGTTATTATGAGTCTAACCCTTAGCTATGATGTAGTCAGAAGAGTCTCACCTTGTAGAAAGAAAATTGCCCCTTTACATTATCTGGGTAAGACCTAAAATGGAAAGCAGATATTTCCTACGCAATAAGACAATTACGGAGGAAGTAAAGGGATGATGAGAAAGCATATGAAATAATATTCACCAGATACCTGGTGATCAAACTGCTGCTTCCCTTGATCCCTGCTGCTCATGTCCAGCAGCAGCACCCTGGTAACTGCTGCTAAAATCTCATCTTATTTCTTTGTGGCGGTTTCTGAGGTGAATAAAAGACATTATTTATGCACTGTCCCTTTCTCTCTTGACATCATCAGTGCTACCCAAGTTTGGATTTCTCCTCTTTGTACATGCTTGCATTCCTCTGTCCTTAACAGAAAGCATTTAATGCCATTTTATGGTACAGAAGCTACTGCTCCTTTTTCTGACAATGCACTTTTTTTCCTTCAAGCTGTCATCGGGAGTAAACGACTGTGAAGGCTCTTAGCTGCCTCCTGCAGTTGTATGTCTAATATAAAAGGTCACAAGGAAGACATGATGAAAAAGCATTTATATATTCATTTCCAAAAGCAATTGATTTGATTTCTAACCTTTTTTCTAAGCAATGGACACAGGTAGTCTTTTACATACATGGTTTAATATGGTCATGTCTTTCTATGCAGAAAGGCCAACCATTTCCCTTCTTTAGAAAGCTTTAAAAATATTCAACAAACTAATCTCAAAACTAGATATATTTCTCAACAGTTACTAAGCAGAGCTCTTTTGCATTAGGGTACAATCATTCAGCTGCACCTCTAAATCTAGGTTATGCTTTTTTCCACTTTAGAGTATTTAAAGCTATGAGATGGACAACAGAAAGCGAACTCTAAGAATTTTCTTATCTAATAAAGAAGATAGAGAAATTAGAATCTGAATTTCATAGATTACATTTTTGGATGACTATGGGATCAATCAACCACTACAAATCTCCACAGAAGATTAAAAGAAAAATACTTAATGATATTTCTTCTTTGCCTCCATCTTCTTTATAAGTATGTGTGCGCTCTTACCTCGGTTTCATTTTATTTTACAGAAATTTAGTGTAATTAGTATTGGAAGCATAATTTCATTTATCAGATACTAATGATTTAGAAAAATAGTAAAGTCTGCTACAAAGGCCATCTGCGTTAGAAAAAACTCAGAAGTCTGGAACATTGCAATAAGCTGCAATTTCCTCCAGAGATCAGTTTTTTACCTAGGAATGGTTCATAATGATTCTTCCCTTGGGCTTAGGAGTGTAATAGGTGAGTTCCTTAAGATCCCTTCCTTATCCTAGATGACTTAAAAGATTGCTTCTTGGGTGACTTGTAGAAAGTTGTAGCTGAGCTGCGGTTTAGGAACATACAGAAACCTCCCTGAGGACAGCGTGTTTAATTTCTGTGCACTCAGCACTGCCATGTAACTAGTTTAAACAATTATCATATTTGTAACTTCTCTTATGAAATGTTCCAAGACATTTATGAAAGGTAGTTTTTTTGATTATTTCTTTTTAAACCTATAATATGAAGAACACCTTTCCTACTGCTCTCATGGGAGGTAAGGGAAAATGCAGGCAAAAGGCTCTGACACAAAAACTCTAAAGCAGGAGTTACTTGCTTATGCCACCCACATCTGCCCTTAGCCATGATGAAATCTTATATGCATAGATTACTACAGACAGTAAAGGGCATTATGATAATCTAGTTTGACTCCACTGCACAACACAGGCCAAAGACCTTCACCAATCATTTCTGCATAAAGGCTGTAACATTAAGCTATAATCTGTCATTTAAAAACCACTCTAACTTGATTAGAAGAGCTATCACATCCCTTAATGGGTTGTTCCAACAGCTAGTTATCCTTGCTTAAAATTTGTGTATTAAAGTACATAAAATTTCAGCCTGTAATATTTGAATCTCTCTATTCTGCATTGAAAAGTCATAATTCTTCCACAATTAGATATTGCTTGATTGTGAACTTAGTCTCTTAACCTTCTTTTGAACAGGCTAAATAGACCGTTATTCATTATGCCCTCACGTTAATGTTCATTTTTCAGAACTCTGATCATTCTTGTAACATTTTTCTAGGTCTTTTCTAGTTGCCCTTTCTTTGAACTCCTGATCTTAGACAAGAGGACAATTTTCAAATAATCATCTCTTTTACAATCACCACTGCAACAAAACATCAATCACTATGTGCCCCTCAGGAAACCTGCTGGTAAAAGCACTGGTATGCTTCAAAACCAAACCACGATGGTATGAATAAACATTGCACTAAATATTTAAGCCCAGAAAATGATTACTAGAACTTGAGGTAGATTTTCTTAATTATTGCTCCCCTATGGTAATATCCAACAGCCTATAAATAAGCTTATATTAATCAAAGTGCATGGGGTTTAATGCTAGATATAATTGGTGTGATTAAGCCTGTATATTAATTCTGGTGACGTCATCCTTCAGACATCCAGTACTCCTAGTACCAAGGAAAATTAATAATGAGCATGGTGTTCTCTGGTTGTCTATTGGCCATGCTAAAACAGGAACCATGTAAATCCATGATAGTTTGAGTTTTAACTAAATTTGATAAAGTAGAGCCTTGATTTTTACACTACAATCAACTGACAAAGTTTATAATCTAACTGATCCAAGAAGGACCTCTATTTTGAGCTGTGATTCTATGGTCTCCTGTGCTTATAGAAGAATGTGTGATACTAATGATGACAAGGATTTCTTTAGATGCCACATCTGTGCTCCACATCCTCATGTAGGTTATGATGTAACTAACCACAGAGATCTCATCTGCAGAAAAGTGCTGTATCAAATATTTTTCAGCCTTTTCTAGCTCAACGTAGGATTTTTATATGTCTACAAAACTATACCCTAAAGATTATCTAAAGTATAATGTGTCCCTTTACTAGTGTTCCTTTTAATAATGTCAGTTTGAAAGGCATCAGATATATCACATTTTGTTGTGGAGACCTCAGACTCAGACCTGATAGCTCTGGGTGCAGTCTGACAACATAGTGAAAGACATAAAGATATATCTACTGTATCAGATCTATAGTACTACACGAGAAAAAGAGAGATAAACCCATACTACAGATAACTACTGCTTCGTGTCAGCGGCATGGAATTCCTAATGTAGCTCAAATGAACTCCAGTGCACCTCTTTTCATATTACTTTCTTCTGCTATCCAGACTCTTCAGGTCTTGATCAATGTTCCAGATATTTTCATGACAACATCAAAAGTTAGCCATTTAAAGCACAGCCTTAGTGGAAGAAACATTCCACAAACACACAGATGGCATTTCAGCCCTAATACATATATAATTGGTAGGTCAGATAAAAGATGGGGAAAAGGAAATAGATGTTTTAAAATAAATGCAGGGAATGGAGACACAGTTATCATTTAAAGAAGATAATGGTTCTGATGAAGTGCCAAGAAAAGAACAGAGAGTTCCTGTTTTCTGTTCAATCATAACAAAATATTACTTCCCTTAGAAGCTATATACCGAGTTGGAGAATGAGTGCATTAACAATGAAGAGTGGATTCAGAGAGGTTAGGTGTAATGCTAAAGCAGGACTGGCAGGACCACTTGTCTTTGACCCTTAGTGAACCATTTTCAAGACTCGTACTTCTGAGCGATTCCTTTTTTGTCACATATGAAATAATATTTTTCCATGTTAGCAACGTCATAAGCAACTGAAAACAGGAATTTATAATCCAAGATGTTGGGAAACCTCAAATAAATGATGCCACCAAGCCTATGTGTAAGGTGATCTAAGGGAAAAAATCTAGAGATCAGAAAAGGGGTGTCTGCCCTCCAAAGATAAAATGCCTTTACATTCAGAAGGTGTTTGTAGGAGTGATGGTAAGTAAAAAATAAATCTAAAATGCAATAGCATGAACAGATGCTGGTGAACCAGTCTTTAGAATCGAAGAGGCATAGTGACTCCTGTAGTTCATCCACCTTCAAAACTACTTAAAATTAATCTTTTAGAAGCATCGAGTGCAATGAGTCTCTGGTGAGTTCACCTTCATCTGCTGCCATACACCCAATCAGTCACTCTTCCACTCTCTCTCCTCAAAAGGAAAACAGGGGAACAAAAGACAAGAAAGCTCACGAGTCCAGATAAAAACAGAGGGCTCACTCACCAGCTATTATCATGGACAAAATCAACTTGACTTGGGCAAAATTAATTCTTGCAGAGGCCACTCCTGCAGCACTCTGCTGCCAACACCTTGCCACAAACACCCAATACAGATTCACTCTAGGTTTGTAGCTGCTTTACAAACAACTGAATGAGTCCTGATCAAGAAACAAAGGGTTATTTCTATGTATATTGTGGTTGAGTCAAAAAATGGAAACGATGAGTTACTGCCTCATCTTGAGCCATTGTGCCTCCTGGAGCATCTTAAACAGGATGCATGCTCACAGGCATTCTCTACCTGGATGCCTTCCATCACCTAGTGAGGTGGATACAGAAGCAGCCATCCACACACCAAGTCATCCGTACTCTTGGAAGAAAGAGCAGACTTATGCTAGTGCAGTGATTAGCATGAAAATTCAGAGATTCCTAAGTCCTATGTACATCAAGACCTTTTACACTATGATGTATAAGGTTGAACACAGGGAGGGATCTGATAATTTCAGAACCTAGTCACTAAAAAAGAAGTACTCAGTAGTTTGAAAGGAAAGGTTACACTGTGAGAATTACAATGCAATGCAAAGCAGAATCTCTCTCTAGTTGTTGGAATTTTGTAATCAAATTCCATTTCTATGTGAATCACTTTTACTCACAGATCATCTGCCTTGGTGCACATATTCAAAGGCTCAACAAAAGGAATAACAAATTCCACCAGATGTCTCCAAACATTTGTTCAGTCCTCTCTGTGCGGTGGCTTGAGCAAACCATGGCATTCCAGCTCACTCACTTCTGCTTATTTTCTTTCACACGGTGGCATAATCTTTACCTCCCCAAGATGACCTGATGAGCAGGGGGCACATTCTGGGGTAGAATAGCTGCAGCACAGTGTGACTTTATGTCATAATTTATGTCACTGCAGGCTGTGTTTCAAGGAAGCAGAATGGCAGGTGCCCGATGTGGGATATCTAGATTAGGTTTTGTGGGGTCTCTTGTTTGTTTTGGTGTTGGTTTTTTGTAACTCCCCAGCCTTATTTATAAATTAGACTTGATTGTACTCCTGAAAGGTCTCAAAACCATCAGTGAGCAACAGGCAAGCTTCCCATTGAAAGGAGAAACAATGAATCAGAGAGGTTTTTTAGACGAGTGTATGTGTTCATGTGCAATGTTTACCAGTCCCGATTGTTTGAAAAGAAAGAGAATAGAGATCAATTGTTTTAACGTGCCTGCCAGGATAAACAAAGAGAATTTGGGTTAATTTAGAAGAGAGACGATTCTGGCAGGATGTTAGAGAAAACTTTGTAGCTGATATGAAGGCAAGAGCCAAAACCAGGATAATGTGTCATTGATGGCTTTCAAAAAGAGGTTAGGCAACCATCTGTGAGGGCTGATGCAGGAGCAGCTAATCTGCACCAGTCCAGGGATGTGGCCTAAATAATCCTTTGAAGCCTTCGTCTTTGTTTTTATAATTTACTTTGTGCAAACCATAAATAGCTAGTGTTTAATCTTAACGCACACAGAAAAACTGGTTTCTTCTTTGTGTAAATTCAAGTAAATATTCCAGAGGAAAAAAAAAAATCAACAAAATTAACCCTCCAAATCAAAGGCTGTTCAACAAAAGGAAAGCACTGACTTTGACAAGTAATACAGTTCTAGATACTCATATGTCCTGGACTGGCTACATGACTATACAGCTGAAAAAGGTTATTCTTTATGTAGATCTAGCAGGAAATACTCTACCATCTGTCAGACTTTAAGAGCTATTGTTAGACAGAAGTACTTGTAATTATACTTGGTGCTGAGATAGTGAGTTGCAGGTGGAGCTGCGAGTTTTTCCCTTCTCCTCAGCAATCTTCCCATTTTTTTCAGTCCCTCTTGCAGCACTTTCGTGCCTCCCCCAGGATGTGAAGTTCACTGTTACAATTCCCCAGAACTCACTACAACACTCAGAATTTCCATCTAGGTGCATCCATAGTGTAAATGCAATAATATGTCTGAAACCCCTTTATTTCTCTGGGATAGTATTGACAGGCTGAGAGAGTTGGGGTTGTTCAGCCTGGAGAAGAGAAATCTGCAAGATTTTATAGCGACCTTCCAATACTTGAGGGGGATACAAGAAAGCTGGGGAGGGACTGTTTACAAAAGCTGGTAGAGATAGGGTGAGGGGGAATGGATATAAACTGGAGAGGGGTGGATTTAGACTAGCCATAAGGAAGAATTTCTTCACTATGAGAGTGGTGAGGCTCTGGCACAGGTTGCCCAGGGAAGCTGTGGTTGCCCCATCCCTGGAGGTGTTCAAGGCCAGGCTGGATGGGGCCTTGGGCAGCCTGATCCAGTGGCATGTCCTGCCCATGGCAGGGCGTTGGAACTGGGTGATCTTTAACGTCCCTTCCAACCCAAACTACTCTATGATTTTATGATTCTATGATTTTCTTTCAGATGACTGTAGAACATCATCTTTTAAAGCAACTGATAAAACAAGTAAAACAACTCAGTGGCAAAGCCAGCTGATGCGTATAATCAAGGAAACACAACTACTTTTTTTCGAAGTAGATCTGGCAATTTCCAAAACAATTTTGTTAATCAAACAAAACCAGGTGCAGGAGCTAAAAACAGAGCTGTAGCCTTAAATATATTTTGTTCTGAAAAAAAATTTGTCTCACATTTCTTTCTTCCAGAAGATTTTTAAACACACTGCAACTTAAGTTGAGTTAGAAAATTGCAAAGTTCTGCACAAATGTGAATTAGAAACTTTCTGTGTAATAAGGTTAAGTTTTGTAGCTAGTAATGAAAAGCCACTTGGAGGAAAAGCATTAAAATCTGCATTATGATAGCTAAAATTATGTTTGTTCAAGTACCTTATGCTTAGACCTCAGTGAACTAATAATAGGAGAGTCTCAATTTTTATTGCTATTTATGTTTAATGTGACAGAAACAAGCAGCTTCTCTGTAACTGGAAACTCATTGCTAGGCATGGTAGAAATAGAAAACAAATTTTTTGTTAAGGAAAAGAGGCTAAAAAGAGATTTTAAAGTGTGTATTCACACACGTAAGGGTAGCGTAAGTTGATTAGAATAAGACTTCATCACAAAGAAGCTTTTGTAATACATTATTAAAAGACACGTATGAGGCATCTTTGCATGTCCCTGTCTGTAAAAGTACAGCCTCTAAAAACCAGAATCATAGAATGATATGAGGAATGATTTCCTCTCTGCTAGCGAATAACTGGAGAACATTGCTGGGGCCTGACTCACACCATTGTTAACTCCATAGGCTTTGGCAGAATAATGATTTCTAAAAGGTGCAATGCTGAATAAAAAGTCTGTGACTTGTGACACCAAAGTATATCAGGTGTTTTACTCTACTGGTCCTCAAATATAGCTACTAAATCAGATTTGCACTCTAAGTTTAATTTTTCTAGCAGAATGCAGCTGCTCTGATATATCAGAGGAAGTTGAGCACAAGCATCACCAGGGACTGAATTTGGGTTTTATGTTATCATATTTTACTTCATTAATTTCAGTTTAGAACAAAGGTTAAGCCATTTTGCAATATTTGCTTTTGTATGCCACAATGTGAATGCAAAAGATTTTACTTTCTCCTGAATCCTTACACAGATGTATACACAAGGTAAGGTTTTACTGCTCAAGTATAAATGGTTACAAGAGGAGGAGGAGGAGAACATAAGGCTTGGAACAATAAGCATGATAATGAGCAGTCTGGATGCTGACTATACTCACTGCCAGCTGCTTTTATGAGCATTATCAAATCAAAGGGAAAATGTGCTAAGGGGAATAAGGATGAATCAATGCATGGAAAACTGAGGGCACAATAACACATACTTTGGTCCTCTGGCAACTGTATTATTTAGATTTAAGATTGGAAAATGATCGGTCTGCATAATTTCACTAGCAATCTCAAAACCAAATAACATTTCATTTCCCTACTTTATTACTTCAGTCAATGGACGGAAACAATAACATTAAGACTAGAAAGGATAATTTTTTTATTATTATTATTATTGTTTAATAAGATGTTTTTTAATGTACACAGCTAATCCTGTTCAGGAGATGGAGAACAACATATAGGAATGGAACTGGTATTTAAGGTTGATGTTCCCTGGGATACAGAGGGTATATATATTAAAGCAGTGATGGAACAAATCCTTCATAAAAGACATCTTGGACATGCCATCAGACCACTGGTGAAATCCTGTGTGTGCACAGTCTGTTCAGACAAACAAGCTTTGCATGTGAAGACTCTGCTGTAAACGTTTGCAGATGTCGGGTTTCATCTCCTGTGCCTACAAGACCTGAAAGCAGTGTGAAGCTGAGGCTGCTCAGCAGACGCCCTTGTATGATCTCAACTAATAGATGCAGGAATTAATGTATTATGAGGGTTTTTTTGCTTATCTTTCTTGCAAAACGCACAAGCCGAAGTTCCCCAAGTGCCTGCCTTTCTCTTTATTCTCTGCCACGACCTGCAGGGACAGTTTGCTGGGACTCACAAAGTGGCCATTCCTCATTCTCCCTTTACAGCAAAATCAATCCAGCCAGAACTGGGTTCACAGCCATTACTCACACAAAAGCATATGGGACTATTTTAATATCTCCCTTCTCCCATCCGCTCTTTAGGGCTGTAGAAGATTTCTCTTCCAGTCCTTGAGCTGACTTTCTGCCTGGCCTGACAGCCTTGCCACAAGCTCCACGCCTGCGTGCGCCTGCAAGCCTCTCACTCAGTTTTGTCAAAACTGTTGCCGGCCCAATAGAAGCACATATTTGCTGGGCCACAGAAATTGTGATTTTCTTCCTGCTTCAGATGGAGCACTAGAGAGTTCAGGGCCGAAACTCAGGTCTCCCCTTTCTTTTCATGAATGCTGTAACACTTAAGTCCCTGGGTTAAACTTTACTCCAGAAAAATTGATATTTAAATTATTCTCAGCGTGGAGGAAGAGTTTCTGCCTGTGGATGAGAGTGGTTCTCCCCTGTCAGAGTACCCTGCAGAGTTATGGTTGGAGCAAAATAATGAGAAAGAATGTTCAAATTTCTTCTTCAGAGAACTTGAGTACAATTTCTACACCCAATTTAACCCACGGTATTCCAGTAAATACCAAGGAAAGATAGGTATTCTCCTGGAGCCCAATTAGCTGCCTCTCACCTGAGAAAATGTCTCTCCACCCCACTCACCTCACCCCACCCCACTTTTTCCAACAGAAATGTACTTAGCATGCACTTTTTGCAGACACTCACTCATACTCTCCCACTCTTGCTATCTGAGAGTTTATGAATTACACCAGAGGTGTACAGAGCACAAATTTGAGGGCTGTGATGTCCCTTTATGGAGCTGACTGTAAATAAATGATGCCACCTAACTATATCCGTGAGCGTCACCACTGCATTCTACAAACTGTTCCCATTTAGAGTTGAAATCCACGCATTTATTTGTCTATAGGATTTTTTTCTTACAGCATTATAGGTAGTGTGTGATTTAATTATTTACTAAGGTGACATGTATGTCAGCCTGAAAATAAATGTTACTTCAGGATCATTATAGGCATACTAGAAGTGTATCCTTAATTGAGTCTTGCTTAGTGACCTGGGAATACAGCTTACGCAGGATTGACTATGCACTCCTGAGCTAGCAGGAAACATGCATGCAAGAGTACATGACATAGAAAAGCTTTGAAGCAAAAAGTTTCAGAATAGAGCTCTTAACGGGTGTGTTTCCTACAGGCAGCTCTTGGCATTGCCTTTGTTTAGTAAAGTCTCATGATCTTACAGAAAAATAATTTAGCTTCTAAGCATTTGGCCTGTTTAGAAATGCAAATATCTTTGTCTCTGGCATTTCTGATGGCTTGTCAGATTTAGGTTGCTTGTAGCGTGTGAAAAAATATTCAGAGAAACGACCTTCTTCTCCTTTTGTTAATATGACATCCCCACATTATCTCTCCTGTTCTAGTTTCCATTTCCTTTTCAGTCAAGACCAATTACCCCTGCAGGTTGCCAGCTGAATGCAACAATATTCCAGGGTACTGCTCACCTATTTACACACTATAGTGTTCTGGAGGACAAATGCACACACGGCTCATCTGTCAATCGACAGTTCTTTAATAACTACAGTAGAAAAAGAAATTTTGTAGTCATATTCTACAGACTATGTCTAAATCTACTTCTAATCCTGTTCATGCCCTTGATTCTCAGAAAGCTAAAGCAGATTTTGATCCACTACTTGGGAAGGGGGTAATTTTGTCTTCGGTATATCCTTGTGCTATTTGTCAAATGATCAAAAATTATCTACAGAACCTCTCTGATGAGGAAAGAAGGCAGGATTGCAAACTCTCTCCTCTTTCATTGCCACCAGCTACTCAAACAATGTTTTTTACAATGATGTAGTTTCCACCACACCTGTTCCTATCAGCTTAAATACAATGTGTGTCAGCACAAGGAGCACTGTCCCCAAAGCGGTTCAGCCTGTGAATTATGGTTAAGGCCATGTTTGCCCCAAGCTGTGGAACATGGTATGGAGATTCCTGAGCTACCACTGACATTCAGTGTCCCAGTTCACCATTTTTCTATGACTTCATCCCTTTTAACAGATCAACTGAGCTTGCTGAGCAATTGTCTCTTATTACAATCGTTGTGGCTGGTAAATTGAAGGATGCTGCAGGTTCCCTCCTGCTTCCTGCCCTCTTACAGTGCTGAGCAATGACATAAGGAGTTGCGAAGCAACATGTCCATCTTCAGTCAGGCTATGGAGCTGGTCCCCTTCAAAAGGCTTTGCTTGACGACCCCAGGCTACAAGTCCCTTTCCAGGAGCTTTCCTTAGTATATTTCCTTAGTAGTTTAGGGGAGAAGTGATGTATGCTGCAGCTTGCTTTGTTGGTATTGGGATTTGGTCAGGGTATCCATGCTGGTTATTTTCATAAAGGTTTCACAAAAAGATATAGAGAAATTTAAGATGCTACAGTGAGAGTGGAATTTACTAGGTGCAATTCATTACTAGTGCAGCTCCACAGAAATATCCCAGCAGGGAAAGTGGCCCACAGCTTCTTTGAAATTCAAGAGTTTTCAGAAGCTTCTGGTGACAGAGAAAAGAAAGTTAAATGGAACAATTAAATAATAGCTGTCTAAAGCCAAGTGGAAATTGCCTTTGATATCAGAATCCATCTGTGCCAATAACTGAAACCAACTGGGGAGAAGATGAAACAAAAAGAAATAAAAGTGTCATGACTACTGGTGGACAAGTAGATGAAATTCAATTAGCTTAGCTTGAAACATGCATTCGCCATTGTATATGAAGCTTAATATTACCCCCTCAATACCGGAATGCAAATTGTTCTACGCATCCTGTCCTGAGAATAAAATTTCTTTGTTTTTTCTTTTGGACTTCCCCCACAAAATCTCATATACTATTATTACAGCTTGAAATCTTATTTCTGTATGCTGAGAAACAACTTCCATACCTATCAGGGCAAGATGAAAGTATTTACATCATATAGTAAATATATATATTTACTCTATCTGAGCAATAGTACTCTTTACTATACAGAACACAGGAAATCTATAAATGCTAATTCTGTAGAGGTTTCTAAACCAAATTTCTGAATCTGTGCCCTCTTGAATGTTTTCTCCTCATCTTCTTAGCTCTGAATTTTGTGCCCTAAAATGATTGCTGTAGTATTATGTAACAAGCTTTCCCTCTTGAAGCTAACAAAAAAATGCCTCACTAGCTGTTACTGCCACAAATTCTTTTGAAAAATGACATTCTTTTCTTAATAATGATCTTCTCAGCTGCATTTTAGAAGATAAAAATATAAAGCAATATCTGCTTCAGTAATTATGATCTACTTCTTTTTCATATCTTTTTAGTAAAATACTTTCACCCATGCATATGATTAAAAAATCGGCTTGCTGATCAGTTGGTTTTAAAATGTCACAATTTTTTTATCAAGAAATGCACTGATCAAATGATAGTGAATATTTCATTGATAGAACATACAACGAAAATAAAAAGTGCTGATGGCAGGGACTGAGTAATAAATATTTTTTTATCACAATAAAATATTCCCTGAAAAGATTTTCAAAACCTGATAAACCATAACAATAGAAATTGGTTAAAATCCAAGCAAGAATTAATGTATAATCCAAGAGACTGAATGTAGCGCCCCTTGCCTAGGATCAGGTGCAATGAACCAAGATTTTCAAAACCTGTTGTCTAAAGTTTCTCTCTTTAGTCAAGACTGAGAATACCTAAATTCCAAGCATGTGTTTTTGCCATGATTATGGAGCAGCTACTTCTGAAAACAACCAATGCTTACTGTGTGAGCCAGCATCTGCTAGGTTGTAGCCATGTATTTAGGTGTTCTCCCCCTCAGAGCATTGTGGCTTCTTTAGTTAATGTTGGTGAAATCCAGCTTCTGACAAAAGCATTACAAAATTTACTCTTAGTAGAGAATAAAACCAAAGTACCCCATATGTCTATTGGGTACTAACATTATAAACTCTAAGCTCAAATGGAAAACACTAGTTTAGAAACCCTGGTATCTCATACAAAAATCTCTGCCAACAAGTGACTTATTAGTCATCAGAATTTTTCATTCCAATCTTCCTACTGTTTGTCTTGTTTGCATTTTAAAGAACTTTTTCAAGAAAAAAATAGTAGGAAATTCTTAATTTCTTGCAGCTATGCTTTTTTTTTTTTAACTTTCCCCCTTAATTTTGTAGAAAACAATAGGAAAAATGTACAAGTAGGAAGACAGGCATAGAGAAATAAAAATATAGAGATGGGGGCTTTAAGTCATATAGTTTGGGAGGATTTTTCACAACATTGGTATTCCTCATTTGAAAAAAAATAGGAAACACTATAACTCCGTGAAAAATGCTGACAGAATGGGAAAATAACATTGAAAATTAGGTCCAGTTCTCCTGTTAGGTAGTTAGTGGTGCAAAAAAGGGTTTCTTCTTTCTCAATTAGATTTTTTTCATTCAAATTCCTTTGAAAGCCGAATATAACCTTTGGTGTGGTATAGAGGAAAATCTTCTCTGTTTGTTAGCATTACAGATAAATGTAAATAAACCATTACTAGGAAAGCAAACACATCATAACTTGGGGAGATACAGCATAAGAATCCCTGTCCTTTGCAACATCTTTCGGTGCCCTTGAAAACTGCTGCTACCTATCACAAAACTCTGTGCACTCCTTTCTTGCAAAACCCTCTATCAGCTTTGTCATACAGTTCTCATGCAGAGGAGGCATCAGCTGCGAAGGCAGTTGAACATGGTGTGTAAAAATAAACTCTACCTTTATAATGCAAGAGCTTCTTTCCTTTCTCTTCTCTGAGCCTCAGAATACAAATTCAAGTACAATGATGGATCATTTTTAGAGGAATTATGAGTAGTTGTCCCATGCAAAATAAATGCTCGGTGACAGTTTATTTCTGTTTCATGAATGAATGATATTTCCTCTTCTATAGTCTCTTCATAGGATTTGCTAATCAATACCATGAAGGTACATAGCAGCAAAAGAAGGCTACAGCTATAAATTATTTGGTGTTTCTCTACAAGATTTTGGAAGAACCAGTAACATAATAATTGCGTTTTGTGTTCACATATGCGGAATCTATTTGTTTCTACTGGACAATATATATTGCAATCATCACTCCAGAAAAATCATAGTTATGTTTCTAATAGCCCAGTTGATCTAAGAACTATTTTTCTCAACTCTTCTGGGGGTTGAAATGTCACATACTGGTTTCCAGCAAAGAACTAAAGCTCTTCCAAAAAGCTAGAGGAAAATCCAAGTAGTCTGCACTGGAACCTGCTTGTGTTTCTGAGTTCTAACATCAGTTAATTCAATTGCAAAGCAGGAGTCGTCTCTTTGAAATGAATAAGAGTCTGTAAATGCCAGTTTACAGTCATTTTGCCACTTTATTCTCTTGCACTCACTACACTTCAGCAGAGCGGTTGTGGAACAAGGAAGAAATATAAAAACAAAGTAAAAAAAAAAAGAAAGGAACATTCATTATAAAAAGTAAACTGATAATTAATGGGCATTAAAGGGGAGCAGTCATGGGCCTATGAAACCAATATCCCATTATTAAGGAAGGCAATTCAGTTACAGAGTCAGTGCACAGACAATTATATCCTTGCCAAGGAACCTTGAGGCTATTAATGGAAGTATTTACCTGACTCTGTGTGTGTGTGATTGCTCCTTAAAAAAAGAATAAAAATGGAACTTAAGGACAAAACCAAACTTTTAAAAGGACATGACAAATTTATATACACACTAAATAAATCTAAAGCGGCAATTTACAGTTTTAATAATACCAAATAAATCATATAGTTATCCTGAACTGTACTTTATTTTTCCACAATATAATTATTTGTTTGGTTTGAATATTCAGCTAGTATTTAAAGAAAGCGCTCATCACTTGTTTTGAGCTTTGAAGGTTTAAAAATGGCTATTCCTGATATTTTAATACTGGGACATATGTAGTTCTCATTGTGGGATGTGCAATTGCTTGGGAAATAGTTATAAAAATAACTTTAAAGAACAGAAACAGAGTACACTGATTTAGAACACTCATGAGTGCAGTTTTCTGGATATATGCAGACAAAACGTTGACATTTATTATTCCAGAGTTTTTTCCACATTTAGACAATTTGTCATTAGATGTATCTTGAGCAGTAATCTTGCTTCTAGGCATTGAACTTGCACATAAGAGACCCTAAACCAGAAACTGCCTCAGAAACATCAAAGTCTCAATGCGAGAGCTGCTCTCAGAATCACAGCTCCCACAGAGATTAAAGCCTCCCTCCCAGTCCTGTTCCACAGACAGTAAGAGGGTTTGCACTGAATATTTGTGAATAACATGAACTTAAGCTAATCAGGAAAATATATGGCAAAAGTTTTCCTCTAAAATCCATTCTAGCCTTCAGTTAGAACCATAGAATCATTTAGACGGGAAAAGATCATCAAGTCCAATCATAAATGTAACACTTTCAAGCTCAACACTAAACCATTTCCCTAAGCGCCACATCTAGACATCTTTTAAATACTCCCAGGGATGGTAACTCAACCACTTCTATCGGCAGCCGCTTTCAGCATTTGACAACCCTTTCAGTGAAGAAATTTTTTCTTAATATCCCATCTAAACCTATTCATGAATTCATCAGCTAGCACCTGATCTGCATCAGAATACCCCATAGCAGCCTTCCACTACTTGAAGGGAGCCTACAGGAAAGAAAAGGAGGGGCTCTTTACCAGGGAGTGCTGTGATAGGACAAAGGGTAATCAGCTTTAAGCTGAAAGAGGGTAGATTTAGATTAGATATTAGGAAGACATTTTTTCCTTTGCGGGCAGTGAGGCACTGGAACATGTTGTCCAGAGAAGTTGTGGATGCCCCATCCCTGGAGATGTTCAAGACCAGGTTGAATGAGCAACCTGATCTAGTGGAATGTGTCACTGTTCATGGCAGGGAGTTTGAACTGGTTGATCTTCAAGGTCCCTTTCAAACCAAACCATTCTATGACTCTATGATTCTATCATCCTCTGAAATGCCACCTATACAAAGGATCACGTACCTTCCATGCAAAAGTGAATAAGGAATGAAGCAACATGTGTCGTGGTCAGACTCCCATTTCTCAGGCTTTAACTAAAGTTTTCAAGCAGTGTATGGAAATCTGCTCATTTCCTTGTTATTTTTATCTCACTCATGAAAGCTATGGTATAAATCATGACTTGGTGCTTTATGATCTATACTCTTCACCGCTTCAGAGTCAGTAGATCATGAAGACATATTTGACTTGCTGGACATAAACAGTTTGTTTTATTTGGGGAAAAAACCCCAAACCCAATATTTTGGCTGGAGTCGTAAGGAAAATGCCTGTGAAATATTTGTATGTGTATGTGCCTCTACTGTATTAAGGACTCAGGATGTGGGAGAGGCAAGGGAAGGGAATGTGCTGTAGGGGTCTCTAGTTACTAAATTAGTCCTAAACAAAGAAAATATTTGTGCCTTGGACCCATCTGAATGTGAGTTAGACAGAATTTGCACACAGAAAAGTTTTAGAGATTTGGAGATCTAAACGGCCTAAGGAAGAGAAGAGCAAATTTTGTGTGCCTGTAGCAATATATGTGCATCTTTCTATAGACCATTATTTTGATGCTAAACAATTAATAGATTTTCCTTTTGTTTATTATTAGGAAGAAAAAGGTCTTAAAGTCATAGGTTTACTCAGGTTAGAAGGAACCTCAGGATGCCTCTAAACCAGTCTTCTGCTCAAAGCAGGGTCAGCTATGAGGCCAAAACAGGTTACTCAGGGCATTAACCAGACAAGTCTTGAAAAACTCTAAGGACAGACAGCATACCCTTTCTGGGCAACAAAATGTTTTATTATATGACGTAAAAAACTTCAGGGGTAAGCAAGTGCATTGAGTTAACTGAGTTGTGCTTGATTAATCAGAGAATGAAATGGTTAATTTGCATCCAAAAGTCCTAATGACTCAATATGTTTATTCTTAATGTTTATTTTTGCATTACCAAAATAGAAAAGGAACAGCTATTCTTGTAACATATCTTTTTTGTTCATTTGTTTCACCTCTGAAAGAAAGGCAGGGGAAAAATATTTTCATCATTAAGTAATAGTAACGGTTGCCACAATAAAAATCTAGTTAACACACAAAAAACTTATGACAATTTTTGAAAACTTTGTAACCTAAGGGCAGTCTGAACTTATGTGACTATTGTTATCCCAATCTGAAGATGGTAGAATTATGTAAGAATGAACTGCTGCTGAACTCTTTCTCCAGAGACAGGCAGGTTTTTTTTCTTCCACATTTACTGCATGACTACTTTTTAAAATTACTTCTACCTACTTTTTTCCTTTAGTTACATATTAGGGGACAATGCCTTCCTTTAATTATGAAAAGTCTGCCACTGAGCTTGACAGACAGTGACTGGCATTTCTGAAGGTGGGAAGGAAGCCTCCTCTGTACAAAATGTTCACCTGGCATTCAAGCTCCCTCTATGGTCATCACTTTGCTTGAAAACTATACACAGTTGCTCAATAGCCCAAAATATTTGTTCCCAGCAAACTAATGTTGCAACCATGTATATGTTATTTCTTGACTCTTAACACATTTACTTTTCATTGGGTTTCCAGATAATTTCTGGATTATTGAAGACATAAATTCAGTAATTCAAGGGAGGTGAGCATCAAAGTGTGAGAAAAGAATATCTACTGATCCATGTTGTATCCTGAGACATTTGGCAGGCACTAAAACAAATGGGAGTCATGAAAGATCCCTGGGTTTATTTATGATTTTCTGCCTGAATTTGAGCCTTGACCCATAAATAAAATCAGCTATTTCAGTGACTAGCTTTTAGGGGTCTTGGGTCAATTGTTTTTTTAGTGGTACTTGTGACCTTCTGATTTCCACACTTTTCCATCCTTTTGGGGTGTAAATCATAGGTCAGTGATGTGCCCAGAGGATAGCTGTTCAATACATGGAGAAAACAGGCATCTAGAAATGGGAGTATGAATCCAAACACTGGTGACTAAAAACACAAAGTGATTTAAAGAAACAGTAGCAATGCCAGTGCCTCCTCACCTAGAGGGAGTGCTTTACCTTTCTCTTATTTGGCACACCTCAAACCTTATACATTGTAGCTTAGCTGGGATCTGGGAATCAACAGGGGATAGAGACTCCCACCCGACCAGAAGCAATACTGTACCTGAAGATCACCAATACAAGCGAACTGATCAGTGACCTTAGGATCGGAGGCAGCCTGGGCTGCAGTGATCATGCACTGGTGGAGTTCAAGGTCCAGAGGGATACGGGCCAGGTGAGGAGTATAGTCAGGACACTAAATTTCAGGAAAGCAGACTTCCAGCTCTTCAAGGAATTACTCGGTAGGACCCCTGGGACATGGTCCTCCGAGACAAGGGAGCAGAGCAGAGCTGGAAAATATTTAAGGAAACTTTCCATAAAGCGCAAGAGCGCTCAGTCCCCGCATGCAGGAAAACAGGCAGGAAAGGGAAGAGACCGGCATGGCTGAGTTGAGACCTCCTGGTTAAACTAAAAAAGAAGAGGGAACTGCACAGGCAGTGCAAGCAGGGACAGGGAACCTGGGACGTGTAGTTGTGTAGGGATGAAGTCAGGAAGGCCATGGTGCAGCTGGAGCTGAACTTGGCAAGGGAAGTGAAGACCGACAAGAAGGGCTTTTACAGGTACATCAATCAAAAGAGGAAGATCAAAGAGAATGTACCCGCACAGATGGTTGGAAATGGGGATCACATATCAACAGATGAGGAAAAGGCTGAGGTACTCAACAACTTTTTTTGCCTCAGTCTTCACCGATAACTGCTCTCCTTGCCCCTCCTGGGTCATGGGACAAGAAGATGGTGACCAGGGGGGTAAACCCCCTCCCACAGTAGGGAAGCACACCTGAGGCACCTGAACACATATAAGTCCAAGGGACCTGATGAGATGCATCCCAGAGTCCTGAGGGAATTTGCAGATGTGGTTGCCAAGCCACTCTCCATGATATTTGAAAAGTCATGGCAGTCAGGAGAAGTCCCTGGTGAATGGCGTTGTACCCATTTTTAAACAGGGTAGGAAAGACGACCCTGAGAACTACCGACCTGTCAGCCTCACCTCTGTGCCTGGGAAGATCATGGAACAGATCAACCTAGGAGCTATGCTAAAGCACATGGAGGCCAGGAAGGTGATTAATGGCAGCCAGCATGGCTTCACCAGGGGCAAGTCCTGTCTGACCAACTTGGTGGCTTTCTATGATGGGGTAACCGCAGCACAGTGGGCACGGGTAAACCAATGGATGTGATCTATCTAGACTTCTGCAAAGCCTTTGACACAGCCCCCACAACATCCTTCTCTCTAAATTGGAGAGATAAGAATTTGATGGGCGGACAGTAAGGTGGATGAGAAATTTGTTGGATGGTCGTATTCAAAGAGTAGTGATCAATGGCTGAAAGTCCAGATGGAGATCTGTGACAAGTGGCATCCCTCAGGGGTCCATACTGGGACCGGTGCTGTTTAATATCTTCATCAATGAGAGTGACAGCGAGATTGAGTGCACCCTCAGCAAGTTTGCGGATGACACCAAGCTGAGTCATGTAATTGCCACACCGGAAGGACAGGATGTCATCCAAAGGGACCTGGACAGGCTGGGGAAGTGGGCCTGTGAGAACCTCATGAGATTCAACAAGGCTAAGTGCAAGGTCCTACACCTGGGTTGGGGCAATCCCTGTTTTCAGTACACGATGGGGGATGATGTCATTGAGAGCATCTCTGCAGAGAAGGACTTGCGGGTGCTGGTCAATGAGAAGCTCAACATGAGCCAGCAATGTATACTCGCAGCCCAGAAGGCCAACTGTATCCTGGGCTGCATCAAAAGAAGCATGGCCAGCAGGGTGAGGGAGGGGATTCTGCCCCTCTGTTCCTCTCTTGTGAGACCTCATGTGGAATACTGTGTCCAGTTCTGGAATCCTCAACGTAAGAAGGATATGGAGCTGTTAGAATGGGTCCAGAGGAGGGCCACAAAGATGATAGGAGGGCTGCAGCACCTCCCCTATGAAGACAGGCTGAGAGAGCTGGGCCTGTTGAGCCTGGAGAAGAGAAGGCTCAGAGGAGATCTTATAGCAATCTTCCAGTACCTGAAGGGGGCCTATAAGAAAGCTGGAGAGAGGCTTGTGGGGATGGGACAAGGGGCAATGGGTATAAACTGGAGAGGGGCAGATTTAGACTAGACATTAGGAAGAATTTCTTCACCACGAGAGTGGTGAGACACTGGCACAGGTTGCCCAGGGAGGTTGTGGCTGCCCCATCCCTGGAGGTGTTCAAGGCCCAATTAGACGGGGCCTTGGGCAGCCTGATCTAGTGGGATGTCCCTGCCCATAGCAGGGGGGTTGGAACTAGATGATCTTTAAGGTCCCTTCCAACCCTAACTATACTATGATACTATGATACTATGATACTACTATGATTGCAACTGGAAGGATCCACATAAAAGATTTACCTACCTAAATGCCATTAATCTTTTGGTTTCTCACTACCAAAAAGGGCATGATAGTACCTCCATAATGCATAAAGACATTGACAGACTGAGCATAACAAAGGTTAGGAAACATTTAGAGAATGCAGCTCAGCGCTGAGTGCCCATAACCCCAGGGTCCTGGGCTGCCTAGGATCCAGGAGCCTGGAAGTCTCGGCTTTCTGGCACCTTATTGAGCAGTTGCCCAGGAGTCAGCGAGCAGTCATGCCAGCAGAAGCTGATTAAAGATCTCCTGACTTCCATTATATATGAAACAAACCAGACACATTCTTTAAGGAAAGATCAGATTTCACCAATCTGGCATTTTTCTGACAGAAAAACCTGCCATCCAGGAATCTTTAATCACTTCTATTGCTAATTGTGTTGCTAAAGCAATGCATTATGTTCCTCTGATGTACCACATGGCGAATCAAAAGTAGTGCTCTGATAGATTGACTAAAAGTCTCTCTTTAATCACCAACAGAAATTGCTGCTGATGTAAACAAATCAGTGTCAGCCTTAGTAAGTGCACATTTATAGACAGTTCAAAACTGCAAACAAGCAGTTTTCTGTGATAAAACAGTATAGGCTGGAGTGAGTCAAGAACTTTTATCATCACTGCTGTTACTCCGTTAGAGGTACTTACATATAGCATAACACTGCATTGAAGCACCTCACAGGTAGTGTTCCGAGGAATCCTTCCAGCACATCTGAGAGGAGGGGAAGCACTATCCACCCTTTGTAGATGAGATACTGAGGCATATAAGGTAAAGGCACAGCAAGTGAGTGGTGTGTATTGCACTGAGTTTTCAAGCAAGGACTGATTTAAAGAATGTAAAAAGGGAACAGAATGACAGAGTAAGAGAGTCTGCTATGATGTGGAGTAATTCAATAGGCACATCTTTTCAAACTCTTAATCCTTGCTGGACATTTCAAATTACTCCTCCCAGTACAGTTTAGCAGCTCCACACACTGTTTGCACCAAAATCTGGTGAGGGACACATCTGAGTAGGTGGTCTTAGAAAGGGTATCCCCACCGCAGAGAAGATTAAGCCCCTTCCTGCGTTCAGTTGTGGCCTTTTCTTTTAAAATTTAGCTGGAGTGGCAGGTTTTTTTCATGGTTTCTCATATTCTCCCCAGTATTTGACATGCATTTGCTTTCCAGATAGAGATTGTCCTTGTGGACTGAGAGTGTTAGCCTACTGAGAGATAAAAAGCCAGATCAAATAAAACATTTATGTGCCTAAAGGAAAGGCATTTTAGCTGCATCACCTTTATTTATAGTCTATTGGTGAAAGCACTCGGTGAGGAAGTGGAAGACTTCAGTATTAATTTCTTATTCCAACAGACTAAGTTGAAAGGGATGCTGTGCTGAAAGTGTTCTGCTACAGAGGAAATAATTTGAAATGTTGGGTCAAAGGCATAAAGCACAAAACCAAGAGAAGCATGTCCCTGCAGCCTAGGGTTAGCCTCTCTATTAAGTGTGCTGTTCATCTCAAACCCAGTCAAGTTATTATTTCTCTGACTCATGTCACTTACTAGACATCACACTGAAATACCTACTCTTAGTGTAGTGGTCTGCCTTTTAATTTGAGGATGCTTAACAGAGTTAATGGAGGGAAATATGAATCCTTGTTTTTTTTCCTGTCAAGAGGGTATACAGCTTTCTCTGTCAGCAGAGAGCTATCAGAAAATAGTATCATGCAAAATGAATGACTGCTGTTCACAAAAATGCTATAATACAACTAACTGATTTTGATGAAGCAGGCAGCTATATTTGATTTGTGTACTTTACATTCAGAACCATTAATAAAGCATTTTTCTTAAGAGAGCTACATATAGACAAATATAGTTAAGTGCTAGTTTACTTTTCATTAGATTTTTCATAAGTATAGTAAATTTCTTTATAGCAGAATGCCATTTGTTGTCATAAAAGCTCTTTTTTCCTACTGTAAACAGTTTAATCAGTATAGTCTATTAAAAATTAAGATTCTGTTATTTTGCATTGATTTCTGCTTTCCAAAAGAAAAATAAGGAGGGAGAACTAAGGAAGTCTGGTATCACAGTAAGATGTTAAGCTAGGACTAAGACACCAGGTTTTAATTCCTAATGTTTTCCATGCCTCTGTTGGGTTTTTTTGTTTTTTGTTTTTTTTTTTTTTCCTGAGAGACCAGCAATCTTTCTCTACCTTATCAATTGTTGTGCAGCTGAATTTAAAAGTATTTGGGATAGTGTAGTGAAGGACATGTGCGAGAGGAAAGATAAACTACTTAAAACGTCCTGTCATACTCTAAGGGCTGCCACTTCAAATAAAGGCAATGAAATAACTGTAGGTATTGCCTAAATTCAGACCAAGCGCTGTAGTCACTGTGAGTGGAAGATACCCCAGCCTTTCTAACTAAACCAGTAGCAGACTTACCCAGCCACTGGAGGTGCAGGCATCCATTATGGCCACCTGAACGCTGACTGTCTCAGCGTTCTTCTTTATGCTTCCTTGAGAAGCAGTATTTCTATTGTTTTCATATTACATACCTTTCTCAGTATTTCTTAGGAGTTCAAAGTGATTGGGAAGCCACAAAATTAAAGCCAGCTCAGTTACCAGAATGGGATCTGGGGCAATTTCACCCATGACGCTTCAAACTGCTGATCACTCCTTTCTCACTTCTTACGTGTCAGACTTCCTCATTTCTGTCCTAAAATAGAGATGTGAGGGTGTATAATCTGAACTGATGCTTTTTGCTAAAACTAAACAATATTCAATGTAGCATTATTTACACTACATGGTCTTTTGTGCTGAACTGCCAAACTGCAGTTTTGGCTTAATTTCAAGGATAAAGGACAAACCTAAGCTTAGTGTTAAACACCAAAATGAGCAATCCCTTACCCCTACCTCCTTCTATGTCATCCTGGTGTCATCTCCTGTGTATGGCCAAGCTGACCCACAGATTTGGAAGCCAAATTAATATTTGCAACGAAAAATGCAAATTCTGGCACTATACTTGTCTACAGTGCAAAGAAGGCAAGTAAACACTAATTTCTTCAGTGCTGGGGGTAGTCGCTTCCTCATGCATCATCCCCTCCCCCCTAACAAAGCTTTTTCTCTGAAGCATCTACCTTCTGCTCACCAAGGTCATAATGAGTAACCATGAAAACAAACTCACAGATAGCATCTGGCCTTTGCTTTGCACAGTTTGTAGATGCTCTCTCCTTCTTGACTGTAGCCATAGTTTTAAGGTTAGAACACTCTCCTGAACTGCACGCTGTTACGGAGATTTCCTACAAAATCCTTACACTTCTCAGATGCTGCTCTAACCAATATCAGCTTTCATAGAGCAAAAAATAAAACAACAGTTTTCATCACCAAACCCCAGATGCAATCTGATAATGCTCTTCACACAGTTTATATTTAAAATATAAAGTAGAGTTTGTTGGCCCGGTTATGTAGTAAAAAAACCCTTGACCCACGCTTTCTATGGGTTTGAACAGTAATTAAAGAAGAGAGGATTCTTTTCTTTCAGTTCTAGTACATTTACACACAAATGTTTGCTTACATTCCTTAGGTAGATTTCCTGAAAAAGAGGCAACGTCTAAGGAAGCTCCTAACATCCTTGCCCATACTGAGTACTTTCCTGATTCACAGGTAAATTCTGCTGAAGTTTTCTGGGCTTATTCACAAAGGGCAATACAACTCAATCCAGGCAAAGCTGCAAGAGACACAGTCTTTCATCTCAGGTCTAATTCTCAGAAACTGACAGTGTTCTTCAAGCAACATGACTCTTCTGAAAAGAGACTGCACAGAAGGAGGGCCTGATTGTTACATTAGACAATGATTTAAAGCTGTAATCCTGTCCAATCTCCTATACATAAAGCCCTTTCCATCTGCCCCAAGCCTGCAAGAGGCTGATTCTGTGGTTCTCACTCATGCAGAACACCCACAGAAGAGGGCTGAAGGACAGCAGCACTAAGCTTCATCCTAGCTAAGTTGTACTGTTCAGTATTTCAATAACGAACCAAAGGGGGTACTGTTCAGAAAACTGGTTTTGAAAATAACACATTAACTTATCATTGTAGAGAGAGAAAATTTTCTTCATGGTGACATGAGCAAATGAACAGTTAAAGATCAGGTGCTTGTTAAAAATCAATACAGCTTCATAGAAACATTTCACTCTTCCGCGACAGAAAAGAGTGACTGCTTCAACCAGTTCATCAGATGTGATCATAAAATATCTTCGCCGTTTCTCTTAAGCAAAAGCTGCATTGACTGTTTTTTTTCTGTACATGGTATTAGCCAACTTACAGTGGAAGCACAACCACAGTGAGAGTAGCAGAGCTGACAACTTTTTATGAAAAGTTAACACCACACAATATGTTACAAACAAATTCCAGTCTTCAGCTATTACAAGGAATAAGAGAACACTGTAATTAAAAAAACATATCAGCTCCATTTTACTTCCTTGAAGCATATTCAGTAGTTAAAATTAGAAACAATTTTTATAGAAATCCTCTGTATTTACTAATTTAGAGGGAAATGCACTAAAAACGGTGTATACTGCACAACTTTATTGATGACTATTACTTTTTATCTAGCTCAGAAGAAATAAGATCCTCTGGAGGCATTGAATCAGATGAGTAACTGTGATGAGAAAAATTAAAAGCACAGAAAGTTCTCTGGGTTTAAGTACGCTGCTGCACATAGATGTTCAGTATCTGCATCAATCCCTTTTAGACATTTGGAAATGCAAAACAAAAATAGAAGCATTATTTCCTTTATGTTTTTTATAGCAAAGAAATTACGTTTAAGGCACATCAGTCATTCCATACATACTTAACCTTCACTAAAATCTGAATGTCAATTAAATTTCACTTCCATAGCCTCCTTGAATTCTACAAGGAAAAACGAAGTGAAAGGATTGTTTATAGGCAACAAATCTCATTTCAAAAGCAGCGCAAGAATGAAAACTGCTGTGTGTCTGCAGACTGGGAAACCACTCTCAATGAGACTACCTGACAAAAGCAGACCTTCATCTTGGTAGAAATGGGTATCTCCAATGAAGCCACCCAGTAGCTCAGAGGTAGTAGCTATGTACCATGTGTTGCTTTGGTTGCTCTGGCAATTATATAGTTTCTTCAGATTAATCAAACATGAAATTTTTAGCTACATCATTACCTACAAACAATATAATCTTGTTTCAGCTCTTCTTGATGTAACTAACTTTTAAAACAATTCTCCATTTTGCTAAAGAGAAAATGGCTTGTAATTTCCTCCTCTTGGGTGCTATTTTTTTTTCCTATTTATTTGTTTCAGACATGTACTTGTACCAAATCACTGTTATTCATAAAGGAATATTCCTGAAAATAAGTCTTAATATCCCTTCTTTAAGTGCAAATGTTTAAACAAAGCTCAAATGTTTTCACCACTCCAAGCCTTACTTCAAGAAAGGATCCAATAAGTTACGGACTTATGACTTTGAAAATGTCTCAGTTGCTGCTTTAGTGAAATCAAACAAACTTCTAATGCATTTGGTGCAATCATATAATCCTTATTTTGGCAGAAATCCTATAAGTCGACCCTGAAGTTAAATTTTCTTTTGAATTAACATCAGAATCTTAGCCACCAACAACCTCCTTCTTCCAGGGTTATGTGAACCAAATGCTTATTATGAAGAACCGAGGAAACGAAGGGACTGCTCTATCATTTCTTCTTAATCCACAGAAATTTCAAGAGAAGAGAGGGTACGGGCACCTTTCACACAGAACAGGACTAGTAAAGGGGATATCTAATGATTCTCAGGTATAGATTCAAAGCTGTTTCAAGAAGCCTGCAGCACAAGCTTAGATTTCATTCTATTTTTCAAAGAGCTGTTTACTTGCAAAGGTTCTTTTGAGGCAGATGCCAAATACTGCTGCCTATGGAAGGAGCATAAAATGGAGTGGTATTTACCCCGCAAACAGAATACACACCTCGCAGCAGCACAGCTGGAGAAGGGATGTAAATGCTCAGCTGAGTTTACACTTGGTATGTATTCAGTGGTGAGTGTACAGACACCAGTCCTTGTTTCTCATGCTCTTCATCACAGTTTATGACATTTTATAAACCCATGGGAAATAGGGTTTGCTTTAATAACTAATTCAAATTCTTCTCCTCTCTTCCCTCTCCTCCCCCCAACAAAATTCTTTGAAATCATAAACTAGAAATGCAGACAGGAAAAGGGAAAGAAAGCAACAATAACATTAAAGGTTTGGAACAGCTGCACCTTCTTTTGAGATTTGTTCACATACAGCACTGACAATCTGCTATATATGCTTCTCATTAAAAAAATAAAGGATTTAATTGCTCTAAGAATGTAAATATGAAGGATTTAAAGACCTTGGTGGTGTGATGATTGCTCTCCCTCTGAAATTCTGCATAGCAGACTGCCTCCAACTGCCTGTCTCAGAATGAGAGCAGCATGCATCCAGCCCCTGAGATAAGCCTTTTAAGAGGGACCTAAAAAGACGGGGGGAAAGTTCCTTAGGGCACATGTAAGTTGAGCTGGCTGGAAATTTGACTTTTTTAACTCAGAAAATATAGGTCAAAACATTTTTACCAAAATGATTTCTTTCTTTTTTCACTCCAGGACAGAGAGGTGCTTAGGCTACTGATCTGAAAGCAATGGAGCAGGAATTTACCTCCTGGTAATCCAACAGGGAGAAATAATTTCACGGGGTGCATGTGCTCCTTTTCATATTTCATGAAAACATGCAAGACTGCCAGGCTTCCCGCACTGACAAATTTAAAATTATGGGAAAATAGGAAAGATGTTTCCCATTCAGCTCTATATGAAAAAAGACCCCTCCAAAGTAAAAGAAACCCCCACATTTTCCGTTTGACTTAAGCCCTGTGTAAAATCATCATTCAGAAGGTTTTAACAGTACAAAGGTTTATTTAGAAAAGAGTTTGGATTGTTCTTTAGGGCTTTTTTGGCAAACATTTAAATCCTTTCATAACTCAAATGACTGTCAGTGCCTGGTACTTTGCACTTTCTTTCTCCACACAAACAGTAAAAGCCAATTTCTTACTGGGAAGAGCCTATCACAGGCTCCAGCTCCTCTATTTATAAATACTTAAATCGCCACTATCATTGCCACTTAATCCTTCCTTTTGATGTCTCTGTTTGTCTTCCCACAAAATTCCAGAACTCCCAAACTCAGTTTCTTCCCCTACTTTCCTCTGTGGACACTACATGTTCTCCATCAGGGTTCCAGGTGATCACTCCCCTCCCAGTTTACTCATCCACACTCCAGTACCACTTCTCCAGCACCATGTCACCATTCTGTACCATGGTGAATGCCCTATGCCTCCCTGACACTGTCCCTGTACCCCACACCATCACTGCTCCACCAAGGAGATAACCCCTCTTGCTTCTCTCCAACCCCAAACCCCATGTTCTCTTCCTTCCTTTCTTTTTCAGCATAGAACGTTCCCCTTCTCTTTCAACTCCACTCTTGCTAAAGGCAAATCTATTCCTCCAGCTCAGTGCCGGAAGCTCTTCTTCTTCTTCTTAAATAGAATGTGTTTAAAGGACCTGCGGAAGTCCTGGTTGAAGATGGTATAGATGACTGGGTTGAGGGAGCTATTGCAATACCCAATCCAGAAAAAGAACTTGAAGAGAGTCTCAGGGACCTCACATGCCTCCCGGCAAATACCATAGAGGCTGTAGCTGAAGAAGAAAGGGAACCAGCAAACTACAAAGACTCCCATGACCACAGCCAGCACAAAAGTGAAACGTTTCTCCCGGGCCTGGGCGACTTTCTTACGGCAGATGCTGCTACGCTTCCGGCGACGGCGATATGAGAAGAACTGCATGGAGCGATTGCTAGCGCGGGACAGACGACTACTAGAAGAGTGCTTGGAGGAATATGAGTAGGAGAAGGACCGGCTCTTGCTGCTCTTGCGGGGATGCTCCTCCCGGCTCCGCCTCCGTCTGCTTTCTGAAGTGCTGCTCTCCTCCAGCTCAATGTCCTCCAGCTCAGAGGCTTTGCGCCAGTGGTGCCCTGAGTAATGTCCATTCTCTCCCAGCTGCATCCTGAGGGACGTGCAGCCCCCAGCAGGGCGGCTCAAGCCATTTTCAGTCTGTGAGGACCCCTCTGGCATTGTACGCTTCTCAGAGAGGGTCCTGGTCCTTAGCTTGGCCACACGGTAGATGCGGATATAGACCAACACCATGATGAGGCAGGGAGCAAAGAAAGAGCCAATGCAAGAAGAAAGGATGTACCACGTCTCATCATTGAGCTTGCACTGGGGAAAGACATCTCCTTCAGGGTCCCGGTACATGGAGATCAACGGTGGGAAGGAGATGACAGCTGAAATGAGCCAGACAGTGAGGATGATGGCCTTGATCCGCCGCGGGGTCCGTTTGAGGTTGTACTCCACCGCCTGTGTGACTGACCAGTACCTGTCCAGGCTGATGGCACACAGGTGCACGATGGAGGAGGTGCAGAAGAGCACGTCCAGCGCCAGGTAAATGTTACACCAAGCCTTGCCGAAGTACCAGTAATTCATAAGCTCGTTGGCTAAGGAGAAAGGCATGACCAGAGTAGCCACCAGGATGTCCGCGCTGGCCAGCGACACCAGGAAGAGGTTCTGGGGGGCTCTCAGAGCCCGGCTGGTGAGCACCGCGATCACCACCAGCACGTTGCCCACGATGGTGAAGACGATGAGGAAACCCACCAGGGCGGCCAGGCTGGCCACGGCCGCCGGGGAGTAGGGCGAGGGCGGCTGCAGGAGGGCCGGCGAGGACGGGGGCAGCGCCAGGGACTCGTTGAGGGAGCCCGGGCTGGCGTTGACCAGCATCAGCAGATCCATGTTGGGGTGCGCGGGGCGCCGGCGCCCTCAGAGAGCCCCGCGCAGCCCCCGGCCGCCCCGCCGCCCCGCCGCCCTCATCGCGGAGCCGCGGCCGCTCCGGGCAGGGCCCGCCCCGGCGCGGCGAGGGGGCGGCGGGGCGCGGCGCGCGGTCATGCCCGGCCCCAGGCAGCCCGCGGAGGAGCAGGCGCCGCCCGGCCCGCGGCAGCGCTCAGCGGGACCCGGGTCCTCGCGGCGTCCGAGCCCATGAGGAGCGGCGAGCGGCTCCCGGCGAAGTCGCGGCTGCCCGGCGGCTCCGTCCCTACTCTTGCATCGCGCGCCCCACCGCGCATGCTCAGCGCCGACAGGTGCAGCCGCCGCGCCCTCCTCGCCGGGCGGAGGAACGCCCCGGTTCTCCCCTCGGCGGGGACGCTGCCTCCTCCCCGCCGCCGAGCGCTGCCGGCTCTGGGGAGGGGCGGGCGCTGCCCCCGGCCGCGGCGCGGCTCGCAGCGGGGACGCCTCGAGGGGCGCCGCGAGGCTCGGCGGCGGCGGGACGGTCGCCACCTGCGCCGCTGCCCGTTTCCGCCAGGGGGCGGTGTTGCCCGCGCGTCAGGGGCGGTGGCGCCTCGGCTGGTCCCGGGACGGGCGGAGCGGGGCTCGGGGGGCGCTGGCCGGGATGAAGCCGGCGGCTGCCCCAGAGCGAGCGCTGCCGGGGGGGAGCGGGGAGACTCTTAGTCGTGATGTGAGGAGCGTCCTTGTAGCCAACGGGGACGGGCTGAGATCGATTCCTTAGTGAAGCACGCTTTACTCGCATTCGTGCGTGAAGGGGTGTCGTAGGATCACCAGAGAATCACAGAGTGGTTTGGGTTCGAAGGGACCTTAAAGACCATCCAGTTCCAACACCTCTCCTTCCCCCCCTCCCCCCCCCCCCTCCCCCGCCATGGGCAGGGACACCTCCCACTAGATCATAGAATCATAGAATCACTAGGTTGGAAAGGACCCACTGGATCATCGAGTCCAACCATTCCTAACACTCCCTAAAACATAACCGTCAGCACGTCATCCACCCGTCCCTTAAACAACTCCAGGGACAGTG
Source organism: Cuculus canorus (assembly GCF_017976375.1). Lineage (NCBI taxonomy): Eukaryota > Metazoa > Chordata > Aves > Cuculiformes > Cuculidae > Cuculus > Cuculus canorus. The sequence continues at coordinate 11,735,198 of NC_071404.1, read as the reverse complement.
ACTCCACCATCTCCCTGGGCAGCCCCTGCCAGTGCCCAATGACCGTTTCCATGAAAAATTTTTTCCTGATGTCCAGCCTGAACCACCCCTGGTGCAGCTTGAGGTCAGTCTCCCTTGTCCTGTCCCCTGTCACTTGGGAGAAGAGCCCAGTTCCCTCCTCTCCACAACCTCCTTTCAGGTAGTTGTAGAGAGCAATAAGGTCTCCCCTCAGCCTCCTCTTCTCCAGGCTAAACAACCCCAGCTCTCTCAGCTGCTCCTCATAACACTTGTTCTCCAGCCCCCTCACCAGCTTCGTTGCTCTTCTCTGGACTCTCTGCAGAGCCTCAACATCCTTCTTGTGGTGAGGGGCCCAGAACTGAACACAGGATTCGAGGTGCAGTCTCACCAGTGCCCAGTACAGGGGCAGAATCACCTCCCTGGACCTGTTGGTCACACTGTTTCTGCTACAAGCCGAGATGTCATTGGCCTTCTTGGCCACCTGGGCACACTGCTGGCTCCTTTATCATCATCCTGCTGACTTCTAGAAAGAGGGATCTGATGTTTCACCTATGTGCGTTCCTGGTCTGAGCAGCTGGTTTGTGCCTCCTGCCCTGGTCCCCATCTGGACCCAGAAACGCAGTGTCCCTGGGTCTTGGGATGGTCACAGGTGGTAGACATATTCTGCTTACTGTTACCAGGATCATATTTTTTATAACACAGAACTGTGAGTAGTGAAGGCACATATACCTAAAAGAACATTTCTTTCACCGTGTAACATAAAATAATAAAATACTTGATATTGTAATGGTCTGCAAGTTGAAATAGAATGGCCTGGAGCTTTAGGGACCGATAAGGGATTCTCTGATTCTAGTTACCTCTTTGGTGCAACCAGCACTAACTTCTCTGTACTCTGCCTGTTGCGTAGGTACATAGACTGTATTATGAAGGGCTGGCAGTGAATATGCTTAGCTCTGATGGGAAGAAAAATTCCTCTAGAGATTACGATCTAATTAATCCAGTTTGTAAGCGATTTACTCTGAAGGTTTTTTTTTCTTTTGAAAACTACTTAGCAAACATGTTGTGACTGCATCTAAAAGAGAAAGGACATAATGTTGAAACTACATTTTGTCAGGAAACAAAGTCTAATAGGATTGAAATGCAGAAGCAATATTCACCTAAACAACCTAAGTGAGCAATATAGAACAAAGCGTAATAGAAACCTGAAGTCTCTTCAAGTCCTCCTAGATAGACAAGCAATTTGATAAGAAGTCTATTTAAAAGAACATGCAAAGCCACAGGAAAATTAAATGAGTGGAGGTTGAGGTTAGTGAAGTTCAACAGGAAACAAATAGCACATATTTAACATGAATGCTAAATAACCACTGAAGCAGCTTCCTAATATTTGTGGTCAGTTCTTCATATTTGGAAGTTTTATAATGTATCTATGAACTAAGAGGACAAGGTGCAAGAATTTAAAGTCTTAACCTTTGATGTGACTGGTATTAGGCAGAAAGCTAGAATGTATGATCTAACGGGTTCCATCTGGGCTTAAAATGCAGTAAATACAAACTGCAAACTCACATGAACATTTGGGATTCAAGAACTGTCAAAAAAGGATTTTGTAAGTCCCACGATATTCGATTTCCTTACTAGGGTAATTAAGAAGTCAGACTGACCAAGTGTGTCTTGAAGTTGTATGAACTGGAACTTGAAATAAATTTTCAGCTAGTGATTTGAGGCTTCAGATTAAAAGAATTGAAGCTTTTCAAGACTTATGTTTGCTCCAAATAAGTCAATGCAGAAGTTTCATAACAAAAGGAATGAGACAACCAAATGTCTGAGCAATTATTTAGCACTTCTAATGAGGAGATGCCAACTGAGATATGGAAAAACTTAAAAATAAATTTGGAGCAAAATATCCATATTGTGTTGTATTTTCTTTAGCACTAGCATTGTACTGTGATGCTGAAACAATTCCATATGTAACTCTGCTGAAGCCAGGCAAGTAATGTTTGGGTTTTTATGTATGAACTGAGATCCAGTTTGCCTGGATAGAAGTATGTCACCTCAGATGATGTATATAGAGGCGAATGGAGCATACACAGAAGAAATGTACCCTCATGAAAACCTTCTTAGTCTACTGAGAGAAAAAGGTAGGAGAAGGGTGAACAACAACAGATAAATCAAATGTAGTAATTCTTTTGGAAATCATCAGTTTGGTATAAAATACAAAGAATGTTTATAGAAACTTGGCAAGATAGATAGGTGCTTCACTGCTTTTTTCCTTTCAAATCCCTGCATTTATGTTGTGTTCGCTTTCAAAACTGACTTCCTAATAGTTGTCAGCTCCTAATAATTTGCCTTCATTTGAGCTCATGCTTGGTAGATGTTAACAGGTTCCCATGGGGAAAAAAAATGGGGTTTAGAGGCTGAATGAGACTCTTCTAGGCAGAAACTGGACCTGGATTAAACTGATTGAAGTTCAGCCTCCCTGAAGTAATCCAGTCAATGCTGTGCTATGCCCATCCCTCCACTGTACGCTGTCACTGCTACTCTGCTTCCCTCATCCAGCATCTCACCACAAATCTCCCATCACAGAAAGCTAAGAAGGTCCCGCAGGAGCAGAACTATTTCTTATTGCTTGTTGTGTCTAAGTCTTATGGAATTTTGCTTGAATTCTCAAGTTGGTCTGGCTTTTAGTGCAGTGTGAGCTATCAGAAGACTGTCTTGGCCAAAGAGACCCACCACCTGCACCTGGATTTAAGTTTTGGGAAATCCAAAGGCTGTCACTGGGAAAATGACCAGTGGTGGCCTTGAGAACTCATGTCCAAAGTCATAGAAAGTTACCAAAAGTGACATCAACCCAGCCATTGAAGTTAGAGGAAAGATTCCTGCTGACACCCCAACTTTTAGCCTTCTGTTGGGTTGTGTAAGAACATTTGCTTAGAGTAGTGCTGTCACAAATGCACACTGTGACTGCACACTCATAGATTTAGGAGAAGAAAGTGTTCTAGCTGGTTTGCACTTCCAAATGTGTTTTGCCTCTGCTGTTCAAGGTCTGAAGAAAAACTTGTGTGCCTGAAAGCTTGTCTGTTTTTTCTTCTCAAACGTATGAGATGAGCTAGAGAAGAATACTACCTCCTCCGACAAACCTGCCTCTTTATATATTATACCTGTAAATCATCATGATTGTAACCATGCTATTAAATGTTCTTCAGTGCATTTTTTTTAAGTAATCCCTCCCTCCCCAGAACATTATCATCTACAGCGGAAATATGTTTCTTAATAAAGGGGGTGCTATTTGTTTTTCAGTGGGAACTGGGTTCCTTACTTCTCCCTTGTGACTTTCAAAATGTGTCTTAGATAAACAAAAAGATTTATAGGACAGCCTGATTTACTAAACATCTGGAAGTGCTCCCTAATCTCTGAAACTAAGCTTTATATCATTAGGCAAAATGATATAAGTCTTATCAACTGTGCAAGAAACTGTCTGCTGACAAAACATTCTGTACATCTGTATACTTTCTGAGACACAGTTTGTGTTATAAATCTGCTCAGGATGCCATAATCAAATAGAACAGGCTAGCTAAAATCTCTGTAAGTTAAAGAGATAAGCTGCAGTACAGACCCTGTGATGGTAAAATCGGTTAAGAGGTGAAGAATAAGTAGCCTGTCCTGGATTTCAAAAGAAAAGAACTAAATATAAGGAAACTGACAGTTACTTTGGAGAGGAATTCAGGTCCTTCAAAACTTGAATATTGTTATCAAGGGGAAGATTTTGAAATTCTGTACCATTAAATAAATAGTAACCTGTAAATTCCTAAAAGAAGTCAGGGTAAACTTTTAGTATGCACAAATGGAGCCAAATTTTTGAAAGATCTAAGTTTCTATCTGTTTCCTTTGTGATGTTCGTGACAGCATCTGTTAAGATTTCCTTTGACATATGAAAATTGACCTCTTTTGTAAATCTAGGCATCTGCTGACCTTGTGTTTGAAGATGTAATTTGGACCAATTACATTCTTCCTTTGTTAACTGTCCGTGTCAACCGCCCCCCCCCCCATTAATAACCAGGTCATTTTAAATGCTAAAGATTTATTTAAAGCATTCCATGAAATGGGAATGAATGTTTGGGGAAACAATACTACATGAATTTTTACTTATTTGTGAATATATATGAAATATTTAATGAGAAATATGGGCATCTAAGCAGTTTTCAGAAGCCTTTTTTGTTTTTTTTTTAAAAAGCAACTTTTGGACATGTTTTCTTTTTTAGTACAATGTCCAGAGAAGGAGGAAGTTTTGATTGAAATGAGTCTGAGTCTTTTTGAAACGCATTCTTCTGTATGAAACAGTATTTCATTAATAATTAAGGTATTTAATAAAAATCAAAACCAGTTTATGTGTTTTTTCCTTGATGTGGAATTAAAACTTAATCACCATGTTGAAGTTAGTATTACGCTTGAGCTAAAACTGAATGGAGAAATTTATTGCTTGAGCTCCCTACTATCATTTTTCTTCTCATATACTTGTAACTCTCTTTCACGCTCTTACTAAACAGTGTCGTTTTTGGTAAGACCAAAAAACAGGAGTCAAATAACGTTAGTCAGCCATATCCTGTTTAGCTTGTTTCTGTCAGTCTTTTTTGCTTTTGTAACGGAATCATGTCAACCATAACTGTGTTGCAGAGTGCACTTTGGAACCAAACCTGAGTCTACCACAGAAGTAATTGTTTGATTCTCAATATTACTGCAGAGTCATGAAAAATAGATCTATGTCCCTTCTCTTCCTTTTCCTATTTGTACAGTTTCCATTATCTGTATTCATTTTAAGGCTCCTTCATTTCTTATTTATTTAGTCAGTACTTCAAATAGCCTTCAGAGCCACCTGTACTGATAGCTGTGCTGTTTGCACAGGATGAGTGCATTACTTTTCTAGGACTCTGCATCATATTTTAAGACACTTCCCCTTGATATCAATGTTGGTTTTTTTTTTTTAAATCATGCAAGACTTCTGCACAGTAATATGTATGGGAAGTACTTAGCTTATTGTTCTGAACTTAAGCATGCATTTATTTGCATTTTGAATGAGGTTATGCAAGTTTGCAAAAGCTTCAGCTTCTAAATAGAGAAAATTCTCTGTAGATAATTTATCATCTGTGACATTGCCTATCTCTAATTTATTAATTGTAGGGCGTGTTTGGCATAAGTGTAAGACAGCCTTTTTTTTTGACATATTTTTCAACTGATTTAGTTAAGAGACAGGTTTTGGCTACAAACCCTTACATCTCTGTTCTCTTCATTTATATTGAAATGGCCATTTCCACATTAGTGATCAAGTAACAGAATCTATTCCAATGGATTTTAGTGAAGGTGAGGGAAAGAAGATATGGTCTTTGTCAGCAAGGTTCATCAGCTCCCAGCTGCCTCTACTTGATGGCATGCTTCTGCTTAATATTTTGAATTGCCATCCAAGAGATTTCAAAGCATAGTACTACTTGCCATAACAATCCACTATTGAATCACATGCAGTTCAGGACAAGAAGCACCTACCATCTTGTACAATGTTCTATGATGCTTTGCAAGAGGGAGACTTTGTCTGCACAGGATCAATTAGACCAAATGTTGCTGTGTTTCCTGTGTCTGCTGTGAGTGTCAGCTTCAAAGCAGTGTAGCTGAATACAGTGAAGACTTTCCATGGGAACAAGAGCAGATTATATTATTTATGCTTCACATCGGACCTTAGGGACTTGTCCAAATATCATGTTGTTCTTTTCATTTCCTCATATATGTGCTATAGTGATTTGAATTGTGTTTATTAATTTAGCATTTTTCCATCTTTCAGAGGCTACTCTAAGCTCATGAAGATTTGATTTCTTCAAGACAGGCATCAAGTTCTGCCATCTTACACTGGCAAAATAAGGTGTTTTTTCTTGCAGTGTCTGGGAGGTGTTCTACCTTTGTGTTCCTTTGGTCCTTTACAGTAAGGCGAGGTTTGATTTTTCCAGTCATTACTCCTCGCCGCGCTTTCCTTGTTGTGGCTTGTTGTCTCCAGTAAGTCCTTAAACAGTTTGATAAAGTGTTCTCATGTCTCTGTTCAGTGCTGCTGCTTCTACTTTCTGTGCCTGTCTATCAACAGACCCTATTTTGTCCTTTTTTGGCTGATCTTTTTGCTACTTTCTCCCTATATTCATTTTTCCTTTATTTACTTTTCTGGCCTTAACATATTCAGTAGATTTAACTTATTCTGCCTTTTTTTTTCTGTAACAGCATCCCATGTGGCATCACTAATCCACTCTTCTTTCCTTGTTTTAATAAAGAACAATCTCTGCTGTATTAATATAAAATTTACAAATGACTTCCTATTCATTTTGTATACTGTCAAACACAGTTTCTGCCATGTCTGAAAGCTTATTTGAATGTTACAATTGAAAATCATTCCTTATCTATTCATCCTTCATTTTAGAACTATTAATCTTTCTTGCCATATTTTTTCTGATTTTCATTCATTTTCATGGTGGTTATGTATAATTGATGTTCTGTGCCCCCAGTATCTGTGAATTTAATCATTTTGTCAGGAAACAGTGGCCTGATTTCTAGTAATACTATCAGAGGAGATCCAGTATTTCTTCGTGTATTTAATTTGAGGGAATAGAATCATAGAATCATAGAATCATAGGATCATAGGATCTTAGAATAGTGTCCTTCCACCAAAAAGGACTACTAAATCAAGAAACCTTTTTACTATTGTAAAGTGAGCCTTGTCTGTGTTTCATTGATGTCACCCTGGACCTTGCTAGTAAGGACCAGTAAAAAACCTGTAAAGTATAATACTCTCTTCTTTTTCATATTAATTTGTTCCGGCTTAATAGTAGATGGTAGTCATTTTCACATATGCACTTATAATATCGCCGAGAATTCTTATACTCTGCCTGTGTTGTAATATTTCACTTCTTTGATGACTTGAGACTATTTCTGGCTTGTATTAGGAGCTGTATTAGTCCAGAAAGGAGTCCAAAATTGGGAATAAGTTGGGAGCAGTGACTTCTAGCAGGAAATACCACCCTGCTATAGTAGTATCTCTCAGTGCGCTTTATTTGGTCCACTGGAGAATCACCTGCAGGGTAGAGAGATGTGTTTGACATTTTACTGTCTATTTTGGATTTGGACTCAAGCATGTAGTTCAAATTATGCATGTTCTGTGTTTTGATGAATTGGATCTTATGTTCATAAATGGCAAATCGTTAAATATCGGTAAACAATTCAATGTGAGCAAAGTGTATAAGTAAAAATAGCTTATTAGAATTATCTTACAAAGCAGAAAAGATGTCATAAAGTTTATTCTTAGTTTATGTAACTCATTCTTACTCATGTTTGCCAGTAGGAAAGATGCAGCAAGGAAGAGATGGAGAGAGAAAGCAAGGGAGGGAGAGAGGAAAGGAGGGATTAAACTGCTACTTTCCTCCCTGTTCACAAAACATGTGAGGAATATGCTGTGGTTTTCCTGATCTTATCCATTTTTCAGCATCTCCAGTGTGCAGTAGTTTATACTCTATTTTTTTCTAGGCTAATGGCAGTCATCAAGAACATTAGGTAAAACAACAAAAATTGTGGTGTACCTTAGGAACAAATTATCTATTGAATGTCATGAAGATAGATATTTCCAAATATGAATAGTTTAACTCATGAAAGATGCACAGCAGGAGTAGCAGCAAGTACTGTAGCCTGCTATTTTCTGTCATGCAAAAGCAATGTTGATATCAAGTTCACAGAAAGTTCAGGAGATCAAAAAGGTGTAACTCACTGAAGTCATCAATGCAGTTGGGAAGACCATAATCAATCAGAAACCCATGGTAACTTTTACCAGTACTTGATTGTTTCAGTTACTGCAGCTATTGGAAATAGAAGCTGGTTTAACACAATATTAAACAGTCCCTTATTTATATTCTAGTTGCTTGTCATAGATGTATATAGTCAGCTAACTCTAACAATCTTTTGGTCTTGAAAATGAAAACAAAGAAGCCATACAAATTAACTATAGGTCATACAAAGAAAACAATCATACTGAAGTTTTATTAGTGCTATGCCGAATCAACATTTGACTCAAACCTTTCTATTAACATCAGTACTTAAGAATCATGAATGTCTGATTCAGAGCTCAGAAAAGGCCCCTACTTAGATGTGAATGTTTACTTAAAGTGTACCAGCATAAACATTAAATACCAACACACATGTACTGTTATTACAAACAGATTAAATACGTGTAACATTTACCAACTGTTATTACTCTTAAACAGATTTGCATTCCTGTTCAAACATGTTTTGGTGTCCATTGCTGAAGGACATGTGGGACCTATCTGTCTCTTAACATTGCCCTTCTAGAGCTCGTCTCCTTGTAGGAGCACTCCTAAGATCTCAGGGGACAACACAGCCACGAGTAATGGTGTTGCAGCATACCAAGATCAAGTGTAAGGACTCAGAGGACTCATAGTGTCTGCGTGAATGACAAAGATACACGTTCTTATACATGTCATATATAAGGGCTCATTATCGCATAAGAATGGAGTCTTATTCAAGATCAATTATTCTTCAACAGTTAAATTATTTGAGTAAATATTTTGCATAGCAAGGTAGGCAAGCATGCTTGACAGTGCAGGAAGTACTCTGTGAGGAAATACCAATGCACGATATATTTTTTTTTTTCTTCCCTTGATCTTTAACCATAAGCACCCCAGTCAGATGTTTTGGTTCATGCTATTTATATTAAACTACTCCAGCAGGTGCAAATCTTGGCTCATATCCACCACAATTAGAGTTAGGATATAATTAAAAAGTTTACAAGGAGAGCCTTTCTGAAGCACCTGTGAAACACATTTAATCATTTCTTTAGCATTTGTTGCTTACCCTTACGCATTTTAACTGCTTGCGTCTGTTATCATTCTCCATAAGTAATCAATGACAAATTAGCAACCTTGTTCCTATTGGTACTTTGTTCACTTTGTTTTGAGACCTGTGACTGGGCAGAGGCAATTTGGATTCTCTTCTGTCTCTGAAAAATGGAGTGAGACATATAGCAGCTATTTAGTGATGTTGGTTTTCAGGGTTCCTTGGAACATGTGTTAAGAGGGTGGGTAAAGGGCTCACAGCTCCCCCTGCCAGAGAAGGTCCCATTACTTAGCATCAAAGAAACATCTAGTGTATGGCAAGTTGGAACAGGTGAGGTTCCCTCCTTATCTAGAACAATAACTTGTCCTTAAAGATGGCCTCATCATTAGCCAATCTTTCTTAATGAGTAAAAAATACTAGTAAATTTAAAAATATCTAAGAAAGGGCTGAATTTCCAAAACAGTAAAGGGAATGTTTTCTCATGTGCGGGGCCGAGCAATATTGCTCTGTAAATCTGTGACAAAGCCAGCATCTTTGTTGATGAACTATTTAAAATTTAAAGTGTTCCTCCTTTTGAGTGGCTACTTTCTGCTTTCCCTTTTTAGTCAGCTTCTCTCAGGAAGGCATTTGCAGCAAACTCAGCAGTCTGACAGAGCAGCCTCCAGGTAAACAGTCACTCACATATCTGATAGTCTGGGTTTTATTTAAATCAGATGGTTCCGGGCAGAAGGCCTGAGCAGCCTGCCCTCCCTCCTGCAGAGCACTCTCTACTGTTAACTCCAGAAACAGCCCCAGTAACAGGGCTGCACTGATGCTCTCCTCTAAACTCGTAGCTTATGCAGCTCCACGCAGAAAACAAGCCTGTAATTAAATTGTTCAAAATTTGAAGATCAGTGTGTTTTGCCATCCCTTCAGACCTAATTACTTGCCAAAACACACTGTGCACAGGGTGGGAATTAATATTAATTAGGAATCTTCTTGAACTGCAGATTGCAGCCATTATAGACAGAGGAAATGATTATGAGATTTATGCAACTCACATCTTTAAAAAAAATGTAATTACAACAACAAAGCCCTATCTCTCAGTATACATAAAGAGACTAGATATAGACATTTGTTACAGATTAATGTCAGCCTAAATTGACTGCATTCCACAGGATTCGTCCTAGTTTATACTACAGCAAGTGAGAGGAAAGGAAAGCCCTTTGTGTGCTTCCATGGAGTCACAAACTGATCAGTAATGTTGCCCATGGTGATTTTCTGCTGAAAACACCCTGGGTCAATCTAATGTGCTGTCTTGTGTGCCTCTGCTAGCACCCAACTCCTGCTTCCCAAGGTGTGTATAGACATGCCACATCCCTTCCAAGAGATAAGGCGTAACAAGGCCATGACACTCTGTTTTGTGTCAGATCAACTAGAGAAAATGTTTGGGGCAGTTTCCTGATTCCTAAGCAGCAGCAGAGTCCCAAAGAAGATAATGCCTCTTTTTTAGTTTTGAAGTGTGAAAGTCCAAGCTTTTGCTCCATAGGCATAAAGCACTACTGAACAACAGAGCAAACATTTCTCTAACGTAACACTAGATATCAGTAATCTAGACTATATTTGAAAGACCTAGAGACCACCCAATTTATTATACTGTTGACTAAGAAGAAAGCCTCCAGAGAGAGCTAACCACACGGTAACTCTAGATTCAGGAAGTATAACTACATTTTGGTAGAACGTGAGAAACTTTTAATCTAAAAGACACTAGAAGAGCACTCAAGAGATAGAACAGTGGAAAAATCATCCTGCTGTCTTCTGTTTTATAACTGCCAGAAGAGAGCAGGATGATAGGGTGTGCACAGACTTGTCCAATGTTGGAGACTGTGCTTTGATGATTGCAGGTTACAGCAGACATTTTTAATTGAGCTTTCCAATAGCAGCGTCAGTGACTGCCAAGAATGCTTAATTGGCCATACATATGTGAAAAAGAAGTGGCTTCTGCTGTCACTTCTAGTAGACTGTATGATTGGAAAAGTTTGTAAGGAATCAGTTACTGATAAAATATACATTGAATTGTTACCTTCTTTTTTGCTTTGAGACTGAAAGGAACAATTTCAAGAGCAAACTAAAATATCAGAATGTACGACATTCTTATATGACATAGAATATCAGAATGTATCAACAGATGAGGAAAAGGCTGAGGTACTCAGCAACTTTTTTTCCTCAGTCTTCACCAAAAACTGCTCTCATCACCCCTCCTGGGTCATGGGACAGCAAGATGGTGGTCGGGGGGGTAAACTCCCTCCCAGGGAGTTTAGTAGAGGAGGATCAAGTTCATGAACACCTGACGAACCTGAACATATATAAGTCCATGGGACCTGATGAGATGGAAGTTTGTGGATGACACCAATCTGAGTGGTTCAGTTGCCACACCAGAAGGACAGGATGTCATCCAGAGGGACCTGGACAGGCTGGGGAAGTGGGCCTGTGAGAACCTCATGAGGTTCAACAAGGCCAAGTGCAAGGTCCTGCACCTGGGTTGGGGCAATCCCTGTTTTCAGTACATGATGGGGATGATGTGCTTGACAGTATCCCTGCAGAGAAGGACTTGAGGGTGCTGGTCAATGAGAAGCTCAACATGAGCCAGCAATGTGCGCTCGCAGCCCAGAAGGCCAACCATATGCTGGGCTGCGTCAAAAGAAGTGTGTCCGGCAACTCAAGGGAAGTGATTCTGCCCCTCTACTCCTCTCTTGTGAGACGTCTTCTGGAGAACTGTGTACAGTTCTGGAATTCTCAACGTAAGTAGGATACGGAGTTGTTGGAACGTGTCCAGAGGAGGGCTACAAAAATGATCGAAGGGCTGGAGCATCGTCCCTATGAGGACAGGCTGAGAGAGTTGGGGTTGTTCAGCCTGGAGAAGAGAAGGCTCGGAGGAGATCTTATAGTGACCTTCCACTACCTGAAGGGGGCCTACAGGAAAGCTGGAGAGGGGCTATTCATAAAGGCTTGTGGGGATAAGACAAGGGGGAATGTGTATAAACTGGAGAGGGGCAGATTTAGACTGGACATTAGGAAGAATTTCTTCACCATGAGAATGGTGAGGCATTGGCAGAGGTTGCCCAGGGAGGTTGTGGCTGCCCCATCCCTGGAGGTGTTCAAGGCCAGGTTGGATGGGCGTTGGTCAGCCTGATCTAGTGGGATGTCCCTGCCCATGGCAGGGGGATTGGAACTGGATGATCTTTAAGGTCCCTTCCAACCCTGACTATACTATGATATTATGATACTGTGATGACTGAGCATGCACCTTTATGGAAAATATTTTAAAGAACAATATTAATAGTATCACAGTCCTAATTTATTTTGAAAGCTAATATAAAACAAATGTAAAAAATATATTGAACAGAAATATGAAAAGAATATTCACTGCCGTTGAGGTTCTCAGCTCTTGGAAAAGAGATGACGTTTGTTTGCAAATTTGAATGATTCATGTCTGTATATTTATGAATTGATTGCTACTGAACAGTTACCCATGTTTTATATTCACTTTTAAAAGCAAGAGTCAGATTTTCATTTTTGTTGCCATATGTCATTTTATTTCCAATGTATCTTTTTTATTGCAGGTCGTGCTGCTTTGTTCTTGGCAAATTTTCTTAAAGTGTATCTCAATTGCTTCTCACTGATGATCAGTATACAAAGATCTATATCCACCATTAAAAGTAATAGGAAGATTTTAGAATATCCATGATAAGCCAGTTAAGTGTGTTAGAATGCATGGTTCAAGAAGCTGGCAGTGAGTCTTGGTCAAATGTGTCCCACTCTGTCATATTTTGAAAGTCATGGCAGGAGACCGAATTAACAAAACAGGGAAAATATCAGGAGGCTGTACTTTATGATTTCAATAACTTGAAGAGAATAGAATGATAGTAAAATATTTTCAGTATTTGATCCTGATAATGAAAGGTGAGGCAAATATTTGTTTTATGAGTTTGCGGTATTCCTGGATTTGAAAATTCGGTGATGTTTGTATAATTCATCAAATAATAAAATCTGAAGTTTCAGGAGAATGAATATTGACTAGTGAAGACAGCAATGCCTTTCTAATGTGAACAAATCTAATCAATTTTGTAGGGGAATCCTGTATTCATGAACGTCTTATACATGAAGCTATGTTTTATCACAAAATAAAGCACCTCAAAACTGGTAATAGATATAAATAAGCATAAATAAGCTGCTCCTGGAACTGTGGTGTTTCTTGGGGTAAAAAAAAAAAATCCTTTTTATGCATCTTCTGCATTCATTTAAAAATTAAGGATACAAAGAGCAACAATAAATAGAACAGCAGTCTTGTAAAGAAACTGGCTGCTCTGGCCTTGGATTGATATATGCTTTTCTAGGTATAAAACTGCCTGAATGACCGAGCCCAAAGAGTTATGTTGAACAGAACTAAATCCAGTTGGTGGCCAGTCATAAGTGGTGCTCTCCGGGGCCCAGTGTTGGAGATGGTTCTGTTTAATATCAATGATCTGGATGAGGAGATTGAGTGCACCTACAGTAAGAATGCAAATGACATCAAGTTGGCAGGAATGTTAATCTGCTTGAGGGAGTGAAGGCTCTGCAGAGGGATCTAGACAGTCTGGATTGATGGGCCAAGGCCAAATATATGAGGTTCAATGAGGCCGAGAGCTGGGTTCTGCACTTGGGTCTCAACAATGCCATGCCATGCTACACACTTGGGGAAGTGGCTGGAAAGCTGCCCTGCAGAAAAGAACCTGAGGGTGCTGTCTAATAGACGGCTGAATATGAGCCAAAGGTGTGCCCTGGTGGCCAAGAAAGCCAATGATATCTTGGCTTGTATCAGAAGTAGAGTGGCCAGCAGGACCAGGAAAGTGATTGTGCCCCTGTACTTGGCACCTTGGATACTGTGTTCGGTTTTGGGCCCCTCGCTACAAGAAGGATGTTGAGGCTCTGGAGCATGTCCAGAGAAAAGCAACGAAGCTGGTGAAGGAGCTGAAGAACAAGTCTTACCAGAGTGGCTGAGGGAACTGGAGTTGTTTAGTGTGGAGAAAAAGAGGCTGAGGGGAAACCTTATCACTCTGTACAGCTGCCTGAAAGGAAGTTGTAGCAGGTTGGGTGTTGGTCTCTACTCCCAAGTAACAAATGATGGGATGAGAGGAAATTGCTTCAAGTTGTACCAGATGAAGTTTAGATTGGCTATTAGGAGAAATTTCTTCACTGAAAGTGTTGTCAAGCAGTGGAACAGGGTACCCAAGGAAGTGGTGGGATCACCATCCCTGGAGGTAATTCAAAGATGTGTAGACATGTCTTTTTGGGACATGGTTTAATGATGGGCTTGGCAGTGTTCGGTTAACAGTTAGACTCAATGATCTTAAAGGTCCCTTCCAACCTAAATCATTCTATGATTTTATACTTTGAAGATAGAAAGCAGCAAGCCTTATGAGCCATTTTCATTCAAAATTGCTGTTCCTGCAATGTTTAATTATTGACATTTTAATGTCCCCTGCAGTAGACCTCTTGATGGCTGAATTTACTAGCAAATATTTTTCAAACCTAGGGTCATTAACTAGAAAGCTTTCTTGAAAATAATCTGGCAGTTTACATCTTCAGGAGAAAGAAAAATCTTCACAGTTAAGACAAGTGGATGCAGATAAAATCCTGTAATGTCTTTACAGAATATTTGATAATAAAAGAGATTTTATTACTGTAAACACGTCCTTATTAACCAAGTATCTTTAACCAAGAATTTGGTTATGATTAATCTGTAATTTGTGATAATGTGGGTCTCAGCTGACTGTATTAAAAAGCAGTCACCTTACTAATGGAAAGTATTATTTTCTGTAGCTGAGTTAAAATTTTGACTGTTGATTTTAAAGGATATTTTGAGATTTTTTGGTTGTTGGTTTCATCCTCAAATGGGATAAGACAAAGGGGCTTGGTTCAGCTGTGTAAACCTACATGTCTAGTTCCAATGGAGATGCCATAGCAAATTCTGCTTACCCTTCAGGCACTGTGCCAGGACTATGTTTAAGTCTATATTGCCAAAATTTAGGCAAATGAATCGAGTCTCAAGTCCAGAATTTACATACCTTATTTGAAATATTCAAATGTATTTGTTTTAGTCATAGAAGGATGTTTCTTTTTAATGATTTCCTTGAGAAAAAGCTATGGAAATCAATATTTTTTTCTGCAAAACACTATAATACTGTTGATTTTCTATCAGAAATATTTGTCTAACTCGACTTACCTACAAATGATGATAGTGTATCACCATTCGTTAAAATCAATGATTATTCCATCAATTTATTTTTAGCTGTGCTTTGAAGTTTTGGGTTATGTGGTTGACTCTCTGGTAGAGGCTTTTCTTTTTGTCTTAGGTAGATACTTTCTGAGTCAGACTAGTAGCTGTTTTTTTGTCTGTCATCTGAAGAATAAGGTGCTGGTTTGAGGTCTGTTTCCTTCCTCAAAGTCTTTTTTAATGCAATGATCCTTGATGCAAGTGGCACTCAGGTTTCTTCTCTTTTGTCCTCCCCAAATATTTATGAGAAAAAAATTCTTTCTTGCCCTTAGTCCTCTGGCCAAGCTTCCTTTTGCTCTCAAACAGAAGACTTTCATCAGGGGAGCTGAAAATCGACTCTATTCCCTTTGCTCATGGGTTTTGGCAAGTAGCGGTCTGTCCAGTGAGGTAGGAGCAGTGGGCTGGAAACCCCCACAGAGAGAGGAAGAAAATGGGCTTTAACAGGAATAATTCTCAACCTCCTTTCCTTTCTGAAGAGATTAAAAAAAAAAAAAAAAAAAAGCCAATCCAAAACCTTAGGCTGTGTGCAATTGGATGTGAAAGTGTGAATATGCATGCAGTGGTAGGAAACAGGATGAATACTATCATCAATGGAGGAATTCATAGAAATAAAATCTGGCAGTTCTGACTGAAGTTAAAGGTGCCTGAAAAGGGATTTTCTATTTTATTTTGTTTCCAAAAACCTATCCAGAAAGCCTTTCAAAAAAAATGTTAGTATTTAAAATAAGGTAAAACCCTTAAAATCAGGCCATACCTATTGATCATCTCAGAAATCATGGGTATTTCAGCAAGTATTACACTGGAAAATACCATGTTTTTTTCTTTGCACCTACGATGGAGGGATGTTCACTGAATCCAGATCTAAATTATAGTATATTGGAGGTAAATATTTGATATTTTGATAATGAACCCCTAGCAATGCGTACTTAATTTAACCTTTTTTGTGTGCAGAAGCCTGTTGTTGTTTGAGCTAAATAAGAGTCAGTTTGTGACTAGCTCAGTTGCTTTAAGTAACTTCACTCTCTGAAAGCTAAACGCATGTTTTTGAGACAGAGTTCTTCTAAAAGTGATAACACAGGGCATTGGTATGAAAAAGGCCAATACTTATACTTGTCTCTGTAGTAACCAAAGCCGTCCTCAAGCTGGTGGAAGAAGGTCACACCTGCTAGGAGGGGCAGACAGGACAGGTGACCCTAAACTGACCAACAGGGTATTCTATTCCATATACATCATACTCATATAAAATTGAGAGACCATGAGGTTCGGCCACTCCCCCTTCTGCAATGGCTGACATTCAGTGTCTGTCTGATTGTTTCTGATCCTGGATCCATGTGTTCATGGATCCAGGTCCTGAGCTCAATTCCCTCCTAGCTGTGGACCCTTTCCCTCATGTCTGCTCTATGGCATTTGTGGTAACATATATCGAGGGGTGAGGTGGAGATGTGATCTCATATATTTTATTAGTTTATAGTTATTTTCATCATCATTATTGCTTCATTAAAGCTGTAGTTTTAGTTTCCAACCCACAAGTCTCTTTTTTTCTTATTTCCCTTTCCCTGGAGGCGAAGGGGTAAAGGATTTTGAGTCTAACTGTACAGTTTTAGCTGCTGAAGTTAGCCAGACCAGGGCTAAACTGTGACAAAGCCATTGCCAAAAAAATGCACTGCATTGTCATCTTAATATCTGATATAAAAACTCTTTTTGCCATACATATAATAAACTGAAAAAAAAATGTTTGCCATAAGCGTGTTGACCATTGGCACAAAGTAGAAACAGAATACTGACATAGGTGTCTTGATTTTCTGTGAAAAAATCTTATATAAGATGTAATGGTAAAGAATCTCGGGAGCAAAATTGCAAGTTAATGCTAGTTTAATGAGGAAGTCCATAAAAAATGTAAATAGGTTATTTGCCAGCCTGTAGTCAACAGTACCTAAGTTTTCAAATAATGAAATGAACCTTGAAATGTTACAGAAAGTTACTTTTCCTAGTTGGAAATAAATTAAGATGACTTCATGAACAGAGACCAGATGATCAAACACGCCAAGTGCAGCTGAAGACTGTGTTATAAGAGGTCATCACTGTCCATGGCTTGCGTACTGACGTAGGGAAATGAGGACAGTCAGTGAAATTTTTTAAGAGTTCATTGCAACCACTGTACATTTCACCAGGATGTCAAAGTGGTTCATATCTTTTGTTTCTTTGACTAGAAAGGATTCTAAAATCACAATATTTGTAGAATAGTTTCTTTATCAATGGATTAGAAAAGAGAAATCAAAGCGGCAATGAGAAAACTGCATAATAGCCCAAAGATGAAAAATATTATCCTTCTCTGGCAATATGGAAGTTGATTGGGGAACATCAGTAATTGTTTTGCCAGCATTAAAGACCTTCCAGTCATCTGTTGAGTCTGAAAGATCTACTTAGTAATTATCGCTTTTCTCTGATATCAGCTGTATCTCATAAAACTAAGGGATTCAGCTTTCATGCAAACATTTTCATTCCCTTTTAATCTGTCTCTTTTCAATTCTGTTTCTTATTTGTTTACTAAAATGATTTAGTTAAGATGTCAATAGGCAGTCAGATGGAATGTTTTCCGGATGGTGCATTTTTCAGTTTATTCAATTTGGCCATATAAAAAGTTATTTCATTGCAGCTTTAAGTCTTAGATCTGTTAAAATTAAGATTTGCATTTTCTGTAGCATCATAAAACTTCTTTTCTTTTCCTTAATCGTTTTACCAGTCAAGCCCAGGAAGTTCTTAACAATCATTAATCTCTGGGTTAGAATTTGTCTTTGATAAATGAGTTCAGATGCATAAAGAGCCAAGCAAACAAACCTTTCTGCAAGATCCAAGGAATCGGTAGTATGTTGTTGTATGTCCAGCACAGACAGCCCACAAGGCAGACAAGGGTTGCAATGAGGTATGTAAAAAAGAGAGATTATCCAAAAAATTAAAATAACTTTTTAGGGTGGCAGTATTTCCTTTGAACCCATCATCTGAAGGACAAAGCAGTAAAAGCGGGAAAAGATGATCAGAAGGAAAAATACAGTGTTTTGTTTTTTAGCAGTGAACTAGAGGTGGTCTGGTAGACTAGAAGGAAAAAGCCTAGTGAAAGAAGTTGAGAGAAGGAGAAATGGACAATAAAGGGAAAACAATGCTTTGAAGTAATGAAATTGCACTGAAAATGGACTTGTTACAGATCCCTCCAGCACACACGAACGCCCACATACCCAACTCTTTGGGAAGTTAAAATCAAATAACTTCTAATATAGCAGTTATAGGAGGAAATAGAAAAAACAGCTGCAGAGCACTGCGCAGTCACTGCTCACAGCAGAGTCCTGCTGGCCCTTTCATATGCTCTGCATTCCTCTGGGTTCACTTTGAGAACCAACACTTTAATTCTGCTCCAAATAGATGTGCTGAGCAAAGCCAAAACATTAGCAGGAGACAAGCACAGCAAGCAGCTGCATTGCTCAAACCACATAGGCTGGGCTACTGCAGCACTCAGCATCCTCCCTTACCATTCTGCTCAAGTGGTAAAGATTGAAGGGGAGAGTTCTTTACTTTAAGGAAGAAACTATATTTTTTTGTTCATAAAGAAGGTGCTGGTTAAATATATGTGGCTTAGTTTGCATCTGTATTATTCTGAGACCTTATAAAAAGCTCACAGATATTAATGGAACAATTTTAATTAATTTCATTGAATTTCTGATTGTGTTTTAAACATCTTTGTTCTCAGCCTGTTCACTGTTTCACATGAACAATGCATTTTTATAGATGTGGCTGGGCATGCTTGGGCTTTTCTGAAAATGCTAGTAATATTTTTTCCCTCTGGCACTATAATGTTTGTGCCTTGACCATCTCTAATAAACATACAACAGGTTTTTGTGTGTTTCGCTAGTGTAGAATTTGCCATTGGTCAGAATAAAATGCATACAGTCAAAGTGAATAAGATTTCTAGACCTGACTGATACACAAACCAAACTTCAGAAATCTCAAAGAATAATGTAACAATTTCATAATAAGATTGATGAAGGTGCACTGGTGTATTCTAAGATAGATGCAAAGAGTTTAGGTTCCTGATCATAGTGTATGATAGAAACGCTTCTCATATTTTATCAGATTCCAAGGATTGATTAATGTGCTCTAATAATTTTAGCTTCCCTGTTGAGTATGGCTCCTGAAAGTATGCACTTTACAAATAAAAACAAATGCATGAAAGTATTTTCCATCTTTGTGACTATGATAAATGATGCATTAACTATACCGATGCTGTATTATTCTGGTCATTTAGCAAAAACACTGTGGTGCTAATTCATGCTTAGTGGTCCAGAATGAGGCCCAAAGAAGCGTATTTACTCAGACATTATTAAGTGTGCTGTGGATTAAAAGAATACATGCTACAGGTCTTTAAGTTAAGAAGGGAATCTATCGTGTTTCTGGCTCAGTCTATGACTTTATAAGCATAATTTTAAAAGTTATAATCAGATGTATTTTTTTCACTGTTCTATTAGCTAAACCAGATCACTCTCATCATCCTGTTTGTCAGAAAAAGCAGGGAGGGAATTGGCATGCAACCCCCCAGATCTCCAGCACAGACAGTTAGGTCTATGCAGCTGATGAGGACGTATTAGTCACATCTGTGTGGATTGAGGCAGATGGTCATACTAAATGTACCTGCTCTCTTGAGTGTTTTACAGGGGCTATTTCCTGTTCAAAGCTATTTACATAAACTTATGATTCACCATGCCCAAACAGTAAGCCTCAGTAATGGTGATGGTTCATGCTTTCTATGTAAACACTGCATGGGATTCAACGTCTTGTTCTTTATATGATACAGACTGCTAGAGGCACCCCAGCAAAAAGGTCATTACGTGTGACCTAGAAATTCCTAATATGCCCACCAGATGGCAAACCCCCAGTAAATCCTACTGCAATTTATGGACAAAATTTTGAAACTTGTTCTCTTTGCCAGCTCATGTTGTTAGATGTAAATGTTTTTGTAGCTTCCATCACCTACACAGTGTGTCAGGAGGCACATTTAATCAAATAAATTCTAGGCCAAATTGATTTTTTTACAAGAAGATGTAAGCCAAGATCTGTAAATGTCTAACACTGGATTTTGTTATTTTTTTTCCACATGAGGTATTTGTAGTTTGCACTGAATGAAATCTTGTCTTCACAAGGTTCTGGATTGGGTTGTCAACATTGGATTGAGTTTCAGTCTGTTAATTTAATTTAATTCAGAGCCACAGGTACAAATTAAACTTCATTAACAACAATTCATCTGTTGATTCCCCCATCTCAACTCCTATCCTTGCTGGAGACATAATGTTTGGGTTTTTTTTCCTGTGAACTAAGAATACTGTGTTTTCCAGACACTGAGCAGGTAAAGATGTTCAGTAAGAGCAATATGAGTGCTGCAGAACGTCTTGAACACTGGAACATGTCTGTATAAATTTTAATTTTAAAAACACTTCTTTATTTGAGCCTTTTTATATGCTTGAATATTTCTGTGGATCTCAGCGTAAAAACTGATTTGCATCAAGTAAGTCTCATGTGTATTTAAAGGATTAGGGCCATAGAGAATAACCCAAATCAGCGCATCATTTTTAATTACTCTCTGCTGTATAAATAAGCCCTCACTAGTCATCATTGAAGTAAATGAAGTAAAACATTATTTAAAGTAAAAATCTCAAATACTCTTGCTGCACTGGAGTTATTTTTCAGTTAAAGAAATATTTGAGCCATTAAAGTGAAAGACAAATACGATATAGATATTATAAATGCACAGTATTAGTCTCCAAAATACTTGCAGAAATTGAAAGCTCCCTTTCAACTCCAGTGGTGTAAAAGATGTTGTATTATCAGCTTAGAAAATTGCTTATAAATTTCCTTCAAATATAACTTAGGCTTGGGTTTCTTTTCTGTTGTGGCAATTCAAATAGATATTGCAGTTGAACATAGTATATGTGCTCTCCTATAAAAATTATGCCATGCCCCAATTTTCTGATAAAATTCTTTCTCTCTGTCCCATCACCCTCCCCTAAACACACATGCATGTGGTACAGTCATGACAATTCACAGCATGGCCTTCCGTACCCAAATCTCTTTCTAGTGTGAGGAAAAGGCATTATCACATATGACAGAGATACCTCTTCAAGCCATGCTGCTGCATATCCTACTATATATATGCTTTTCATATATACTTTTTTGAGTGAATGTATCTATTTCCCTGTATTTCTCTACTGAACTCTTCTTTTCATTGAGGGCAAAAATATTAGACCCACTAGAAACTATCTCCACTTAGAAATCTATTCTCCATCTGGGAAGCCCAAGGCAGTTAAAAGGAACCTTACAATATCCCTGGAAATTCAACTCATGTTGCTCCATATTTCTTTAAAGCTTTCTAAGAATATGTCTTTTCTAACTGACCAAGGAACTACCAGAACTAAAATATTTAATCTGATCCCTCATTACAAAGACTTAAAAAGTGCAGATTTGAAACTTACCAGGTTTAAGCCCTGTAAAGCCACAGATTGGAAGGAGCTCCTAGATATTATTTGTTTCAAAGCGAAGCCACCATCAAAGATGGATCAGCTTGTCCAGCTAAGTTTTGAAAGACTCCAAGGATGGAGATTCTCCACGGCAGTTAAGGTCTATGGATACAAAGAACACAAGGTTATAGAGAGAAATAATATCTTTCATTAGACAAGCACACATGGCTGGAATAAACAGAAAATTTTCTATTACATAAACTTCTTCAGAACTACATGGATAAGTTGGCATTTCAAGTCAGTCTAGCACTCATAATTATATCAAAGCCATCATTAGCCACTTTAAAAACAACTGTTGCCTAGAAATGAAAATTAACCTTGCAAGGATCAAAGCAAGGTGCTGTTTAGACCTTGAGAAGCTTGCCATGCTACCAGAAGGATGGTCATGAACGGCTTTGGAGACCAGTATTTTCAACAGTTACATGATACAAAGGACAAGAGTTTCAGTACTAAAGAACTGCTATCTCTTGTATCCCAGCAGTTTCCCTTTGAGGACAGTAATTCTTCAGTACCTCTCCTGGGCACTTTCTTCTGTCAGTAATATCCTCTTAGTTGCCATCACATGGAGGACTGAAGTCCAAAGGGAATCTCTTTGTAAAATTAACGGAATGATGGCCTATTGCACAGGAAATCCCAGAGCACATACAAGTAGGGTCTACATTCAGTGCAGCACTGTGAATGGCCTCAATCATTAGCATTCAAGTGGCTATTCCTTAATCTTACCACTTTACTGCACTATTCTGCATCATTACTGTAATACTGTAATGAGGCATGCTACTATCCTATGGAATTTAGACTGTACTAAGAAGTGCAGAGTCCTGCAGCAAGGGAACAGACTTTCTGAATTGCACCAAAGTCTATAGTCAGGCTGTCTTACTAAATAATTTCTTACTGGTAGTGCTGACACGCTAAACTATAATTATAAATACCCCTCAAATGCTGTGATTTCTAAATTGGCTATTTCCTTTTCTGGAAAGAGAAGTTGCTGGTTTACAGAAGACAGATTTCGAAAAATTAATCACTTAAAATCAAAACTCCTCCAAACTACGTATTAACATATGTTCAGGGCAATTTAATCAAGAATAAAACAATTAGATGTTTCTTAATAGAATGTGAGTGCTGGCAAAAAGACTCAGTTAGGGAGTCAGACTGATACAAGGTGGGACTCTTGTTCTTCTTCAGGAGTTCTGAGGCAGTAGGATGACTGGTGTGGAAAGCTGTGGCTACCCAAGGTTGCAGAGTAAGTTGTAATGTGAGATTCCATGCTGAAAGGAACATGATCAACCCAAAGCATTAGGATGTTTAACATCTTTTGGGAAGGTAGGAAGGATAATAATGCTGTCATTTTCCCATGCTTTGTTTTAACTTTTTGATTTATTTATCAGACGGCATGCGTACAGGAGCCAGCTGGATCAGGGCTCCAAGCTGTAAACTCTTGCTTTCCTAATGTATTTCCATGTGCCGAGGTAAAAGCTTAGTCTCAGCCACTGCCTTTAAAAGTTGGTTTCATCTGATTAAGTGCAGGTGTCTGTGGATTCTCAAGCAGTCCTGGGCTCTTCTCTCAGTCAATGGGCAGAATCAGCTGCTCTTAGGGTATGGTTTATCTCATTCTAAAATAGACACCTACATTTGTTCCAATAGATTTCCCTCTACTGGCAAGAAATTGGACTTTAAGATGACACAGACATAGATGTCTATGTCATAGAAGTCTTAAGTTAAAATAACTGAATCCCCTCAAGTGGTTTTTTTTCATACACTTATTAATGCAAATGATACCTGTTTTGGATATGGTTTAACAGTCCGTATCAGGACTAGAAGTCAGTAGTTTTATCCCAATGCAGAACAATTATGCAATCTTATTCAGGCTGATGGTGTCTACCTCAGCATGAAAAGAAGAAGAACCTAGTTTCTAATGAAATTCAAGGTTAAAGGTCCTAGCTGCAAATTAAAAAATAAAGACAAACTGATATGTGCCTTTCAAAACATATTTTAAGACCTATTTCAGGTAGAAAAAAATTACTTTGATGCTGCTCCAGTGGATGAAGCAATATTCCTCCAGTGAAGATTGAACAGAATGGATTATCTCCTCCACATGTAAAATTTTTTTTCAGGATATCAGTGTTAAAATTTTCACTAATATTTTCTTTTGTCGGAAACATAAGGTTGCTCAAAAGGAATTCAGATTAGAGATCTGAATCTGGAGCTTGCAGGTGAGTGCCCTGATCCTGGGGCTCTGCTTATTATGTGACAAACCTTTCTTATTTGATCAGGAGAAGTTATAAAACATTTCATGTTTCTTCCTCTTGGAAAACAGTGGAAAATTTTTGAAACCTGAATATTTCTGTTAAAACAATGTATCTTTCCCAGCTAGCTCCAGTTTAAATGTATTGTCTATTATTGTTATAATTTATTCACAATCCAATGTCAAAGACTGATGTCACTGAGAGTTGGCAATCTGTCACGCTCATCCTAGAGTCAGACGGATTTATTTAGGTCAAGATATTATTGCAAAACAGAGGATATCTTCCAGAGAATAACTTTTCTCAGGTACTGCATGGAGATAAGAACTTCTAATCCACTTAAATGATATTGGTCTGGTTTCACGCAGGGTCCATATGGTGCCTGTGACAGCAAATACTATTTTGCTTTGATTTTTCTTTTCTATTCTTTTTCCAATCCATTCTCATGGCTTGATATTCAAAGGTTTTTCACCTACATTCTTTACTTCATATCAGTCACATGGGCAAACAATACCAGTGGTAATTCTTATGAGGCAGCATGTTGTGTACTTTCTTGGAGGCTTATTAGTTGAGAAGTGGTTTCCTAAGGAATGCCCTCAAAATAGTTTTCTATTACAGTTTTGGTTTGTACTCTCTGATGACTGCTTCTAACCCTTATGGAAGTCTGTTGGCCATGCCAATCTCAGGGAAGGGCAACGGTTAATTTCCTTAATTATGCTTTGTACCAGCACCAAACACTGGCTCAGAATGTGCACCACATCTGCAATGATGATGATCAATAATTACTCAATTATTACTACATAATTACTAATTATTACATAATCACTAATGATTACTAATTAGTAGTAATTACTACATAATTACTAAATTATGTAACTTACAATAACTGGAATTAATGTAGTGTAATCCACTGCAATTTTCATTAACAAATTCAGGTGGGCATAGAAATCATAGAAAACAAAGGTGAAATATCAGCCCACATAGAGATCATCTAGTCTGTCCCCTGCCAAAGGCAGAAACTCTTGTATCTATACCATTCCTAAATCCATCACAGAGACGAAGAACAGAGATGAAGAAAAGTCACTTGGCAGTGACTTTTTATAAAATCAGAAAATCATTGTCTTGTCTCCCCTCAGTCTTCTCCAAGTAGTGCAAGCCGCTGAAATTTCCCATAGGTTGCATTTTTTACATCTCCAGTTATTCTTGCAGCTCTCCTGTGAAATATCTCCCATATCTCAACATATATGTTGAAATACAGAGTCTAAAAATTAATGCTCTTAACCTTACAGAAGAGGAAGGGCTCTCTCCTTTTTCTTGCAGATGGTGTTAAATGCCCCAATGCGACATCATGCAAAGTGGTGGTTGTCCCTCCTGTCCCAAAGAACTGCCTGTTCACCAGGTGAATCCCATCCTGTACTTCTGCTGCGAAGTTTCAAAGCCTATCCTAGACCAAGAACACCACATTACAAAATCCCACTTGATATGTGTGTTAGTTCTGAGAATGGGCCTTTGATAATTATTCCTCATAAATGAGTACATAGCCAGTGTTACATCCAGTCTACAAGAAGGTAACCTCGCCCATGTCTCCCTACCTTTCACATGAGGATATCGTGTGAGGTGGTTTGAGGAATGAGTCAAGGCATACATGATTCGGTACTACTATGATTGTCTCATACTGCCAATCATGCTGTCACAAAAGAGAATCATAGCAGTCTGACATGATTTACCCATCTCCTTATTATCCTATGGCTTCTTACAGATAATTTTATTTTTGTTCCAGATTTTTTTTAAAACTTGAGCTATATTTGTCTCACAGTATCTTATGCTTTCCTCACTCCCTAAAATGTTCAGAAATAATCTCAAATGGCTTTGAGATTGTTTCAGTCATTTCTTTAACTAATTTGAATGAAATCCATCAGGGCCTGCAGTTATGAGAAATTTAACTTGTCAAAATGCAGCTTTACTTGCTCTTCTCCTGTTCTGTACTGATGTTTTATTTCTCAGTGATATTGAACACTCTAGATATTTGACCTTTTAAGTGAAGGCTGATGTGGAACAGAAGTATCTATGCCTTTTGATGCCATTTGTCAATGAGGTTGCATTTCACATTTACAAGAGAAATGTTGTAAAGGAGCACAATTTTAATGAAGATTATCTCATAAACCATTAGTATTTCAAGGAGAGTTGGATTACAAGTGCCTTGTATTTAAAGTAACTTGTAGCTTGAATGTAATAAGATTGTGTGAGAATTTTGGCCCAATTATTCAGTTGTAATAAAAGAAATTAAAACAGTGCTTTTTAAAATTTAAGATTACTACTCATCCTTTATTCAGAAATTGCTGATAGAGCTTCCTTCTGAGTGAGTGAAAGTGCTTATATGGGCTACAGGTCAAGAAAAACAATTAAAGAATGTTTTAAATGTCTAATTTATTCACTCTATACCTTAAAAAATGTTAGCTTGTGCATTTACATTCATTAATACTTGAAAAGTTAACTAAAAATGCATACAAAGACTGCATTTAGCACATATCTGTCTATAAAGTTTATTTCATTAGCATATCAATGATAATATTTTTAGGAGTATTACAATTAAAATACATTCATTCACCGATAATCAAAAAATAAACCACATTTATTGGTTAAATGCCTCAATAAAATTAAAAGATGCCATTTCACTTATTTAAAACTTTTTCTACAAAGCTGTTCCAAAAAAAGAGTCAAATGATGGAATTCTATTAGGAAGCAACTGATTTCATTCTAAAGGTAGAATACACGAGTCTAAAGAAGCACAAGTTTTTAAGACAGGAACATATAAGGGAGTTTTTCCAAACTTAGGAATCTGTTACATTAGATTATTTTTCTAGTGTAACATTGAAATCTCCCTTCAAAGGCTGTCTTTGTTTTGAATAGGTCTCCATTATATACTAACCATTAAAAAAATCCACACAACAAAGAATTACAAGAGAAAAAAAGTCACTTTGCTTTCTGGGATACTAACTGACGTAGCTGAAAAAGGTAACTCATATGTTAAATAATACTTTTTTTCCTTTATCTTCTATTTTTCTTTTTTTGGTAGGTTTTACATAAGGTCTTTATCTCTAAAAAAAAAATTAGTTTTGCCTTCTGTCTATGTCAGCAATGCTATCTAGATTCTTCTTCTAAGGTACATATTTAGCTTCATGGGGGTCCTAAGAAAATAAAGGAAGCTCTTACTAGCCTGTGGTATTATGCATTCCAGGAGCCTCCTGTGCAGTTTTTTTATACCCAGCAGCTCCCACAGAGTCAATTTAAATATTGAGCCTGTTCAATCTATGAGGCATGTGGGTGATTCCTGTTAATGCTAACGTGAGCTATTCATGCATCAGAGAAACACATCTTTGTGTTTTTAACTTTCCATTTGCTTTCCCTCTCCAGGAAGTTTGGAAGGATTCTGCCTGTGTGGAAAACTTGACACTGACTGAGTATGTATTTTCTGTGTTTAGAAATATTTTTTTTTACTAATTTCTTTTTTCTACGGGGCAGTTGTGTCAGCCTGTACCCTTGCCTTCTTTCGTCTTTTAGCAAGATTAATTGTAAATGGATTAGGCTGCATTCCAATTAGATTATGTTGTAGCCTAATTGAGACTCTGTTTCAACAACTCCTAGAGAAAGTGAATGAATGGTAGAAGAAGGAGGAGAAGGAGAAGGAAAAGGGGAGGGAGAAGAAGGAGAAGGACAAGGAGGAGGAGGACAAGGAGGAGGAGGAGGAGGAGAAGGAGGAGAAAGAGAAAAATGATGATGATGATAATAATAATAATAAGAAGAAGTAGAAGAAGAAAATACTCAGGACCAGAGACCAGAGCTGTACCTTAGCTGTAACTTTCCCTACATTCCTTCTGGTGTACTCTCCAGTGGACCAATACCAGATCACTTTTTGCCTGTTCACCATCTGAGTGTAGGTGCTTGCTGCCTAACAGCTCAGCTTTAGCAGGAATAGTAATGGAGCTCTACAGACATGTGCTCAGGGTGGACTCAGTGTCTTAGCCCTTCTCTCCCATTTTGTGGGGAAGTGCAACACCACCAATATGCAGAACCTGGGAGGCACAGCCACAACCTGCCCTTTTGCAAAAGATGGCAATAGAGACATTTAGAAAAACATGAATTTTACAATGTGTATGCAAAGAAGTTAGGCCTTCGTTCAGCTTTCTTTCTATGTCACTCCATGCCATGTGTTCCCTGTCTAGAAACATAAGCTGTGCATAAAAACATATTCTGAAATGACACCAGGTAAAACAAAATGAAATTCCCTGAAGGTATAGCATCAAATTCAGGAATGCACCTGAACATCTGCCAGTATCTGTCTTTCACTTATTTGACGTCTATGCAAATCAAAGTTTGAGTCCAGAGCACTGCATTAGCATTAGAAATTCCTAGGGAAACCACAGTTCATAAATCCAATGTTTAACTAGTCAGTGGAATGAGGTGTTCCCTGTAAGGCAAGTTTGATCCAAGTGTTTCTGAGGATAAAGAACACACCTCAGGAACAGACAGACCAGTGGCTTTAATGCATCTTTTTTGTCTGATTTGGTTAGTCTAACCTTAGCTTTCAG
The DNA here is from genome assembly GCF_017976375.1 of Cuculus canorus. Taxonomy (NCBI): domain Eukaryota; kingdom Metazoa; phylum Chordata; class Aves; order Cuculiformes; family Cuculidae; genus Cuculus; species Cuculus canorus. The sequence continues at coordinate 11,706,652 of NC_071404.1, read as the reverse complement.
CCTACACATCTTGTTATGTTTCCGTCTGCTGGAGTGAAAGACAGTCTATTATGAGATTTCTGTTCTCAGGTCAGTACTTAAAAACTTGCATGAAGTCAGCCCCTTAATGTTTTCTGCATAAATCTAACCTAGTGGAGCTCTTTGATTATGTCAGTATAAAGAATAATTTTCAATCTTTTCACCCTTCCCATATGCCTTCTCTGTACTGTCTGCTGTTTAATAAAAATGTTCTCAAAATAACCTTGTTTTCACATCCATGGTGTCCCACTAGTGTACTTCTTAGTCTAAAATTCACACTTAGTTGTTAGGTATTTGCCAATGAGAGGCAATATGAAAGGTAACACCATGAATTCATCTTCATGTCTCTATCTGCCATGACACCCAAGTCTTCTTCAGCCATGGTGGACACAGTCAGCATTCCACTTCCTGTGATCTTAGTGCCAGACTTGCTGTGGGGCATGTAATCTTCATGGCTTATTACTCTCCCACTTCTATATAATGTCAGTTCTTTCAGTAGGTTGTAAATAAAAATGCTAAATAGCATCATAAGAAGCTTGACCTGAGCGGGCAATGTGCACTCGCAGCCAGGAAGGCCAACCGTATCCTGGGCTGCAGCAAGAGCAGCGTGGCCAGCAGGGTGAGGGAGGGGATTCTGCCCCTCTATTTCTCTCTTGTGAGACGTCATCTGGAATACTGTGTCCAGTTCTGGAATCCTCAACATAAGAAGGATATGGAGCTGTTGGAATGGGTCCAGAGGAGGGCTACAAAGATGATTGGAGGGCCGGAGCACCTTTCCTATGAGGACAGGCCGAAAGAGTTGGGGTTGTTCAGCCTGGAGAAGAGAAGGCTTGGAGGAGATCTTATAGTGACCTTCCACTACCTGAAGGGAGCCTACAGGAAAGCTGGAGAGGGGCTATTCATCAAGGCTTGTGGGGATAGGACGAGGGGGAATGGGTATAAACTGGAGAGGGGCAGATTTAGACTGGACATTAGGAAGAATTTCTTCACCATGAGAATGGTGAGGCATTGGCACAGGTTGCCCAGGGAGGTTGTGGCTGCCCCATCCTTGGAGGTGTTCAAGGCCAGGTTGGATGGGGCCTTGGGCAGCCTGATCTAGTGGGATGTCTCTGCCCATGGCAGGGGGGTTGGAACTGGATGATCCTTAAGGTCCCTTCCAAACCTGACTTTTCTATGATTCTGTGATTCTGTGGTCATGGTCATTGGCCAATTTTATTTAGAGGTCTAAGCATTGTTTTCAATTCAGGTTTGAAAAGTACCTGATTAAATTGCATGTTGCTTATTTGCAATATTATTGTTTCTGATGAAAATGTGGTCTGAAATTGTAGAAGGCTCTGTGCCTGCATCAGTGCTGTTCCTTTTTCAACCAAATCTATGACCTCATTGAATGAATGTGTCAAGTTAACTAGCATGACCTGTAGTAAATGAATGCTTGGCAGTGTGAAATAATCTTCCATCCTTGCTTTGGCTATTCTTTAGAGCTGAAAGGTCCAGTGGGACCACCAGATTGCCTACCTTACCTTTTCCAGTTTTTCTTGTAGCATTAATTTCCTTTCAATTTTCTGAAACTAGCTTACTGTTCCAAGTTTTATTGAAAATCAGTGTTAAGGATCCAGAGAGCTACTCAAAGAGCATTCTAAAACTGTCTGATGCAAGGTATCCAGACCTGCTGATTTAAAAATATCTAACTTCAATAGCTGCTTTTTTAATATTTCTTTGAGTCACCATCAGAATAGATATGCCATCATTGTCATCATAATCACTAGAAGATGTGCTGCCATCACAGCATATTGACTCTGCTTCAAAGCCCAAAAGAGAAACACGTAGAGAATCTTGTCTTTTCTGCCCTATTGTAGATAGTTCCATCGACATCATCCACCATTTAACACCCCTCACTTCCTTACATATTCTTTTGTTCCAAAGTTACTCCCAGAATCTTATTTTTATCCTGAACTTTGCTGACCACATAGTTTTCTTTGTGCTTTTGCCAGTTTGTATGCTTTTATGTCCTAATTTATATTCTTAAATCTCTATTTCTTCTTTCATTCCTTTATGATATATGTAAAGCATGTGGTACACTATTTGACTTTGTTGTTATTACAATGATCTCCTTTTACTGCCTAGGTCTGATTTTTTAGCTGGGGTAATTTCATTTTCACCCTCAGGGTTCTCATTTTTTAAGTTTATTTTTGTTCATGCTTTTCTTTTGGGATTTTTCACTTCGAATTGATAAGGCCAAATCTATTCTCGGCTTTTTGACACTGTGAAATTGCTCATGTAAAGCACAGAGGTCACAGATGCAGAGCACATGTGATCAAGTCATGATCCCTTGAAGTTATACCTACGTAGAACAATGCAGCACAAGGCTGATTGTGTGGTGATTGAATGTTATCTTTTTTTTTTTGCAACAGCTGTGTTCTAAACAGCAACAACTGCAAGACTTCAGCAGTCATTGTCAAATATTCTGGCAAGGTGCAGAACAAGGTAGCTCAGGTGCAATTGCTTTGCAAATATTGATGAGTGAGGGCGTAACACTGAAGTTGCTCTTCTGATATCATTTACCAACTGCAAAGGCTCAAGAGGAACATCGGGCACACAACATGTGCGTACACAGCCAACATCTCAATTATTGTTTATATACATTGTAGTGGGCTGGAACTAGACATTATTAGCATAACCACTAATGTGCTCACGCTCCACTGCTGGGCACCAAATGAGACTGTGCTAACCAACCAGTTGTCAATATATTGTTCTTTGAAAAGGGAGGGTCCTTGATCCTGCTATGTCTCTATTTTTCCTGAATATTGGATGATTTCTCTTGTTTGCTTTGAACTATTACTAATAGATGTCAAATACACAGTCTTACCTCCCTTTTTCGACTGCCTCATTTTGCATGGTTCCATGATCTATATGCATTCCCTCTCATCAAGCAAGGTGAGAGCTCATCGTTAACTCCTTTCAGTGAGGCTGGACTGGAGCAGGATGCAGCCTACTCCTCTGAGTATGAGAGCTGAGACAATCTTCCTAAGTGCACAGAGTCCACTGTTCTCCCACGCTTTCCCACCTGAGAAACTCAGTGAGGCTCTGGGAAACCTGCTTCAGAGAACAGAAGATACCCCCAATCTGCTGATCAGCAGCTCCTGACCTTAGTGAGAGACAGAAGATAACAGCTTTGTTGAGTTATGAACTCTGTGACAAGCAAAATATCATGACTCAGTAGCATCTCTCTGGAAAGAGGAGCTGGGAGCTGAAAGTCTACAAAAGCACTGTCCTCCCACCTCCACACCCACTCACACACCGAGGGCTGCCTGCAGCTGCCTTAGCACCGCGCAGCCGCACTGAGAGGTGTCAACCCAACAGACCATGAAAACACGATCTTTCTGGCTTCACGTCCTAAGCCAAACTCCACAGGGCAATGTTCACAACTCCCACAGCTTTGGACTGTGTGATCAATTCCTCTCCGGCTGTCAAGAAGGCATCTAATATAGAAGTCTCTTGTGGCAGAGATGACATTTTGGACTTAAGGATTATCTTCTATAGAATTTAGACATCTGAGGGTATTTGGCAGAATGAGACTGTCAGCACATATTGAAGAGGCTGAAGTTTCCCATGATAACAGACCTTTTTGCTTGCGCTTTGTAGGTAAATACTTACAAAGCCCATCAGCTTGTCCTCAAGTCTTTGGTCTATGGCACTGTCAGGATATTGGCTTGTAAAAATTGATTAAATATTTGCTTCCAAGCTGGCAGTCATTCAAACAGGCAATATCATTTTGACATAGAATAACACTTTAACTCCCTCTTAGTTCACTCATCCCTTCCTAAACAGGTAATAGGAGGAGACCTTAACATTCCAGTCATGCCAATCTTCTCACCAGACTTCATTCCTCTCTGCAAGGCTGAATTTATGCTCATGAATGCATTCCAATTCCTGTTATTACACAGGTCACTAGCACTGGTGTATAGGAAATTAGCACATTTCTCTCCTCATATCCCTGGGTGCTTTGATTAATTTTGTTCTTGATATCTTGATTTTATGCTAAATTAGTGCTTATTTATCTCTTCCTGTTTTATTAATTGAATACCTTCCTAATTACACTCTCTGTCTACACCCTTAAGCAGTGAGTCACAGGTTACCTAAAAAGTTCACTTACACCTAAAGAGAGACTAGTCTTACACAAAATCTATCTTCCACAGAAATTCTCTATTTAACTCATTTTTCCCCCCTGCAGTTCACTTCCACTGCCTTATATACTGCTTCTTGCAGAGTCCAGCAAAAGCTGGTCCTTGGATATTCAGTATTCCTGTAGGTTCTCTGTAAGTCATCTGTGGTCTGTGCACGCTTGATGCAATCTTAGAGTGCTTAAAGGTTGCATCAAACAGCAGTCAGCCATGGGGGTATTTATCTGCTTTCAACCATATTGCTCTGTCAAGATAAATTCTGTAGTTTCTTTGAGTACCTGGCAATGTCTGGGTGCTATGGAGAATTCCTTGGGTCCTCTGCCTTTTGTTAGTCCCAGCACAGTCATGTTCACACTGTTTCTCTTCTTGTGGATGCCATCTTGCCCTCATGCCTCTTGATGTTACAGTGTGCTGAGCTACTTCTTCTATGTCTCCTGTTTTCCATTTCTGATCAGTCTGGTTTTTGCTAAACTAATGACACTTCCAAAGTTTTAGCCTTAATTTGTCTGATCATCTCGACTGACTCAGTTGTGACTGAGTGCACAACTCAGAGAGGCAACACAAAGGTCTCTTCCAAGCACTGACTGCTGTGCCTACCCGAACACCCTTATCTGCGCCATTTGTTTACAAGCAAGTTATAATAGCCTGCTCCATGATGTAGGGCACACAAATCACTGCAACCAGCTCTTCAGATGACAGGAAAAAGTGGAAAAATAATTATTTAACACAGATATCTGTACTGTCAGATTCATTCCATCTCCTGCTAGGTACCGACACTGTTCTTGACACATATATGTTTGCTTCTGCTGTCTTTGGTTCTCTTCTGATCACCCAACGTGCTTCAGTCAAATCTATATCACAGCACTCACACACTTTATACACGCCTAACACTTCCCAATATGTGTTTGTATCAACACACTTTCTATCTGAAAACAGTGACAGGGTATAGAATTCCTGTTCTGGATTAACTCAATAAGAAAAAAAATCTAAGTCAACAACAACAGGAATGAAAAGAAAAAGAAGGAAAAATAAACAAAACCAAAGGAGATTCTTTGATGTTTGTAGAGGTGCATGTTAACTTTCCTTGGAAACCAGCAATGGTTCTCTTCAATTCAGTCTTCGCTAAACATCTTTCTCTTTCTGAAAAGAAATTTCTCCTAATCAATGTTATGAGATTTTGTTTCCTCTCAAGATTTTTTTCCCGAAAATTCCTGAAGTTGGATGGAGAAAGACTCTGTAAACAAGTCTGTCTCCACTGCCTGTCAGTGTTTTCTGTTTAACATTTTTATATTCCAGGTGCAATGAGTAAAGAATTCCTATTTCTAGATATAAAAAATGGGGAAGCCTCTGCTTATTAAAAAAACAAACAAACAAACAAACAAGGAACCTTAAAATGCTGATAAGAGTGAATGTGGAATATCTAAATCAAATATGCTACTTCATAACTGGTGAACCTACTGAATTCTTATCTTCATAAAACATGCAGACAGGCACTCCAGAGTTGCTGGAAGCTTTTATGTAGCCTTACAGTTGAGTTATTCTACTGAGTCAACACAGAAGTATTAGTCATATTATACTTCCATTTTATATATATTGGTATTCGGGGAGGTGCCATTTCCACATTCCCACATTGCAACCACCATTAGTTATTTGTTAGGCATGTGATAGTAGAGGTGAGAAGTCTTTGCTCCAAACCATAATCAGATATTCAGGCAGGTAGTTTTGTTAACTTGGCTTGGGAAAGCTTGCTTAATTTTCATTGAAAATTACTTACTCAGTTGGGGCCAGCATCTTCTGTATGGTATGCACAGTGAGCTCAGAAATTCTGAGCCCAAGCAGACGAGTATTATTAGCTGTACACCATAAAAGAATAGTAGATAGCTGTGATGGAGGAAGGGATTATGACAGAGATTACCCTGTGTAGTAGCTGGAAACAATACACAGCTAACCTTCTAGAGAGAGGTTAAGCAGCAGATCCTAAGAGCAATGCTCTTAATGTGAAGAATGCCATTAGTCACTGCTATGGTATACTCAAACAGACAGGGATGCTGACTGCAAAATAACCCTCCTAATAACACCCCAAATAACCTCCTAGTTCTTGGCACAGTGGAATTAAATTGAATAGCTCTGTTAATGGTTCTGACAGGTCACATCAGTTGACATCTATACCCTTGTTTTGGACACTCAAAAACATTCACTTAGCAGCAACTGCCATGACAAGAACTGGGAGATGTGATGCTTATCATTCTGTTAGAAGAAGAATTATTCTTCACACCTTCTTCATTCGAGAGGCTTTTTTAATTTTTAGGAGTCAATCATGTGAGATTAAACATATGCCTTATGTATACGTAGTCCTGTTCTAGGGATTCAATGGGAGCAGACTGATCAAATCCTATCAAGGACAGAGTTGTCATCAGTGCTATGGCTTGAGATGATGAACTTGACACTGAATTAGCATCTGTAACTCCTCAGTTAGATTCTTAGGCTCCTTAGGGGTTGTTGCCAAAATTAACAACAACCAACCCACTACATATCTACAGTAGGCGTATGACTTGAACCTAAAATCCTGCCCTTTTCTGCATCTTAGTGTCAAATTATAAGAAGAATATCTTGCTGTTTAGGATTTACCACTCTGAACTGTTTTCTACAATATAGCACTGCTATTGTTTCTTTAAAAGCATGGACAGAATGAATGATAGATCCTGTCTTTCAAAAAAACATGGAAAGAAAAACTCCATTACTCTGTCATCTTTTCTTGGATTTGAACATCACCAGGAGCCTGGAGGACTCAATTCGCTGCTCTTGTCAACTTAATATAATGAAAAATCTCATCTCTCATTTGCCTGGAATATGACATAACATTTAGGTTACAGTGCCAGATGCTGAGTAAGTAAAATTTTTGTGTTGTTTTCTTTTGAAAGCACTAACTGTTTTGCTTTTTGAACACCTTTAGAAGAAAACATTCACCTGGACTCTTCTACTGTCTTGTTGCAAGCACCTTTAATTATGAATGAAACTTGTATTTTCATGGGTTCTCAATTTAAGGCATCAAATGTGTGACAAGAGTATTCTGAATCATATCAACTGTATATAGCAGAAAGTTGTCATATGCACTATTTCTGACGATGAGTAACAGCCATCCATGTCAGCTGATGGTTATGATGAAATGCTTGCTTTGCATTGCAGTTTTTACTCCAAACTTCAAGTGGAGCTGCTGCCAGTTTCCCTGGGTGCTGTGTTGCCATTTTTAGTATGTTACAGGGTTTTACTTAATAATCATCTTCCATTTCTATCTTTCTATCTGAAGTTGGCCAACCCATTTCACTCCTGGCCTTCCCTTGAATTTTCCATGCCTCTTAATCCTGCTCATGTATAGAATTCTACTAGTATTTTTTTCTATAAACACTCCTCAGGGTAGTAGTATTTTAATCCTCATAGCAAATAACTGTTCTTCACTGACACCTTCAATTTCCAGAAACATTGAGGCTACATTTCTTTTCAGCTAGGTGATGAGATCATCCCTAAAAGGAATAATGCATTATTCTGTTCAAAGTGTGTCTTGTTTCCAGAGCTATTTCCCAGCCTGAATTAAGGAGGTCATCTAGGGGAATTATGCGCTTTCTGTATATGTTTCTCTGGGGAACAATGATGATAGACTGTCTGTGTAACCGTGTTTTTCCTGATGCTGCAGAACAAAAGCTGTACTGGTGAGCCACTAAAATCAAACCTGGTCTCTCCAACCTGGCAGTGGACCACAGGCTATTGTCTACCTTTGGACCCAGGATGTTTAGTGAGTCTTTGATTAGAGCAATATGGATTTTTCTTCCCTCCAGGTGGTAACTTGTGAAATTTAGTTGTGCACCAAGTTATACACAATGTGACTTTTTCAGACTGAGCCAATGACATGGAAGCCCATATCTCCCAGAAGAAAAGTACCACTTCCTACTGCTATGAGTTACTCTGCTTACATATGGGCCAGTAGACTGAAACCACTCATTCCTTTTCCAGTTCCTCTGAGATTTTAATATTTGTTTGTTTCTTTCTTTTTGTCCAGTATACTTATTTTAATACAGTGACCACTATGATTGATAAATTTAGAACGGACTTTTCAAATGTGGCCAGAAAACACTGAATGTCTAAGATACTCTGCAGCTGTGAAGTGTTCAAAACCCTTTATCTTTCTTTTTCCTGAGGTTACATCTTTTACATCTAGGTATTGCCTTGAGTAAATAACTAAATTTTCAAAACACATCATATTTTGTTAGTTTTAAATTCATAACGCAGCACACTCATCACAGTCCCCTCTGGGCTTTGAAAACATTCCTGCGAGTGTCTCCTGAACTAACCTCTCATCCATGCATGAGGTAACGGTATTTGCTCTCTTTGCTCTCCTCCTGCTGTCGCTGACCCTTTGTTCTTCCAAACACAGCAGATGCAATGACTTCTCTAACAGGCAATACTTCTTCTAAAGCACCAGTAGACAAAGTTCATGATTTTGCTTTTACTCTTTGCATTGCAAAAGAGTAGGAATGCTCACAGGGAGCTTTTTTTCTTTCAACTGAGGGGACAGAATTACTACTGTATAAATCAAATCTGTTTTCTGCAGCTGACTCCTCATTTTTCTATCTGCAACTTTTTGACTTTATATCAGCTAATCAAATGTTCATTTGGCCAGAGAGAGAGGCTTTGAGCACAAGAGTGACACATCGGCGTGACTGTCATTGCACTTTCTCATTTCCAGTTTCCTGCCACAACGAAGGACTGCAGTGCAGATTGCTTTGCTGCCCAGGGAATGCCACAGCCTCTACTCAGAAGAATTATATGTTCCACTAATACTGCAAGCTAAGCCTGGCTTTAGTTGAATTTCTTCTGCCTCTCCTATTCTTCAACAGGTGGAGTGGAACTGCCTGGCCCTTTCCCGAGGCGATCTGTAGCTTAGTGTTAAGTGGAGTCATCTAGAAAGACTAGATTTGTTTCTCTTCAGGCGGAAGGCAGTATGGGATTACAGCCTCTCCAATCATTGTAAAATGCTATACATATTAAACTATCGGATGAGAGCAGCAAGTGCTTAGCAACAAACGGAGCCTTATTCAAAGCTTGTGGCAGTTTCTGAGGATGCCTAATGCATCAGGGTTCTGAAGTGATGTATATGAAAGTGCACCTCATTCCTATATCCCAGGAGAGCTTAAATAAAAGTTATGTCACAGCTACTATCCCTGCTGGGGCAGTTTGAGGTACATGAGAAATATCGATGTTGAAAACTTAGCTCTTGATGCACTGAGGTGCTTCCAAGGCTAAATGGCAACTGCGTGTGGGTTCTGAGTATTTAGATTTTGAAATTAAGCATGTAAACCAGGCACCAGCTCTAGCTTAATGCCTAACTGGGATCGTTCCTTTCCTATAAGAAGATGTGGCCTATTTTTGTTGTTGGGCAAAGCAAAAATGTCTCTCAGAAAGTGCAATTTCATTAAAATTGAAATATAGCCACCTAATGATTTTGATGAAATTTCATGTGAGATTTCTGATTTTTCAGTTCTATATGACATTAATGTAAATATTATACTGTCAATGTATTTATAAACTATTTAACTCTTTCAAGTTAAATCAGATGTTAGTGAAAGGAACTGTTTCAAGATCATCACAGTAAACTGAATATTTCCAAACTAACATTTTATGGAATTAAAATAAAGTTTGAAATGTCAGAAATTCTCATGCGGAAAGATTTTTGTTTACTTTCTGGCACATGCAATTGCTTTCTGACAGGTGTAATTGAAGTCTTTCTGGTGAGATCGGCTCCGTACTGCATTACATCCTTGTTTTTAGGAATTAGAGTTCATAAAATGTTATTTCTGTGTAAAGTGTTGCCATTGTTTTGAGAAGAACTACATTTCTCTAGAAGATTAAAGAAATTGTAAGAAGGAAAATTACTTAATTTGAAACATTTTACTATGTTTTTTAAGAGAAAAAAAGCTGGCTTATTGAATTGTCCATTGCTGTTACTACTCTTGGTTTAAAGTGAATATGTGAAGACAATGATTTCAATTCAAGGGAAAGAATAATTGCATCCTTTTCAGTTGCTTCTAGACTAATTGAAGAAAATCTTTTACAGATCAACTTATTTTGCAACTTTTTTGTTTCATATAATTAATTACTGGAGTTTATCTGAGAATGCAACAGCATTTGGGATTGTCAGCTGGAGTTTCCTGTGTCTGATTTTTCTGCAGGCAGTCAGAACCTGTAAGTACAATATGCAGTGTAGGGATGAAGTATTCCTCTATATACTATAACTACGCAGCATTGCAAGTACAGTCCTGTTGACAATTGCAAATGCATTACATAAGTTTCATATGTAATTAATTTTGCTCTATAAGTTTCTGTACCTGTATAAGTCCACATCAAAAAAAAGAGAAGAAAGGAATGGCAAAATATTGCTAATGAAAAAGATGTTAGGAGATCCCAGAAGTATGGTTGTCATATAACTTCAAGTATCTTTTTCATGTATATTCTCTTTGAGTCAGATATATCGATAATTTTCACAATTTCACAGACATATCAGAAAGAAATAATTCTTTTGCCTTTTCTATGTCCCTTCTTTATTTTCATTCTAAAATGGGTGCTCTGTTTTAGGGTACCAGAAGGGTTACCAGGGAAAAAAAGGGTGGTTCTCAAACAGTTCTACCCTCCCCTTCCAGTTTGTCCTTGGAAGTTTGGTGCTGGCAGAGGACTTCTCTGGATTCATGCCTTTTGCAGGCCTTGAAGGTGATGAAGAACCTCTACAGCTACAGAGAGAGCCAGGGGAACCAGCAGGGGTTGTGTCTTTGGGTTCGAGAAAGCATGGGACAGACACATACCCATTCTGCTCCTCCCCACTCTGGAAGAGCAAAGACGTTAGATGTTTTAAGACAGAAACAAATTCAACTGATCCTAGTTGTTCCTAATAGATTTACTACTATAATCCAATGGGACAATGAAGCATCCTCAAGAGCTTGTTCAACTGCATGTCAGTGGTTGAAACAGCGGTCCCTGATGACATTATCAATGTCTGCACCCCAGCTCACCCAGAGGATATGCACACCACTGCCAGAATGAATCAGGACACACGCAAAATTCGCCCCCGAATGAGAGTCAAACCACTCACCTGCCATTCTCCTTAGGAGGCTTTTGGTGGCCAATTTCAAATTTAAAATAATACACCATAAAGGCACGGGGAACCATTTAAACTCATTTTGACCCACCTATTAGAAATGCCAAGATCTCAATAAAATGAGGCTTGGATTGATAATCAAAGGAAATGTTCTTTGGCTGTTAGTTTGGTTTATGTGTCAAGAATAACTTTCAAGCATTACTCTTGTATTTCTGCAGTCTGTTGGTAAAAACAGAATTTGTGTTCTTTTTGTTAGGAGTAATCTTATTGAGTTGAGACCTTTTTCCCTATGGGAAATGAATGAAATTTTCTTCAAGACTCCACAACTTCTGCAAGATCACGCAACAAATTATTGTGGTTAACAATTTCATTTGTACTGGGTCCTGAAGTATAAGGATTTTTTGTTGTCACACTTCCTGGCTTTGCCCTTCAATTTAGATGTATTTTTTATGCTGCTTACCTCTTGAAAAGACTTCATTAATTCAAGAAGAGAAGGATCAGGCCAAGTAGAAATAACACTTCAGTTTTGACTATCCAGAGCATTAGAAAATAACAGATGAAAATCAATCCCTAGCAACTAGAATTTGATTTTGAAAGAAAGGAGAGAAAAGTAAAGAATGTGGCTTCTGAAGTCACTAAAGGAGCTAAATGCATAGCTTGAAGGGAATAGGTCTTATATGTTTATTTTAATTTTCGGGGAACATTTTTGCAGAGATTTTAGCCTTCAGCCAGCTAGTAGTAAATGTAAGTCTCATGGCAAGATTAAGTGCTGGTGAGAAATAAGGGTTCTCGTCACATCTTTTGCAGCCATTTGCCCCCTTCCTAAAATCACCAAAGAGAATTAAATTTGAATTTCAGTTGGATCAATAATGCTTCACTTCTGAGTTCTGGGCTGTGGTGCATGTCAGTGGTGATTTCTGTCATTCTCCTTGGGATAACTATAGCTATTTTTGTCCTTTACTTAATGCTAAGGCATCTGAGGAAGCTATTCATGTCTGGCTGGTAAAAAAATGTTGGCTTGTACCCAGCAGGTTCTTCTCATACAAATAATTGCATTTTGTTGGTTGAACAAAATTTGGGGGACTCCATATATTACATTGTCTTCTACATGATGGTGAGAATAGCTGGTAAAACAGATTTAGGAGCAAGTTTAAAAAGCCTGGTAACTGCATTCCTGTTGGTGTATCCGCTGACTGACCCATAGTAGCAGGACATCTGTGATATCAGAAAATGTGAAACTGCAGTTCCAGGCCATTCTATTTATGAGCAACCTTTTATGGTTGCTAGTCAAAATGTCTAGTTGTCCAACACTGCATTTTTCAAAACTAGCCTTTGGTAATTTCTACTCTGACAGAAATAGTATGATAACATGACATTAACTCTGTGCTAAGACAGCAATAAAAGCAAATCTGGTGTTTCCAAAATGCTGAATTAAAAATGAACTGCAGTGGTAAATAAGATGGACATGTTGACTTGTATTTTGGGAAGTTTGTTTGTTGTAAATAATGCAAGGAAATCAAGGGTAATTTGCAGGCACTGTGTTGAGAATCGACAGTGAAATAGCAGGACATTACTGCTGTTGGTCCTACCAATGCCTACAGTGTATGATATTGCGTAAGAGTTGACTGTAACCGTAGATGCACCTACAGTGGTCATGTTCCACAGAAACTTTTAGCCACCTAGAAGATGGATGTATCTGGAAAATGGATATCATAGAATCATAGAATCATAGAATCATAGAATGGGTTGGGTTGGAAAGGACCATGAGTTTAATCTAGCCCAACCCTTCCATAGTCCGTAGTGAACAGCGACATCTTCAACTAGATCGGGTTGCTCAAACCCCCATCCAACCTGACCTCGAAAATTTCCAGGGATGGGACATCTACCACTTCTCTGAGCAACACATTGCAGTGCTTCACCACCCTCAGTGTAAAAAAATTTCTTCATAATATATAATCTAAACCTTTCCTCTTTTAGTCTAAAACCATCACCTTTTGTCCTATTGCTGCAGGCCCTGCTAAAAAAATTTTCTCCATCTTTCTTATAAGCCCCCCTTAAGTATTCGAAGGCCACAATAAGGTCTTCTTGGAGTCTTCTCTCCCACAAGGTGAACAAGCCCAACTCTCTCTCTCTTCACAGGGGAGGTGTTCTAGGGCTTTGATCATTTTGGTGGCCCTCCTCTGGAGCCACTCCAAAAGGTCCATGTCTTTCCTGTGCCAAGGGCTCCAGAGCTGGAGGCAGTATTCCAGGTTGGGTCTCACCAGAGCAGAGTAGAGGGGCAGAATCACCTTCCTCGACCTGCTGGAAATGCTTCTTTTGAGGGAGCCTAAGACATGGTTGGCCTTCTGGGCTGCAAATGTACATTGCTGGGTCATGCCCAGCTTCTCATCCACGAGGAGGCCCAGGTCCTTCTCTGCAGGGCTGATCTGAATGTCTTCATCACCCAGCCTCTAACAATACTGAGGGTTCCTACGACCCAGTTGTTGGACCTCATGAGATTTTCACTAGCTCACTTCTCCAGGTTGTCAAGATCCCTCTGGGTGACATCCCATCCCTAAGGATGTTAACCTCACCACTCAGCTTGGTGTCATCCAAAAACTTGCTGAGGATGCACTTTATCTCATTGACTATGTCATTGATGAAGATAATAAAGAACACCAGTCCCAGAACAGGCTCCTGAGGGACACCATGTGTCACTGATCTCCACCTGGACATTGAACCATTGACCACTACCCCCTGGGTGCTACAATACAACCAATTTCTTATCCACTGAACAGTCCATTCATCAAATCTATATCTCTCCATTTAGAGAGAAGGATGTTGTGGGGGACCGTGTCAAAGACCTTACAGAAGTCCAGATAGATCACATCCACAGGTCTTCCTTTGTCCACTGTTGTAGTGGTTCCCTCATAGGAAGCCACTAGGCTGGTGAGGCAGGACTTGCCCTTGCTGAAGCTGTGCTGGCTGTCTTGAATCACCTCCTTGTCCTCCATGTGCTTTAGCATAGCTTACAGGAGAATCTATTCCATGATCTTCCCAGGCACAGAGGTGAGGCTGACAGGTCGGTAGTTCTCAGAGTCATCTTTTCTACCCTTTTTAAAAATGGGTGCAATGTTACTCTTTTTCCACTCACCAGGGACTTCTGACTGCCATAACTTTTCAGATGTCATGGAGAGTGGCTGGACAACGACATCAGCCAGTTCCCTCAGAACTCTTGGTTGCATTTCATCTGGTCCCATGGACATGATGGTCCTAGCACAAGTGAACTACTGGACCTGGTGGTCACTAATACAACTGAACTCTTCAGTGACATTAGGATTGGAGGCAGCCTGGGCTGCAGTGATTGTGCAATGGTGGAGTTCAAGGTCCTGAGGGATATGGGGCGAGTGAGGAGTATAGTCAGGATCCTAAATTTCAGGAAAGCAGCTTCTATCTCTTCAAGGAGTTGCTCAGTAGGATCCCCTGGGACATGGTCCTCAGGGACAAGGGAGCGAAGCAGAGCTGTCAAATATTTAAGAATACTTTCCATGAGGCACAAGAGTGCTCAGTCCCCAGATAAAGGAAATTGGCAGGAGAGGGAAGACACCAGCGTGGCTGAGTTGAGACCTGCTGGTCAAACTCAAGAACAAGAGGGAGCTGCACAGGCAGTGCAAGCAGGGACAGGGAACCTGGGAAGATTACAGGGACACTGCCTAGTTGTGTAGGGGTGGAGTCAGGAGGGCCATGGTGCAGCTGGAGCTGAACTTGGCAAGGGAAGTGAAGATCGACAAGAAGGGCTTCTACAGGTACATCAATCAAAAGAGGAAGATCAAAGAGAATGTACCCCCACTGATGGTTGAAAATGGTGACCTCGTATCAACAGACAAGGAGAAGGCTGAGGTACTTAATTTTTTTTTTGCCTCAGTCTTCACTGACAACTGCTCTCCTCACCCCTCCTGGGTCATGGGACATCAACATGGTGACTAGGGCGATAAACCCCCTCCCACAGTAGAAGAGGATCAGGTTCATGACCACCTGAGGAATCTGAACATATATAAGTCTATGGGACCTGATAAGATTCATCCCAGAGTCCTGAGGGAATTGGTGGATGTGGTTGCCAAGCTACTCTCCCTGTTAGTTGAAAAATCACAGCAATCAGGAATTTCCATCCAGTCTTATGTGCCTGTGCAGTTTTCCAGGTATTTGTGGAGATCTGACCAAATCTTTTTACCTATTGATGGAGTGATTTGTAGAGATATTTTCTTCCTTTATATTTTCTTATCTCCTCCACAGGCCATAATTTGCCTTTGGCCCTGTATATACGTGACCCACTAGAAAGCATTAGGTAGAGGGACTCCTAATACACAT
Source organism: Cuculus canorus (assembly GCF_017976375.1). Classification (NCBI taxonomy): domain Eukaryota; kingdom Metazoa; phylum Chordata; class Aves; order Cuculiformes; family Cuculidae; genus Cuculus; species Cuculus canorus. Next base: position 11,690,962 of record NC_071404.1, on the reverse strand, counting down.
TTATGCATCTGAATAGTTTCAAATTAATCCCTCAGTCTGGATCTTGAAAATTTACTCCCTTATATGTACAAACTGTGTCAGTTGTCAGAAAGGTTTCCACCTGAAGGTCTGAAAAATTTCTACTGAGGCAAAGATCTTGAAATCAGGTATGTGAAGTTAGTAAATGACAGCATAGACCACAGCAGGTTCTGGTGGAGAAAAGATGTATTCCCTAGTTTGGAACAGGCTCAGAAACTGAGCTGAGCCTATACTTTTTAATGAGGGTCCTGGAAACATCATTGCAACATCAAACCGAGGTCAAAATGTCTCAGCACAGGTCAGCATGTTTCCTGACACCAAATGCTCAGTGGAAGTATTTCAGAGGAGGAGGACCTGGCTGCTACCTGTGACATTTGTTTTACCTTGGGGGGATTAGATGAATTCCAGTACGAGAACAGTGACTCCACAGTGCCTCTGTGCATCCTAGCAACTGTAAAACTAAATGAAATAAGCCTTGAAACTCTTCCAAAGTATATGATGATCCAGATAATGTTAAGAGCTGATATTTATTAAATGTTGTTGTGTAAATATGAGTTTCTTTACAAAATAGCAGTATGATGCAGATCTATAACTGTATATTATTTATGTATTCAGATTACAAGAATGTCTTCTCTTAAAATACTTTGAAATCAGTAGTAACGCCATCACTTGCAACTGGAAGTATGCATCTGTGGGTCAGGCTAGGTTTGTATGATCATATAAGTGAACCTTACATCATTGGGTGTTGATGAGAATATGATGGATTTAATTATTGGCTGAGCATCAAGGACCAAACCTTCTGGGACTGTGTTCTAAGCACAACCCTTCACATGTACCATGCTATCACCTCTCCACAGCTTTTGATGCCACTGCTACATAGAGTCCTCACACGCAATCAGACTTCCGCAGCTCAAATACCACTACTCAGTTGTACATGCTCAGCCCATATCAAAGAAAAACATATTAGCTTAGATATTTGCTCAGCACTGCCACAAACTGTTGGGTACAGGGAATATCCAGTAGAGTCGCTGAGCTCAGGACAGGCAAAACAATCTATGTCCTGCAGACAGTGTGTTCTTTGGGCATTTCTGCCTGCCTGCTCAGAAGACAACACTGGAAGTGAAAACACGAGCTCTATTTTCTCTGGAATCCATCTGAAGCATTTTCAGATTCATGAAAGTACATTGTGGTCACCCCTTGCTGAAACCTCAGCAACATCTGCCAAAGCGGAGCAGTGAATAGCTTTTCTTCTCTTTCTGGTGAAACTCATAATAAATCAGATCTTATCAGGCCACTGACTTCATGTGTGTCAATACGAAAGTGTCATCAATAAAACACCCAATAGGATTTGGAAAATCTCTCTCTCTCAGTAAGTCAAGTTCTGTCCAGTCATTGCAAAATATATTTTGTTAGTGTTCTGTGTTGCTCAGCTGACTCCTTACCTCATGCTCCAGACCTGAAAGCTTTTTCCACTGCATGATCTGATATTGTGCAATTTCCAAAAACCCCTGCAGGGGGAACAGAGATATCTGATGTCCCCTGCCTGTGCTCAAATGTGAATTTACATTGCATAAACCATAGCAGCTCATAGTCTCTCAGTGTCTTTTGTAATGCCAGGTTGTCTTCCCAGCATGTGTTAATGTGTACTAATGAAGAACAGGCAATAGGTACTTGGAAAGCAGATAAGCACAGAGTATGTCTTTCTAGTTCTTTCAGAATATGCAGCAAAAATGCCCATATTGTTTTGCTCAGTTACAGTGCTGTGTTTTAAGGCAGCTCCTCCTGTTTTCTCCTTTATGGCTGTGCTGGTGTGGTTGTGAGATGGCATCTTCATAGGGTTTGAAGGCAGTAAGGAAAGCCTCAGGTCAGTCACTGGGATGCAGCAGTGTAGGGAGGATCTCAGGTTATTTCTAGGGTGGTGGTGGAGGCGATGTGGTTGTAGAGGATTATTAGCAGGTGTGTTGTGTTGTGTTAGTGAATGAGGCTGGAATATTTTGATGAGCTCAGCCCTCTACTGTCTCAAGATCTTAAATCACAAACCTAATTTCTAAATAATGTGTTTAGGAAAAAGTCTCAGGCCCTCCTGGGTAGGGTCAGTCTCCATCCCTCCTTTTGCTGAAAACTGTTTCTTTGTGCAGAAATCTGTGAATGAGCAAGACTTGAGACCTTCAAGCCTCTGTTCCCAGGACTGCACCCACACTTTATGTTACGTGAACACCAAGGGAAAAAAAACTGTGAGTACTCTGACCACGAGTCCAATCTTTAAACAGTCTGGTAGTCATTTTGGGTAAAGGGAAAGGAAGATTAGGGTTACAGTCTGGGGTTTACTGTCCCCAACTTGTTTTGTGGGTTTGACCCTTTGCTTTTGATTTCTTGAAAGGGAAGAAGTATCTTCTGTGCAGACTGTGTTTGTGCAAATAAAACCAAGTCCTCTTCTTCTCTCACTTTGCATGGGTCAGTCTTTGAAATTTAGCCCCAAATGATGGACTAGCCTTATTCTTCCTTGACAATCTCCTTGGTCTATTTTGCAGCTTATAATGACATATATTTTATTTCTCTTTTACCCATGGTCATGTGCCTTTTTCCTCGTATTATTTTACTTTTAATTTCTTGATCCTGTGCTCACTGAAGCTATTGGAATTGTTTCCACTAAGGGCACAATAACAGCCCTGAGAACCCCATGCTCAAGCACAAACAAATGAATACCGCAGACTTCACTACCGCTTTGCTGAGAGAGGCAATGCAGGGTTCAAAAATGTCCACAGCTGAACTTGTGTGCTTAAAGTCCAGTGAATTTATTTGAGGCAGATATCAAAATGTCATGAACTTTCCTTGGGGAGGGAAAGCGGTGAAGTTGATTTGACATGAAAGACTAGCTATCATTATTAATTCATACTTTGGCAGATCTCAGGCATTTTAAGTAAATTAATTAATTCTGTTTTACAGAGTGTCCTTTGCAGACCCTGAGTTTAAAAAATAACAACTTTTTTCTTTAAAAAAGCCGTATAGAATCCTCTTTGTGAGTATTACTAGATGTGCCACTCTAGAAATTTCATTTTTCTTCTAGGTGCTTCAAATTCAGCTAATCCAAAGTTCACAAATGTAATACATGAATCAAATGAAGTTTACTTTGAGTTTTCTTTCACGAAACTTCCATATTTTTCTTTTAGAGTGTAAGGAAAAAGCTACTTTTCCTAATGTTCTTGAGAAATGCTAACAATTTGGAATTTCTGAGCCTGAACTTTCTCCCCTTTGTCAAAATTGATTCCATAGCAACCTCTCTAGCATGCTGCCCTAGTAAAAAAATGCAACATGATTAATGTGGTGAATTTCAAGAATGTGCTTACACAGCTTTGCAAAACACTGCTTTGGCAAACATTGGTCACAGCAATGGAGAAACAGATTCTCCTTACCTAACCAGGGCACTGGCTTAGTCAGCAGCTGAGGCATAGCAGGAGGGCTAGAAAAGCAGTAAATTCCCAAATACTAGCAGCTGGGTGACTAACCGGGGACTAGTTCTGAATTTATTACAAATCCTGATTAAGGTGGCTCAAAAGCATCGCGAGACAATGACTATAGGCTATGGCCGCCCTTAAACCTACTACAGCGGATGCAGTCTATCTGCTGAGGCACAGAAAGCTTCTGAGACAGAAAGCCGCTGAAACCACTGAGCAGGTACCAGTGCTGGCATGAAATCTAGTGCTCATACCTTTATTCTTGAGACCAGCAAACAGTGCCCAACAATGCTACAGAAGCTGCTCTTTTATTTCCACTGTCTTTGAGCCAGGAAGGTTTGTGAATATCTGCATGTGTCACTTTGAGCATGACCATGTGGTTAACTATTTTAAAGTGTTGTCTCTCATTGGACAATGAAGCTACTGGGTATGAATTACAGAAATATAATTAAATGTGACGTTTAGCTGGGAAATTGTGGTATTTCATTTGGAAAGGAATGAAGGAACCAGTTCCTAAAAAACTATGTAAATAACATTTACTTGAATTTGAGACCTTTAGACTCCATCAGCTATAATGGGAGCTTTAAACCTTTAACTTGCATATAGACACCTCAGTTTCGTCTGGAGTAGTCTAGATAAACTAACTAGTGTCTACACCTGTTGCTGAATCTCACTCAGGTTGCTGGCTGATCAGTTGAAGAGAGACTTCAGAGCTTCAGTTTCTCAATCAGAAAATTGGGGGAGCCTTCTCAGCATTTTTAACTATAAAACAATTTATTGACATGCTGTCTGCGGCCCATCTAGAAAACTACAGTCATGCAATAATTAAATTAAAATACAGGCTTTAAGTAAAAACATCTTTGTTTTTAATTCCATTTTTTTTTAGTCAAACTAAACTGAACATCTTAAAAAAAGTCTAGTTTGTCTACGTAAGAGGGATTAAGAGTAGCTAAGAAAACAGGGAATTACATTTTGCAAAGAATTTACAATTTCAAAAATCCTTTCTTATTTACACAGAGGCATAATTGATACCCTTCAATGTATTTCTCAAAAGTAAAAATAGGACCCACAAAAGAAAAAACAAAAAGAGAAACAAAGGCAAAAAAGAGAGAAACAAAGGCAAGAAAAAGGAAAGGTATCTCCCACCTCTGTCTGAAGCATTCTCTTTCTAGACATTTCCCTCTACAAGAACATGCTGAGTTTTATTCCATGCATGGGAAAATGATATTAATGTTGAAAACCAGGATTATTCAAATCTCCAATTTTTTTTTTTTGAGCAATACTCTCTGTTTCTTAATTTATGATCAAAGGAATAGGTGTCCTGATGGAAGTTTTTCATCTCTCTTTTCTTCATATGTTGGAACTTCTGCTTACGGTTTTAACGAATCCACTGTACTGAAGATTCTTTTCTTAGGCATCCTCCCAGGATAATATGCCAGTACTTCACACTGGTTTCTATGTGTTAATTTAACACATTACTCAAGAATGAGCTGAGTGCTTACTCTCTCATCTTAAGAGTGACTGCTTTTGTACATACTATGGCATGACAAGAGTTCAACGGTCCAATGTCAACTTTTTATCTCACTTGTCTTGTTTTAATAGTTTACAAATAAGACTAAGAAATTCAACAGAATCATGCAATTACAAATATTATGCAATACAGAGGTGATATAAGATAAAACTAATGCAGTGAAGGTTTTTAAGTCTTGTTAATAGTGTTAAATTTACAGTAATTCATTTTGCCTTACATAGATTTGGTAAGCAGTTTCTTCTTAACTAACCCTGCAGCAGGATTAGTTACTTGCTGGCAGATTTTCTTACAAGGCTGCTCTCCTCTCTTCTCTTCACAGCGAGCTTTCCTAGAAATTTCATCCAGAGATGCTTTTTTTTGGGTCTATTTTAATTCAGAGTTTTGGTTGTGATAGTTCTAGAGTTTTGCATCAAATCTAATTCATCAAAAGATTCTGACAGTGTTATAAGCTTCTACATTTTGCTTAGAAACTTTTAGTTATCCATTTGTGTCTCAATACCAAAGTAGTTTCTGAGGCTGCTTTTATGTTGGTTTTGATCTTCATAACTATTCAAGACTGACTGCTGATTTTTTTTTTTTTTAAATTTGGTTATGTATTTGTGTTAACTAGCATTATAAAAACACACAGTTCTGCATCTTATCATGAATAGATGATGAAGTTCTACCTTCTAGGAACAAATTTATGTGGCATAACTTCAGGATTGTTTCAAATTCCTGTCAAGGAAACCATGGAGCTACTGCAGGACTATTACTGGTATTATTTAATTTTGAAATAATGAATATTTGTGTGATCCGGTCCTTTTATTTTCTCTTTTTTTTTCCTGGTTTTGCCTTTGTGATGAACAGCTGCGGGGCTGTGAACTTGTGGTGCACCATGTTAAAGGCCCTGATCCACCACCAACTGGAGTCAGTAGAAGTGGTCTCAGTTGACATCAGTGAGTCCCTGGGCCAAGCTCTAAAAAATATTATTTATTTCCATCACATATGCTGTGCATTTCTATGCACCTGTGTGTTCAGAGGACCTGCTTTACTACATTTCTGTCAAAAATTCATCTGACCTTTCTTTCCATCATTCTCTGGGTCAGACCAGTCATGTCATGGTTTTAGTCCTTCCTTATTAATTCAGGATAGTGGAGCAGAATAACTGAACTGTCATTATTCCAGCAGGTTCAGAATTAAAGAATGTCAACTGCCTGCCTTTGCAAGGAGATAATAATGAAAACAGTGTGACATTTACTCGATTGAGTGTGAGGACCTGCACTCAGGTGTCTGCACAGATCTATGTCTACATACAATATGCCTGCTTAGACTTACTTTGTAGTCAGTGCAGATCTAGGTAAAAAGGCCAGTAGGAGCCAGGAAACAAGTCACATAGTTCAAAAATAGATACCATTATTTTTCGGATGAATCGGACCCTAAGGGTATCCACAGTATCCAACTGACTGTTGTGGAACTTGGTTGTATATCTCAGGAGTAGGTACCTCCACAGAGAGCAAAGCAGGATCAATTCTACCTGAATTACCTCCAAAATACTTGTTCGCCTTGCCCTTGAGGGGCTTGGGAAAATCAATAAGGTGAAAGTGGTAGAAGGTCTGAAGGCTTTTCACCACGACGTTAGTGTGTCCAGTCCCAGACTTTGATACCTTTGAGTGAGACACTGCCCAGTTTCAGGACAAAAAATAATTTCTGTACCCGAGTTGCTTATAAGCTGACTGTAAAACAGAAGACAGAATTACAGGCAGACAAGTACACAAGGAGGAACAAGGTATAAATGAAATCCTTGAAAACAGAAGGGAACAATTTACAAAATGGAAAGGGTATTTGCATCTGCGCACAGGCCCAGCACTGATCTTTAGCCTGGAAGATGAAACCAATGTTTTGATGAGGTCATTTTAAAAATATGTTGGAATTACAGCCTTCGTGAAACAATGAAAAGCAAAACATTTTCTGAGAAAGCACAGGTCAGAATGTTTTTATGCTACTTTCCTACTCTTTTTAAATTTGCTTTAATATAAATGCAACTTGGTTTGTCTCTGAAAACAGAAGCATCTCACTTCTGTGTCATAAAAGCTAACAATTCAAAACTATACCAACTACCACAGTTGTATCAAAACAATTTGTCACTAATGTTTATCTCTAGCCACATGGCACTTAACTTTGCTGGCAACTTGAACTCCAAAACCTTCCTAAAGCACATTCATTTTGCAGACTAACTTATTATTATAAAGATATTAAATGAAGAGCTATAGCCATGTGCCTGCAGTGCTAGATAGCTTTGCAAATGAACTGCCTATTATCTTAAGATATTGACAGGGTCTGGTGCAGCCTCATGAAAAAAATATTTCAGCAATTTATGTGTCAGATTCTATTATTGCATTGTTTGAAAAGAAACATAAAGTGAAGATCAATACTAATTGGCAGGAGAGAGTTGACATGACATACTGTAAAGGAAAAAGATAAATGTCCCACTTGCGTTTCATCAAGCTGATTATTTTATAGTGGTGGAGAGAAAACTTGATTACAAAAAATGTGTTTATTTCCTGTTTCCACAATGTACCTTATTTGCTAATACAATTAGTTTTACAAGTCTGGCACTAGAGTGTCTTAGGTTTGCTTAAAATTTTCTTTTCCTTTCAGTGTTAACTGCTATTGCCTTTCTTTTTATGCAGTCAATTCTTTTCAGTATTTTCAGTTGTTTTCCTCATCTGTTAAGGAAGTTGGAGTCTCTAAAGGAAAGTTCAGAGACTTTTCTCTCTTTCACCGCGCACATAAACATAAGGCAGCTTTCAAGTAAGCTACCCCGGGTAAGATTCAGTGTGAATCAAATAATGTACTGCATAAGTTCATTTTCAGACTACTGACCACTTTGTTTCAGTAATCTCTTACTGTCCTCAGTGAGCAACCACAAGGCTTACGATGATAACTGAGTCCATTGTTTTCACATCACAAAATCTTTATTACTTTCGCAGCCACTTGCCATCTTAAATATCTGTATTATGGATCAAATAAGTGAAAAAGGAAAATCCTCTCTCTAAGTTTTCTTCTGTGGGTTCATAGATTTTTACGAATACTGTCTTCTGTTTAAAAGGAGAAAAACACTAGATTTTTGTCACACAAGAACTTGGAGAGGGCTCAAAGCTGAACTAGCCATAAGAATGAGATGCCTGATTTGCATGAAGATAGTGGCCTGGATTCAGCTGACAAGTTGCCAACAAAATCTTCCTTCATGAAGAAGGCATTAGGTGACCAATGGCGTTAGGTGACTAAAGACAGATTTTGAATCAATTCCCGTCTTAGCATGGGAGGAATGAAGCCTATGGAAATCAGCTACAAGATGACAGTTCTGTGATTCCTTTCTCCATTGACTCTTCCTGACTAACCAAATGGTGTAAGTTAGAAAAGCCATAGAGACACCACAGAGTAACTTGTAGCTTGTCAACAGTGTTCTCCTCAATGCACACAATACAACTTCTCTGCAGAAGAGTCTTCCTGAGGACTGGGGGAAGAGCACTGCATTCCCATAGGGCAACAAAGGAAAGCCTTACTGTTTGAGACAACTATAGGCACAGTCCAGAGAGATGCAAAATGCACCTTTCCTGTGCTCACCTGGGCTGCTCTCCAGCCTCTTGCTTCCCAGTCTGTAGCTTTTCCCTGTGAGAGTTTTTGTGGCTGTTCTTGAGCATCGGGCAAGTGCAGCAGAAGTGATGTGTACTAAGGAGTGCAGGCAGAGAGAGGAGAGATTTTCTGGCAGGCAGGAAAGAAGTAAAGGCTCTGCATGCTTGTATCATGTGCCTTTCACTCTGCAGTCTTTCAAGCTGGTCTCCCTTTGTGGAGAGGATTTGTAGAGAACTCGTCAAGATGAATATTTCTAAGCACGGTTTGTCATCCTCCTGCAAGCTTTTCAGTGGGAGTGAGTTCTGGGAGTTGTGCTGAAAGTCGTTCTGAAAAGAGGCAAATCAGGGCAGAAAATGAAGAACAGCATTGGGAAACATCAGTTACCTCATATACCCTGGGTGAATTTGACTTCAAGGTACAATCACCCCATTAATTGCTTTTTAGGCAAATAGTCAGCAAACCCACAACAGGGCAAGTAACTATAAGCTCTGAGCAGGCCCCGGAACTGGAGGCTCAGGACGTGTGTATAGAAAGGCCACTCAGGCCATAAGGTACACAGATTCAACAGTGGTACTGACAGGGAAACAAAGAATAGCTCAGTAGAATGAAACATTAGGAAGGGAAAAACTACCATTAAATGGAGAAGTTTGTTAAACAGGCCCTTAAAAGAAGGAGGCAATGAGACAAAATGCCCACAAAACATATTATACTAGAAACTGAGGCCCTAAGAGGACCGTTCCCATACCTCAACGCTAGTATAGCTGAACAGAAGAGTAAAGGAGGGTTTGAGAAGTGGAAAAAATCTTACAGTCTTAAAAGCAAGAAATGAGAAGAGAAGAATAAGGTAGTGGATGGCAGCAAATTAAATACCAATTAATTACAGGGCATATAAGAGAAAAACAGAGAAAGAGGAACTTTGTAAGGGCATAAATGCTAGTAATCAAAACTTCTTCAGGTGTATCAGATGTATCAGAAAGAGAGAGCTTGCCAGAATCAGTAGACAATAGACAATAGACAATGAATATGAAAAGCTTTGATCCTCCTTTATCACCAATGCAGAAGAGCAGCGAAGACTATGGTGGAGAATTACGTCAAAATTATCAACAGCAGGCATTTCAGAAATCAGTCAACTGAATACAAACCTCTGAGAGCTGATGGTTTTTAGAAGAAATTCAGATTTATGAGCTTGCCAAACTAGTAAGCAAATAAGCTGCTTCTTGACGCAGCCTCAGAATTGGGAAATAAAAAATGTTTAATACAGTATCAGTGTCTCAAAGGGAAACTCAAGTCATCTTGGGAAATGACTTGAGGACATTCACTTTTGACTCCAGCACCAACCAGACTGGCGAGGAACTGTAACGAGGAGTGTAATTAATAAATATTTGTGAAATCATAGATTTGGGATGAGTCACAGGAATGTCTTGTGAAACCACGGGTGTTCTCTGAAGATGGCAGTTTATTGGTAAGGTGAACCTGTCTATGCAGTGTACTTGGAATTAAGAAAAAAGGTTGACAAGGGCTTTCATCAAAATCTGTGAAAGAAGCTTTCCCTCTATTAACCAAAAGATTTTTTTGTCCCTGTCCTGTTGTAACCATATATATTAGTAAATGAGCATTTTTAGCAGTTTATTGAAAGTCTGAGAGCATTTGTGGTAGGATCTGTCCTGCTCAGCATATTCACAGATAATAAAGGAAAAGAGATAAATAACAAGGGAACAATTTTTTTTCAGAGGATTTGAAATTATTCAGGATAGTTAAGTCTAAAGCCGCTATGCAAAGATGTAGGAAATTCATAGGGCTGAATAACTGAGTGAGGAACAGAAGATGTTCCAGGCTGATAAATGGAAATTAATCCAAATGAAAGAACAACGAATCTAATCTAACTCTCCATGCTTCATGGTTGTCATACAAACACAGCATTATCACATAGAAGTGAGACTTTGGGGTCACTTGAAGTAATTCTCTAAAAATGGTAATGGAATTTTTTTGTCAGTAAGGCAAATGCACAGTAATGTTGTGGCAGAGGGTTAAACGAGTAGTTCTGAGAAAACCCACACAACAAAACCCACACAGAAGGCTAGTTCAAAACAACATCATAGGACATTAGTTACTTTCAAAACCTTTTTTTGAGAAAAAAAGAAGAAAAGAGAGCCAGGGTTTTATTCAAATTAATAAGAACAGGATGCAAAAGTCACCAGTGAAGTTTCCACTTTCTTTGTCGTTGGCTTCAATAAATCTACCACTTTTGATTCAAAAGCTCATTTGGTGATGTAATTACTTTAGTGCAGTGGTGTGCTGAGGATAGCTAAGTAGCTGCATTAAGATTTACCACAAAGCAATAAGCAATATTACTGCTGAATATTCTTGGAAGGATTTGCCTTTCAATATGTTCTTTGATTCTTCTTCAGCTGCTTACTCATGTACTTCCTACTCTTTCCATTGATGACCTAAAAATGCCAACTTGTGATGAACTATAAAAGGTGAAAAATGTTAGAAGTCAGTTAGGGTGGTTTCTGTCCATTTAAGAGAAAATATTTTCAATCCTAAATGATGAAGTTTTTAGAAAGGGACACTGTACTCCATTTTCCATGACACCTAGCACCTCATATTTGCCTTATATTGCTCTTAACTGGCTATGTGTCCATATTTTTGCTTGGATTTTAATCATTATTTTAGCTGTATTCTGATGGAGATATTGCAAGGATGTATGCCAGCTTCAATATGTCTGAAGTAATCAAATATCTGTTTCTACCTTCCTGACTTGAATAGTGAAGGGGTTTTTTTTGTTTTCTTTGTTTCTTTTTCCTACACAGTATTAGCAACAAATACCATGAGTGGCAGTTTTTGTTCTGTAGACAACATTTGGCACAAACGTCCCTGAAATGAGTTCAAAATTGTCACTAGAGTTCACAGACATCACATGTTCTTCTTACACCAAACCCTGAGTCGTTCGTTCTGAGAAAGGGGATAAATTTTCATTTCTTTGGATCTTTGTCCTCATGAAGGTTACTAACTGATTATTTTGCTTGTAATTGTAGTGAGTACTGGACCATATTGAAATACAGATATTGTGGTCTCTTGGACCACCCTGGTTTCAAAACTCATTGGCAGAGTCTGAATTCCCAGGTAAAGTAATGGCAATTATGGAGCAGAGATTTTAGTTCCCTTGTGAGTTAAAAGCTTTTTAGTGTGAGATTCTCCTTTCCATGCCTGCACTCCTTTCTTCAGCTATTCATCTCTTTCTAGCTTCTTGCAGCAAGTCATAATGTTTCGAATGCGATGTTTAGACAACAGCTTTCTGCCATGCAAAATCCTAATCTGCCCCTAAAGCACAGTCCATTAGTGCCTTGAAGAAGGGATTGCTGAATACATGCATGCTCATGATTTTCCTAATTCCTTAGTTTTAGCTGGTGCAGCTTTTGTAACATTCTGTCTCTAGGCAGATTCTGGGGAGACATTTCCTGGTGTGCAGATCCCTAAACCTTTAAAAATAGCAGACATCAGCTTATTTTGTTTTCAGTTGTTGGCATGGCACCCCAAGGCATCCCGTGGTTCTCCAACAGAGAGGTAATTTTGGACCCTCTGCATGCATGCGGGGGTCAGCCCCAGCTGCTGCTTACTCCTCTGGTACCAGAGATGTAAATAAAGCAGGAGGTCTCCAGCCTCTGCTCCCAGTGGTATCTTCACCCACATCCAAACAGAATGAGGAAAGGAGCCTGCCAGAAGTGTGCAAGGTCAGAAGCCAAGCACCCGAGGTCCTGCAGTAATTCACTGCCAGGGGATGTCTTGCCTTCTTCACTGCCCCACTTCATATGCCAGCAGCAGCTGAGCACAAAATGCAGGCATCCTGGGTTCATTTCTCAGGTTTAACTCCAAGGGAGCGTCTGCCGTCACCAGGGCCCTTGTTCCCATGCCCTTCTAACCTTGAGGGCTTCTGCTCTTACGCTGACTCTGCCCTACCATCCCACTCATGGCATTTGCCCTTATCTAAATCCTCAAGTTTTCCTTCCTTTACATCCTTCCTACAGAGTTCTCCTTTCCTTAGATTTCACCTCCACTGTTTTTGTCTTCTATTCTCCACTGTTCCACATGGTCAGATGTCTTCTCTCAGCACCCTTCCCACCTCCAATAAGATCCCTCTGTTCTTGTGTTGCCAGATACTAGGATCTTTCTCTCCCTCCTTGTTCTCAATGGGATATCTGTGCTAGGTGACCACAGGAAAATCAGTCACTAGCTCTCATTTTCTATGTCACAGAATGAAATCCATGGTCAAAATCCACTCTCATATGCTGTAGTGGAGATGGAGCAAGCTAAACCCAAAGTGGGTCCTTGGCGCATTTAGCTGCTGACCTCCAGCTACTCACTGGTGATGTGTAAGCTGGTTTTTCAAAGTCTTAAAGGCTGACTAGTTTTTCCATGGGAACATAAGGCCTTAAACTTTGCAGCGGGATACCCCTCATCCTTCAGCTGACATGACCTCATACTGCAAGTTGCTGCTTTCTCTCTGCTGCTGCTGTTTTTCTCAGCTGGTATCCTACATTCACCCCTGGCAAGCCCAAGGAGAGGACATCGAGAAATGGAGACCCGGTTAACCTTTGACTATTGTAGTAGGAGATTTGGCCAGGGTTAAAGCATGACTCAGGAACATACATTGCCCAACCTGAAAGGGAATGGGCAGGATCAATTATAATGGAGAATAATTGTTATAGCAACTGAATATGTACCAGAGCCAAGTAGAAGCTATTGTGCCTCCAAAATGCCAGTATTGAACTAAATACACAGAACAAATCCTGCTTGCATGTTTGAAATCTGTTTGACATCAATGCACCTTTTGTTGTCCCCAGAAGCTGATTTATTTTGAATATCAGACAATCAGATTCTTAACAAACACACGTAGACATGTGAAAGCTTTTTGGAACAAGATAGCTTAGTTGATTAAAGCACGTTTCTTCTTGCAACTTTTAGAAACATTACAGTGAAAAATGTTAGATAGGCTTCCTTCTTTGTCCTTTCTATGTTCATATAAAATAAATGAAGGGAATTTAACAGGGTACTGAAAGTACTTTACTATAGTATTGCTTTTAATCACAATTATCAAATTATTAAATATTTTCTACATAAGGTCCTATGTGTATGCTAAACCTCTGGACACTGAAAGAGAGTATAATCTTGTGGCTTTCCCTTAGGTTTTAGATTTTGAGGCCAGTTTGAAGAGGAAGATGCAGATATATTTGCTTCTTTATCTCAGGCTTCTGAAAAATTACAGTCTGCATATCACATTGGATTTCAGTTATTTGAACATAAGCCAGCACAACTCAAAGTTGTAATTAGTCAGTGCTTGTGAGAAGTTGCACAAAACAGTGAAAAGCTTTCCTAGTGATAGAATAATGTTATTTCTTAGTGTGGTTTATTAAACTATTGTAGTATACTGCTATTCCAGACTACATTGAGATTGAAATGTCCTAATAATAAAGAGCTTGGAAAGGCTTTGCAGTCTACTATTGACTACCAAGAGTTTCCCACTTTGCTCTTTACCAAGCACATTTCACCTGCTAGGAAAGCAGATGCTGGCAGTCTCAGCGTGTGAAGATAAGGCAGCAACCCTTCAGTAGGTGAATGATGTCCTCAGTAGCACAGTGCTGTGCAGAGCACTGCTCCTCAGTCCCTTGCTCCATCTTCCCATGCTTTCTGTCTGACATGGCAATGCCTGCATCAGAGAAACAAGGGCAATCTGAAGCCCATCTGTGCTGAGGCTGTGCAACGAGAAAGGAGATAAAATTTCTTACAGAAAGAAGCACTATGCTCTGTGCTGATCACTACAGCTTGACAGCACCAGCTTGAAGGTGGTCCAGCCTCACTCTCCACTGGGGAGTCCATGGTGGCTTTCAAAGAGCTGAAAATAGTGACAGTAGGGCAGATTTTGTTAAGGATGCTCTTTACAGGAGTGTGGCAACTATGACAGGAGTAGAAATTTAACAGGACAGAGAACCGCTCAGTGTGTGCTGGTCTGTGTGTGCATTTCTGAAATACTTTCTTCCACTACTTAATCTGTTTCTCTTGTGAAGTAGCTCACGTTGAAAATCTTGATTGTGTCTTTGAAATTTACTTAAACCTTAGGCTAAAGAAATAATAAGATACTTTTGGAGAATAGCTTCATTCTTGATCCTGTCTGCACTTTGGATTTTTCGTGATACATAACAGCTGTTTCTCTCCTCTTACTGAGACTGGTTATCCATTGATTATATGACATTTCTTTCTAGTCTTTGACAAAACACAAAGATAACAAACATTCCTGAACCTATGATGATTTGTCATTAAATGAAATTTTAAGTATTGTTCAAAGGATGAATGAAAGTTTACTTTGCTGGAAAATACAAAATTATTTAGAATGTGTCCCAACAATAACTGATAACCATGAAAACATCTACCAGCTTTAATATAAGCAGTCCACCACCAATAAATCCCCTGAGAGCAAGCTAGTCACAGTAACTGCGAGTGACTTATATCTGTGATTTTCAGTGTTAGAACCAACTTATCTAGTATCTTTCTGACTGTGGACACCAACCACAGTCAAACTTTGAACTTTGGATGCCAGTCAAGATTTCTGACTTTGGACACCAACCTGATCATCTTTTAGAAAGAGACTTGTTCATTGGGAATGCCCTTGTTTCACTTGTACCTATTATACACTCCTCTAAGCTCTTTATATTCACTGCAGTTCCTGCCAATTCATGTCCTTATAAAAGAGGGGAGAATTACTAGGGATCACTAAAGAGTCTCCTAACAAGGGTCTGTCGTGGCTTAATGTACCACCTCTCTTAGTGTGCAAAGGCCAAACTGAACCTTTTACAACCCAAAATTTTAAAGACTTATTTTAAAAGTCTCACATCTGTTGCTCAGGATTTATCTCCATTTTCACAATGTAGCAGCCATGACAGCACCAGAATAATTTTTTGTAACAATGCGCAACTCTTAACAGTCTTCAAATGAGATATTAATTACCACCATTACAAAAACATTTTCATGTCTTGGGTATCTCCCTCTTCATCCTTTCTAATCCTAGCGTCTGCATGCCAGTCGAAGTGTAAAATTAAAAATATTTAAATGTAAACCATTCTGGTTTCTTTATGAACAGCATTCCAGGATGCTACTTGAGGCAGAATAAACTAGTTGAGGGAGGAATATGAAAATAAATAAATAGACTCTCATCAGAAAGCTGGACAATTTTTGAGCCACATATTTTATAAGATCTGAAATATTCAGCTAACTCCTGTTCTTCCTGTCACTATCGTACCTTTGAGTTTTTAATATGCTGGAAAAAACAGTGCAATGCTGAACAGCAGAGTGAGATGTTAGAGGGTTTTCTACTGGGACCATGAACTGAAAGTGTAAGGGTAACTGATAAAATGGATCCCATTAACTTTACATTCCATTCTTTTCACAAGAAGATCCACACGGAATCTGAAGTTAGTTTGGAGGTGAAGCCATCACTAATTCTAATTCAAGTGTCATCTAAGGAGCAAAAACTTTCAGAGTGGTTTCTGAGACTTGTTTTTGATCTGCCCGTGGTGGGTTTTCACTGTCTATATGAAAAGTGTATATATAACTTGTTATGTTATTGATAAATTTATTTGTTATAGCAAATACACACATCCATATTTAATAAATTACAGTCCATAAAGAAGATTAATGCAAATAACAAATAACAGGAATGATAAATCTACATCTGCAGTTGGTTTTATTGTGGCAGAATGCACTGAGAAAAAGAAAATCTAAAGAGAAAAAAAATTGGAAGAGAGATTAGGATTTTAAAAGAAATTCACTGAGTTTTTTCTTAGAAGAACATCATTCCCTCAATCAACCACAACCAATCTATAGAACACTGTTGCTCCACATTATTCTGGGTATGGGTGGAACTTCACAAGAAAACATCAGATAAACAAAATGTAGAGCTAAATTTTGAGTACATTAACATGAAGGATAAAACTCCAGTGATTCCAATGAGCCAAGCATTCACTCCAAGAAATGTATGATGGGTAGAGACAGCGAACAGGCAGACAAGAACTCCACTGTGATAAATGATTCTCAGATACAAAAGATATTTTTCACCTGAAATTTAATGGAGGAATTAAAAGGTAATAGAGATCAAGGTTTAGGTGCAGGATTTAGAAAAAAAATAGTACTGACAATCCTGCAACCTTTGTGGATATATAATGCTGCAGATTAGCAGAAGTATCTAAAATAAAATGCCCAAGCCATTACTGAAAGAAAACAAGACAAGAATGATTGATTTCTTTATTCTTCTGTAAAATATTGGCACCTGAAGACCAAAGGAGAAAGAAAGAACAGATATACCACAATAAAACTGAGTACTGAAAAGAATCTTTACTTAAAGATTGTGTTAAGTTTGGAGTACACAACATTGCACTTCTGTGAATCTGATCATTGGGATTCTTTTTCTGTCAGTTAGAAAAGCAAACGGACGATGTTATCCACTTATTTGTACAGTCCAACAAAGTACAAGGGTTTTCTGGTTAGAGCAAAGCTGTTTGCTGTTGAGGTCACTTGTTAACAATGTCCTGTACTTAAGAAATCTAAAAGCATCAGATATTTTATTTTTCCTCTATTTTCATATGTTTAGTAATTATTTTGATCAGCTGCCATTTAGGAAAAATGTAAATAAGACACTGCCTGCCCAATCCAGCTAACCAAATTTCACCCACTGGAAAAAGGGACAAAAGTAACAGTTGCTGTGAATTCTTCTGGTGCTTATCTCACACTTTTCTTCTGCATTTTGATTTGTTGTAGAAGAGCTACTGATGATTTAAACACAGATGCCTAAGTGTGGCTTCCTTCTGCATCTGAATTTTAGAAAGGGAAGTGTTCACTTGTGCAAAGTTAAAATGAATTCTATCCATGGATAGATGATTTTAAATCTGAAAGTACTTATTTTATACATGCAGTCATTCATCTGTAAGCATCTGCCTGTATCTTGCAAGTGCAACTCAAACAGAAAATACAAAGAAAGTGTCTCCCATGTTACTGGAATTTTAACTCCTCACAACTCCCTAACAGCCTAGCTTCAGCATCTGGTTTCTTGCCAGCTCCAACCCTAGCAAAATTAAGTTTTACAGTCTACAGAATTTGATGCTAGGCTTTCATATGATCTCCCCGGTGCCTCTCCACTTCTGAAAGCTCAGTATGTTAACAGAAGAGACGGCTTCCATGCGAACAAGTTCCTTTAAGGACCTGGCAGCAGGCATTTGGCCTTCCCTGTCATTGTCTGTCACCCCCTCCCTCACTTTTTCCCCCCCATTATCATCTCTTCTTCTTCCCAAGAGTAAATAGTGTAATGCTACAGGAAGGTGCATAAACAAACTGAACATAGAGAGGTGTTCCACAGTGCATCTAATAAATACTCGTCTAGAAAAGACTAATAGTATTACATGTCACTTTTTTAACCATTCAAAAGAGATCAATGAAGAATGATATACTCCTACAAAGCACTATACTGTGGATTTGTTTTTCAAAGGAAAACATTTCTTCTCTATGTTAATGGAAAAATATTTTTCCAATAAATTCTCTTGATGTTTACACAGCTACAGAACATTATTTGCCCATTTGCAGTTGGACTCCAAAAAAGCCTCTCCTGAGACCTGGTGATACCAGAGCCACCTGCAAAGTTGGTTCTGTAACAAGCCAGGGAAGAAACTTAGATGTCAGATAGTAACTGGTATTATACTAATAATTTCTTCCATTCGTTGACATTCACGGACATTCTTCTCTGTCAGTTATGAATTGGCTTTGAATCCCAGTAGCATAAACTGGAAGAACACACAATCAGCCCAAATATGTACCCCCAGAACAGGGTCAGTCAGGATGCAGAGAAACAGAGAGATCAAGAGGAGATATTTGTAATTCGGATAGAATGTTTCCATGAAGTAGGAGTCTAAGCCTAGGTATCAGTGCAATATGGTAATACTATGTCATCAAAATACAGCCCCAGAATTGTCAGGAAGCACTGAAGGACCTCGGTCCCAGCACGGTCATTTCTGTCTGTGCTTCGTCACTGTTAGGAAGGACCAAGCATCTTCTTACATTCCCCTCTCTAGTGTCTAGTTTTAAATCTCTGCTAAATTTGTTGAAGTTTGTTGAACAACTTCAGTGGGGTTTCCTGAAGATCCTGATAAAAGATTGCTGCCCCTGTCCTGATTAGGTCCTGCCTATATATGAGACTATATACAGTGCTAAATTTCATCAGTGCTCACAGATACTCACTTTGCTGTCCTGAGTAAAGCTAATGTGAATCTGGAAAAAAGCAACTGAAGAGTCTTTTGGCAGTTCTGGACAAGTCGTAATCCATTTAACAGGCATGTACTTCCACACACAGGCTGTGAAGCCTATTGGACAAGCAATCTCTTCCCATTTGTTTATTTCTGATGGCACCAGCAAAAAGGAACATTTTACATACACATATATTTAAAAACAAACTCGCAAACTCCTTGAATGGTGCAAAATACCAGATTTTCTTTCTGTTACCAAGAGAATGTTTTTTTTTTTACCCATACCCTGTGTCAGTGCTCCCTTCTTCTTGTGACATATTATAGATTCAGCACTCAGACACCAATGGTCATTATCATGTTTCTAGTGATAAATGATAGGAGCAACTGAATTGCCACGTTAAAGCATAGATCAGCTCACATATGCTATTGATCTCTGACACAGGTCATCATCAAATTTAGGGAGGTACTTGAAAACCAGCAGTGTACAAATCTAGTAGTCATTTTCTGACTATTGTCATCTGACATTTTATTTATGCCTGAAAATATGTAGATAAATATTTCTTACATATGTAGCTTATATGTATGACTTGGCAATATCTTTCTACTTCTATGAACTTCTCATCTTTTCGTAAATTCTGATTATGCTCCTGGCCTCAAAGATGCCAGGTGTCAATTCTTCAAGGAACGATGCCCAAGTAACTGCTATAACATCATGTAAAACCAATAGCAGGCAGACGATATCGTTGTGTGGGAGATGTTTAATGCAGAGCCTGGCAGTAAACATGATTGCTTTTTATTTAACTTCTGTTCATCTCGGATTCTGAAATTTCCATGCAGGAACTATTTAAGAAGACTGACAGCACCGCTGATTATGTTACCCTTATTTATGAGGAAGATTCTCTTGTCAGTCAGTTATTACTGTCGCTATCCTTGACTAGGACTTAATCACTCAAGAGAGAACAGTGACTTGTTACATTTCCAGCCACTGTGTACACTTTTGAGTGGAAATGAGTGAGTCCAATTCAAAGCAGTCAGCATAATTCTGATTAATCAAGAGAGTTAGGAGCTGCCAGCCTTCTAAATACAATGATATCCCTGAGTAAGCGGATGTAAATATATTTCAGTAGCTGTCACTGCATTGCACTGTGTTGTTCATTTGTCAGTGGACCTCTGCCCTTAGCAAAGCAGGTTATATATTCAAACACCGCAATACATCACAGCAAAGAACAAGAATATAGGCTGACTTTTTTTCAGCACCGAAACCCTAAAGTAACAGGAACATTATTGAAACAATTGTATTTTGATTAAAGCTTGTCTTGTGGATCCACAGATTTTCCAGTCTGGTTTCTGAGGCTCCAAAATCATGAGTGATACTATGAAAAATGTAGTGATATTTGTTAATTGTACTTTGGTGTGTGTACAGGCACATATACAAACACATATACACACACCCTCCACACATATTTTATATGAATTACTGTTATAATCTTTTCCTATGGATGTAGTTTGTGCGTGTGTGCACGCGCATGTATAAACTGCAGACTTAATTCCCACTTGCATGATTGACCTTATTTCTGATAATATAAAAATTCTGTGTGCAGGTTGAATGCAAATGTAATTCCTGCAAGTCTGTAGGATTTCCAGTTGTTGTATAGAAACACAATACCATAGTGTTCTGCTCAAAAAACAAAACAAAAAAAAAAGAAACCCAGAAAGTGGGTGAGTGGGTGAGATTGACAAATAAACACGCATTCTTTCATCCTAATGAGAGATTTTGTCCTTGAGCTGAGATCTCTTCCCAAACTTTTTCACTGGAATAGATATATTTTTACCTCAACATTTTGTTTCTAATAGACTTGTATCAAATCCCCATAATTTCCAAGGAGAAAGAGGTTTCTCTGAGTATGTTTACATTTAAGGGGCTGAAACCCACTGAAACAAAAAAGGCATTTAACAAGGACTTTTGACTAAATAGAAAAGAATTTGCCCTTAACAGCATTTGATTTAAAACCTATTTACATTTTCAGGTGCTAATTTTCTGAAGCATCTCACCCTTCATTTCTGCACATTCTAGTCTTACGAGTATGATAATTGCAGTTACATACTTGGAAAGAAATCTGTTAAAATAATGGTCAAAATGCAGGAAATATATGTTAAATCTTTTACTGCTGACCAGTTAACACAAGATGTAAAAAAAACCCCTTAAATAATCCAGGAACAGAAACACCAGAAGTTATAATTTTGAAATTTCCTTCTAAGCTAGACAGCTGGGCTCTCCCTCATCTCCAAGGAACAGATTTCTTGTTGCATTTTGCTGCTCCTGTATTTGTTATTTTTTCTGCTCTTGATGTTTCCCACACACAATGTCATCAATGTCTGTATATGTCTTTCAGCACATGGGCCTTTTTCCTTCTTGTGAACCACATAACTACCTTCCACATTACTGGCACCAACTTTTCCAAGTGAAGAACTGAAGTGGAGAAGGGGAAAAAGGCTCCAAAAATGTTCTCTGACACCAACTAGGTGAGAAGTTTTCAGAGAGAAAGACTAAAATGGGAGCAAAATCAGGGCCAGACAATTATGTTAAATCATTTAGGTTTAAAGATTTTTAAAATTTAAAGTCACATTATTTTGAACTAAATTAAACCTATCACGTTTCAATCTTTCTGCAGGACAGCACGCACTGAAATGCAACAACATAAGAGAAGATTTTCCAATGACATTTCATTCTGACTAATGCAAGGAAGTGTGGTAAATTGAAAAGACAGGCTGTTATTTCTCAGACTAAGTGCAAAAATCCACCACATTGTATACGTTGAGCTCTGCAAAAATGTCTGAGCTTCTGAGACCTAACAAAATCAAGAAATGATCTCTGAACCTGCAGGTGAACCACATAAGATTCAATCCATATTAATAATCTCTTTCAATATCAACTAACTTTTTTCTTTTTTTTTTTGCTTCATCTTCATCTGTTGGCTAGAAGGCATTGTTTTCACACAAAATCCTCCTTTTGCTGCTACCTCTGAGCTGTGCCCTGCTTCTACAAATTCTCATGGTTGTTTTCAGTGCAGAGACGCAGTCTTCAGATTCTCATGAAGATCTGACAGCACTTCCATACTTAAATTTACCACCATAAGGATGAACAGTTACATTCTAGTCACCAGACCCAGTATTGACAGCAACAGCTTGAAATCCTACTGAACTGGCATTAAACATCTCCGAATGTTTGTTGGGAAAACTGGGGTTGTAAACAAATTGCACCTTCCTTTGGTAAAGCAACAGCACCATTGCTGTGGTTTCATCTGAGATAGAGTCAATTTTCTCCTAAGCAGCTTCAGCATTTTAGGTTCAGTGTGACAATAGTGTAGATAACACCTAGTGTTGACACTTGTTACTCATTAATGGTTGTGTTTAGCTTGGATAGAATTTTATTCTCAGCACCTGTTGTTTCTCCAGATTTTGATATGAGAAGAATGTTGAAAAATACTGATGTTTATAGTTGTTGTTAGGGTAACCAAGGACCTTTCTCAGTTTCTCAGGTTTTACAAGTAAGCAGGTATGTTAAGCTGGGAGAAGGAGGAGCAGAAACAGAACAGCTGACCCAAACGGGCCAAAGAGAGTATTCCATACTATAAAACTTATGCTCAATGTAAAGCTGAAAGTTTTCCAGGGATAACTGTCTTTATCCTTTGCCCCTCTGCTCTTGACAGTCCCTTGCCCTCAGTCCTCCTCGCTGTCTGATTTCCATGCGCACCAAGTTCATCTTCTGTCTTCAGTGATCTCTCTACATTGGCTATGAACCCTGCACCCACTAGAACTGCTGTGCTTGCTGTATTCTCCATCTGGCATCCGCTGCTGGCAGCACATTTTATGATCACTCATTGGTATGGGCTGAGTATGACTTTGTATAGTGGTAGTAGTATCAGTATTCTCTTTTTTTGTTGTTTAATTAAAGCTGTTTTTATTTCAACCCATGAGTCTTTCTGTCTTTCCTCTGATTCTTCCCTCGGGCTGGAGGAGGTGAGAGAAAAGCTGTTTATTGTTTAGCTGCTGACTAAGGGCTAAACTGGGACAACCATAAATCCTCCTCTGCAGAAGTGAAGAGCAGCAAAGGACAGATGACTGAAGTTTGAAGTGCCTTTAAATCTGCTCCAGCTGTCATTGAACTTCTCTGGCTCCATGTTAGTGGCAAATTCAACTGTAACAGAATACAGAAGCACATTTGTTGAAATACATTTTGTTACAAATGTTGAGAACTGAGGAACAAAAGAGTAATTTGTACATGTGAAAAAAAATGGCATGGATGTCTCTCAGCAGCACCCAGAATAGCTCAGGGTACCAAATGCAGCATGTCACAAAGGGAAGACAGAACACAGATCACCCCTTGAGCTGAGTTTTGAGAAGGATTACAGACTCCGTACAAATGATGTGGAAGGTGGTAAGATTGGTGTGGTTGACAAAGTGGAGGAAAGGGATAACATCCAGAGAGACAATGAGGTGTAGTCTTCTGAGAACCTCATGAAGTTCAACAAGGCCAAATGCAAAGTCACACAACAAGGCTGGGGCAATCCCAAGCACAAATACAGGCTGGGTGGCAGATGTGTTGAGAGTAGCACTAAAGGGAAGGGCTTGGGGTTGCTGGTGGATGAGAAGACCAACATGAGCCAGCAATGTGTGCTTGCAGCCCAGAAAGCCAATTGTATCCTCGGATGCATCAAAAGGAATGTAATCAGCAGGTTGAGGGAGATGATTTTGTCCTTTTACTCCGCTCTCATGAGACTTCACCTGGAATACTGTGTTCAGTTCTGGAGCCCTTAGCACAGGAAGGCCATGGATCTTTTAAAGTGAGTCCAAAGGAATGGCAACGCACTGGACTGTGTTCCCCAGAGAAGCTATGGGTACCCCATCCCTGGAAGTGTTCAAGACCAGGTTGGATGGGGCTCTGAGCAACCTGATCTAGTGGAAGGTGTTCCTGCCTGTGGCAGAGGGTTTGGAACTAGGTGATTTTTAAGGTGCCTTCCAACATAAAGCATTCTATGATTCCATGATTTAGCTAAAATTAAACTTTATGAATTAAAGAAACATAAGACCTTTACCAAGGCAGTCAAACCTTTGTCACATTTTGTGAAGGATTGCCTTAATATCACCCCTTTTGAGGTCTATCAAAGACCATTCAAGACACACTAGTGTCAATAGAAATTTTGTCATGGACTTCCTTAGTCCTGTGATTTAATCAACTGTTCATTTGCTGTCCATAGTTTCATCAATGGCATTACACCAACACTCATTCCATTCCTAGAAGAGGAAAGTACTCTGGCTCACTTGCTCCATCACTCAAGCACCATTTTCACTAGGCAGGAGTGGCCTAAAATATCATCTTTTGCCTTTAGATATAACAAGATGACCATTTCATATATAGATATACTGAAAAAAACAGCTTTAATCTGCTAGTGACTTCAGTTTGTGTTAATATTTCTGTACACTCGTCCTTTCTGAAATTAGGATAATTTTGCCCTAATAGACCCCAGATACACACTGGAGGGGTACTCTGTTCCGCTCTGGTAATTAAGTATTCTTTGGCACCCAGGGGCACGTGCCAGATCGCAAGGTATCAGTGATGAATGGAAGTCTATAACAATAAGCAGATAACAGTTCTGCTTTACAATAAACTGCGAAGTGATTATGTACTAAGCGAAGTTTTTCTGAGATAAACAATTATGCACTTTAACTTCCGTTATGTATGTATTCAAACTGCAAAACTCCACTCTGGAAGATAATACCTCCAGTTTCTTTCCCATTGCATTTTTGTACAGTGAACTTTTTAGTATCTATGGGCATTTCTGAATCTTTTGTCTTGTTCTTTCTTTTCCAGCTAAGTCCTTGTAGAATGGAATTTCAAATGCACTGTGTATGTCATATATGTAAAAGCACAATTTCTTTTCCTCACTTAGCTCTTCCAAAACAGGGCAGAGGTATGTTTGGCCATGTGTTTATAACCAAACTTTTCACATAGTTAACTTACTCATAGTCAAGACTGAGCCTCTGCTTTGTTCAAACCTATATTTTTAAAGCAGCCACGTATTTAAATGTCTTCAAAGAAAGTAGAGAAGGGAGTTGTGCTTATTTTACATTCAGATAAAAACCTGGGAAATATTTTTATTCTTTAAAAAAAATTAAAAAGAATGATAATTACTAATTCATTAAAACAAGATGTCATTTGCAAAGGAGGTTAGGTTATTCTAGGAATGTAACTCCTTCTTAGTTATTAGTTGATCACTACTGTTAAAGTTTTTCTTGAAACTCCAGTCATCAGAGCTGTCTTATTAAGAACTGCAAGAGGAAAGTGTGTTGATTTTTCCTCTGAAGATATAAAACTGACAAGCATGAAATGACTTACACCAAAAATGAATTTTCAACCAAAAGGAACTCTTTTCAAAGTTAAAACCCTTGTGACAATCAGAAACCATTCTGTATTTAGGATTATAAAACTTCTTTATTCTGATCTTTTTGACTTAGCTAATGCCACTGTTCCTACTGAAGTTTTATTGAAACTAATGAAAACAAATCAGATCCTTCCAAAATTTCACCTATGATGTTAAAAGGAGTTCTTCCATCTTGGTCAGATTCAGTGTTACAAATGATATTGTGGGATGTTGTCAGCTCGTATACAGTGTCTTCTGTTTTCACTGTTCTTCTTTTTATTGTGTAAGAAACTCTTATTGATGCTTTACATGGGAGAACAACAAGGAGAATGTGTTGGTCTGAAAAAAAGAGATTACCTTTTTAGTAATTTCTGGGCAGATTGTTAGGAAACACATTATGTAACTCAGATCGCAGCTTCCTGGAACATTGGGAATGTTACTGTTGGAAGCTTTTGTTTAGCAATGTTTATTTTATTCTTCAAAGATATGTGTTTCTTCTTAGATAAAATATGTGATATGTCCACCGAGTCTGAAAAATGGAAATTATTCTTTTTAGTAGCTGTGAAAGGATAATGTTTCCCAGAGCGTATTGTTATACTGATTTCTTTTCTGCTGTCCAATTATGTGTATAGATATAGCACACTGCAGGGCTCATCAGCTGAAGCAGTGTCATGCAGGTGTATTCAGCTGTAGTTCCAAATATTTTTTTCAAATGAACATAAAGTTGTGAGAAACTTTGACAAATTTGATACTTGAAATCAATTTTCTCTTGACCACCACCATTTTTCTGATTTGTTTTTGATTTGGGGTTTTGGTTTCTGATTTTTGTTTTTTTTGTTCTGACAGTGGTGTGCTTAAAGCATTCTTTGTTTCATCTAAGTTTTGATGGCCATGTTCTTTGTTTTTCTGAACATAAATTGTAATATTAAGTTAAAGTAAATATAATTTAAGAAATTGTAATGACACCTAATAAAAAAAATGGAATCAAAGTTTCAGAAAAAATACTGCAATGAAATTATTCATTTTCACTTCAGAAGAAATGTGCTAGAGAAGCTTTATAGGGATCCAGATTCGATTCAGACATAGCATCTTAGCAGGCAGATGTGTCTCACAAGGAGCAGAACTACATGGAAAGGTATATCACTCATCTCAGATTCATGATTCTTCAGGTGTTGGTTAACTGTGAGCTCATAACTGAAAAACTCAGGTGTGAAATTTTCAGTGAAAAGGTGTGAGGTCATAAAGCCAAAGTGATCATGGTGATTTTCCTCCTTTAAAGATCAGGGGAGTCATGAGTCTTCCTTTGGTCTCAGGAGAAATTCTGGTTCTTCAAGCCAGGGAGGTGACTATCAGGGTGCCAGGAGGAGAAGGTGGCAGAAATGTAACCATCATCTGAATTTGTCTGAAATGAACATGTCGGCTTGGGTAACTCACTGAATTCCAAAGAAGAAAATATTTTATCTTAGAACAGTTATTTCTTTCAAACCAACTGTGATAAGGAACTTCTGCAAATAGCAGGGTATGATGAAAAATGTAGAAAGTCAGTAGAAAAATAGTTTACATTTGGTGGAGAAAACCAAGAGGTTGTAGCAGGGGAGGATAACTCATGCCTACTGTTGTTGTGAATATGGATCATGATGATATTTTCCCTTCACGCTGATATAAATGTATATATATACACATATAGACATATTGTACTTGTTTGAGACTAAACATATAGTGGTGTGTGTATGTACATGCAGACATGCAGGTGCAGCTTTTAAACCCTGGCACTTCTCTTCTGTCTGCCCTTCCACCCTGTCTTTACATATGCTTCAAAAACCTGAATGATCAGTAGTATTAGATGTTTCTTTAAAAAACAAAAAAAATTGGGCAAAATAGTTTACATGATGCATAAGTCACCAAATGAAGGTTTATGGCATGCGTTAAGTAGTTGAGGCTATGGAGGCAGAGTGTTCCTTTCTGGATTGGAAAACCATTAAAATTATCTAGCTAGCAATTCCCAGGTTAATTTGTTAGAGTTTGGATATCTATCACATTTCTTTTTTAACTAATTGTCATTTTTAAATTAAAAACAGTTCCCAGGATATTTCCTGAAATCATAAAAGTAGACATAGTTGACTCTTGAGCTCAATTACAGAGCTGAAACCACTCTAAGGGATTTCTGTCTTCTATTAGTTCTTAAATAACTGTAAAAAAGTATATAGGTCAGATACAACAGAGAATTGAGGAGGAAGAGAGGATGCTTTCAGAACATTACTGAACAATTTGGCAGTGACATATACTTAGTGACACTACTTATAAAAATACTTTTCCCTGAAGAATACCAAAGTATGTATTTCAGATATTACTCATGACCTCTGATGAACCAACTACGTATACGCATACTAAATTGTTGAAATCTGTTCTTTGGAAGATATTCACTTTGCATGAGCAAGTTGATACATTTCCTTTTTTTTTTCACACATAAATATTATTTTAAAAAGCCATTCTAACCAGATTGACTCAAAAATAATGTGGAGAAGAGCCATTTTTCCCCCCAAGACGTAGACTCATAGAATGCTTTGGGTTGGAAGGGACGTCTACAGGTCATTTAGTCCAACCCCTCGGCAGGAGCAGGAACATCTTCCATTAGATCAGGTTGCTCAAGAGCCCTGACCAGCCTGACCTTGAACATGTCTAGAGATGGGGCCTCCACTACCTCCCTGGGAAACCAGTGTTTCATCACCCTCGTTGTAAGAAATTTCTTCCATATACTGACCCCCTTTTAGTTTAACAGTATTACTCCTTGTCCTGTCACAACAGGCCTTGATAAAAAGACCTTCCCCAGCTTTTCTCTAGGCCCTCCTTTAAGTACTGGAAAGCCACTTGAAAGTCTGCCTGTAGCCTTCTCGTCCTCAGGTTGAACAACCAAGTTGAACAACCAAGTTGAACTCTCTCAATCTCTCCTCGTAGGAGAGGTGCCTCAGCCCTCAGATCATTGTTGTGGCACTCCTTTGGACCTTCTCCAGCACCTCCGTATCCTTCTCATGCTGAGGGCTCTAGATCTGGAAATGGGATTGCAGGTGAGGTCTCACTAGAGCACTGCAGAGAGGCAGAATCACCTCCCTTTACCTGCTGGCTATGCTTCCAGTGATGCAGCCCAGGATACAGTTGGCCTTCTGGGCTACTAGTGCATATCGTTGGCTCATGTCCAGCTTTTCATCCTTTAGTACCCCCAAGTCCTTCTTGGCAGGGCTGCTCTCAATCACATTATCCCTCATACTATACTGATACAGGGGTTTGTCCTGACTCAGGTATAGGACCTTGTCCTTGGCATTGTTGAACCTCATGAAGTTCACACAGGCCCCCCTCCTCCAGGTTGCCCAAGCAATGGGCAATTGACATCCCAGCCTTCTGATGTGTCGACTGCACCACTCAGCTCAGTGTCTTCTGTAAACCTGCTGAGGGTGCGCTCAATCTCGCTGTCTATATCGTTGACAAAAATATTAAAAATCACTGGTCCCAGTGCCATGGGACACTAATTGTCACAGCCATCCTTAGATAAACCTTTTATGATGAAATAACTTCTATAAGTTTTTAATATGTATTTCCTTTTCTGTTTATTTCTGTTCAAACATGAATAGATGCCTAGGAAAAAAGGTCATGTTAAAATTTGTGGAAATTGGATTCTGTTTCTAACAGAATGTGTTTTCTTGGTTATTTTCTATTTCTGGGCAGAGAAGAGAATGACTACAAGCTTCCTATCTTGCCCTACCAGTTGGCAGAACAGGAAAGCACTGTGGGCAGAGTTTTAATGCTTGCTCAGGCATCAGTTGAAAGACTACTGAAACCAGTTGAAGGACTCTTGGCAATTTTGAATGGACTTTGCAACAGTCACCTTTTATCCTAAGGACATAAGATAAGGACACTATTTGGATAGTGGGTTTTTTTCCTAGTAAGAAGTGAATACTGAAGCTAGACCGGAACCACACTCAGAGTTACTCACAGTCACCACTGTGTTTAGGATATTATTAAAATCAATAGGGAGTTAATAGAAGCTTGATATAGCATAGGTACTTGCTCAAATACAGAAACAAGACCAACAGTTGGGCTGTAAAACAGCTGATGGCTGTACCTAAGGAATATTTTTATACAGGAATATTTTTACTGCGGCATAATTTCTGAACCATTATTTATTGAAAGTTTAGCAAAGAAAGTGCTATGCTTGAATGTCATATCTGAGGCATATGAAGGCAATATTCTCTGTTAAAAAAATAACTTTGCTTAGAGATCACACTCTTCAAAAAGAAAAGAAGTCTTCAAGACCAGGCTGTAATGAGAGAGAGCGTTTGTTTATTTCCAGACACAAACCTGAGCAGAGACAGGACAATATTCTACATTATTAGTGTTGCATACATATTTTTGCCATGTTTTCCCCACAAAATGCTCTACTGCCAGTACCTTTAAACAAGATTTTTCTCCTTCTAACAAACTGCTGGAAAAGGTTCTTTGTATTGAATTACTACTCATTCCAAGGCAGTGTCTTTAGTGTTCACACACGTGGGATTTAAAATGCAGGAAATAAAGAATTTTGCATAATAGGGCATATTTTCACTCTTATTTTTCCCTGGTTTTGCTAATACAATTCTGGAATCTGGGCACTGGATTAGTGGAAAAATCAGTGATGGAAATGCCCCAGATGATGGTTTTGATGGTCTTCTTTCAAATGTTTATAGATGTTTCTGCAGCAGTTTTTTTCACTATTTCTCTGTATCCAACAGTTAAAGTAACAACAAACACAACAGCCAATTCTGTGTATCAAAGTTTGCCAACACCTACTAAATACTGGAATACAAGGCTTCAGGACAACTTCAGTTCTCTCTATGGTCCTTATAAACAGCCTATAGGACTGGTCATCATACACAACAACAATGATAAAAAAACCCCATAACATGTCACCATGGAGTCTGACTTACCATTTTGTCTCCCCATAGCTGAAAACAGGAAAAAATTATTATGTGACCAAATGGCACCTATTCAAAAGACAGTTATGGGGTTCAAAAGACTGTTATACATCAAAAAATACAGATAAAAGGACTTAGTCAGGATGTCAGGAGAGGCTGGGTTCATCTTGCAAATCCAGAGGTATTTAAGAATTTATTTTATATGTATTTCTACCTAGGATTTTCTTTTAGCCTCATCCTTAAATTAAACACCAGCTTACAGCTGAAGGAAGATGACGTGTTGTCAAACTGTAAGTGACCTCTCTTGGTCCAAACAAGAGCTATCATGAGATGATGCCACAATCCCCATCAACCCTGCTTCTAGTGACACAGAGGTGCTGCCTGTAAAAGCCTCCTTACCTGTCCCTCCATGTGTTTCTATGAGTCATTTCCAAGCAAAAGAATCAGCAAGATTCTGTGTTGAATGTTATTAAATGACAGCACACGCTGTGAGCAAAACTGGCCAAGATTGTGCAAACTCACTTAATGTCTATCACAGACAGCTCTAGGTGAATTACTGTAGGACAAAAGCATATCAATATTTTTTCTTTCCAAAGGACATCCTAGCTGGAATATGGAAGACAGAGAAAGAAACAGAAGCAGAAATTTATGAACAACGAAAGATTATAAAAAGGAGAAAATGAGAGTTTGCAGACATGAAAAGTGGTTTCAGAAAAAAAGCTTTGCCTTGTCACTGGTCTGGTGAACCAAATGGTATACACACTTGCATCTTCTGCTGTGCCAAGCAATGTATGTGTTTTAGTTTGAGGTAAAATAGAGTAATCTTTGTGACAAACTCAGTTGCTGTAAGTAACCTCATTCTCTGAAAACTAGCTGCATGTATTTGAGATGGTGTTCCTCACTGAAAGTGATAACAGAGGGCATTGGTATGCAAAAAGGTCAATGCTTATACTTTATCAAGGCTATCCTCAAGCTGCTGGAAAAGGAGCTGCACCTGAGAGGAGGGGCAAATAGGGCAGGTGATCCTAAACTGACCAACAGAGTATTCTGTCCCATATATGTCATTCTGGGTATAAAACTGGGAGATCATGAGGGTCTCACTCTCTTCTGCAGTGGTTGACATCCAGTGAGGACCTTATCTGTCTGGTTGTCCCTGATCTCACATCCATGCATTCCTGAATCCAGTTCCTGAGTCCAGCTCCCTTCTAGCCGTGGACCCATTCCCTTGTGTCTGGTCTGCAGCATTTGGAGCGACGTATAGTCATCAAGGGATGGGGTAGGGGTGCAATCTCATATATCTGTATTTATTTTATTACTTTCTAATAATTTTCATTATTATTGTTATTATTATAATTTCATTAAAGCTGTAGTCTTAGTTTCCAACCTCTTTTTCCTCTCATTTCCATCTCCCCTTACCCTGTGGGGTGTGTGAGGCAAAGGGATTTTGGAGGCTCAACTGCGTGGTTTTAGCTGCCAAAATTTGGCTGGGTAGGGCTAAACCATGATAGTATGAAAACGCTTTTGTTCGTGTGATAGTGACTCTTCAGCAGGTACTCTCCACCCTTTACAGGCAAAGCAGCTCCTGCACTGGGATTTGAGACACCTCAGATCTGAGTCCTTCTGATTTGTTCATGCTTATGAATTTCATTTTCATGCATGTGTGCATCCCCTCCTGAGCTTTAAAGAAGCTACAAATGAATATGGAGTGGAAAGAAAAACATTTTTGTTCCATAAGGAAGGAAAAAGACAACTATACCTTGAAAAAGAATGCTGACTAGATTACACTTTACTATTATTTCTCTATTAATTATACAAAAGCCAATACAAAGATTCAAACAGAAGGAAAATAAATGAAGTGTTACCTCTGTTTGATTATTAAATGGAAATGACTGTGAGGTATTTCCATTTAAAAAAAGATATCACCCCAGGAGGCACCTTCTTAAGCTAGTCCTCTCAGCACGCCTCCAGCACCCTTGCATAGATTTATGACAACTTTTCAGCTGAGGTTTCATTTAATTGACAGCAGTTTGTTGCCACCACTGAAAAATAATGTTGGGAGCTTTGGGATACAGAAGCAGTGACTGGTGCACATGAACCCTGCGCTAATTTACTTCCAAACTCTGCTCAAACAAAGCCTGTCAGAGGTGGCACCTGGTCTTCCTCAGGCTGAATCAGGCAATATCAAGGGATCTTTAACTTTGGAGAACAAACTGCTTTTGTAAGTGTTTTTTCCGTTTTCAAGTTACCTTTTCCTGAAATTCCAGCTCCATTGCTGTTTGCAGCTTTGTTAACAAGAAAGCCTTCCTTAACTCCTACTGTTTCATAGAAGAAATGAGAGCTCATGAAAAAAAATGAACCTAGAAACTTGGTATATAACTCCATACCCAAAGGAGATCCCAGGATTTCAAATGTATTAGTGGCAGTGATTTTACTGGGAGCAGCACAAATAGGAAATCAATCCACTCATTCAGATAACTGCAAAAAAAATTAAAAAAAATAAGAATACAGTGGAAATAAGTTATTTTTATTTACACGGAATTCTAACATTTCACTGATCCATGACTGATGGGAAACATGGATGAAAATCCAAGTATGTTTAAAGAGAGAAAGCTCTGAAGATCTGAAATGCAGGCTATGAAACAAAAAAACATTGAACTTCACACTAATCTATGCCTTCTCAAGCAGCTGTCTCAGGACAGAATAGAAGTTTAAAAAGAAAAAAGAGAAGGATTTAGTTATATTGTGAATGTTTCCATGTTGATTTTGTAAAACAAAATTTATACAAAAGAACTTGAAGTATCAAATTAGATTCCAAATGCTCTGTGGTTTTTGTAACAGAACTGGCTAATGGTAAAAATATCATGCTTCCTGAAAGTCTAGTGTTCAGTTCTACAAAATCTTAGTTACTTGGTGCTGTGATGGGCATCAGTACTGATTGCTTCTGTGAATTAGAACTTGGGAATGACTTTATAACAAATAACCCAGTAGAAAAGTTCCATAAAATGTGTTACATCTTTTTTTTTTTTTCTCATCAAATATAGATCCCTGATTAGTTTTGTTTCTTTCCTCTATCAGAGTTTCTCTGTACTGAGTGACATTATTGCAGTTCTCCTTACAGAGAGCTTTAGTCACCAGGCTGATGTTTCTCTGCTCTGAAAGCAGTGGAATTCATAGGTGTCAAACACCTTTTATTGATTCTCATGAATTAGACCATCCAGATTCTGTGACTCTGGAATACATTTCAGAGTATTTTCAAAATAATACATTCTGTGACTGAAATACTTTTTCAGAGTATTTCAAAATAATACATTTGAACAAACCCCTAAACAAATGCATGGATAGATAAAATATTACACTTGATTGTTCCAAAAAAAAAAAAGTATTTTATAGTTTTAGGGTAATTTGCAATTACTTAGACTAGATTTTTTCAATCTCATTTTAGACCTTCAACTGAACTCCAGAATCTGGCAATCTTAGAAATCTAATATCTTAAAATTAAGCAACAACACAGAAAAAAATATAAGCTTTTCAAGGCTTTAAGAATGAAGGGAGATATTTGTCTAACATTCTTTCATGATGAGTGAAGGTATTGTGTCTATTTTGGTAACACAAATCTGTAAAAAACATGAATATAATCTATGAATCTCAATAAGTGTATTTAAGTACTGCATTTAAACAAACTCCTTTCAGGAATGTAAAATTCAAGCACTGGGTTTTTAGCAAGGGCTAAAGTAATCCAGATAGAGCTCTGATGGATGTCCGATCTTCTCATGTTACTATTTGCAAAAAAGGTTTGAGTGTTTACCTTCTAAAAAAACTCTTTCTGAAATTTAAGAGTTAAACTCCCTGTCCTCCTGCTAGTTGTACTACGGTGACTGCCTTGCGGTCTTTATTTAATCCGCACTCTACTGTTTGAGTCAGCTCAGTATCTATGATTCCTTTCCGCAGTCATCCCTGCCTTAATCTTCGCCAAATCAATTCAATTATTATTTTGCAATCTAAAATAATAAAATTTAATAAATTAATTATATTTAAATGACTTTAATAGCCCAAAGAGATATATTTGCAGGCTCAAGATACCTTTGTTTTAACTGCCTCCATGGCCACAAATGAGACCATAAATATAAAGTCATCAGAGATCCACAGTTATAAAATCTCCGTTATATCAGAAAGAAGCTTCCACAAATGCGTTCGTATTCAAAAATTATGGAAAGTCGGAATTTTTTCTTGCTTTGAGATGAAAAACAACACACGGGTTTTCTATAATCAGTTTTATCTTCAAATTAAAATGGTGCTGATCTTAAATGGTTTTCTTAACACTGTAGCTTGAGTGAAAAGCAGAAAACTTCATTAATACACTCTTTTGTAGCCATTAAAGAGGACTACAAAATACACATTCATATATATATGCATATACACAGACTGTAAACAGTAGCACAATATGAAAAAATGAATTTTTCTAGACTCTTAAAAGTGATAGCAGTTCAGCACAAGCTGGAACCAGGAGTGCATGAGAGCTTGTGGCCTTCAGGAGTCTGGCTGCTTCACACACATACATTTTACTCCATCGCAGACTGAAGATTTATTTTCCTCTAGTATATCAGTTAGTCAGTGAGCTAAAGCACCATTATGCAAAGATTACAAGAGAAGTTCATGGAATCTTGTAGGCATTTTTTTTTTTAACTTAAACCATTGCCAAACGACTATGAATAAAAGGTTCACTCCTAGTTAGCAAAATCTGTTGATAGAAATACCAGTGCTCTGGTATGAAGTAATGGAATTTAAACCTGAAATTTTAAAAAGCCATATAATAGTTCAATCAAAGATGGAATAGGAATCAATTGAATGGACTGTGGTATGAGGTACAATACTGAGGTCTGGTACCTCACTAAACTCACTTACCAAGAGCTGAAGGTTTGTAACATGTACTGTTTGAGCAGCCTGTTTGTGGGATCAGCGTTAGTCACTTACACAATGAATTTTGGTGTTCCTCCAAGAGCTCATAGATGCTCCCAGATGTTCCTCTATATTTATGATTCAGATGCAGAGACTCCCTCCTACAAACCTCCTGATTCTTTGCTCTTCTGTTCCTTGGAAATATATTACTGTTTTTTTGGGGGCGTATGTATGAGTACAAACTTTGCTTTGGATTTCCCTAGGGGCTAATGAGGCTCATGAGACACTGTATAAAATCTTATATTTCTCTTTTAGAAGATCACAGTTTTGAAAAGTATATATTGCATCTGACTGGGTTGTGTGTTAGAGAGGTGACTACATTATTTTTAGCCCATACCATCTGTTAAATGCAAATAACAAAAGCATTAATTCTGTTTAAAATGGTTTTGGGATAATTAATTTATAACAGACACATTTAAGTCCTTCAATGCACAATTTAATTTGCAGTTCTTTTCAGATCTATATGATCGATCACCCTCTTTTACCCCTACTTCAATAAGCAGCTGCCTGATGCACACCATATGTTGTTTAACCCAGATGTGGTGCTGTTTTGTTTAAAATCCCCTCTTGCTGCTTGTTTACTCCTTTTTTTTGTCACATGTTTTCATTAGGTGTTTTGGTTTTAAATGGGTCACGGTGTTATCTCTATTCTACAGTAGCTTGTAACTGTGTCATACCTCCTTTCATCCCTCACGTTGTTTCTCTTTCTGTATATGTTACCTCCATGAATTTCATAATTTCATCTGCAGGCTTCATTATGCAAAGATTTTTTTAATACTATAAAGAGAGAGAACAAAACAGTGACCTACAATAATTAGGAGCCACTTTTGGATAACACATTTATTCCAAGGACCTTAAATTGCAGTACAGGTGAGGGTGCATGCCTAGGCACTGTGGTGATGTTGTGGCTTAGCTCTTTGGAGATGATTTAGTGAGAACCACATCTGAAAGGACTCAGGGTAAGTGTGAATAGGAACTAAAATTCTTTGCTGTGTTCCACCGTGGGAATTCAAGGCGCCAAAAGAGTTGTGTTTAGCTGTAAGACACACCAACAGGATGAAACTCTTCCCAGAGTTCACCGCTTCTTTTTTTTTTTTTTTTTAATATACAGTCCCAAGAAACTGTTTTCTCTTTAATATGTAGTATCTGAGGAAGATATCAAACTTCACTTTCTCGCTTTGGGGAAAGTAATCTGACTGAAAGGAAGCAATCTAAAGAGATTTTTTGCCTTCAGCCAGAATGATCAGCTGCATTCCCATCTCAAAGTAAAAATGCTTTTAGGCAGTGTCCAGTACATACAGAAATCAATGAGGATGATAGTGTCCATATTCTGCCTCTCTTCTCACCAGTCAGAGATAACTTGACAAAAAGAGAATTATAGACATGCCAAGCTTCTCTTCTCAGCTGTACGATTCTCATTTAAGTTGCCTCTTGTTCTAAAATAGACTATTTCAGCCATTCATTTTCACAAAGTTTTCCTATATTATCATACGGCATTTTCTGTCATTGAGATATTTTTGTTGCTTTTCTTCTGTATTCATATTTTCTTTCTATCCTGGATCCAAGGGCTCAGTAGCTGGAGAAGCTGACAGAATTCATAATGGTAGACTGAACATGACACTGCTATTAATGACAATTCCTCTCCATGTCCAGACACAGATTTGTAAAAGGTTATATTTTTCCTCAGTAGGAAATCTCAGGAAGAAGGGAAATGTAAACATGGAGATTCAGTTGTTGGAGTAGAGAAAGAGAAAAGAAGATAGGAATGTAGTAAAAAAACTAAGTCAGATTCTAAAAAAACACTTGTATTTCCCAGTCAAAATAAAGTTGTGTTTTATTCCAGAACAGTCATTGTGGTGAGTGATAAAATGAGAGTATAATGTGCAATAGTTTAAAATCATCATGAGAATTACCAGCAGTATCTCTGAGCTTCAATATTTGGCTGTCATGATCCAATAAGAAAAATCATGGTGTTTGCTTTCTTTACAGCCAATGTTGTGGAGGTTCTGCTAACCTATCATTTACTAATGAAAATGTATCTGATTTTATTCCGAAGGTTTTGAGAAGTGAAAATTATACCCTGTGTATTAAGTTTAACAGAACACAATATATAACACTATAAATCAAATTTAATTGGTCTACTATTACATAAAAGAAGTGACAAGATATTTCTTCAGCTGTGGAAAAGATGAAGTGTGATTGATGGCAGAAATTAATAATCGAGGAATGTAGTTCACTGCAACAGATATTATCTGTGGAACAGTTTTTAAAATGGTTAGTCAAGGCTAATAAATGGGCAAAGTGTTTACATAGCTCTTGTTTGAGAGGCACACAGTTGTGAGATAACTAAACAAACAAATAAATTAGAAGGTTTCTAAAGACAAAGAGAGCCAAACTGCAACACCTTTTTAAACAGTATGGCCATGTTGTCTGAAAATTCAAGGGAAATTATTCGAGGGACAGCAAGGAGTCCCTGGTGTTAGGAACCATCGTTCGTTCTGCTCCAGAACATGACAGACACTTTTCAGTCCACTCTATCAGTGTAGCAAAGCGGGATGTAGAAACTATTTTTGAAACACAGATTTGCCAATGTAAAGAATCCTGTTTCAAAGCCAGACTCCTGCCTATCTGCACCTATTGACAAGAAATGAGTCTTCAGTATCTCCTGCATGGTGTCATGGAAAAATCCTACACCAAAGACGTTAAAACACGCAATCCTGATCCTTTCTGCAACCAGCCTCTCCCTCTAATTTAGGAAGTGAGTGCTGTGTCCCCTCTTCCGCACTCCTGCTCCAAGGAGGTCACTGGGGCACTTGCACAGGTCATTGGGACCATATCTGGGAATGGAGGGAAGAGAGGAAAGAAGGTTTGCACAGAGGTGTTCGGTAGCCCCAGCAGCATTAGGTGTTGAAGTTTGGTTCTTGTGATGCTTAAATATAGTTTATTCATCACTAGTCACTTTTAGTTTTCTCTGGCCTAATGAACTTCAATCAAATCAGAAGGGAAAGCATAGCTGTAAGGAAGAAAAAAAAAATTACATTGAGTTACTTGGAAGGAGTTTTGAGAACCGTCCTTTGGGCTATATAAGAATGTACAAGTCAGGGAAAAGTGTAGCTCTTCCCTCTTTCGCTTTCCCCAGCTGTAGGATACCTTCATGCCTTCTTCCCTGTGCAATCAACTGATCAAATGACTGTCCAAAATAATGAGCTGCTAAAGAGCTAAGAAAAGCAGTCATTCCAGCTATTCCAAGCAGCCACATATTCCTCCATCGCTAATATCTCTTAGGCATCATTCTACATTTGTATGATCATTAAAGTGCTTCTAGTTGATAGAGGATCAAAGGGTTGTGCTGAATTTGGTTTGCATTGTGTGTTTCCAGTTGCCATGACAAACAGGACATTCAGCTTATTATTTAGTTATTATGCATCAGTTTCACAGCCAAGTGACTTACATAATTCCTGTGGAGCTGATCCCTTGACCTCTGCTTCCTCTGCATGCATGTAGTGGGGCTTCTTCTCCCCCTGTGTGATGTGTCATGACCTGACAAGATCCAGACAGCCCTCAGGAGCCCAGGCTTCATCTATGCAACCCTTTCAATATCACTTCTTCATGTTAGTCTTCCAAGACAAATGGTACTAGAAATGAAAATGTTGCAATCTGCTAAATGAACAGGGCAAGAGACATACCTTGAATTGGTCTCAAATTCAGCAAAGCATCACTTTATAGGATAAATCTGTTTGATACCAGGCCACAAGCTTGAAGGAAAGTGCATAATCCAGCGCTTGTAGTCCAGAGGAGTGGCATTTTCCACTTTTCAGGCAGCGGATAGTTTATGTTGACATTGAATAAAGCCCTTTTTAGGCTAATGCATTAGAGAAATCGTCCAAGAACAGTTCATCCTTTATAAACATCATAATGACTGAACTGAACATTTCTGCATTGAGTACACATGAGATTTGAGACACAGGTGCAGAGATTAGTAGCTAAATTTTCATTTTGGATTCAATAGCAAGTAGACTTCTTTTTTCCCCTCTATTGTTTACTGTCAATTTTTAAATGCAATTATCTTGGTTGAAATTTTATTATCGGAATAAATACCTCATTGCTAACTTATTGGGCTTCTGTGTTTTTTTTTTTTTTTAAAAACAGCCATTATTATTTCAATGAGAGTGAAGGAAGCAGACAAAGGGCTAAGACAAGGGGCATGTGGCACTGCACACAGTCGGGGTGCCGCCACAGCTGCCCTGTGCCCAGAAAGGAGCACCTTAACCCTAGGCTCTGACTCCTGCTTCTACATCAACCTGTGTTAAAAAGCATTAAGTCCTGGCAGTTAATGTCAGCTCTCAATTTGTGTGGAAAAAAAAGCCCCAAACAAATGAACCCCACAGAGATGTCCGCTCTTTGCCATTGAATGTTCAAGTCTGAAACCTTAATGCTGGGCATGGATGGAGACCGTACTGCCTTCCAGGAGAAGAACTGATAAGACCAAAATGTCCATTTTCAGATAAAAGTAGGCTGAGAAGGAAAAGAGAATTTTGCCATTGTTGTTCTTTCCATATCAAAATTTTTTTTCCCATCTGGCTTCTCTCTGTCTGTCATGCTTTCCCCTCTTGTAGTTTTTTTCCTTGTATTGTTATATAGAGAGGTGTTCTGCTCTCAATGGAGGAACCCTGAATGTGAGAACAGTGCACTTAGCCAGGTACAGAGAGATAGTTCTTGACTATCCTTTCCAGTCTTCTCTACTTCTCGCAAAGGCTTCATCCTAACACAACAGAAATGTCCTAGAGCTTTTTACAGGAGTCAGTAATGTGCATGGGTTTTTTTAGCTCTATGTATCATTTTCGACTCATAATCACACACTTAGCCGGAGATACTGGCTCTAATTCTCAGACACTTATCAGTGCCCGTTGCTATTCACATTAAGTCTGTGATATTTATGCACAGAACTGCTGCTGCAGTTCTTCGAGAGGTGATCGTGTTTGTCTCTCACCTATTTTAAATTTTCTGACTGTCATATAAACACAATTTTTTTCCTTTCAGTTTGAACAGTCCCAAATTGCTCTCGGAGAGGCCCAGATTCTGATCTGTATAGTGGGCACTCACTTCAGGAGCCATCCCACTTGAAACCAGTGGGACCACTTAAGAAGTAAGATTACCCAGTTTCAGATATCTTATCAAAGCAGCTCTCTGTTCTTCTGCACTTCAGAATTTAATTTTGTCATTGTTGGCTTGTTTAGATTGAGCAACTTTGTGCTGTAGAGAACATTTAATTTCCTCCTCAATTTGTTGTAAATCTTTTAAAATCCCTATTAAAAGGCTGCACCTGGTCACAAAATGGGCATGACTGCTTTAGCTTCCTTCAGTAGAACTGTTGGCTCTCCTTCTGCACAGCATCTCCTTAAGTGGTATCTTCCTTGTTTTTGAGCCTCCAGGACCAGCTTCTCTTTCGAAGAGTGTAACAACTTTCAAGTGTGAAGTTTTTTTGGGGTTTATACCTTGTTCTGTGTAGTATGTCTTTCACTTGCATGTATGGAGAAATCCTGCATAGAACAGCAAACCCAGATCATCACTGCATTTTACCTTATTTCACATTTAAAAACCAAAGTTTCATGGCTCTGATGGAGAAGTATAATTTGCTAGTATTCATATTATAATAATTCCTGGATTCCCTGATCCACGATATTTATGAGTTAGCAGGCAGAGGCAGAAACTCCTTCTGAAGCAACTGGCATTGCTGGAAATTACAGACAAATATTTGTGTACAGAGACAGTTCTTCAGGTCACTTGTACTTGTAGCAAACATAATTCTGAGGAATAGTCAGAGAATTATAAAGACACTTAACACATTTTACTCCAAACTGCAGCACACTATTAGATGATACTCACATGTAGCTGGATAAAGGACTGTTCCTGCTACTGTCAAAGTAAATAAGGGCTTTCAGCAATTCCTGCACAATTCCCAAACCAGAACACATAATTGAATAACAATGAAGCTCCAGTTATATTGAATTTGCAATTTTCCAAGGAAAATACATAATTTTAGCTCAGGACAATGAAGATTTTTTATGGATTTTCTTTTGATTCTCAGCCTTCTTTTTATTTAAGCCAGTGATATATAAGACAGCTGAAATACTCGGCAGATTTCAAGTCTTGAATAGGCATACTTGGAATAGGTTACAGAAAAAAAAGTTCTTACAGTCATTACAGTGCCTATCACCGAAACCAGCTCTACTGTAAATGTGCTATTAGAAAGTAAAAAATGTCCTTTGCGGAGCCCTCTGTGTTCTTTTTCCTCCTGCCTCCTGTAGGATGATCTTCTAGCTGTGTTCAGAGTACAACAAGCAGTCTCCTTCCTGCACTTTGAAATGCAAAATGTCTTCTTTTCTACCTGAAGGCAAAAGCCTTGTGTATCAGTGGATTGCACTGCCAAGATGTCTGTAGCAGACAAATGATCCGACACTTGCAGTGAGATTAATAATTTCAGTTCAGCAATGCATTAATTCCTCCTTCTTAATGTCACTCATTTGCACAGCCCCTGCACTACTCAGACATTGGCAATACAAGGAAAAAGCCTTTTCCTTGAAAAGATTACAGTCCCATCTAAGTTATGATCTAAGCAGGGACTGAGAGGTAGGAAGCAGTACCAGGCTTTGTAATGAGACATTCAGAGCTAACTAACATCATCTGGGGTCTTTCCTGGGTCAGCAACAGGGTCAAATATTGTTAGGTACTTTAATTTCTGCAGATTTCATCTGACTGGCACCATCTGTTGTCCGTAGAGCTGATAGGATTATAAACAGAGAGATGAAAAATCATGGGAAGAACCTCACCTCTTGCAAGGACTGCCTGGAGACAGATGGGAAGAAGAAAATGCCACGTATTTCTTCCTAGAAGAACTCACTCAGTTTTCCCATTGCTGTGTCTTTCCCCTGAGCCTTGTGACAGAAAGTTGAGGAAGGGGAAGGTATCTTTTAAAGCATATCAGGAATAAAACCATAGAATTGCAGAGCAGTTTTGGGTGGAAAGAACCTCTACAGTTCATGCAGTCCAACTACCTGTGCAGAGCAGAGCTTACTCAAAAGTCAGACTGAGCCTTGGAAACCCTCGAGGGCAGCAGTTCCACAG
The DNA here is from genome assembly GCF_017976375.1 of Cuculus canorus. Taxonomy (NCBI): domain Eukaryota; kingdom Metazoa; phylum Chordata; class Aves; order Cuculiformes; family Cuculidae; genus Cuculus; species Cuculus canorus. The sequence continues at coordinate 11,648,611 of NC_071404.1, read as the reverse complement.
TCTTTCTGGGCACATATTCAACAGTGATCTAGTTTCCTCCTTATTTATCCATCATAATTTCCTTGTTGCTGTATAGGTTTATTATGCACCTCTGAGAAGAGTCTAACTTCTTCTTCTCAAAAGCCTTCATCAGAGAGGTGTTGTATTTCCCCGCTGCCCCTTCTCCTCAGCCTTCCCTTCTCCAGGATGGACAAACCCAGAATCCCCAGGCTCTCCTCACTTGTCATGTGCCCCAGCTCCTTAGACTTCTCAGGGACCTTCTGCTGGACTTGCTCTGTCTTCTCAATCCCTCTCTTGTATGGGAGAGCCCAAAAGTGTTTCAGAAGTGGCCTCCAAATCTCTTGGCAGAAAGGATCAGTCATTTCCCATACCCTGTTCCAGAGGGGCAGTCTGAACTGGGGAGTGAAGCAGCGCTGTCTGACATACTGTTAAGAAGAATAAACAGGAAGATGGAGACCTGTCTCTCTTACAGTTGGTACTAATATCTGAGAGTTGTGGCATTTTGAGCAAGACACAAATGAGACTTTAGGTGTTTAGGTGTTTATTCAAACCAGCCCCCTAAATCCTGTAAAGTTTTCCCATCTCTAAATAATAGTAGTTTCAAGATGTTTCCATTTTCCTCCATCTGCTCTTGTTTTCTTGGGTGTTTGTTTTATTGTGAGAAAATTATGGTCTTTTTTATTTCCATGAACATCACTGACGAATTGCTATGGAAACTGGAAGTTCAATATTTTACTGTTATAACTTCAGGAAAAACATATAGATATAGTCAAGCCCATTCCAACTGATTTGCATTAAGTTTTTCTTCATTTTACTTCTATTTCTAGTTAACTGTTTTCATCTGTACTAATGCTATTTTGCAGAGTCTGGCCTGTTGGCTTGTAATTCATGAAGATGAAATGTGGGTTTCCTTCAACGTGGAAACTACTTACCAGCTTTCTTGGATATTGAAATTTCATGGATATTGATATTTCATGCCAGCTTCAGTCTGTGCATACATGTGTGTACATGTGTGTACTGGTTTAGACTTCCCAGTGACTGGGAGCAAGTGATTTTGACAGTCTTAAGTTGTCACATCCAAGACACTAAATTAACTCAGCCTATTCTGAAAATCCTGCCCATCGCTATGAACTGCCTATGACTGGTAATTAGAGACTATCCAGATAAAGAGCCACCCTTTACCTGGGCACTCACCCTAGTGACAAGCCACAAGGCGATTATGAAAGGAAGTGCTGCATATACCCCAGCAGAAACAACCTGATTCATATTAAGTGTTTTTTGTTACTAAAATCAAGTAAGATTTTTAACCAAATACTTGCAGTTTCTCTGCCTTGTCCAGAATAAAACACATGGCATATGACAGATATCTTATCCTGTGGAAGCAGGTCCTGCAGTTACATCTCAAATACATGTCTAGCCTTAACATATCCAGTATACATGTGTTCTTGCAAGTAATAATTGCAAGTTAGATCTTTTTCAAAATATTGAGTGCTTGTTAACATTGCGTTTACATCACTCCACTGTTACAGTATCAGCTGCCACAGAGTTGTCAAACATCAATTTTCCAAAGTATCTTAAAAAATATAATCTGCCATCAAGGACACTCAATGCCAAACACTGTTGTTATCTAGTCTGCAAATATTTCAAATTGTATATTAATGCATTACAAGGTTAATTATGCTCATTACACCATTAGCAAATCTGATGCCTTCTTTTACATGCACATTTCTGGTACTCAGAACACTTGTGCTTATTACACAAACACACTAAGCTGCTCACTGGGTGTCTCAGCACGACTCCTGCCTCCCCACCATCACCCCCTACTTTTTTCCCAGGTGAGAGAAGCAGTTGCTTTGTTTTCCTCAGGACCATTGTAGTTTGGCTGGTCCTGTACAAGGGCAGAAGAAAAAAACAAAAGGGGGGAAAGTCTGCTCACTCACAGTTGCATGTGGGCAGATGGAGATGTTCATCTTCTGCTGAGGAGGAGTGCTATTGTGGAAAGCCCTAGCTTTTTCTAAAATGTATGCGTTCTTCATTTATTTATACTTAATTGATACTTCTTGGATGAATAAGAATGGGAGTGACTTTCCATTATGTAAAACATTTGTCAAAAGTACCATTTGTTATTTAAAAAGTAAAAAAGATTGATGGCAGCAACCGTGAAATAGAATCTCTGTTTCAATTAATTATTTAGACTAAAATCCATGTGCTCTAGGGTGGAAGAACATTATTGTTTAACTTTAAATCTCGTTGTCATCAGTGAGTGTAGTTTAAGTGGAGAAGTAAGCTTAGGCTGAGAAACAGTTGAACCCAAATAATTTCTTTCCTTGCTAATAAACATCATAATACAATGCAGAGAATGGCACTGATTCAACAAGCCATGAAAGAACTGGAGAAACAAAGGAAGACGATGTGTTGGGGTAGCAGAGTAAGGTTGTTTGTATTCCCTGTAATAAGGCAGAAGTTATTCACAGAAGTTATAAAACTGAGATTGCTAATTTTCTGTGTTTCTAGCTGCTACACAAGGTTGATTTAGAAAGGGTCATGATGGCAGGAACACAGCTAATGTCAGTCTTAAACCTTTGCTCTAGACAAAGTTACTATGCATATTAGAAATCTGTCTAATGGGAAGCACATAATAACCTTCAAAGAAATAGCAATAAGTCACACAATAAAATGATTCATCTATATCACACACCAAATGAAATGTGAAGATTACCCCAAGGGTATTTGAAATATTATAAAGAAATTTATACACTAGTATTAGGGAAAATTATGGCTTCATTGTTTATTATAGTCTATGTGCTTATGATGCAGTTACACTGACAATACAGGGAGGCTTAGGTTTTCTTTTCACTCCACTCCAGACTACCCAAGCAAGCAGTATCTATTAAGAATCATACATTTCAACAACAACTCCTCAAATCATTAGGTTGTGCATCACAACCCCAAAAAACCCTCTAACTGCCACCAGCTTACCACTAAATGTGGTCAGAAAGCAGAAGTCTGCAATCTCCAAAGGACAAAAGAGCTTGCAGGTCTAAGAGCAGCTGGAAATAAGGTGACCTTAATCAGAAAATTGCTCTTGAAATGCAGGCTATGTAAAAATATAAATTGTGAAAAATATATAGTTCTGGTTAATCTACATGGAGTTTGGAGGCCATGTCAGAAGTAATAATTTGTTGCAGAATTGATACCTCTCCCCAATGAAATGCAAACTGCTTGAATATTTGTATTCCATGGCAGTCCATTCATTCTAAAGACCATTTAATTCTGCAGTTCTTGCTTACTTAAAAAGACTCTTTTGTAAATTGAAAATCTATGATTGTACCTAGGGATTGAAGCTGAAATTGTACCCTTTGCCCTCAATGTCACGTTGATACACTAGCCATATACTCCTCTATTAATACTTTAGAGGCTCTCACAAACCTTGCCTGAAGATTAAGACCTACACACTTAATTTGTTGTATTTGTAGTCTCACTTTAAAACAAAAACTCTTTCATTCTGAAATGCCAAAAATATTCCTGGCTGTTTTAAGAATGACTTTGCCTTAGCTGCTGTTCTCCGCCACACCAATAAGGGGGATGATGGAGTGTGATGGCTTGTCAGTATAGAACAAAATGCCACCAGAAAAACAGAAGGTCTGTGCTTGAATTTTTAAAGCATCTTTTCAAATGGAAAATAAAAACTCACAGAGATATAGGCAAATCATTGCATATCTACTGTATCTGAATTGCTATATATCTACTCCCACAAGCAGTCCTTATGACATAAATATTTCTAGTGAATTCAGTGATTTTCTATTGAAGCTGTTACATGCTCAGAGAAAGTTTGCAGAACTTATTTGAGCTATGTGATTTATGATCTAATCTTACTTTAGACCACAAAATTATTCTGTATGAAAAATAAATGCATATATCTTTGTCAGTTTTCTGCAGTTCACTAAAGCATATTTTAGGAGAAGTACTAATTGTACTAAGATTGACAGCACCAGTGGTATAAAATATGTTGGCAACTTCAGATCTTTTTGAAGGTGTCCATTTGTATATTAGAAACCTAAAACTTACGAAGCCATAAACTGTAGTTATGTTCTGATGTACCAGCTGTCATTATACAAATTGATGCCATTTCAGTGCAGAAAAATGACCATTTGTCTACTGATAAAGTAGATATGAAGTCTGAAGTTTGAGGTCTGGTGATGCAATATCCCTTGAGAAAACTGGGGACTCCAGATGCAAGATAACATTATTAATGTGAATTTGCAGTATATCCAATTTAAAATACAGTTTTTTATACAGAGAGGTCATACCTTTCATTAGATTAGCTAGTGTAGTTGGGAAAAAAATCACGGGGTTTTAAGCATAAATTCTTTTTTGCATCCAAAATTGGTTGAAAAGTTCAAAGCTAAATGTGGGTTGAGAACAACTGCTCTGAATTTAATTAGCAGTGTTAATCAGTTTGACCGCATGAAAGAAAAGGCTATTGCTATCTATAGAGTAAAGAAAGAGGTGATAAAATGGTTTTCTCTTGAGAATAAAAGACAAGCAGGCCATTTATTACCTATTGAACATTGAAGAATTAGTGGGAGAGTTGTCTAAGGAAACAGCCATATCACTGATGTCTATGGCTTCGCTACCAAATAGATCTAGGAATTATAATTCCCAGAAATGAAAAGTCAAAGGAGAAGGGTCCTTGTACAGAAATATTCCTATACAGATAATGGGTGTTTCTGTCCTTTCCTTGGTGTCTCACTGTGCCCCATGTATGGTGGTACTTGGTTACTTGAAACATGATACTGTAGTAAAAATCAAAGCCATGCAGAAGAATGTCTGTATGTAGCACAGGTCAGTACCAGCATTTCCCTGGAAGAATGGTCACACTGTGGTTATCTGAGCTGTTCAGTGTCAGCACAGTAAGTGCTGGAGGAATTCTCAACAGAACCTGAAAGAAACAGAATTAAAAACAGACTTTGCTTCTGACTTCTAGAAATGAATGCAGACTCCCCTTAAAGGCAGGGGATGGAAGCCTGGCCAGTGATACCAACTGTGGGGGAAATTACTGCCTCACTTGTGCTCCCTGCATCTCCCCACACTTCCAGGCATCTCTTTTGTTTACAAATTGAAAAAAATACAAATCTTTAAAGATGCCTGGGTTTCACATCTCCTATTGAATATGCTAGCTTGTTGTTTAGCAAACGTTGGTACTTACGTTTCTTACCTCCGTGCTCTGAGAGATCGCTGGATTGAGATGAGAATTGCAGACAGCACCGTCCCAAAAAGCACCCAGGGCAGAAAGAGGGATACTCACAAGCAGAGGACTGAAAGGGGGCTCAGCTAAGGTGACTGGAGAAAAGTTTATTGTTAGGAGTGTCCTAGAGCACTCTTTCCTGCAGTCTAGATGCAGCTGGCGTATTTTGACCTTCTATACCATTCACAGCCACTTATGAGTGCATCCTTCTGTATCTTTCTGCACAAAGGCTTCCTTATACATTTTCTGCAATGCCGTTAAATAGACTTAAGAAATATTCACATTTGCTTTGAAAAAGAGATTGTTGATCTGTCTAGCTGATTCCCAGAGTCCATGGGTCCACATGGATCTGACAGGACATGTGCAGTACACTAAGAATTTTCACTTGGGCTTCCTTAATTGATGCTTTGAGTGAACATTTGGAAAAAAAGAATCTGTTTGCTGTTCTAATCTAAGTTTCTGAATTTCAGTTTTCTTCTCTCACTCATATTCTACCACTTTATTTGCATATATCTCTCTAAAAAGAGATGAAGATGCAAATGGAAAATATTCTTCCACCTCCATATTTCCATGAGCATTCTGCCAAAATGGCTATATTTCTCTTTTAAGTTTGCAAAATAGCTCCATGTTGCCAATGTGAAAATGTGAAATATCTTAAAATTTCATAATGCTGAAGGTAACTTAGATGGGGAGGAGCTGAAGATATTTTAGGAACAGCTGAGATCAGCACAATAATCCACTCTGAACTCGGTTGTCATCCAGGCCACAGAATGACAGTCACAAACATCTTTATCAAGTCGCAAACCCTTGAGGAGTAGTATCTACCCTTGACTGAACTCTGTGAGGGGTAGAGAATCCAGAAAATTGTCCCAATGAGTATTCACCCCCACTACTAAAAATGTTTCATGTTTCTAGTGGCATATTACTAATTTTCCTCTAATGCAAACAATCAATATATATGTACTCAGAAACTGTTTCAAGGTTTTGTCACTCTTCTTGTACCATATTGATCTTGGATCGATTAATGACATTCCCTGAAATTTCCTTCACTGTCTCTGCATTGACCAATGTTATATTAAAGAACATTTAGAGCAAAAGGTTAAAATCCTCTTATAGTAATGCAATTAGAGTGTACATCCTTTTGTATCCATCAGCTGTGAAATCCATTGCACACAATCCATTGCACACAATGGATTTCAGCTGGAAAATCTCTACTTTTCCTGTCTCTGATGAAGTCTTATCAGCTGAAGCAGATATTTAATTAGTTATGTTGCAAAATTAAGGCTAAAATGTGTGCACTGAAGGAATAAAGAGAAAGATGCTGACCATAAGTGCAAGGTGGGAATAATTTCATTGAAATCAGTGACAATTGCATCAAAGAATGTTAGCTCAGAGTCTTACCTAAAATCCATTTTTAACATGTTACAGGCCAGATTCTGCCATTCTTGTTAGTGCTAAACAATCCATTTCACACGCAAATTCTGTAGAAAATAGCCCTTTAAAGTATACTAATTTCAGCACTAATGATTAGAAGCAAATGAAGAAGTACCCAAATGAAAATTTGGACGTTATGGTAAATGTCTTTTCTGTTCTGGTTCTCTACAGAAGGTGCCAAGGTTCTTATTTGAAGTGCTCAGACAACAAATCAGCTTTTACCAGCCTTTTTGTTTCAAGCACTTACTAGAGCTATAAGCCTGTGATAAACTCTACGGAATGGGATACTAGGCTCATTTGACTTTCTAATTTTAACTGTCATCGGCTGCTACTGTTTTGAAAAATAACCCAGCAGTATTTTTATTACTAGAAATAAACAGGAACCTCTAGTTTTCTTTTCACTTCAATGGCTAGATTATAAATACCAATTTTAAATTGAAAGTAAATAATAAAATATATGTTGCTCCACATGCTAGGCAGCATGGAGCCAATCCTGTTTGCCATCCCAGTTGGTAGCATGTTCCTGAAATTAGAGGTTGCTGAACAAAGAATAACCACAGCCCCTCAGTCCTACTGCAGCTGCAGAAATTTTAGGAAATAGGGGGCATATTTGCATAGGAAAATAAGTATGTTATGAAGGATTTCTTCAACTGCAGTTACTTCTTAGAATTGATTAAAAGATGAATTTGAAATCTTTTCTATTGTAAATAAGATACCTCATTTTAAAGTGTAGAGACTATATCTATAATTACTTTTTAAAAGAAATTTAAAATCAAGGAGTTGAAAATGATCATTCAACTTACTTTCTACATAAAAAATGTTGTTGAACCCCACTGATGATTTCTGCAGCAACCATAGCTTTGTAAATACCTAACATGCCTAGAGCATATTCTTGGAAAGGAACTCAATTTTGAGCATAAGCTTCAACTAATGGTGATTTTAGTACCCCCGTTAGCAAGTATTTCATTGGTTAATTGAGCATGAAGAGAAAAATACTGCACTTTGCGTTTTTATAGCTTTAATATTTGACTACTAGATCGAAATCAGATTTACAGAAAAGTTTTTAAATGTTTGCTCCATAAACTGCAAACTGCAATCCTTACATTTGTGATCAGGATGATGAGTCCTGCTACATTACAACTGTGTAGCATCTCTGAGCTGAGATGGATATCTTAACTTGCTTGTGACTTTCTTTGACCATTTTTCTTTTGAAGATTCCCCTCTCCAACAGTCTCAAAGCAGAGTATAGTCCAGACTTTAGCTCAGTCTGGTAATTCTCTTTGAGTAATTTTACAACATTATTTTCATGTCCAATATCAAGACCTGGAAGAACTGTTCTATAGAAACCAAGGAAATCTCATTTTCTTATTCCTTCTTAACGTTTTTTTTTTTTTTAAATAAATGTAGGAAAGAATCTACTTGGTTTTACAGCTGTTTGCTGTCTTAGAAACTAAACCTATTTGGTCATATAAACATAAAACAAAAGCCAGCTATGACATTGATTCTCGTTCTGCAAGTTAGGTTACTTGTTAAGCAGTGAAGGCTGCAGATGTCTCTTACCAATGTAATTTGGACAATCCTTGTCAGTACATTTGGAAGAGTGTTTTTCATTTCAACCCTTTATAAGTGTGCAAGCAAGTGAAAAGTCCATCTGGACAGAGAAAATTCATAAACTTATGCATATACTTATAAACCAGAAACAGGTTTTCTTAAGTGACAGAAATTGGCAGCTTTCACATTCTTTCCTAAAACTATAATATTAACATGATGATAAATTAATAGGGGGATGAATCATAAATAGGATGGTGACCCATGCTTTGATTCTGTCAAGCACTGGTAGTACTCAAGTATTTCAGATTTCAGTGTTGTGAATTTCCACATACCCTATTTATTATTATAGTCACCAACAATCCCTGAGCAGCCTAATATAGGGGAAAAAGTGGATTTTTTGTTCAAACAGGAGGTTACTTTACTCTCGCGTCAGAACTGGTATCATGTCTAGAAGCTATTATCGTGGCACCTCTTTACTCTTGACCACTGTTGCTCCAATGGAAGAATATCTCATTCAGGTTAGGAGTGGCCTCAGGAGGTTTCTAGTTCAACATCCGGCTAAAAATTGGATCAGTTCTGAGGTCAGCCCAGGCTGGCCAGGACTTTGTTCAGGTGGGGCTTTAAAATCTCCAGGGATGGAGACCACACAACCTCCCTGGCAGCCTGTCCCTTTGCTTCACTGCCTTCACAGGGAAAAAAATGTTTTTTCTCATACATCCAGTCTGAGCGTCTCTTGTTTTACCTATACCCCATTGCCTCTCATCCTCCCATGTTGCATCACAGTGAAAAGCCTGACTCTGTCTTCTATTCCTTGTAGGTGTGGGAAGGTTGCTGTTAGGTTCCCTGAGGTTGTGTCTTCTAGGAGCTGAACAAACCCTAGCCCTCAGTCTCTTCTCAGAGCAGGTGCTTCAGCCCTATTGCCATCTCGCCGTTCCTCCGCTGAACTTGCTGTAGTTTATGGATGTCTTGTTCTAGGGTGTGAAAACTGGATGCAATGTGGTATAGTGAGCGATTCATAGTGGGGGATGACCACTTCCTTGAATCTACTGGCTCTGTTCCTGCTCATACAGCCTGGATGCTGCCAGGACTGGCTCACACTCACTGCTCACCAGGATCCTTCTTTGGCAGAGCTGCTCCTCGCCAGTCAGTGTCCTCCTTCCCAGGGACAGGACTTTGCATCTCTCTCTGCTTAATTTCACAGGGTTCCTGTTGTCTCATTCCATCTGGAAACACTGGAAATAGCCCTTCTTCACAATATCAGTCATTTTTTGGTCCTAGTCTGACATTGCCCACAACTCCTGATAGCCGTACAATTTACCCTGTAAAATGGCCAAGTGTTACTAGGAGTAAACTTGTTACCTGTTGTATTTATCCAGTTCTGAGACCTGTTTTTTTTTTCAATAAAACTCAGTATATCTGTCTTGGGAAATGCAGGCAGCGTATAGGTGCAGGTAAATAGCACTTCTGTTGAAGCAGAAAGTTACTTCCTGAATAAAAAGTGTGATATTGTTTTAAAGGCTGTGCTATGGAGCGCGAGATTAGTCACTTGCCAAGATAATAGGTCTGATTCTCCCTGGTGCTACTCCAGCTGCACTTCTTCCTGTGCATACCCATTGTAACTCTGCTTAAAATTGAAGTCATACACCGGTGAATCAGACCTGGAAAGTTTAAGAAATAAGAAATGCAGGTGTGGTGGGAGGTTAATTTCCCTCCTACAATACTTCACAACAGTGAAAGCAACAAAACTGCTTTTTTTCTTTCTTTCTTTTTTTTTTTTTTTAAATTGAAAGAAATAAAATCTAGCTCTCAACTTACCACACATGGTAGAAGTACTGTTGTTCAGCAGCTGCTTCTGAAACAGTCTCTGGTTCGTAGCACATAATATTTTCTTCTGATTTGTTTTCAATGCAAAGATCATTGTCTAGGTAGGCTGTTAAAATATTGGAGGATGCACTGAAGACTAAAAATAAAAGAAGAAAAGAGGAAAAATAATATTCTATGAAAGCACATACTTCAAAGCACCCAGAATTATAAAAAAAGTCAGATGCACAGTTTGCTGAATGTTTGTACAATACAGCAAAATTTGTCTTATTCTTCCAAAACTGACCTGACAGGAATGCTATTTGAGGAGTTGGGGTACAGTTTGAAGATCTGCAGTTCTGTAATGTGGCAAATAACATATCATCTAGTTCCTTTAAAATAAGGAAGTTGGGTTTTTTTTTTCTTAATTTAGAAGCAAAAAAATCTGTTTAAAAGAAGCTATTAGCTTACTTGCTTTTGTTTTTACTACCTTTCTTTCTTAACCCTGTCCTTTATGATCAATAAATGACAATGTGACAGTAAATAGCTTATATTAAAGTTAGGAGTTCCTATTAAATTATTTCCTTATGCTAATCGTTAGGGAACATGATGGAACTAAGGAGATTCTCTTTGTTTCAAAATATACCAAACTAAGATCGGGATCAGAAAACTTTTAATCTCAGTCTTTTAGTTTAGAAGAAATAGAGTTTAGATATTAGATCTATTTGGTATTATTTAGGGAACTATAACCTGTACATTTCCAGAACATCAGATTCAATTATACTCTAACTGTAATTTATCTGCTGTATTGTCATAGTATCATAGCATAGTTTGGGTTGAAAGGGACCTTAAAGATCATCCAGTTCCAACCCCCCTGCCATGGGCAGGGACATCCCACTGGATCAGGCTGCCCAAGGCTCCATCCAGCCTGGCCTTGAACACCTCCAGGGATGGGGCACCCACAGCCTCCCTGGGCAACCTGTGCCAGTGCCTCACCATTCTCATGGTGAAGAAATTCTTCCTAATGTCCAGTCTAAATCTGCCCCTCTCCAGTTTATACCCATTCCCCCTCGTCCTATCCCCACAAGCCTTTATGAATAACGCCTCTCCAGCTTTCCTGTAGGCAAGTAATCCTATCATAGTAACAAGAAATGCAGTATGAAATTGGTGAAAAAAAGCTGCATAATAGTTTCATTTCTGTATAATTGAGTTTCCCAAATCTGCCCTCAGCTCTGTCTAATTTGCAAGAGCAAGAGACACACATATCTGAACAAAAATCAGCACTTGCTGGTTAATTCCTTCACAAATCTGCTTAGTACATTAACATCGTTATTCTATTACTCTATTATTACTGTTTACAGGACCAATGTTCCCTGACACAACCTTCCCCTAAAGGGTTTAGCTTCCCTGACAGAAAAAGGAGTCCAGACTCAAGAGGTAATTTTAATCTTTCTTTTATTTCTGTGTTTTGCAAGAGAAAATGCAGTTGTGGCAGCAATACCAGCAGCAAAAGGATGAACTGCCTGTGATTTGCCTTCCAGTAAAGCAAACCTGTTCCTTTGCTTTTATCATTAGCAGTCATATTTATTATCATTCTGTTTAATGCTATCCAAGAATAGGTCCCTAGAGCACTTTATGAACATGCACTGAAGGTGATCACTGCCTCAGAGAATTTTCATTTAAAACAGTTCAGATGGGAAATGGGAGAACAGCCATCTGCAAACAGAGGAATACTACAATAATTCAGCTGTTCAGGACTTTTGGTTGGAGGAGGCAGAGAGGATGCAAAGGGGTCTAAGGATGGAATTGGCTTACAGTAAAGGAATGGAGAAGTGTCGATAAGGACATTTCCAGAAAGAAATGAACAACGGAGAGTGGAAGCCAACACCCATGACACCAAGGCAGAGAGGGACCCATTAGTGCTAGGGAACATCTGAAATTCCCTAATGTCTGGCTCCTGATTTCACCAGCTGGGATCTTTCGCCAGTTATTCCGCACCTTCTGGTCTGTGCCTCCCAGACAGCAATGGCTCTCTCTGACTGTCTGTTGTTTCTGATACCGGTTTTGCTCTCCAGGAGCCCATGCTCGGTTGCCCTCACCCACTGCATATTACTGGTGAAGGTCCCACGAGGTCACTTAACACCACCAGTGCAGTACAGTACTGAGACTGCTGCAACGGTATGAGAATATGTAATCCCTTGGTAGCTGTGTTCCCTTCCTAAGAGAAAGATAATTTTCGAGAGTTTTGTCATTCATGGCACATCCCTGAGCCGGCCTCCACGGAATGGGTATTGAAAACAGAGGAGACTCAACGAGATAAGGGTGTACCATAAGGATAAGGGCACTTAAGTGTAGCACCAGGGCAGGCATTTCAGAGCTTATGAGAATTAGTCTGCAGTGAGGAGAAAAAAAAAAAGAGATGTGCCTTCTCACTCGCTGCAGATCTGCATTTGAAAAGCCCTGTTATGTCGAAGCAAGCACATTGCCAGGCATGAGGTACCCTAGGAAAGGAACAACCTCTGCAAAGCAAGTAAATGCAGCAGATCAGTCTGCATCACTCACTAATGTAGACCCCCAACCATTTCCTCTATGGGGTTTTTAAGGAATTATTCTGAAAGGCAAAAAAGTAGCCATGCCAAAGCATACTTAAAGATTTCTCTCTGGTTCACGCACACAGCTTTGTTTAAAGAATAAACCTTTCTGTGAGGGAATATGAATAGCAAGTCCTACATCTCATATTTCTACAAAATTTGCGTATTACTTAACTGAATGCAAATGAATTTGTCTGCCTCTGATCATATATATTAGAAACTGAAGAAGCTACAGCTACATGAGGTCACCATCACTGCCAGCATGAATCTGTCACTGGCAATGATAATATGGGATGAAGTATTTTCTGACAATCATCAGAATAAATAAGGTATTGCATAGCCACATTGTATCATAAGTTTGTCACTAAAATCCCTAATAATCATGTCTTAATAAGAATTCTGGTTTAAAGCTACTTGTTGATGACAAAGTTTGGGTCAGACTCTGCCGGTGCCAATTACAATGACTTGTCCACATAGAACGGGAATTCCTGCCTTTGGTGAGATCTTCAGAGAACATCCCAAACAAAAGTAAATTGAAGATTTACTTTTATTCAAAAGAAATAAAGCGAAACCATATATCAGGAATTACATTCTTCCCTTCCTATGTCCCAGCTAAAGTGGAACTTGGTATAATACCCAAAATTTCTAAAAGGCTCTTCCACAGCCTTGGTGTCAGGGCGGTGTTGTAACCAAAAAAATGACAGGACCATATGCATCAATTTTTCTACCATCTTTGCCCTCAAATGCTTAATCAATTTACTTTATACAAACTGACTAACTGAGGCTACACTACTCTTTTCATGCTTCTTTAGTGAATAAAGATATCTTCTCCTCAAGCATCACTCATTAGCTCTCTTTGTATTATACTTCATAGATGCTTAATTACCTCATCTCAGATAGCCTGACAGAATTCAGAAGCTACTGCCAACACAAAGCTCCTTGACTGTGCTCCTCGAGGGACATCCCTTGGAGGTGAAGATGGGGATGTTACTATGGAGACAAGTGGAGTCAGCAGTCACTCATGTCCCACTTGTGCACAGTGAAATTTCTGGATCTCTATAGTAACAGAGGAGTTTTCTGGCCTATCTGCCCATCTGCAGTGTGGAAGAGGAGCCCCAAGATGCTGAGACACAAAGAGTGATTTCAGGGGAATGTATTTAGATTGCACAGACATCCAAATACATGGCTGTTTTCCCTTGGTTCACAGCACAGTATTTCTGCTACTTGGCAGCACTCTGAAATACTTCTAGAAAGTGATAGTTGAGTTCCAATGAAAGATAAGAAAGAACCTAGGTGGAGGAAGACATGAATTTACAAAATTGATCAATGTATATTAGAGAATACAGACTTGCCTCTGTCCTTTCATGTTTATACATATTTAGTATCTTCACACTGTGACTTTACAGTGACTAGTCCGTGCTTAAGAAGCTGAGTTTGATTTACACCAGGCATTTATAAAACTGATTTTTTTTTTTCCTCGTACTGTGAACTATGAAGCTTGAAAAAATTGTAGTAAAACTCAAAGAATGTTTAGAAGTGCTTAAATCAGAGAACTGTTAGACATGTTGTTATTGGAAGTTGTTACCCAGGTAAAGAGGCTGAGTATTTGTAACTATAGCCAGGAGATACAGCTGGTTCTCACTCTTACTTTGAAAGATTTGGAATGCTTCCTGAAATTACAAATAATTATAAATTTCCTGGTGAATAGAAATGCTTCAGGGTAATGGAAGGCTGTGCAGAGATATTTGCACCCAAATATAGAAATTTTTTGTAATCAATTAGCATGTCTATTATTCACATGACCTGGGTAATCACAGAGCAAGCTGAAGTCCCAGGAAGCAGACATGATATCTGCTGTATCCTTCTTTATTTTTGTAAAAGAATCAATGAGGGAATCATGCAGACAGGAGCAGGGAATGATCTTACAATTACAGTGGGTATTTCTGTTCCTTTTGGTAGCAGAAGTTAAAGTTCTCCTACTGGTTTTTTTTGCTAACATTTTTATGTCTCTCCTTCAGAAACATCCAGAGATCCAGGTGTCACTACCAGCAGTTCTAATGGAAGCAGCCTCTTATCTCTGTTTTCTTTCAGTTTACCTTTCCAAATGTCTGAGCAAAACTCTCCAAATCAGGTTTTTCTGTGTGATAAAAAGAACAAGGACAGAGAGCATTAAGGACTCAGCAAAAGGAAAAAAATTCAAAAGTTCCAAAATGAACCTCTTAGCAGCTGCTCAGTATTTTCAAAAAGCTGCTGTGATTGCCCATAGAGTATGGAAATGAACAGGGCAGTAAAAACAAGCTGTGCATCACTCAAGTGTCAAGCGAAACAGTAAAGCAAATCACAGGGTCAGAGGCTGAGCTGAAACTCAGTGAAGCACAATTAAAAAAGAAAATTAGCCAAAAAGGCAGAAAAATCAGGCAAAAAGACATGACAGAAAGCACACAGAAGTTTGTAAGCAAAGGCAGTACTTTCTGTAGAGTTTCCCTCATTGACTTTCGCATTGTGAGCTGAGAGCATGATCCACCTTGAAGAGGTTTGGATTAGAGATGTTCTTATCAAATATTCATCAAAGGCTACACGAAAGAGGGGCATTGGCGATGCTATGCTTCCTTGGAGAAAGTGGGGAACTTTCAGATTCAGTAAGGCAATTGGGAAAAGTTGGGAGCTGCAACATGACCAGAATTAACAGGACCTGCCTGGATACAGACAGGGAATAGGAGAAGCAGAAAGTGTGATGATTACTTCTTTATGCTAAAAAGATACAAAACTGCCAGCATAATTGTTCAAGAGTTGTCAGTTGCTTTCTGGTCGTCTAGTGGATAATAAAAATAAGGTCTGAAAGTAGAGAACATAAAAGAATTGTAGCTTGGAATTCTGTTTCTATCCCCTGGCTGATGAAATTGCCAACTGATGAGCAGTAACTCACAGCAACCACAAAAACTTGTGCAAAGCATTTGACACCGTTCTGCCTGACATTCTGGTCTCTAAATTGGAGAGAGATGGATTTGAGGATGGATCACTCAGTAGATAAAAAATTGGCTGGATGATCTCACTCAAAGGGTTGTTGTGAATGGCTCAGTATCCAAGTGGAGACCGGTAACAGGTGGCATTCCTCAGAGTTTGGTATTGGGACCAGTGTTGTTTAACATCTTTGTTGTAGACGTGGATAGTGGCATTGAGCACCCTCAGCAAGTTTGCTGATGACATCAAGCTGTGTGGGGCAGTTGACGTGCTGGAGGGAAGGGGTGCTACCCAAAGGGACATTGACAGGCTTGAGAGTTGGGCCTGTGTGAACCTCATGAAGTTCAACAAGGCCAAGTGCAGGGCCCTGCACCTGGGTCAGGGCAATCCCAAGCAGAATTACAGACTGGGCACAGAATGGATTAAGAGTAGCCCTGAAGAGAAGGACTTGGGTATGTTGGTGGATGAGAAGATCAACATGAGCTGGCAAGATGTGCTTGCAAACCAGAAAGCCAGCTATATCCTAGCCTGCATCAAAAGAAGTGCAGTTGGCCTGGAGATTCAGCCTGGAGAAGAGAAGGCTCCAGAGGGCATAGAGGAAAGCTGGGGAGGGGCTGTTTTTCAGGCAGGGGAATGATAGGATGAGAGGTAACGGTTTTAGGATGAAAGAAGGTAGATTTAGATTAGGTATTAGGAATAAATATTTTACTGTGAGGGTGGTGTTTTGCTGGAACATATTGCCCAGAGAAGCTGTGGATATTCAGTCCCTGGAGGTGTTCAAGACCAGGTTGGATGTGCTATGAGCATCCTGATCTAGTGGAAGGTGTCATTGATGATGGCAAAGGTGTTGGAGCTGGGTGGAACTTTATTGTCTTTTCCAACACAAACCATTATATGATTCTCTGATTCTATGATTTTTCATTTCAAGAGGGACCACCCTACTTTTATCTAAGATGTACTTCTTAATAACTTAAGATTTTCTGTGCTGCTATCAGTATTATCCCATCCCTAAATCTCTTTTCATCTTCTTAGGCTCTGAAACTCCTATTTGTCACCATTTGTTTCAAAAAGAGGTATTTTTCAGTCTATCACTTAACTCAATTAATGTCTCATTTTTCTTTGACAGCACAATGTGTTTTATCATTATGATTATCATGATCTACTTAGGAACTCAAAGCAGTTAATTTTAATTTTTTTTTCTCTCACAAGTGCTCCTCTTTGCAAAAGCCCAAATTCATTAGGCCTAAATTAGGAGCTTAGTCACAGAATGTGATTCAGCCCACCTCACACCTAAACTGACCCTTCAAAGTACCTTGATTTTTGGAGGGAACCTAAAGCGATCAAGTTTATGATGTAGGTGTATCAGTTATGTGTATGGAGTTAAGTGGGAAGCACCATAGTCTTTTGCTTCTTATGGCAAAATCTTAATTCTTTGCTCTTGTTCATAATGGCAGTTAATTTACTTTGTCTTCAATTGCAGTTAATTCCATTTGCCTTCTTTTTTAAAAAAATATATCCTGAATAGCATGATGATCGACATGTTATTTTGGGAATCAGCTGTTCAAGCTAAAACTATGGTTTGCAGTGTCAGATCCTATAAAGCAAAAGCTTATACTATGTGTAGTTTCATTAATTTGCAGTGGCGCAGAACTAATAAAAGAGGAAAAATATTTAACATATAAGTAAGTACGTACAGATCAAATTTGCAAACCTGGGGCCTCATATAGTGACTTCTGGCTTACATAGACAAAACGTCCAGTATAAACTGCTTGGAAGAGTTCTTGTTTAGCAGTATCTCAGTGTGTTTTGACAGATAAATAACTAAAAATAAGGCAACAACTTACTACTGTCAAGAAGCTCTGTAGTAATTGAAATAAACATACTCTTGCCTAGTGGTTAATTCTTTGGCTTTGATTCTAATCCTGACTTTTCACTACTGCAAAACAAACTCCGTTTCCTCTTCCTTCTCTGATCTTTGTCATTTGACTTTAAAAATTGCCGGAATTGCATTGCATGTGCTAAGTAATTGAAGTGGCAGAACAGGCTCATTCTGAAATCTTCAGTAAGGTGAATCAGACCTCAGTCTCTGCAGAGAACAACTAAAAGTTGTTTCGAAGAGATAAGTGAAGGAGCAGGAGAGATGCAAGTTACCTACAGATCCGCACCAGAACAACTCTCTTCTAGCTGTATTGATACTATAAATATTTCCTTGCTTTTGGTTTACTATTTTCTTTGAACATTTCCAACTCCTCACATAGTTGATTTAAAATAGGTTTTATTGTACTCAGGAAAGTCTCTATTTTCTTCCATTATTCTTGTCCCACACTATCATTTCTCTTTCATGCTGCCGGCAATCCTGGAAGCCTATCACTGAGAAATATTTCCTGAGAAATAAGTTTGCACATCCTTTACTCAGGATTAAAAGGAAACAGGAAACCAGAGTTTCATGAAAGGATGAATGAAACACAATGGAAAATAATCTCCCCTCCTCATGACACCAATAAAACCTTACAAATCAGGTCACCTTCTAAGGCACCTGTCCTTTCCTGATAACATCTATCACTCTAAATAGTTGGCCAACACTACCTACTAAATTAACACAATGGGAAAAGAAAGCTCTTCAAGAATCGAATGAAGTCAAATGAACTCAAATACAAGGTGCCACAGAGTTTATGTTTTGTTCTACGGTTCACGTGTGATCTTACTTTTTCTGTTTCTCAGAGTGAGAAAAAAAAATTGACAACTGTCCATTATTGAAAAACATAATGAGCCAGAATAAAGACTATGAGTTAACGGATACCTGGTGTCTTACTATTTCCTGATGCTCCTTTGGGAACAAGATCAATATGTTTCTGCTATTGCATAAATAACTTCTGAATCAGTGATGCTGCATCTCTCTGGATCCTCATCTCCATATGCCAGATGTAGTTGCATCTGCTCTGTGGGCTGATGAAGAAGGAGAGCAACCACAGCAGCTACATAGTGTGTGTGCCCACACTAACATGTAGCCCAAAAAGGCGGCTGGGAAAGAGACGCATTAATATGCCATCATGTCAGGGAAAAGAAAGGATGTGTGTCACTGTAAGCATAGTCACTGCTGACAAGCAGAAAAGTATGCACAGTGGTACCTCAAAAAGGATTAGACAGACTTATGGTCTAACGTTTAGGGGAATAAATAGATATTTATCCTTGCAACTTTCCTAATCCAATGAGTGTAAATACTCGGAGGAGTATGGATGGTTTGGTCAGTGGACAATGGGGCAGGCTCTCGTACTCTCCTCAATCAGCAATGCCTAACACGATTTTCAGAGACAGAGTGCAGGGGTAGCTGGAGCATGTATTACAGCAGTTAAAGTGTTCTATATGCTCCTAAAACTGATATGAAAATGTGTCCAAGTAGATACCAGTTCCATGTGCACTTTCAGAACTCACTCTCCATAGATCCTAGTTCACCTCCAAGAGATACCAACTCGTTAAGATATTGATCTAGAGCCTCATCTCAATGACAGGATATCAGTGTGCTGTGGGTTAAGGTCTTACAGTGTAAAAACACTGGAAAGTCATGTTCACTGTATGTAAGCATGCGTATTTTTTTGTATGTGTTAAACTGACTTTTGTTCTTTGAAAGATGTTGATAAGACATCTTGCCACGACAAAGTGCAGTTTGTATTTACAGTCTAAAACAGCCCAGAGTCAAGGACATTTACAAAAATTATTGCAGACACTTATTTTGTACAGATAGTCAGAATGTGTGTTGAAACTCCAGCTACCACAAGCTGAACAACCTCCCTTGCTTTTAAGCAAAGTTGACTGCAATTTCAGTTTGTTAAATACCTGTGAAGTGTGCTGGGTAGGAGACAGGGAAAGAAAATTTCTAGCTCTTTCTGCAAATTACCCCCTTTAAGATGGAGAGTGAGACATTGGAGTCTGCCTTAATTAAAAAGATAGCAGGGAATCCAGATACAGTTTGGAATAACCAGTCTAAAAGTGAAATCTGCATTTCTCATCTTCCTGCCTTTTCCTCCGTAATGTATTTTTTCCTTCTGTAATTTGCCTTATATTGCATTGAATAGGCAAGTTGGAACAAATATCAGATTCCCTTAAATTACATACATTTCTTTTCTTACTATATTATCTACTTTATTAGATGAAACAATGACAAATACTTGAATAAAAATGTGATACCTTGTATAACTTTAGGAATTACCATAACAAACAAAAGGCAGTACAATAATATTGAATTTATATTTCAGAGCCAGTTATTTATTTCCCAGCACTTCCTATTCATTCCCTTATCATTCCCAGTACCTAGAATGACTGAGGAGAAAACAACTCGTGCTCCCAAACCCTTCAATGTATGTCCCAAAGCCCTGAAATCCCATTTAATTTCTTTCAAATTTCTTATTGGGATTTCGTTACTACCTAATTGGGAAACCAACAGTGGACAATAATCTATGAGCCTGACCAGAGTTGGTAATTTTCTCTCTAAATCTCCAACCGAGGCCCCAGGAAGGTAGTAAACTTCCCTGTGTGATGGGTCTGGTCTGCAGATTGATCCTTCTGTTCCCTTTAGAAAGGATTTCCCTATGACAATAACCTTCCTCTTCTTCTTAACAGAGGCTGTTTTAATGGAAGGCTTAGTATGTCTTAACCTGGGGAACATTTCTAGGCTGTGAGACACACCACCCTCACTGAGGTTTGGTTCTCTTGTAGAGCTTCATATCTATTGCGCAAGGGAACCTGCGAGGCTGAGGCTGACACAGTGGAGATGCCTGCTGCACTGGGCAGGAACCTGCTGCCATTCCCCTCCATCTCCTAAATTTCTCTCTTTGGCAATGGGGAAAGGATTGGGAGTCCTTTGTCATACAAGTCAAACCCACCTGTTAATCCAAGACAGGGAGCATAGGGTGTTATTCCAATGGTTGACCTCCCTCTCACACTCTCCGATGGTCCTCAGCCTGCTCACCTCCTCCCTGAGTTCCATCACCAATTGGAAGAGTTCCTCCACCCAAGTACAACTCTCACTAGTGAGTTCCCTAATGGTGTCCGATACTTGTACAAGAGGGAGTCATGCCCAGCAGCCCGGCATCGGTGTGGCAGCACGCACACACTGGGGCTCTGCCTGGGAGGCTGTGTCAGTCACAGCTGCTACAAAGCTTGGAGATGCCCTAGTTTTCTGCCAAATGTCCACCATGGTCCTTCTGGCTGAGCTCCAACACCCTCCCTGCTCACCCTGCCTGCACGAACTGTCATGCAAACCGTCACTTCACACTTTTCTGACTTGCCGCGCACCTGTTTGCCGACTCCTGTTCACAGTGTTCCCATCGCAACACTCCCTGGGGGCCACTTAAATCTCCTATGGTTCCTTCTGGGATCACTCCCCCAGCATCAGCCACCACGTAGGAGCTGCCGCTTCTGGAGTCAAGAGCCATCTGCGCTTTGCTCCATCCCGGGTTCCTGGGCTTCCTGGACTCTGAAAACTGTCCCTTTGCCTTAATCTAGCACCCAGCTGCAGCACTTACTGTGTCTGCGGACAATGCACCCCAATTCAGTGCACTTCTATACTTAAATACAAAAAAAGCTACTTGTTAACCGATAACCTGATCTTTTAGGAAGCGTTGTTTGAGGATAAACAATTTTCAAGGTAATACAAAGTCAAATAAGATCATCAACTACTCATATCCACGTAGTGAATTATCAAACTCTGAAATTCTAATTAAATTCTTTGTGGCTACAGTATCCTTATCAGCCAGTCTAATATGATTTGTGTCAATTTTTTCAATAATTTAAATAAGCTTTTGTAGATGTGTTATACGCATATCTGGAACACTAATATTTGCTGTGTCTTAATAAAATAATTCAACAAAATATCAGTGGTATTGCTGCAAAATATTTGGTTTCTACAGGAAAGCAGATATATTAGATTTTACACATGTTAATGTATTTATCTTGAAACACAGCTACAAACAGAAAATCTAGCAGGTAGTACTTGCAAACTCTTTAATGGACTGTTTCTTGTCTTCGTTTTTAGTATTAATAAACAATTTAGAAGTAAACATTGACTCGTCACTGCTAACATTTACCAAGGAGGCCAAAATGGGGGATGTTCTAAAAAATGAAGAGATCAGGCTATCTGGTCAGGAGTCATTATAAACTGTATTGATAGGATTAAAACTAAAGCTTGGGATGACTTTTTGCTAATGGTTAGAAACGTTAAAATCTTGAATTCCTAAAGAATGAATAATGGATTTCAAATGGAAGTGTAAAAAGTACCCTGTAGTTCCTGGAGAGGACAAAATAATAAGCCTTTGATGAGTATTCTATTATATAATCAAAATTGCCCTAGATCTCCAAGAGGCTTTCCTACAAGAAACACTGCAATAACTATTTTCTCAGATAATTGGTGCCCACTATACCTCCATTCTCCACATGAGGTTTTCTCTGGCAGAATTAATTGAATAAAAATGTTTTGACTGTGAGATTGTTGCACTATAATTCTTTCATCTAAATAACAGGCAATGTTAAAAGCTCTTAATTTTAAACAATCACACCTGCAAAGAACAGTTTAGATCTTTGGCTGGAATAAATTGATGTAGCCACATGAAATCGATACAGCTGAGCCTACTGATATAAGAAAGAATATCTGCCTCTAGACCTAAACATCCAAGAAGATCAGATTATGCATGCGAATTCAGCAAAATCCTATTCAGACTTAAATTTTCTGTGAGAAGAGGGAGGAGGATAGGAGAGAGGCACTTCACTCTCCTGTCCCCAAGTGTTACCACACCATAGCATGAAACTCCCCATCTGAATTGCAGCCCTGCAGTCAGCTCCAGGGTTAAGTCAGCAAATATGGAAACACAGTGATTTCTATCTGTCTTGTTGGCTCCCGAAGTCTTGGGGCACCCACTCCTTTAAGAAACACGTCCCAGTATTAGTTGCCTTCCTGAATTGCAGAAAGGAGTCTCATTATCTCTAAGCCTGTTCATGGAACCCTGAAAACTATTAAAAACTTATAAGTCTTGTGCAAGTGAAGGCAGAAGGACCTAATCCCTTGCCTGTCCTATGGGACCAACCCTTAGCTGAAGGGCTGCTAAGGGCTATCCACTGGGCAGGTAAGTAGTAACCAGGCACTGTGAAGCTGCAGACTGGCAATTTCACAACATAACAAGAGAAATCAGTATAGTCAATTCAAAAGTAAGAAAATGCATATCAGAAGTATATCTTAAAAAAAAATCTGAAAATCATTAAACTGTAAAAAGCTAAACTCAAATTTAGTGGTATTTCTATGGAAAACCATAAAAACTAAAAGCTATGTTAAAATTAAATTGTAGTTTCTAAAAAAGCGTTAACAGAAAGCGTTCTCTGTAGGTACTGAAAACACAATTAGCCTCTTATTTTGTGGCAAAGTCAGAAATCCTCGTTCAAAATATAAGATTCTTTGAAGTCTAAAAGTTGAAGCGACCAAATATAAAATTATGTTAACTAGGTTTAGGTTACTGTGAAACTGATCGATAATTCAGAAAGTTTTAGGTGGCCAAACACTCATGAAACTTTGCTTGATCCCAGTCCCAAATGCCACTACATGTTGCATTCTGGTCCTTCTGGTTTGCTGGTTTATCAGAGGAGATCCCACTTGCGTCAGTACAGTTTTGCACACACAAAGATTAATTTTATTACAGGAAAAAACCCAGCAGTAGGATGATTTTTATTATTATAAGAAAGCAGGTAGGTAAAATTAGCTGGAACCAAAATGGAAAGGAATGCTCCCCCAGATCTCAGGAGCACAGGTGTACTGCTGTAGATTAAGCCGGCAGCCCCTTCAGAGTCAGTAATATGACACTTTCCATCACAAGACTGTTTTCAGCTGCCAAAACTAATGATGTAAGACAAATTTGCATTTTATTTCTCCACCCCACGGACTGCCTCTTTGTGGGCCAGGTTAAAGTGGCAGCAGTGATGAAGTGGTGAAGCAACCTTGAGAAGGAGAGGGAGCCACCAGGACCTCTGTGCAGAACAGGCAAACCTGGATCTCTTGTTCACTCAGTTCCTGCCTGAGCACAACAAGAGAAGACCAACACGACCTCCGAGGTTCAAAACATGACCAAAGATGGAGCTGCCTTGGACTTCACAGGCTCTCATTCATCTTGGGTAGGCCCAGGAGAAGCAGTTCAGTGGCCCAGGGCATGTCAGCATTCCATGACTTCCAAAAGTTCACTTTCTGAAGGATGGGTACATCCCTAAAATTGCAATACCTACGTTATTTTTTGCAGCTCTGGTTCTTGGTGTTAACAGTTTGTTGGTGTGCCAGCCTAGCACTAGACCTGGGGTAAACTCACCTCTTAATAATTATGCTCTTGGCAAAGGAGGGTGTTGGAAGAAAACATAAATCATTTTATCTTTATTTTCAGCAATTTCCTCCCTGGTATTTGTTGAAATTCATCACTTTAGAGGATTTCATCTCCTATCAACTTATATCTTCAAAACAGAGTTAAAACACCCACAAAAATAAAAAAAAAATCCTTCAGAAAGCTGCACTCATGCATTGAGAGTGTCCGAACATGATTGAGATTTCAGCAACAAAAACATTAGTATTACTGTACCACAGAAGTGAATGCCACTAACTCACTAAGACATCCACACAGCTCCCCATCTCACACACACACACACATGGAATGAAAGTGTTCTGGAAAATTAGGAACTGCCTGAGCAACCTTATTTGCTCTGTTACCAGCAGCTTTGCTTCATTATCTCCCCTTTTGTGGTCATGGGACTTCTTCCCTTTGAAAGCTAGAGGAGTGGTGGTACCCAGTGGGTGGGCAGCTTTCAGGCATTATGGTTTATCCTTATTGCCCAGAGGGTGGCCTTGTGCTCAGTCTCATACACATGATTAAAATGCTGTTTGCATTGAGAATTATTAAAGTTCCTGTGACATTTTCTATAGTATTCAACTTCATGATGTCTGATTACCTCACAAACACTAGGTACTTAAACCCTTACTGCACCACTATGAGGTGAAGTATATTAATTTTGCAGGTAGAAAGCTGATTAAAAAAAAAAGTATTAAATACAAAAAGGTCTTGCAATGTTGGGAGCTCAGTTTACAGGATCTGTAACCCTAGCAGAGACACACTGATTTTATTTGCCCCTTTAAGTTTCAAAAGGTGCTATTAATATTTAGTTTACATTGGTGTACATAGATTAAACTAGCTGATTTACAGACCAAACTCACAAGAAGGTCTGATTTGGATCAGTATATGCTTCTTCTGATCTACTTTTCTCATCCCCAGCAGAGACAAGCTTAGGCAGAAGTTCAACTCCTCACAGGGAGTAATGCACTATAAAACACAAGATGTTGTATACAGTGCAACTTCCAGAAGCAAGACTTTATTATCAATTTCAGCATAAACAAGATATTTATTTATTTATTTTATTTAAGAAATCAAACACATAACACTTATCTACATAGAAAGAGAATACGGTTTTTAAGTTCTGTGCAAGCGAGATGACTATCAACAAAACAAGAACTGTTCATCCTTGGAAGAGGCAGAAGCAATAAGGATGGAATGCAGGATTTCATCTTACCTCATAAAATAAGAAAAGGTTGCCAATGTTTTAGAGTCATGCTGGGTTTCTTCAAGAGTGATTTCAGTTTCTGATTATACAACAGAAAGGAGCCTGCAAAAAGCAGCCTTAAATCCGAACAGACAAATCAGAATATTTTTATTTCCTTTGCTAGACCTTAGGTACTCTAAACTATGTATTCAAATCAGCCAGAACATTAAAGGGCACCCAATTTTGAATATGAAGTCTTAGACTCATAGTTCACCAAACTGAAACTGGATGCTGTAAGTTGAACTTCAACAATTCAGGACAATATAGGACACCAGATTGTAGATTATAATACATGACTTGAAATGTGTCACACGCAGAAATAGTTCCATTTCATACTCATTATAAATGCCTGCTAAAACCAGCATTCACATATTTTGCTGGATGTCTTTTTAGCTCATTGAAGTATCACTTACTGGCCCAGTTCTTTGAGTTAAGGTACGTTAAAAGTAACCCACAATTTGGGGCAGTCAAAAAGTGGTTTATTTCTAAAAGTTTTACATCTGCTTTTTGGGAAAACCTTCAGGATGTCTCCTAATTAGATTCTCAAAAATGGTTACCAACATTCATTAGCCATGTCAGAAAACAGAGTTATTTTCTTTTGGAACTTCTATGCTGCGAGTTTCTCTCTTCTTGCTACTAGCACTTTTCAAAGAATCATCTTGAGCCATAGAAATGCTGAACTCAAGCAGTGTGACACCAACAGTCCTATACTCGACTTTTCTCCTGGTGCAGAATTTTGCACATACAGTATCTTGGCACTGACTTTTGTTTTGCAAAGTGAAATAAATTTCAAGTGATTGTGTTTTATCAAAACCATATGGCTCAACTCATAGTTCTTCAGCTTGGCAAGATTCACTTGTGGAAGCAAACGTGATACGAATAGCTGAATCCCTCTGCAGTTTAAATGTGTTCTTGGAGATAGCTCTGACTGATACTGAAAACAAACCATATTTGATTTTAAATGACAATCATATGATTTAATTCCAATTTATATTATAAAAATGAAGTTAGATACAAATAGTACAAAAAGGCAAAAACTGAATGGAGATTAATACAGTCCAAAAAAGAAATGTCAAATATGTAGGCTAAACTGTGGGAGTTAGTGAAATCTCTCCAATGCCTCTGCAGAAAATCTATTAAGACTAACACTAGGACTGACTAGTATTTGAGACTTCTTATGAATTATGGGTTGCAAGATCCTTTTTACAATCTTTTCTTCAGTAACTGAAGAAAAATAATAGTGAAAAGCAAAAGGACAATCCTGTTTTTGAGATACTGGAAATAGAAATTCAGGAAAGACACGCCTTCTATTGATGTTGGAATAAATCAAGATGGTAAACCCTCTGAATATATCAACTTTAGACTGGCAAGAGAGAAAAAAAAAACTGGAGTCATTACATTTTACCTGCTTTTGCTAATCTCTACTATAATCAATAAAGTTTGTACAGGTGGCCTGTCCTGAGTGCACATCTCTTGTGTGGACAGAACTGGGACAAGATTAGAAAGGTGTTTCAAAAAAACATACTTAGGAAAATCAAAATGTTGTGATATTCCTTCCCTGACACCTAGCATAGTATAAAGTAGACACACCATGCTCATCACTTCTGTGAAATTCAGGCTTATCTAATGATATTTTGCCTCACTTAAAACACAGACTCATCTTTACAGCAGAAAAAAAGACCTGGTAAGAATAAGATTTAAATATTAGTGAGACAGAAAATCAAATTGTTCTAGGAAAAATATTTCTTCCAGATAAAAAATCTTCAAGAGATTATGTTTTTATCTGGTGACTCAGGTTTCCATTTTTCTCAGCTCTAAGTGTATCTGGTAGTCATTCACTCTTCTATTGGAATTACTATTTTTCTTCTTACCTAGCAACTTTGAAGTTACTTAAAATCTGTGTCACAACACCAGACACTTTCAGTTATATATAAACCAGATATATCGATGTATTAATCTGTACCATGTTAACAATCATGGACAACATATGGGTAAAATCAGTTATGTAGGCGCTATAGACTGACAGTCTTTGATAAGGACAGAGATAGAAAAATGTGCCTCTAATGGCATTGCTTTAGATTCTTAGATTATGTCTACACTTGACTGCTTTGCCATTAATTTGGCTGTTCAAAGTGTTTGTAGTAATAATAATGCGAAGGAAAACATCACTGCCGTGCAATATCAAAATGCCAAAACATTAAGGTTGGCCTACTGCAAGTCATGCTGGCTATGTCTATATTGCTGTTATTGGCTGTCCACGAAGAAGGTTTAAAAGAGAGTGACTAGAGCTAATTGCATCTGTTTAGCTTGTAGCAGCAAGGTTGGATTACATCTGACTTTTCTTGGTGGATAGTTTTCTTGACTCACTCTAAGCCAGAGACAGAGCGTAAGGCAATCTGTAGGTGATAAAGGGATCACTTCATCACTTCTCTGCCACATACAAATAGAAACTATTCTTTATTTCAGGTGATGCAAGCAATTGGTATATACATTTGAGAATGCTGTTCTCTATTTCAGGCCTGAAGAACTCATGTGCCCTAACAGTGGTGTATTTTTCTACCTGTATCAGTTGGTCTAATAAAAAATATGACCTCTTATTGTCATATTATGTCCTCTGATCATAACAGTGACAGCAGCACTGCCACTACAGTAAAAATCAGACATTGGAGAAGGTCTTAAGCATGGACACCGTAACAATAAACAGCCTCGAGAGAACACTCTCCCTCTATATTATGAAGGCCACATTTCATCAGTTTCTTAAAATACAAGCATTTTAGTCAATTTTAGATTCATACCAGTCATCTATACACAGAACATAGATACAACAGTGACACATTCCTCAGCACAGCAGCAGGGAGCTGTCAGATGCATTGTTTGGCTTCTTGTAGCTCTTGCTTTGTTGCTCAGTCTCATAGTATGGATGCTGCTGCCAGCAGGACCTTCTCACCTTATCTTCTCACTTTTGAGGTCTTAATCCAAAAAAGGTGAAATCATTGTCACCTTTGTATATTATGTGTCTCACTTTCCATTTTGTTATCCAGTTCAAGTATGTAATTTTTTGGGCTTCTGCACTTTCTATTTGGAACAGCATAGGTATCATAAAGAAATAGCATTATATATTGTTTTAATTAATTTCACCATGGGAAACAATCTGTTTTCTACCCTGTGCTTCTACCCTTTTCTTAGACAACCTGTACAACATTTCTTGTTACAGTCACTTTTTCTCCAGTTTGGGTTAGTTACAGGTTTATAGCAGGAGTTGGTAAATGTTTGGAGCTGTTATATTAAGGACTTTCTGGGTATGTTCACTATGTGCCACCCTTAAAAACTGTGTCAGTCTTTAATAAATCTTTAAGCAATCTTTAAAAAATGCCCAAGATTTATTTTATTTACAAGCTCTTCTCCTTTTTCTACATGTTCCCTCATAATTTCCTGCCTTTTTTTTTTTATGATAAACTTCCAATGCAAGCAATACCTTCACGAAGGCAAAATATCAGAGCAAATTACTATTTTATTATGTCATACTCCTGCTCCAAGTTTCTTCAAAACCTGTATTATTGCATAAATGGTTTTTAATCATAAAATGCATACTGCATTTATTAATGCATAAAAGTTTTAATCATATCTTATTTTCCACAACATTCTAGAACATCACGTTTAAAATATATCCCTTAAAACTGCACAAAAAGTGTTTACATTAGCTGCAGTATCAGGATTGCCACTGTGCAGTATACAGCTGAGGTTAAGAGCCATTAACCTTCATTATCCTTTTTTTTGTCTAACAGTCACCTTCAGGACCTCCAATTACTATTTGAGTGAAACTTTGTTGGAATAATTTCTCAGCTTTTGTTTGTGACATTCACCCCTGTTTAGCAGTATAGGGTCTTGGAGATAAAGTTCTGAAGAATAGAATTTTTTCTTTGAAATTAAAGGAGTGAAGTATTTCTTTTTTCAATTTGATTCATGCTTTGCTTACCTCTAACTTCCTATTGCTTCTGATGAATCAGTGCATTTTTAATTAATTTTCTTAACTGATTGTCTCTCAAACACTTTCATTCTGTCCTTCAAAAATATTAACATTTGAAATTCTTCAGCTCATAAACTGGGAAAGTCACATATGCAGTGGGGACAGGGCAGTGGTCAGATAACATGTTAAAACCCTGAGGGCTTTCTCAGGAAAGGGGAGAATCCTGAACATAATTAGAGTAAGAAAATACTTTCTAATGGGCCTCTTGAAAGCTCTGAAAATAAAAGGAAATGAGATATAGCTCAGAATAGATTTTTGTCTAAGAGAGGAATTGAGGTCACTGATTGCCAACACCAACATCTCCAGAGGAGGCGGCAAATACATATCTCAAAAATCCAGGTCTGTGGAGATAAGACAAGGGGGTTCATTTTCACTGTTTTCTTTTAATTACGATTGGCTCTACAGGAATGCTCTTCAGAGGTTTAGAAAATAACATAATCTTCCAGCAACATGATGAAAAACCATATGGAAGTAAATAATGCATCCAATCTAAAACAGAGTGTGAAACGTCCACGTTAGCATAGAAAATTCTAAAGTTACAGGAGCCAAGATGAGTTCTGGAGACTCAAACAAATGGTGCCCTCAGTTTGAAAGGCTTATAGAAAGTGACAGAGCAATTGATGAAAGGATGAGATCACACATTCCTGCAAGAACAAAGAGGAGAAGGAGTTGGGCCACTGCAGGTTTATAGTGACCAACAGCCTGTTCACATTACAGTTCAGCTGTAACCACAGTCCAAGCAAGCGTTCTTGTGCTGGCTTTAATAGAGCAAATTTGGGCAGCAACAGTAGAGAGGACATCACAAGCACAGAGAGCAGCCCAAGCAGACACCCAGAGACCTCAGCAGGTTTCCGTAGTCTGAGAAGTGGGGAGCAGGAATGTAAAAGCAGAAACTCTTTGCAGTTTGTGATGTTAGCCCTGTGTCTTGCTTCAGGAATGGGAATGATGGAGAGCAAACTTTAACAGAGCTAAGGGGACAAAGCAAGCATCAAGCAATAACAGTGAAGGCCTAACACAAAGAAACACAAGGGGTGGGATGGGATGCTAAAGAGTTGCTTTTAAATTTAACAGTTAGGGTCTTAGAAAGATGAGATCAAGAATTCAATTAACAACTCTACTGAACAGGAGATTCAATTCAGTGTTTATACGACTGTAATAACTATAATGAGAAAATATATCACTGCTTCCCAGGCAGGAAGTGCCTTTCTCTCCCTGGCTGACAGTTGTGTCTTTCCTTCTCTCACTAACATCCCTATTTGCTCCATAAGTTCTATTTCTGCCAAACCATCTTATTCATTCAATAATGTAGTTTAAACTCTCAGCAAATCCCCTCAAACTGTATTAGAATTTTATTTTTCCTGGGGAAAACAAGCACCTGGTCCTAAAAAGGTAACGTCTTCTTCAAAGCAGGTCACTGGATAAAAGATTATTTCTCCCTATAAATTCTGCTTAATTTATGTTCTTACACTGCCACTGCTACTGAATTCCCAATAACACACTATGAAGACAATATGAAGACAAAATAGCTTATTTTGATCATTAGAAAGGATTTTGCATTTAAAAAGAAAAATAACAGTTACTTCTGTGTGAATTGTTACTGGCCTACACTCCTCTGCTATCTTGCCAAAGCGCTGTCAGTGCCCATCATTGTAAGCTAGAGTGTGCATCCATCTTCTCTGGACCACGGCCAGGACTGGCTAACATAGGAAGCCCAGATTTTAAAATAATCATAGAATCATAGAATGATTTCAGTTAGAAAGGGTGTTCAAGATCATTTAGTTCCACCCCCTGCCATGAGCAGGGACACCTTCTCTTCTCTAGACTAAACAAGACAAACTTTCTCACTCGCCTTTGTATGGGAAGTGCTCCAGCCCTCTGATCATCTCTGTGGTCCTCCTCTGGACTGTAACTGATCCATGTTCTTCATGTGCTGAGGACTCCAGAACTGAAGGTGGTACCCCAAGTAGGCTCTCATGAGAATGCAGCAGAAGGGCAGAATCATCTCCCTCTATCTGCTGGTCACACTTCTTTTCATGCAGCCTAGAATAGGGTTGGCTTTCTGGGTTGAAAGCACATGTTGCCAGCTCATGTTGATCTTCTCATCCACGAATACATCCAAGTCATTCTCTTTAAGGCTACTCTCAATCCATTCTCCACCCAGCCTGTAATTGTTCTTGGGATTGCCCCTATGTGCAGGACCTTGCACTTGGCCTTTTTGAACTTCATGAGGTTCACACAGACCCAATGCTCAAGCCTGCCAGTGTCCCTCTGGATGGCATTCCTTCCCTCCAGCATGTCAACTGTGCTGGACAGCACTGGTCCCAGTACAAACCCCTCAGGAATGCCACTCTTCACCCATCTCCACCTGGACATTGAGCCATTGATCACAACTCTTTGAATGCAACCATCCAGCCCATTCCTCATCCACTGAGTGGTCCATCCATCCAATCTGTGTCTCTCCAATTTAGAGAGACAGCGTCAAATGCTTTGCACATGTCCAGGTAGGTGAAATCAGTGACTCTCCCCTTGTCCACCAAAGCTGTAGCCCAATTGTAGAAGGTCACCAAATTCATCAGGCATGATTTGCCCCAGTTGAAGCCATGCTGGCTGTCACCAATCACCTTCTTATTTTCCATATACCTCAGTTTCCAAGGGGATCTGTTCCAAGATCTTGCCAGGCACTGATGTGAGACTGAGCAGTTTGTTATTCCTCATATCTTCCTTTTTTTTAAAAATGGGAATTATGTTTCCCCTTTCCTAGTCAGCAGGAACTTCACTGCACTGCCCTGGCTTCTCAAATATGATGGATAGTGGCTTAGCCACTTCATCCACTAGTTCCCTTGGGCCCCACAAATGCATCTCATCAGGTCACATGGACTTGTGCACCTTCAGGTTCCTCTGGAGACTCTGTGTGACTCTGTGTGACAATGGGGACTCTGTGACTATTTATGCAGGAGAATGGGAAAGTCTGGTCTTATGGAGATACAAACACATCATGGCAGCCCCAAATCTAAATTACAAATACTGTTAAAATATATTTGCATCTTAGAACTTCATCTGCATGTGTACATCATAGAAGAAAGACTCGAGGGTGCATGACGGCCATGGATATATGCCTTGGGTAACATAACATCAGTGCACAGTCCCCTCTTTTACAACACATGGCAGGGTCTATTACTCAGTTTTCCCCTGTATCTTCTGCCAACGATGCTGTTCTGCATGGCTTACAGCACATGAATTCTTTGATGTCAGTATTACTCTAATTGGGAATTCTTGATACGGTACTACCTCCTCTAACACTCACACGGTGTTAGGATCACACTTCATGCCTTGCCTTTGCAGATTCCATAACAAGCTAGTTGCTTGTGTAATACCAAGATACGAAGCTTATTTGAGGTCATTACATCAACAACAGCAGACACAGTGTGGTACAGTGTTTTGAGGCTTTGTGCTCTGGTTCTTATTTGAATTTGTATTTAGGAGCAGTGTTCTAGAAAGAAGATTGCAGGAGCTTGCAAGAGCTGAAAATTCAGCCTGTGAATTTTATGAATTTATAAATTTATGAATCTAGCTCTCATCCGCTTACGTAGGTACAAAGGAGAACATATCTCTTTAGCCTCTTTAGGTATTTATAAGCTGATTTTGCTTCAGAGTGCCAAACCTGTAAATGTTGGCTTGCACACAAGTGGGCTTTGAATGTCTGAAATATATCTTTGGCTGAACACAGCCTTGTGTGACTTTGGCTATAGTACTGAATTACAAGACTTGTGAAGCTTCTCCAGTGTGTGCTCGTAGTGTTGAAATGAGAATCAGAAGTGGGGATATCAGCTTTCAAAAGGAGTAATATAGAAATTTTGGCATCCCCCTGCACCCTCTCCTACCCATATCTTCCCTGCAAAATGCTAGGAAGCCTGTCTCAAGGGTCATCTTCATGTGACAGCATATTCTGGCTCACTTTGAGCACTGGACGTGTCAGCTGTACAGATGTGAGCCGCAAACACATCTAAAGCTCATGTGATATTTAACGATGATGCAATTTACATAAATGGAGCAGAATGTTTTTGGAAAATGTTTGCATTTCACATGCTTTCTGCAAGCATCTCTTAGATTTACAAGATCCAAGAAATTAAAATCTCTGGTTTTGATTGTGGTAGGGAAAGATGATAGGGATGGCTACGCTATCTCCAAATAAAGTCTGGAGTTCATTCCGAGTTAGAAAACCACAAGAGTACTCAGGTATGGAAGGAATGGTACTGAAAACACTTCAAAAATTGAAGGCAGTGACTTCCTTGCCATCAAACCTAGAGTTAGTTTGGTCTGCTCAATACCATACGTGCTTTCTGACCTGCTGTGTAGTACCTGTGATATTTTGACTCTTTTTGATTAACTCTTTCTAGTGGGTGGATTTGTGTAGCACAAGTTCACTAGATTCTTTCCACTGACCTGCCTGCAAGAAGCCTTTTTGGGTAGAAACACACTTTCAGGGAAACATTATAATCCTGCACATTTTCTCACATCTTTTGCTCCAAATGCAGTCTAATCTTACTGAAAGCACAGGTCTTGAGTATGTTTGACAATAAAGGCAGCAATTCTTCAACATGAACATGGTACTACCCTCTTTTAATGTCTCTTGTCCCTTTTTTTTTTCAAGCCTATTTATATATATATATATATTGTATAATACCAAAGAAGACAGAAAAATACAAAGATTTGAATGTTATTGTTACATTCCATAACAAGGGTAAACATGCAAAAATATATGAGAAACTGAGGCTTTATATGGCAAACACAGCATCACTTTGCATGTCATAGTGTTATGTTTTTGTTGTGGCAGGGAGGCAGAGGTAATCCATGACCTCCCTTTCAGAAAGTAACAGCTAGAGCCTGTGCTAAGTGTGCTCTTTACAGCACGGTAGAGTAAAGCTGGTGAATTGCCAAAAGCACTGTGTAAATCAAGAAGGATTAGAAACAGGTGACTGCCAAACAGCTACGACAGAACGCCCCTATATGCAAACAAGGAAAAATATCTTCTGCCTTAAGGAAAAAAAAGAGCTTTAAAGAAAACTGAAGTGCAAATGCTACTCAGATAAACTGGAAAACTTTAGAAATTGTGATGTGAGGAATAGAAGGCTAATGCAGCCACAGATTTTTCACTCAGACTGGATTTCCCAGAGCCAGACGCTGCTTTATTAACCATGACACTAAGACAGAAGCATGATGTGGTTGCTGTCTTCTGCCAGTCTCCTTGCCAGTCACTGCAGCTGTTAAAATGCCAGAAAGAAAAGAGCTGCAGAAATCAAGTACATATTAGACAGAGTCTATATATTGTGTTTAACATCCCTCCAAGAACTGTACTTGATTTGTTCATTTCAGAGAATGCTTGTTTCTGATACTTATGGCTGAACATCTGTTTTATAATCTCTGGAGAAAGCTGTGCAGAATAAATTCACTGTCATTAAATACAGAGCAGCGCTGATCTGTTCTACTCCCCAGTTCAGAATATTGCTGTTATTTAAGGGTTTGAATTGTTTCTCTTCATGGCTAATTGATCATGATCTGTGTGACAGCTGCTCCTCTCCAAACTGGAAATATCACTAATGGATTCTTTGCCTTACTTAAAGCCTGTGTCTTTATCTTCTGGTGGGAGACCATGTGGAGCACCCAAAGTGTCACATTTGCCACTGCACAGCTTCCAAGCTCTTGGAAAATCGGTTACCGTCTTCATTTACAAATTACAAATTCACTGGTGAAAAAGTATCTCTCTCAGCCGGACATGGCGTTATCCATCACTACACTACACAGCACATTCCTGCTTGTATTCGATGCGTTTACACAGTGTCCATATCTGCCTCACTCAGTTGCTGCCTCCCCAGCAGTCAGCCTGTCAAAAGCTGTCAGGCTTTGCTTTTTTCCATTATTCAAACGGATACCAGGGACAACAACATCTTTTAAATTGCTTTGGTCTTTTCTCTTTCAAGGCCTGATCCTGTTCCTCATCTCTATGCCCTACATCTCGTGGACTCTGCTTGCAGCTGTGACTAGAAGAATCTGGCAATATCATGGTGCTGATCAAAGCTGATCACAGCAGCCAAAGATGAGGTTGCTGGGAGGTAACAACTACACAAGATCCACAGAACAACATAAAAAAATTATATAGGATTTTCAGGAATAGCTGAGCATTCTGGTTTTCATTACATTTTAATGAGGATGAAGGTCATACACTGAGCTCATGACCCAACACTGAGCTTGTGTCTAGGAGAAAGAATACAAACTGAAAACACCACGATTATATCTTTGGTCCTTCCTTCCTTCCTTCCTTCCTTCCTTCCTTCCTTCCTTCCTTCCTTCCTTCCTTCCTCCTTCCTTCCTTCCTTCCTTCCTTCCTTCCTTCCTTCCTTCCTAAAGAATACAAACTGAAAACACCACAATTATATCTTTGGTCCTTCCTTCCTTCCTTCCTTCCTTCCTTCCTTCCTTCCTTCCTCCTTCCTTCCTTCCTTCCTTCCTTCCTTCCTTCCTTCCTTCCTTCCTTCCTAAAGAATACAAACTGAAAACACCACAATTATATCTTTGGTCGGTCCTTCCTTCCTTCCTTCCTTCCTTCCTTCCTTCCTTCCTTATCAGTTGCAATAACTACATTTTCTGGCATGTTAAATTGGTATTTGCTTTTTAAAAAATATTTATTTATTTATTAATCCTTACTTCTGAACCAGAACTATTTTATAGTGACAAGAAATTATTTTATGAACATATTTTTTATAAAAAATGTGATTGCACAAGAACTAAAAATCATAAGTTTGGAGCAGAAACCCAACAGAAAAATGGCAGGTTAATATGAAGAAAGTCCTCTTTGGGGTTTGAGGCAGGAAGCCTGAGCTGTCACATTGACTCACCCTTAACCTCAGAAGTCACATAAACGAACATCCTAAAATATGTTTACAATTTTGGGACACAGCCTGGAACAACAGATCTTGAGTCTTCCAAAGTCTATTTCCCATAAATTGGAAACACCCAAACCAAGAGAGATTCTGTATGGCTACATATGCTGCCCAAAATTTGTTATAATGAAAAATTTAAAAATTTAAATATATCCCAATTTGTTCTATATGACCAACGACAAAGATAAGAGGCAGCATATAATGGTATTTTGTTGCCTATAGGAGCCTCTTATTTGGGAATGAATAACTACTTGGATAAAAATTACTACAGACTAACATGCATACTGGAGTGACAGAGAGTGGCCTATAAATAAAACAACTTTACTTCTGTGCTGAATTATATCCTGCAAGTGGATTCAAAAGTAAGAATTATAGCTGGAACAGGGGCTTTTAAAACAGCTGCATATGTATTGGGTGTGTTTAATGCAGGACTGCAGCCTCCTTTGTGTCCACCCCTACTGCAGGAAGGAAAACTAAATGGGACAATTAACATGCAGTGCTCAAGGCTGGCATTGTCAGACAGATTTCTACTGCTTCAGTGCAAGATGAGACCAACTCAGAAGTTCATTGTCCCTGTGCAATGTTACCCTTTTTAACAGTGTTTCCTCACTCTAAGTAAACTGCTTCCTGGGCGACCCTTACAGACTGATTTTCTCTTTGTTGCATCCATAATCTGCAGCGGCTGTGCTCTGGTTTACTGCGAGAACTAACAATGTGAAAAAAAAGGCCAGAGACAGCTCCAAACTGCTGGTTGGTATCTTAACAGCAGGTTTTCACCTATATGTTCATGTTATGTCTGTACTTACCAAGCCAGCTACACAATTAGCAAATACTAATGAAACAGACAGGGCAGAATTGTTGCTAAAGTAAATATTTTAGGGGTTTGCATAATCTTATCCCTTTCCTTGTAAAAATTAATTCAACAATTTTTCAGTATCTTAGGGCCAATTTACTCCTCTCCACATTTATTTTTCAAAAATCTTCATCTGTCTATTTTGCCCTTGGAAAATTTTCTCTGTCTCCCCCAGATCTTTTTCTTGTGCACTCCTAGCTATCGTGGATTCCCAAGGCACAATTTGAAGGCTATCTTCACGAATGCTCTGCGAATTAAGTGCCATGGAAAGCAGCAGATAAAGGCAAGTTGGGGAGAAAGAAGGGATTTAAACAAAAAGAAAAAAAACCCAAAGAAGATCTTAAAGAGAAAATACTTAAGTGAACTAGTCTTCGTTCCAGAAAAGGCACTCGTTCATACCACCTCCAGATGAACATGGAGAACAAGCGCAGAAGGAACCCCTGCCATTATTAGCAGCTGGGTCCCCAGCCAGCCAGCACTTACAAGCGTGCTTACACACCTGCCGAGCTTTTGCTTCGGCAGGTATAGGCCTCCTTTTCCAGCTGATTCCATACAAATTTTGCAAGATCATAAGAGCCAGACCTAAATGAAGTAGTCACAGCAATTTAATGAGGAGATGCTTGGTTTTGCCTCGTTCTGAGAGGAACCCTTGCCTTCCAAGTCCTCTAGGAACCCACAGATGAAGTATGGCATGTTACTGAAAGGTTATTTTCTCATGCTTTGCTGTCCTTTTAAGTCTTTCATTCATAGCTGGTTTTGCAAGTTAAAAGCTTTCTGGTTTAACAGCTGACATTTCTCTCAGATCCAGAACTTAGTGCTTGCCAGAAGCCAGCTTTTACCAGAAGGGAAGAAACCAGGTGGAAATTCACATATTGAAGCTTTTCTACTCCATGCCTGCAGCCTTTTTTTGTACTGCCCTAGCATAGACACTAACTTCATTGTCTCCAACTTTAAATGACCCCAATTCAGACAACAGATCAAGGAACAACAGAGCATTTTTGTTTTGAATTACTCTTTAGCCAACAGCTATCAGTTTGCTGTATTTATTTATAAAAAATTAATTTTATCTGATATAGTGTACATGTGAGTGTTTTTAGAGCTCATGCCTTAAGGTTCGGAAATTAGCAAATACAGAGATGCTTGTTTGGTCCTCGGGTGTTATTCACATCTCAGCAGGATGTTTAATGGATTTTCCACATCATTTAATGTCTCACAAGATATAACAACACATTGTGTCATTTTTCAAAAGCAATTAAGCTAAAGTTATGATTGGAGGGAAGCCGCCTGCCACTTCATCAGAAAGCAATATGTTTTCTTTGCCAAAGTCTAGCCTTCTAAAAGGAAACTAGTATGACAACTCTAAAAAGTAAAAATCAGGACCTGAAGAAATGTTTGTAGAATAGCACCCCTAAATGGTAAATGTTACATACATTAAAACAGACCCTAGATTTTCTCTATCTGGTGGTATAAGCTGTGTGGGCATAACCAGGTCTGATACAAAAGCAGCATAGCTCATGTATGAAGGAACACCTAATCCAGTCTCTCTACCTTGCTCGTTAGCTCAGGGAAAGCATTAACACATAGAGACAGCTCCCAGGGCTGCCATCCTCGTTGGCCACAAGTAGCAGATCTGAAGCTTCTCTGAAATCACCCATGGAGACAACGCTGTGTCCACTTGTCTCCTGGGAGAAGTGGCATGGAGCAGAGTTCACACTGACAAGTTTTACTGGTTATCACAGATGTGCTCACAACAGGGTGGTGGTTGGGATGGTCAAAACAAGGA
The DNA here is from genome assembly GCF_017976375.1 of Cuculus canorus. Classification (NCBI taxonomy): domain Eukaryota; kingdom Metazoa; phylum Chordata; class Aves; order Cuculiformes; family Cuculidae; genus Cuculus; species Cuculus canorus. The sequence goes on along the minus strand of NC_071404.1, from coordinate 11,609,810 downwards.
AAACGAGGGAAGGCAAGGTAGTGGCCAGGCTCCAAAGGACAAGGAATAAACAGGAGTGGAAAAGAAATTATTATCAGCAACTGCCTGGTAATAACTGCTTGTCTGAAAGCTTCCATGAAATACCTTTCAGTGGGTATACAAACTGCATGCCCATGATGAGCAGACTCACTGATTTACAGACAGCATCTATTGATTTCACTGGAGGTAAAATTTTATTTTAAGCCACTTTTTGTATTTTATAATACACTGATTTTTTTTAATGTCATACTTTTTCATGCTCTCATCTATGCCAAAGCTGAAATATTTTGTAAAATTGAATGGAAATCATCTCACAATTTCTGATCTGAGTTTAAAGCATAAGCAATTTTGCAAACCTAATTATACACATCTAGAAATGCTAAGAGGCTGGATAGGAACTGTTCTTGCCCTGGAGACCTTACGAGCTTATGACAATCTGAAGATCAACAAAGGGCAAAACCATCATGCTCATTTTGCACATTTCATTACATCTAAAGAATGAGCCAAATATGTGGTGAGGAGGCACAGGGCAGGGTAGGAGGTCTAGCTCACAGCCTTACAGCTATGTGCATTTGCAATGCAAATTTCTCACATATGCTGTAAAGTTGCTAATACAATTTGATCAAGAGACAGTTTAAAAATATATGAACTGAACAATTTATGAATAACTTCTTTTTGTAGCTTGTAATTAGTTCCAGTTCCAGTCCAGAGAACAAGAAGCCTCATCTCAGACATTTGCATGAGGTCCTGAGAGGATATCACCCTCTTGCTTCAAAATAGAAAACAAGCTGCAACTGTGGGAAATGTAAAGAAACTTCCCAACACATGGAGACTTTTGGCACTAGACTGACTGTTACTTTGTCTTTGCTTGTGGTATAAGGCATAGTAATAGCTACTCTAAGGAAAAGGTACTGAGCTAGAATCTGTTCGGCAATACTTCAATATTCTCTTTTCTATCCACCTGTCTGTTCTTCAGATCAGTTACTTATATTCCTAGCCTTCAAATATATATATACATATAGATTTATTCCAGAATTATTTCAACCCTGTATGTTAATGGCAGTTCAACATACCAAGGATAAGACATTTTGTATTTATTTATGCCCATTCCGCAAAATCTAACTTTACAAAAGCTAAGCGGAATCTCTTAAGAAGGTCTCCTGTTGTATTACAAAGAACTGCTCGTGACCAAGTTCACTCAGTTGAAGTGGAAATCATCTATGTTCTCTTAAGTACACACTAGTAAAAAAACTTTTGTTGAGATCAGAGTGGAAACTTGCTAGCAAAAATTATAGGCATTTGCCATTACAACACTGAAAGACTGAAATCTTTCTTTTTTTGGGCAGCCCATGAGCCAGTATAGCACTCCAGATGCAAATGTGGCACCTTAGCACCAGCAGAGGGTAGCTGGCTGGTCTCTTGCTACCTGCCCGTGGCAACTGAACAATCAGTTTACAATGGCTTCACCATGTCAACAGAAGCGAGACTGTATAATCTACATCTTGGAATTTAACCGAGCACAGATGATGGAAGCAACTTCACAAGCTGAAGCACTGGCTGCAGCAATAATAGTTATTACAATGAAACAAAAGAGTTCTTTCCTAGCCCTACTGTAACTTATTTAATGTAAATATAGTAGGCTGCTCACTTCAAAACACCTCTCATAAGGACTGGAGACACCTTTAAGCACTGCTTTATTATTTGGCTTTCATCTGCTAAGGGGAACAAAAGAAATTAAGTTATTTTTCTAATATAAAAAGAGAATTCCTATCGCTCCACATTGCATATTTATTGATAATTCTAATATTCATAAAACTGGTGGGCTGTTCAGTGTAAATGAGCAACAGAAATTGTTGAAGAGATACTTTCAATGAAACTTACTTAAGCTTTTATGTAAACCCTTATTTTTGAGAACCTGCATGCTGATAGAAGTGAAAGGTTGGAGATCACCATGCCTGGCAGTAATCTGGGAACATGAGAGCAATTTTTTAGTAACTATGGCTTGACATTTCTGCAAAGAAATGAACAACGTGATTGAAGGACAGCCCTGAAACACTTTGCATTGAAATAATACTGGAGGCACGAATTGGAGCTAAGACTGAGGATAGATACTTGCTGTATATTAATAATATTTCGGTAAATATTTTTATACCACAGGAAGTAGGGTGGATCTTGTGATCAAATTAATGTTGAAGGAAATGAAACTCCAGCTATGTAAATGTGGACACCACGATCTATTTGCCTTGAACTCTAAAATTCTTTAACCTTGAATGTCAAATATTCACACGTTGTGCTTTCAATAGTATAAAAACAACAAAAAATAAATCAGAGCTTTTCACAATTTTACATTAGTGTACATTCCCAAGATATCTCAGAGGGGAAGAGAGGTGGAGGGTGGCAAAGAAAGAAATATTGGTAGGCCTGTCATTATCTGGTCCAAGATAATGCTCCTAGAGAATTACCAGGATTTGTGAGAATCATCCTCCTTCCTGATTGTCAGCTAAAGGGCAGGAGTTTTCAAAAACAGTGCACACTACTGGCTGCTCACTACAGCCTTTTCACCAGGTTACCTGCCCATATACCACTGTTCCACAGTGTCACGACAAGACACCTTTCCTCCAGAAAGCACAAGAACAAAACAAACAGCAACATTTTCCACTGCAGCTCGTTGTCAAACCCATCCATACAGTAATTCTCTTTCCTCTATGTATCTTTTCTTTAGAAGAAGGGCACAGTTTCCGTTCTCCCAACTCTGGAATGCCAAGCTTTATATCCTCTGTTTGGGCATTTTTAGACTATATTTGACATGCCATAAGTATAGAGTTAACACCTACAGATGATGACCTCAGCATGTGAACTGAAAGTCTTGTTTTTTATCGCTACTGTAATAACTATGTTGACACCATTCTGCAATACTTCTATTTCAAAATCAATTTACCAATTTGTGCAATCAACGTAAAACAGTCAACAGAAAACTGCCCCATAATGAAATGGACAGACTAGTGTGACTTCTACAAAATATATTAAAACTTATATATCCAGGTCAGGATAACCTGGATTGGAAGAATATTAAATTTTGAAATACATTTTTACACTTCTCCCCTCCCACTGCTCACCTGAGCCTACAATACATCTCAAATTCATTGCAGAAACCTACCCAGAATGTGACAAATGCTACCAAACTGCTCCAGGACAAAAATTGCAGTATCTGCCATCCTCATAGCCATCATGAAAATAAGAAAGCACTCAAGAGCTCTGAATACAACATATGAATATTTCAATCTGTGACATAATTCATTCTATGCAGGTAGGGCAACCACTTAAACAGAACTGAATTACCACTGCACCTTGATAGAGATTGGTTATATCTACTAAGCTTGACAATAAACTGACCTAAGCCAGGCATCCTCAAAGTCCTCTAAAATGCCTATGAGAGATAGTATTTGAATGCACCGCTTAAAAATATTTTAAAAGAAAATCAGAAGACACACATATTTTATAAACTACTATGGAGTTGCATTCAGTCTGTCCTGTTTGATCTCTCTGTTACTCCTGTGCAAATGACTTCTCCTCTTGGCTGCTCCACTGGAGCTGGCCTGTCACCATATCTGCCAACTTAAAAAATGCTAATTACTCCTTTTTTTTCTCTTCTCATCTAATTGATTAGTATAATTAAATTAAAACATGAGTAGTTTCCAGCTTGTGGTTAGCTTTGAGTTTATTGCTTCTTTGTCAGATATCTTGAAAGTACCATGTGCCAGAAAGCTTTTTATTTCTGCATCGGACTGCTAAATAAAACCTGTTAAACCTCCCTACACTTTTTCCTTTTTCTTGCGTTCGTAGACTAGTACAGCTACAACACAAAATAGCTGTTATACATTTCTAAGGCAATTTTTGAATTAATCAAACCAATTCATGACTGTAAAAATAAGTGGAATTTACTGCATTCTGTCTTGTTTAAATTCTGTCCACTTTAGATAAATAACACCCTTTGAATAGTCATAATGGGGAAGGTTTAGCGGAGTAATTGTCATGCACTGACTCAAAACTCATTGCAGGGAACTTCTTACACATTAGAATTACTGTAAATGTATTTAGTTTGAGTCAATTTCCTACTCAAAGCAAGACCCAACAAATAATGGTTTATGTTTGTTTTAGCTATGGGACTTCCTTTCACTTTTGAGACTTGGAGTAAATAGGTTTAAGCTCTGCAAAGAATATTCAGAGCTCTGAAAAAAGTTTGCAGACTACATAGGAATATACAAGAATATATGTAGTAGTATAAGTGAAAATTTTTAAGAAAGACAGCATTAATTTTCTGCTTGGAATACGGTGTTGTAGTCCACACATAATGTGTTCATTACTAAACATTTGTATTTTGGCTTCTGTCATCACATTTTCTCTTGCCTTTTGACAACTGTCAGAATTTGTAGAAGGAATATAAGAAATGAAGGTCTGTGGTATTTTTCTTGTTGATGCCTGTCTTTGACTTAATCTGGAATGTGTAGACTGGCTTTTGCAGATATTTTCTATCCAGACCTATTTAGAAGAGTTTTCAATGAGACTCTGTCATTTTTGTGCTGGAATGTAAGAGGAAATCATCAAGTCTTCCATACAGAAAGCGTGTTTTCTGGAGACTCCTCTTTCTGTAAAGATTGTATAGGGTTGGTTAGTTAGTGGTTATTGGTATGGAAGCAAGAAGGATAAATAAAATGAATACATGAGAAATAAAAGGGATTAATTATAAACTGGTTTAATGATTAACTGCCCTTTAAAAACCTATCTTTAAGAAATGTCTCGATGATTCAGACCGCTATATAATAGTAGGTGTCTGCAAGACTTGCACTCTTTCATCTCTCCTCTGCTTCTCTATTTTCCATAGTTGCTATATTTAATCTCTGATTAGATGTAAATGCTGGGAATCACACAAGGGGTCACCTTGAGTTTCCACAGCATGTAGTTCAAATGAGTCCTATTCTTAGCAGCAAAGTTATTACTGGACGTCCTAAGATCACCCTTGAAATAGTCCTCCAAGAAATCAGTTTCATGGGTCCCAGTCCTGCAAAGATCCTGCCAGAATTAAATGGACCATTGAAGAACCATGAAGTAAAATTAAGTGCAAACAATTCTTTGCAGGATCACAGGTGCACGTTGAATAATAGGAATATTCTCTGCTATATTTCAGAGGCAGGAGTCCAAGTATATGGTGCAGGTAAGCTGAACTTACATTATTTAACATGTATGGAATTAGCAACACTGAAAATACTGTGAAAATATGAGAAGGAGAGAACTAAGACTTATTCATCACATTTTTCACCAAAGAAGTTGTTCAAGACAACAGAATTTGTTTATTGCTAAAGACACAACGTATGCTGCCTTTCTTTATTGAAAGTTTAAGCTCAGTGGAAAAGAAGAAAATTTTTAAAAAATTTCTTTCAGATAAGGGAATTATTCCTGGGTGTGGGTGTAGGTAGAAAAATAAGGGTAGTGCTTAAGATTAAGCAAGGAGTAGGAGGAAATGTCTGTGGAGGGGAAAGTAGAATTTTATATCCTTAAAGTACGAAGTTAAAAGACATCTAAAATACATCTGAAATACCATCAGAAATAACTTCAGTAAAGTGAATGCAAAATTATGATTCATACCCTGATCATTTCTCAATAGGGGTCAAATGCAATTTCATTTTTTCCAGCCCAAAATTGAGACTCTATTTCCTTTTGAAATTGAAAAAAAGACCCCACAACAAAACAAATTAAGTCTAACTAAATTGTATATTCTTTTCTTTTTTCTTTTATTTTTAAAGGCTTTATAAGAAAAAGAGTCAAGAGAATCACTACTGTTGGAGGAGGAGTCATAGCCATCAGCACAGATGATTTTCAAAAGCTCTTAGGATACGTGTGGCCTACGTTTGTTTAATTTATTTCCTATATTTGAGACTCAAAAGGCTCAAAGCTGTACCTCCTGTCTCCCAGTACAGAAACCTCAGAAGCCTTCTTTTAGGAGACCATTCAATCCCTTCACATAGCTGGGTAGCATAATACCCTTACATATGGTACTATGATGGGAACTTTCAGGTACAATTATATATTATCATAATTAAGTAAACCAAAGTCAATTCAGCAAGATAATTCACCTATCACGTTTTTTGTTTGTAGCTACCCAAAGCAGAAACTCATGTAACCCTGTGGTGGGGAGTCAGATGGAGACAGCAGGGAGTGTGGGTTTGGGAAATAGGCTGCCCAAGAGGAGGGTCCTGGCACTTTACCTTCTCCCACCTCCTCTTCTGGCCAGGGAGACCACTGACTGGGACTCATCTGTGCACTTGGCACTGTTGCTCTTCACTCATCCAGCTTCTGCCATTGCAGGACCTCCTTCTCCCCTCCTTCTTTTGCTTCCATTTGTTTCTGGTATCTACTGAGGCTTTCCAGCTCGTCCTGAGGTTAGCCAAACTGTGGGCCAGGCCTTTTTTGGCTGTCTTTGAAGTACCAAAGCCCTGGATGCTTCCCAGAGGGGTATTTCATCAACGTTGTGCTGCAGCCAGACAAAGGCAGGATAGGCAGGAAAAACAGGAGCTGTGGTACAGCTTCCTGAAGAGATGGAATTGCCTTGGGAAACTGTGAGCAAAAATAAACAATCGTGCCACCCACTTACTGTTTTGCCTTTGACTCTTGACTGCCCTATAATAGACACATAATGTATTTCCAAGACTAAGATTAAAGTCTGTCTAATTTTACCCAATATCCACACCATAGTTCTACTCCCATAGATCTTTCTGTTCCTCTTCAGCGAAGTCAGCTGTTTCCTACCACTTCACCATGTCTCAGTATACAATTTGCAGAGCCAAAGGAAGCAGCACTTGTAAATTGACCTCTTACTGCACTACCTTCACCTTCGGGGCAATAATTACAGGACGCTTTCCATCAAAACTACAGCCTCAACAACTGGGCAGGGAAAGGCCATGAATTAAGGACTCTGATTCCAATCTTGTCATGTCAATGTTTTTTTTTTAAAGTGTAATGCTAAATTAATTTATGATAGCAGACAGCTGCATGCACTAACCTTCCTTCCCTCTACGTATTACACAGCAACACAAATCTGACAAATAATTGAGAAAGAATTATTTGTAACATTCATAATCATACTTACTCACAAATACACCATGAAATGATCCCAGGCTGGCAGTTTAATAGCTTTATCTCTGATTACTGTTCCCATAAAAACCCCAGAGAAACAGAAGAAGTGCCTGCCTTTGGATGACAAAATCCCCAGCTATTACAAAGACAACTAAAATTTTAAAACAATAAAGATGTTTTTATTGTTCTCTACAGTAAAATCATGACAGATTAAATAATGACAGCAGCATAAACTCAAGGAAAGCCTGTGTCTCTAGCAAAGGCTGAGACAGGAATCATTGGCTTCAGGCATTAGCTCAGTCAGGTATTCATAGCAGTGTTCATAGCATTTCTTATTTCAAAGCATGAACAGTCTATGGTAATATAAATTTGAGACTTTTTTCAGTTTCAGTGCTTTTTTTCTTTCAGCTGTCAGAAGTGCTTGACACAGGGTTTTCAAAACAGTTTTCCATTCTCAGTGCATTCTCCACTCTGCGCAGACATCCCCTGTTATGCAGCTTTCCTTTTTTTCCAAAACTGCAACTTCGACTTCCATCCTTTCCTAAGCAGGCAATTTTTTGTCTCTCTGGAGCCTATCACTTCATTTTCATTCAGCATCTCAGTCTTCTCCATGCCAGACAGATGAGGACTCCCAATAAGCTGCCAACACAGATCTGTACATACAAATATACTCCTAGGATCTGGTAGGAGACCAACCTCCAAACATGCAGTGACGGAACAACCATGAAGCATTGCTGGCTCTCATCTGCAGGGACCACAAGGAAAATTTTGCTCCAAGGTGTGCTTAGATATAGGATCTGGCTATGGTTTACGACTCATGCAAGGTGAGAACTGCTACAGGATTCTGCATCAGACTGGATGCTTTTATCAGTTGCTGAACATAACAATAGGTGCCTCTACAAGTCAAAAAAACAATTTTTTTGTCTTGTCACTGGCAACCTCTCTTCCCACACCTCCCAAGTGGATGGACCACAAGGCAGAGATGAGGGGAGCAAAGTCCCTTCTACTGTAAAAGAAGATCACATTTGTGACCACCTTGAGGAAGATAAACACACATAAATCTATCGAATCTAATGAGATGCAACCCAGAGTCCTGAAGGATTGTCTGATGGAGTTGCCAAGCAACTCTGTGATATTTGAAAAATCACAGCAGGAAAATCACAGCACAAAAATCACAGGTGTCTGGGAATAAGGGAAACATTCCACCCATCTTTAAAAAGGGTAGAAAGAAGACCCTGGGGTCTACCAACATGTCAGTCTCACCTCTTTGCCTAGGAAGATCGTGGAACAGATCTTCCTAGAAGGTATGCTAAGGCACATGGAAGACAGGGAGGTCCCTCAGGAGTCTACATGTAATATCTTCATGAATGACACAGACAAGAGGATAGAGTACACTCACAACAAGTTTGCAGACAACGCCAAGCTGAGTGATGCAATTGACACACCTGAGGGACAGGATTGAGAGCAACCCTAAAGAGAAGGACTCGGGAGTACTGGTGGATATAAAGCTGGACATAAGCCACCAATGTGTGGTGCTCACAGCCCAGAAGGCTGACCATATCCTGGGCTGCATCAAAAGAAGTGTGACCAGTAGTCAAGGAAGGTCCTCTCTACTCCACTCTGGTCAGAACCCACCTGCAGTACTGCATCCAGCTCTGGAATGCTCAGCACAGGAAAGACATGGACTATTGGAGCATGTCCAGAAGAGGGCTACAAAAATGATCCAAGGAATGGATCTTATGAAGAAAGGCTGAAAGATTTGGGGTTGTTCAGCCTGCAGAAGACAAGGCTCTTATTACTGTAGCCTTTCAGTACTTAAAGGGGCATTATAACAAAGGTGGGAAGAAACATTTTAGCAGGGCCTGCTGCCATGAGACAAGGGGCAGTATTGAAAGAGGGTACATTCAGACTAAATATCAGGAAGAATTATTTACAATGAGTAGAGAAACACTGGACCAGGTTCCCCAAACAGGTGGTAGATATCTCACCCCTGGAAACATTCAAAGGCAGTTTGAACAGGGTCTAAGCAATCTGATCTGATTGAAGGTGTCTCTGCTTACTGCAAGGAGGATGGACTAGATGGCTTTTGAATGACCCTTCCAACCCAAACCCTTCTATGATTCTATGACTCTATGATTCTATGATTTTTATCTTCTGACAGTCAGGGAAGGTTTTTCAACTGGGCTGGAGTTTTGGCCAATCCTGTATATCCAGGAAAGGACTGGGCACTTTCAGAGTGCCTATGGCAAACTGGTTAAAATACTTGGTTTTCTCCGTAGCTTACAAATGCAGTTTGTAGAGTTAACTTAGCCACCTGCACTGCAGACATATAAAGGTGTAGGGAAAAGGGGAGATGAATCCTTACCTTAATCATCAGCATTGTAGTTATAGCACAGTAAGTCCTGAAAAAAATTAAAAAAGAAAACTGGGGAGGGATTGTTTTTAGGTAGTTATTTTATAATGGCTGTCCTTATTTCTCTTTAATTATGTGTCTTCAGGCTGAGCAGAGAATTATCATTAACAAACAGCGAGGAAAAAAATTTTGTTCCTAAATATAAACTCACAGCAATAGTGCAGTAGAGGTACTTCTAAGAGGTCAGGTCTATTCAGTCTGTCATCACAGAGCCAAAGGACAAGTGTGTCTATGGTGTGCACAATATTTGAAATTTCCTTAAATCACGTTGTTGAGCCCAGTAAACTACAAATTACATCAGTCTAGCATCCATATAAGGCAATGTTAGATCTGCAAATACTGTTATTCTTCCATTTCCAGTCAAAGAAGTGTCACTAGAGGGATGGCTTTTTGTCATTGGAATTATGTCTCCTCTGCTGAGAATCTAAAATGTTCTTACTGGTAAGGTTTTATCTACAGAGAGGAAACCACGATGCCTGAAGTGCATTGGGCATAAAAAAAGGGCATGTGGAACTAATCAATGGTTGCAGTAAAAGGGTTTGGAAACAGAAATTTGTCTCCCACGGGAAATTCTAATACTTGAAATGGTTTTCATTCCGAATTTGAGAAAAAGATATGTTTTTAAAAAGCTTAAAATTAAAAGAAAATGAGAGTGATTCATAGCCAGGAAAAAAAATAAAAAATTGGTTCTGTATGGTAAAACCACAGAAAACAGAAGTTAAAATAATAACTTGAAACAACAATATAGGAAATATATATTTTACCAATGGAATGAAATGAGCCGGAAAGAATCCTTTCTGCTGCCTTTTATACACAATTTCATCAAAATAGATACAGTATTGTAAGGCTTTTCAATTGCTTAAACTGTCTTTTCTGATTTTTGCTGAATGATATTTCTCAGCAGCAATATCTTCATCCAGTTATTGAGCAGACTTCATTTAGGAGATTGTGCAAAAAGTGGTTAAAAGCTCCCAGGAGCACTCTAGTGTTGTTGGAGCCAGACTGATCTAAGAGTGCAAGTAAGGTTAGGTTTATGCAGAGAGTCTAAAGGTTTCCACAGCTGGGATAGCCATAAGAATAGTGAGGCATAAAGCCTTCTGCAGGGTGGAACTAAAAGCAGCTGTCTCCAAAGGTACATTTATGGACAAGTGCTCTAAGTTGAAGTTAGGCCATTCAAAAGCAAAAGTATTTGGTAGGTCCATCCACAAGTGGAGTCTTTAGTGATTCAGAAAATCAGTGATACAGAGAATTCAGCAAGTTTTTATGATTCAGTACTATTGAATAAATAAAGAAATAAACAGGTTTAGAATAAACAAGTTTAGAACAAGGCAAGACAAAGTTACTTCTCTGTCATATTCATTTCTGTTTAATGTTACTGTTAAGGATCCAGATGATGAAACACTGTGTTCTTACATATCTTCTCAACCAGGGATGGCTGTGAGCATTTGCGAGAAACACGTTCTGTTTCAATGTAAGCTTGCTAAGTTTCAAGAAATGGTGTGAAATCAACAGTAACTAATTTTGACAAGAAACTGAGAAAAAGAAATCAAGAATATGCATTAAAAAATGGATTAAAAATGTCTTAGGCAGCTTTCTGGCAGAAGAAGAACTACAGGAGATGATGCTGGGTCACAAAGTGAATATGGGTCAATGTGTTAATCTTTAGGGAATGTCTACATAAGAGCTGAAAGAGAATCATCAATGATGTCTAATATATCCAATTTTAACCAACACTACACAAAGAGGTAGATTGAAAGAGCGAGAACAACAAGAATTATTAGAAGTTTTGAAAAAAATCTTTGACAAAAAGTGGAGGTTTAGCATCTAAACATTTTTACTAATGACAATCGTACAATAGTCTTATGTACGTGTTTTATACTCATCTTAGTTGCCAAAGTATTGTGCATCACCTGCTTCCAACTGATTGTAGCATTCTGTTTAATCTGTTAAAAGCTAGTTTCAAGTCTTGACCTAAGCTGATAAAAGGGTTCTGTTAGTGTAAGAATCATGCTTAATGCTATAATCTCCTCATTCATACCAAAAGTAAACAGAGAAAGAAGTACATTTTAAAACAGGGACGCAAGAAGGGAGCAACTGTCAGTTTTCTGTATTTCCTCCCTCTTCAGACATAAAATGGTACCAGGCTTAGTCCCATATTACAGAGGAAGAGGAATAGGGAAACTGTTTTGTTTTGAGAGTAAGATGAGAATTTCTGCAGTTTTATTTGCAACTTCTGACTGCAGGCTCCAGTGGCAGGAAATTTTCCTGTGATGCTAATACAGCACTGATAAGTGAGTACTCTGATGGTGCTCAGTAAATTATTCTGCTTTGTATTGAGCCAGACATCAGCCAATGCAGAGATAAGATGGAGCTTTGCCAAGTGGACAAACCGGAGTCTCACCATTTTTTTTTTTCCCTTTAAGGAGAAAAGGATAAAACAAACTGTATTTATTGGCTAACTGACCTTATCTCAGTTACATGGTTGTACCCTACAGCACTAATGCTGAGTACAATTAAACTGATTCTAGATATACGATGCTGAAATTGCTATCAGAAACAGTCCTGAAATTTGGGGCTATTCTCCTGTATAATGAGACCAGAACAAAAACCTTTGTGTATAGCTCTTCTCTAAATAATTGACTGCACTAGTCAATGATTTGTAATCATTTTATAGCTAATTTCAAATCTATTTTTGACAACAATCCATCTTTTCAGAACAATAGCTTGTAATTAGGGGCATGTAAACTTTGTCTGTGTTCTTCTGATGCAAGTTTACTTAAGTGTACTGCTGTTTCTATTTCACAGCTGTGCTAAATTTACAATTATCACTGTATCCTTTAATGCTACACTTTGGCAGTGGTTGAAGGAATGCCTGCATGTTTTGAACATGCCATAAGGACCAGATGGAAACACCTGAGTAATCTGGCACTCTTAATGCTGACCTACATTATGGAGAGCTTAGACCATCCCTTAATAAAGGAGATATATGAGAGTAAAATGTGGGAGTAGAAGCTCTAAAACGCTTACATAATGTTCCATGGTCTGGAACATATCCCAAGTGACTCCTTTTCAAAAGGCTGAAAAGAACTTGGTCTGATATGTGACAGCAACTAACAGCTGCATTGCCAGTATTTTTGCTACAGATTTGCTTTGTGGTTTTGAGAAGAAAGATGCAGCAGGACAGAAAGCCACTCCACTAGAAACAAGCTTCATGCATAAAAGCCTGACAAAAATTTAATGAACTGAAATTATTTCTTTTCTGTTTTGTGTAGCACAGTCACCTTCTGCATCTCCTGTAATAAGTCTACATAGAACAATTTTCATGTCTGTATCTTACATACCAGCGATAAGTCATTTGTCTGGTTTTTAATGGCTCATGATTGTCAAGTATATTACACTACACAATGATGCTGGGATCCAAATCTTGGATCTTTTACAATCCAGGGGGAGATTTTTCAGCTTTCAGTTTTCTCATCCGTAAAACCAGAATAGAAATGATACTTTAGAGAGGCACCATTGTACCAACTCAACAAGTATTCAGTGTTATGCACAAAGCTCTCAGAGAACCATGACTAGATACTATTTGTAGCACAGTTAAATACTAGACATATTAACAGAGAGTAGCAGGGCAGATGGGAAGTAGGGTTTTAAAAACAGACTTCAAAAAATTCTTATATCTCTCAATACTGAAACTCCATTGCTTTGCAACTAAGAGGTTAGGACCCTGACAGCTTGCTCTGATATACTCAGAATTTAATTTTTAAGAAAACATTGTACTTTGTAATTTTTAAAAAGACATTTTAAAAAGTTAACACTGCAAATTCTGATGACTTAATTTAAATCCTCTGTCCCAACTGTATTACGTGTAATGTCCCATGTTTCCCCCCACAGAACTCTTAATCTTTTGGTCAATTATGTGCCTACTGGATACCTCAGTCCCTAATACTTTAAAAAGCAGATTTAATACACTAATAGCACTAATACATTAAAGAGCAAAAACTTATTCTCCTCCATTCAAAGCACATTTGCCACATCCACAGAAAAATATAGAAACAAATGCGGTTGTGGAAGGAATACAGCTCATATAAGACAGCCTGGGAATTGCACATGGGTCCCATCTGACAGACTCAATATCATCCCTGTGATGCTTACACAAGTATCAAAGTTAAAAGTTCTCAGTAGTCAGGATCTGTATAATTCACTGGTAGTTACTCAGTTTATTTTTAAGATCTTCCATCTCTTCCAGATCTCATAAATTGATAAAATTTTAGAAATAAATGAAAATATTTTAGACTATTTTATGGAAGAGGTGACACCAAAGATGTTTTGTGGGAAGTCAAAAGGTAGGCAAATTTTTCCACTCTCATTACCCACATGCAAGAGACACACTTTAGGTGCGCCTGGCAGGGAAGAGCTCAGCACTGATGCTCAGGGAATGTCTGATGTTTGGATCAGGTGAGTAGCAGCATTACTGTGGCTGAGATAGTCTACAGCCAAGAGGGATGAGATTAGCTGGAACAAAATACAGGCCCACGGAACTCAAGCCTTTCTGCATCAGAGAAATTCTCTGTCCTTGCTGCAGAGAATTTAATGGATTCATGGTAAAAGTTGAGAGTCAGGGAGTAATAGCAAAAAATAACATAAGCAATAAGATATTGGTACCTGAACCTTTCAGATGTTGTTGTAGTCTTACATCAGGACAGTTCCTTTGATTCTGGCCCCACAAGTAATCAAGTGAACAACCCAAACGTATATTTAATTATAATTCATACATTCACTGGTTAATATGCATGAATCCCAGACAAAGTTTTATATTCCTTGGTTATTTTTTTTCTTAATTTCACACAAACTGTATTGTACTTTGTAATAGTTCCTGTAGTTTCAGAGGCACTGCTCATGGGCTTTGCACAATTTACACCAACAAACGGATATTTCAGGCTGAAATTAGCAAGTGAATTTCTTTATGTTCTGTTTAGACATTTTGGGAGATAAAGATTTTTACATAATTTTAAAGATTTTTACATAAAGTGGCCAACAAAGGAAAACAAGAAGAGTTATACCGTTTCAGTAATTTTGGCTAAACAAGGGTAAGTTCTTGATGCCCCTCTGTAACCCTCCAAAGAACGCTCTTCAAAGAACTGGAAAGGTTTTAAAAAAAAAGACAAGCAGGATCCATCTTTAGCAATCTCCATGAAGTATAAAATAATTGAATAATAAAAAGAATAATTAACCCAATATTGCAAGAATGGTAAATTGTCATCAAAAAGAAACTTGATCTGATTGCAAACTACTCTAACATTTAGTACATTAAGGATTTTTTTCACTATATTTATTTGTTTTTAACCGTGCGGTTTAGCGATTTTCTTACTAAAACAAGATAATCTCATCTCCTCTTGGATGGATCCTGTTCATTTCAGTTTGTACTGGGAAATCTGGCAACACCTAAATAAGTGAGTTCCAGATAAAAAGTGATCTCATTTTCTCTGTCTTCCAAACCAAGACCAGATAACCTTAATTTTCATCTTTGATATATAATTCATAACTACAATAAAGACTTCATCTTTTCCTCAGCATGAACTTCTACAAATTAGACATTAACGTCTCTCATGTTGTATTTACTGAAAATTAGGCTGAGATGTAAGTCGATTTATTAATTGCTGTTGCAGGAGGGCATAGAATCTATGGTGTTAACAGATTAGTGATTTTACACTAAATGGACATAATTTGACCTGAAAGCACTGGCTAATGTAAGTGGTGGTTTCCAAGCAGAATAAATCAGCAGGGGTACTTCTGAGAGTAAATGCAAACAATGTTAATGTGCTTGTAGATTTAGATAAGAAGCATCAGTAATGTTTCCTATCACATCTGTTTTATGGTTTTAACAACATTTGGTTCCAATTTGAAAGCAAAATTTTTTTTTTTTTTTTTAATTTTCCGGTGTTCCATTTGAATAAAATACCAAATTCTAGGCTAAAGGTGCTAAAAGCATGTCTCAATAATAAAAACAAAAATGCTGGCGCATCTTTCTTTATTTCCCTGGTAAATAATAGCTGTAGTTTTATACAGTAGCACTATTCTGTAAAATACTGCCGTGCTCTTATGGTCGATAGGTTTTCAGAAACTCTTTGATATTACTCACCACCTAACATACATTGAGTGAACTCTCCGTTCAAACTGTACATAACAAGATCGAATTTGATTAGAATAAATCCATAAAAAATTATGAAGAAACTTTATTCAGTCTTCTCTTCTGTCTTGCCAGTTTCATCTTAAATTTTCTGAGCCTGTAATCTATTTGAAAGGGAATATCTATCTTTACCATGTTCAGTACTGAGAATACAGGTAATGCTTTGAAAAAAGTTTAATTAACTGGGTGTTGGAGAAGAAGCCCCAAGCTATTTGGGGTAAACAATATCCATCCCAGCAGCGTAAGTAGAATATAAACACCTACACTCTCTATTTCAGCGTTGATCCAGCCTGCCAGAGGCATGCAAAGCTGGCTGCCTGTGCAATGTCAGCATAAAAAAATTAGATTTCACTGAATCCATGTGCTTTTGTACCACTGTGCCTTTGTTCAGTCATGAAGCACTTCAGCGGCCCAAACCATGCTGAGGGAGCACTGCTGGGCACAGTGCCCGAGAATGCCTTCTGCCTGCATTGATCTTTGTGCTGTCATACTAACTTTTACTACAAGCACGTAAGGCACCATCCTGATGCTACACAGCAATTTCAAGAAAGACGTCATCTGAATATACAGTCTCAGTGTTGCTTGTAATAGTAAGTTCTTAATCTCCTCATGAATCACTAAAGAGAAGGGTTCAGTACAGTAATTCAAATACATTAATTGTCCCAAAAGTAATAGCAAAGAAGTAGATATTAGGAAATAATCTAATTTAAATTGCCATAATCATAAATTTATTTGTTTGTTTATTTATTTATTGCCCTAGTCTTGGTGGATATGGAAAAACTAATTATAGTCCAATTTCCTCCAATTTCCAAGGTCTTCTTGCTGGGAAGCTAGAGCTCCCACACCGCCTTCTCTGGATCTGATACACCTCACATGCAGCTACAGAGGCTACAAACAGTGCTTCAGCATTAAAGCCTCTCAAAAGTGGGATTTTTCATTCATTGAATGAATAAAGTACCTCCATGTTAGAAGAGGGAAAACAAGATCAATGAATTTACTCTGAAACAAGATTTTCTACCTGGAAAAACACTGGAAGAAACAGGAGTCGTCCAACAGATAGTAAGTGTAGAACACAAATGTTGACAGCTAAGAGTGAATGTATTCTTCACTGCAGGAGTCAGGGACTCCTAAACCATTTCCAGCTAACTGATGTATTACAAACAAATATCTTGCGTGACCGTTGCTAGTGCCTAGTCATGAGTTACAATGCATGCTGAGGTCAAAGAATAGTGGACCTCAATTACACCAGCAAGTTCATTGCTCAAAATGATAAACTCATCTTATTAGGGAGGTTCTTCTTCAAGGAACTGAAACTTTGTGAGAGGTCCTAGAACATGCTTATTTTGGCAAGGAAACTTTTCTTGTTTGAAACATTGTGTTGAGGGCCAGCTGACAAGCAAGTCTGCACAAGCACAAAACAGTGCAGGTGCACACACAGTCCAAGATCTACAGTGTTGTTAAGGGCATCCTTACACAGCAATGTTATGTTCATGATGTCAGAATTATATCATCAATGCAAGATACTGGTCTATATTGGTCTAGGCATCAGTAGTAAGGGTTCACATGTTAAGTGAGTCAATTAAATATTGAATGATTCAAAATTGCATGTGCCAAAAGGTAACCTAAATCCAGTCTGTTGTTGTTCTAAACAAAGAAGGAGATCTAATGTAAGTGCCTCAGGGACAGAGGACACAGCATACAATGTCAAAGCAAAGGTGGATGACATTGCTAAGAGGAAATATTTAGACTGTTCTGGTTAAAATTTATATTCTAGTATCTTCTGAACATTTATAGATGTATTATATGTAGCAAGAAATTAACAGTAAAGCAAGTTTCCTGCCGAACAGCCAAACATATGTACAAGCAAAGCTTACTCTCTTCAAAATAAAAAGGGTAGGCAGAAAACCAGAAAAGCAGCAGCAAGCTGTGGGTCAGCAAAAAATCTAGTTCTTTTATGAAGGCTCAAAAACTGTTTGTAGGTCTAAAGTTAGGGATGTCAAGCCACTTCTCAGCAGTGAGAGTCAAATATAGTTGACTGATGGTCAGCAAACGGTCATCTTACTGGTGCAGGTAAGAACCAGTTTTCAAGAATTTCAGAGATGTAAACAATATCCCCCCTTCACCAACTGAAGAGGTGGCCATCCATGCCTTGACAAACCATTGTATTTCACCGTACTCAATCCCTGCAAAAATCTTTGCGAGACCAATAGAAAAACAGTTTCTGAAGAGCAATTGAGCTTTTCTTGTGATTGAGACCTGATTGTTGCAATCGCTTTTTACAGCTGGGTAAAGTCAGGCGAAGTGTGCAGCAAAATAAAAACTTGAATGCATTCTGTGTCAGATGAAAGCCTTTGAGGCTGTAAGTTATGAATATCTTTCGACATCTTTGCAAAAATCCTGCTGTTCAGACAGTTTTATGAATGCTGCTGACTAGCTTGGTGGCTCAGAGGTGAGGGTTCCTGATCACAGCAAACTACAACAACATTTCTCTGTCAGTGGTACCAAGTAAGGCTGTATACGCTTCCTGCTTCTCTTTTATCATAAGTTCTGCAGCAATATTTGTTATGCAGCCACAATGGAAGATCCACATTCAATTACCAGATGGTGTTTTCACCATGCAGAGACCTGATGCAAAATGAAAAGCTGTAGAGCAGATGTCTTTACTGATTACAGGGCATTTTTCACCCACACGTGTTGGACTATATGACATGTTATAGGCTTATAAAATCCAAATGCTAGTCAGCTCAAAGTGCTTATCAAGAAAATTAATTAAATACTACACCTTTCTTTACCGGAAAGTGTGTTAAGCCAGTTGAGAGTGGTGACAACACAGCAGCCAGATCCTGTTACTCAGTAACCCACTGTGCCACAAGACTGCAGCTGATGGTGGAGTCACACAGATCGCAGAATCAGGCTTCAGTGGAGATTAAAGCAATGTATCTGAAATGAAAAAAAATTATACACCGTCTAATAAAATGAATGCATACTATGCAAGTGTCATCATTATTCTCTGTGAAAAAAATACTATCGTTACATCAAACATATACATGCTCTCTTGTTATATTTTTACTGTTAGGATTCCTGAAAACTGACTTCTTGGTGTACTGAGGGCTTAGTATTTTCATCTGGGCATCTGGTATGTGTGCTGGGCAAAATATTTTCCAAGACTTTTTTGTATGACCAATTAAAGTCGTGTGCAGGTCTGAAAACCAGGTTATATGGTTTTTATATATATATTTATATGTAAAGTGCCTATCACCATCTTGATAAACATTGTTTGGAACGACTCTGATGGCAGACGTGAGGCAGTTAGAGGCATATCCTCATAAGTTATATGGAACTGTCTCTACAGGATGGAGAACTACAAGTATAGACTATCTGCTATGGTAATATTGACTTTGTCTGAGTACGTGAGCAAAACCAGTTTATAGACAGGGTATTATGCATTTGGTGGTACTGCTGGCACTTTGCACGGTAAAATAATCCTACTTAAAAATCAGATTAAAGTTATCAACAAAAAGCCACAAAATTTACATTCTAACAATCTGAGTCTGTGGGAGACACCATGATTTCCCAGCACCAAGAGTAACGGTGGAGCAGACCCTGATATTTCAGAATTCATGCAATTTCACAAAAAAAATTCATAAACCCCAAAACTCACAAAGTTTTAAAACTGAGTTTTCTGTAAGGAGGAAAGTTATTCACAGTTTAAAGATAAAAGATTTGATATGTCTCTGTGCCAAAGGTCTTCTTCCCTGGAATATTGTCCCCATAGTATCCTCTGCCATTCAAGTGTATGTAGTAAGAGAGTTCTATTGTTTAAAGGAAAAACATTTGTAGTCCGTAAGTCTAAGTCACAAATGTCAGCAAAAGGAGTTACATCTCATACACATAAATTACAAATTTACGTAAGCATACATGGCACATTTGAACTGAGAAAGAAAGTGCAAGCAAAATCTCATTTGGGAGATAATTTGTGAACCAGATTAAGAGCAATAAAAATGTCACCAATATCTTGGCAATAGATAAATAGGCAATATCTATTGTCATCCAATATCTTTGGACAATATATTGTCCAAACACAGATATGGACACAGATCCTTGCGATAAAAACACATCTCTTCTGTTGCTTAATATATGTAGCTTCTCTCACGTATCTCAGAGTAACCTCTTCTCACCATAGACAGCTATTATCTTCTCCATTAAAGCGCAGACTTGAATGTAAGCTCATTCAAGGAACAGCTGTATTACTTTCTTTCTTATTTGAGATCATGTTAACTCTCACAAGGGGTTATGAATTTTTTGTTTGTTTGTTTCAGTGGGATCAATTCAAATACAGCAAAGATCTATAGTTCCTGAAGGGCTTAGCAACTGGAGGAAGATAGAGTAAACATGCTTTAGTCACAAAGGAAAGAATAAGATAATGGATTTATCAGCTATATTTACTTAGCACTGTCTATTCCCTCTGCAGAAAATACAGGCTTCCGTTACTCTTCCCTTCAAAACATTCAGTTAACAAATATTCGACGTGTTCCTTTATTACTCACTAATATTACTTTTTACCCCCAAAAGCAGTTTATAACAGTTTCTGCACTAAAGAGGAATCAATGTTCATGGTTGTTTCCTCACTACCTGTGATTATTTCACAGTCTCTTTATTTCTGTTTTATGGGTGATGTAAACTCACATATCACCTACAAGTAAGGAACAGAAACGTCCTTAGACTCCATATTTAGATACTTTAAAAGACATGAGATTTCCTTTGTTCTCTTTTGTTTTCTATTGACAGTTCTCTTAATAAGAAGAATATAGAAGAATGTAGGCTCTATGAATTCCTGGACTCTAAAACATTTGTTTAAGAAGTGGTGAAAGGAAACCTATAGGGCATTCAGATTACTAGTATATGGGATGTAAATCTGAAGGATTCTTCCATTCTCTTGCACAGATCTAGAAACTTAACACTCGAGAATATACATTTTACTCATACCACCAGTTATCTATCGTGGCAGCCATAGCAAATTAAATGTGGAAGAAAAGATTTAATAGCCAAAATAAATGGCAAAATATTGCTGAAAGACTATGCAAAATTTGAATAAGAAAGCAGCAGCACCATGATAGTGAGAGAGAAAAGGAACAGATGAGATGAGAATGAGGAGGAAAAGAAATCAGAGAATTTATTTCCTTCTCTTAGAGCGCCTTAAGCATTGTCCGTGCCCAGTCTCATCAGGAGAATGAAAGGTATTTGTTCCCAGCTGTCAATATGTCTCTACTCGTGTTTGTAAAGCTGACCTAATGAAAGAGGAATATTTAGACCTGTAAGGCTGGAAAAATCCAAGCACCTCAACATATCCAGGAAATCTGAAAGACAAGAAAGCTGGTGAGGGACTTTTTATAAAGGCCTGTAGTGACAGGACTAGAGGGAATGGCTATAAAATAGAGAGGGGCAGATTTAGACTAGACATAAGGAGAAAATTCTTCGCAATGAGGGTGCTGAGGCTCTGGCACAGGCTGCCCAGGAAAGCTGTGGCTTCCCCATCCCTGGAGGTGTTCAAGGCCAGGTTGGATGGGGCCTTGGGCAGTCTGGTCTGGTGGGACGTGTCCCTGCCCATGGCAAGGGGGTTGGAACTAGATGATCTTTAAGGTCCTTTCCAACTCAAGCCATTCTCTGATTCTCTGACAAATTCCTTTTTCTCCAGTTTTGATCAGTAAGGTACTATTCATAATTAAATGTACATCCAAAGAACGAAGGCTGTTCGTGGTGCCCAAGCATTTAGATGACTTACTCAATTTGTACTATTTCTTAAAAAGACTTACATGGCAAACCTCCGCTGAAATACACAGCCCTATTGTAGACATGCAAATCCTGGTACAAGGCAGAGAGCTAGAACTGTCTTTTCCAGCCCCAATGAATAACCAGAATTTTGTACACAGAATATCTAATATTTTCAAGTATCTGATGTCTGATATTTAATTTAATACTGTTGCAAAATCTTCACAGTCAAACACTGAACAAGCCTGAAAAAATAAGCTATTTGTATATAATCTGCAATAAACAAAGAATGTTAATTTTATGTATTAACAGGAAATATCTACAGTATCTCAGGGCTACATTCCTATGACTGCAAACACAGTTTACTGTAGGGTAAGTAAATAAGACAGTTCCCCAAAAGACTAACGTACAGGAGGAGGCTGAGGGGAGACCTTATTACTCTCTACAACTATGTGAAAGGAGGTTGTGTAGAGGAGGGACCTGGGCTCTTCTCCCAAGTGACTGAGGACAGGACAAGGGGGAATGGCCTCAAGCTCCGCCAGGGGAGGTTCAGGCTGGATATCAGAAAAAAAATTCTTCACAGAAAGAGTCGTTGGGCACTGGCAGAGGCTGCCTAGGGAGGTGGTGGAGTCACCTTCCCTGGAGGTGTTTAAGGAACGGGTTGATGAAGTGCTTAGGGTTTAAGGCAGTGTTAGGAATGGTTGGACTCAATGATCCAGTGGGTCATTTCCAACCTGGTGATTCTATGATGATTCTATACTGCAAAAGAATAGAGGTTTCTACAATATCAAAATTGTTGAAGTAGATTCTGAGCTGGTAACAAGCATCTAAAGTGAGTTTTGTATGTTATATTGTGTCATTTCTCCATGTGAAGTCAAAGCCCACATTCACTCTGGAATGTCTATTTTAATGACGGTCATTCTGCCAGAGATTGTTTCACCTTTGAAATAATTCTTATCTGTGATTAAGAAGTGTAATTCACAGTGCCATTTGGCCCCCATTATAAGAATCCAGGACTGCAATATCAATCTGTACAATTAAGTGCAGTATAATTGTTGATATTTGTTTAGTCTTAATGTCTCCTCAAAACCTCCATAGTATGCTGATCAAATCTTCTCAAAGCAACTTACCATTAGGGTCTGAATATATCAAGAGTTTTAATAGCAGGATATCAATTTGGACAAAAATGTGTTTTGAAAACAGCAGAGAAAGCTCTTTTACAGTGTTGAAATATCTTGTTTTGACATTTTCCACGTAAGAAAGTAGGAACAGGAGCTCGCGAAGAAGGAACAGTGTTAAATGACTGTGCAGTTCCAGAATGTCTATTTTGATCATTTCAGAGCTTTGTTTACAGTAGCTATTTTTTATACCAGACTTGTTCAGTGAGAAAACTATCTCACTACGAAATTAAAGTGTTTTGATATGGACATTGAAAAAAGCATAATATTAACCTGTCCATGCTTTAAAAAGCTTTTTCAAGAAAATAGAAAATCTACAGGTTTTGTCTGTCATTTTCTTATTCGGTTTTCAGACACAGTAGAATTAACTCCAGTTTATATGCACTATCAACTTTAAATCACAGTAATAATGGTTGACTCCTGTTCCTGGCAATCCTATCAATGGTTCACTTACATTCCTGTTGTACTCCCATTCCTAGACTATAGAGACCAGTTTCATGTTGGACTTAGGGTGACTGAGTTCAGCAAGCATTTCAGGTCAGAATACCACCAAGTGAGTTGAAATTCTACCAGTTCAGTGGCACTGCTAATCTCCAACTTCCCTCCTTCTTGGAAGGAAATGTACATCTTTTTTTTTTTAGCAAACTACAAGGAGAAAAATTAAGTTCCTGGAGTGAAATTTCATTAAAAAAGACACTTATTTCAAGACATGGAGTAGTTTTGTTCTTGCATTACCAATAAACCCAAATGCCAACCTGTAACTCAGAGTGGACTTTAATCCAGGATGTGAGCAGCATTAAAGAACAGGGCAAAGGCTGATACAATTGGTAGTGTGTACGTAGGCAGAGTGCATAATGAAACAAGAAGTGAGAAGAGGAAAAACTGTGTAGGTTAGATGGTCCATCTTTCCTTTAGTCATTTAGTTCCTCTTCATTTCCTTTTTTTCTGAATTCTTACCGCTGTAGCTTATTGCTCTACCAAATTGTGAATGGACTCTGCAATTTATGCCAAATGGGAAGTAAGACATAATGTCAAGCTTCTATTGTACAAACAAATATGAACAAATAGATTATGCTATCATTTTAAGCTTCTAATTAATGACAAGATTTTGTAGAAAGGAGCCATTTGCCTTTGTGGATACAAGACTGTCCAAATTACAGTTCACAATAGACAAAGGATATCAAGGCTGTGCTGAAGTATGGTTGACAAGTTATTGTTCTGATTTGATAATGAGCAGAAACAGAGCAGTAAATAAATATATTTATTTTCTGCAAAAATGAAAGACTGAAATAACTATTCAGGTTCTGATACTGACAAAGTAATCTGCACACTTAAAAGATTTTTTTACAAGTGAATTTCCAGGGTCATCTTGATGACATCATAAGGGTTGCATACAAATAAATTTTAAAAGACATAGAAATAGCTAAAACTGTTAAATGTGTAATATGGAGGTTTTTTAACAAAAATGGAGCCATGTCAAAGGCAATTTCAGTTGTATACTAGTTTAGAACATCCAATTTGGCTCAGTTCACTAGGGCTGTCTAGGAAGTCACATCCCACAGATCAAAGAGGGACACATCTTGTTAAAACTGTGGAATTAACCTGATTTGAGCAACATAATTACCAGATCTCTGTTGACTATTCACACTGAGCTGTCTTCTACCAGGTGCCTTTGAAATAAAGAATCCGTTTTAGACAGGCCTGGTCCAATGCATCTGGGGCTGATTTTATACAGTGTGTTTCTTGTACTCAAACAAGAATCTTTTCCACAGGTAACCAAACTGATTGTAAAGGAGCAACACCTATGACCCAAATGCCGCATTTTATAATTTTTCATGGGCTGAGCTCTTTGTTTGAATCTAGTATCACTCTGTCAGTCATTCCTTTATCAGCTGAACAAACCTCTCACACTGCAGTTGGTTGAAAGGAGATTCAAGAAACTTCTAGGCCAAATCATGAAATGTTTATGGGCTTAAATAAACACAGAAAGGAGACTGCTTAAAATGTTACCTGACATTTAACTATATTATTTTGTTATTTACACTCCAACTCAACAGGCCTAAACAGTCATAGGATGGAGATGGTCTTGATTACTGCTTGGAATCAAGTCAGGTGGGATCTCCTAGCATATGTAAAACAGACATCTGTGCATGGGCAGCTGAATGTCACTATAGTTGTCTCCTATTACTTTCAGTGAGGATCTAGTCACAGTCCAAGCCTAGAGAGCTTTTAGGCTGAATGAACATATGTATCTACAGTGCAGGGGTCTACTTTAAGACACAACAAATAACTCTTCAGGCTCCACTGGCAGAGTTAGGTAGGTCCCTGTGGGTTTAGACAGCTAGTTCATGGGATAAAACTACATGTAGATATCTAAATGTAAGTAGGTAAAGCTGGAGCTCAATCCTGCCTCCAATAACTTATGTAAAATGTTTAAATTTGTGGTGTGTTAATCTATTCTTTAGTGTTAGAGCAAGAACAAAAAATGCTCAGATTACACTCAGAAAAGTTATGAGCATGTTTTTCTTCATATGGATGCTATTTGAAACGGCATGTGGTATAAAGGAGATCACTACATATAAAACTCAGAGGTGTTATGGAAAAAGAAGCTGTTGACTAATTTCATTGTTTTCATGTAAACAGCCACCCACTAATATTTATGAAGTGAGAAGAATAAATGTCAGTCTAAATGTCCAGAATTCTGTTACTCAATTCTTTGTTTAGCTCTTTAAACCCAAGAAGAGCAATAAAGCTGGTGTAGAGTCTAGAGAACAAGCCTTCTGAGGATTGTCTGAGGTATCTGGAGTTATTTAGCCTAGAGAAAAGGAGGCTCAAGGAAGACCTTATCACTCTCAACAACTACCTCAAAGGAGGTTGTAATGAGGTGGGTGTTGGTATTACCTTGTTTTCCAGGTAATAAGTGGTAGGATGAGAGAAAACGGCCTCAAGTTGTGCCAAGAGAGGTTTAGATTGGATATTAAGAAGAAATTCTTCTCCAAAAGGGTTATCAATCATGGGAACAGGTAGCCAAGGGAAATGGTTGGGTCATCATCCCTGGAGGTGTTTAAAAGACATATAGATGTGCTGCATAGGGACGTGGTTTGGCAATGTTAGGTTTACAGTTGGGCTTGATCTCAAGAGCCTTTTCCAACCTAAATGACTCTATGATTCTATACATAAAAGCAAATATCTGGGTTGCTCTAGTATCTAATGAGACTAATCTATCCAATAAGAACATAAGACAATATGAATGCATTATATTTGTGATTACAAAATGAAAATCCTCTGGAATCTCACTTTCTATTTCATATGCCTGAGAACAAGTCATTTACAATGCACTATATTTTGCAATTTGTATTCGACAACTGTGTTGCTATAGGATGACCGTGAGACACAAGAAATGCAAAGACTTCAAGGAAGCAAAAAACAGATTAGTGATGAAAGCACACATCTTTAAAGTTGCATCTTGAATAAAATGATTAGTGAGTCTTATGTGTCTTACAGAAAGTGGTTGGATTTTTACAAAAATCTATTCATAATTCAATGAGTCATGGCAGTCTGAAATTATATTGAATTTCTAAATGGGCAAACATTAGGGAGCCTGTGCTGAATGACATAGGTGCAATTGCAAATCCCCATGGTACAAATGTGTGTGGCTGGGCATTGCTTGCGGAGTCAAAAAACGGGACTGGAAAAAGGTTGAAAGGTCATCTACTTGTTATTTGCATCTTAATATTTTATGTCTTGATCCTTGACCTGAGGAAGAATCTAGCAGGATCAGGTGACTCCTGGAAGCTGCTTTTCTAATTCCCTGTAGTAGACTCTCCACTTTTCCCCTACTAACACAATCTGTTCCTCTTCTGCACAGATACTGTAATTGGATACATTTTTCTAGTGCCTATTGTAAAAATTTGTAAAAAATTCCAAAGAAAAATTAAGCACCTTACTTTTTGCCCTGTCTGCTGTGAACAACAGGAATGGATGGCTTTCCTCCTCTCATAGCCGTCCATCAGAAACTATTACATGAAAAGTCTAACCACTTCAGCTAAAAAGTAGTAACCGATTGTCTTAGCAGAACAGAGTTATTGATGAAGAGAATTTATCACAAAACCACAGCCTCCTGCTTTATGAGCTATTCCATTAATTTAGTATTAGGCTGCATCTGGAAAACACCATTTTTTGCTACTAATGTCATCCCTTCATTAATTGACAAACAATAAACCCAGGGATTAAATAGTCAGTTGTGTCTGTAATAAAAAACTCTACTGTACTTTCGAGATTGATGTCAAGTAGTGCTAGCCTTGTTAATATCTTTTCTCAGTCTCTGTTCCAAAACATTTGAAGTTCTCTTTTTGATTTTCTTATTGGACCATAATGAGAAAATAGCTGAGGACTAGGACATGCCAACTGTTTCACTTTTCAGCTTTGCTTTCTAGTATTGCCAACCAATCTGCTTTATCATAGGCAGAAATACCTGCATTTGATTTATTAATCCCATTGTTACAGTTTCATGTGCCTGGCACAAAGGCATGAGAATTAATCATAGAGTCATAGAATCATAGAATGGTTTGTGTTGTAAGGGACCTTATAAAAGTCATGTAGCTCAAGTCCCTGCAATGAGCACGGACATCTTCCACTAGATAATATTGATCAGAACCTCATCCAATCTGATCCTGGATGTTTCCAGGGATGGTGCATCTACTACTTCTCTGGGCAATGTGGTCCACTGTTTCACCGCACTCATGGTAAATTATTTCTTCCTTATATCTAGTTTAAATCTAACCTCTTTTAGTTTAAAACCATTACAGGCATTACTAAAAAGTTTGTCCCCATCTTCTTATAGGCCCCCTTTAAGTACTGAAAGGTCACATTAATATTTCCTTGGGACCTTCTCTTCTCCATGCTGAACAACCTCGACTCTCTCAGCCTTTCCTCATAAGACAGCTGTTGCGTCTCTCCAATCATTTCTGTGGCTCTCCTGTAGACAAGATCCAACAGGTTTTTCCTGTGTTGAGGATTCCAGAGCTGGACACAGTACTGCAGGTGGAGTCTCTCCAAAGCAGAACAGAGAGGCAGAATCACCTCCCATGAACGGCTGGCCACAATGCAGACCAGTATATTACTGGACTTCTGGACTGTGAGCCCACATTGTCAGCTCATGTCAAGCTTTTCATACACTAGTAGTTCTCAGCAGGGCTGCTTTCAATCCCTTCATCCCTCAACTACCTCTACAACTCTGTCTCCTGAAAGGAGGTCGTGTAGAGGAGGGAGCTGGCCTCTTGTCCCAAGTGACAGAGGACAGGACAAGGGAGAATGGCCTGAAGTTTTGCCAGGGGAGGTTCAGGCTGATTATCAGAAAAAAATATTTCATGGAAAGAGTCATCAGGCACTGGAACAGGCTGCTCAGGGAGGTGGTTGAATCGCCTTCCCTGGAGGTGTTTAAGGAACGGGTGGATGAAGTGCTTAGGGGCATGTTTTAGGGAGTGTTAGGAATGGTTGGACTTGATGATCCGGTGGGTCCTTTCCAACCTGGTGATTCTATGATTCTGTGATTATATGATTCTATGATTCAACCTGAATTTATCGCAGGAGTAGCCCTGAAACAGGTGCAGGGCCTTACACTTGTCCTCTTTGAACCCCAGCAGGTTCTCATGGGCCCACTTCTCCAGCTTGTCCAGCTCCCTCATCCCATCCCTCAGGCATGCCAACCATACCACTCAGCTTGGTGTGGTTGCAATCTTGTTGAGTGTGTCTGCAAACTTGTTGAGTGTGTCTGCAAACTTACTAGGGTACACTCGATCCCGCTGCCTATGTCATTTGATGAAGATATTAAACAATACTGGTCCCAATACGGACCGCTAGGAGACAATATTTGTCACTAATCTCATCTGGACATTGAGCTGTTGAATACAACTTCTGTATGAGACCATCCAACCAATTCTTCATTCACTGAAGAGTCCATCCATCAAATCCGTATCTTTCCAGTTTAAAAGATGTCTCCAGGGACTGTGTCATACTAACGCAGTCACTCCATCATAGAAGGCCACTAGGTTTGTCTGGCAAGGTAAGACCCAAGACGACAACAAACAAGGCAATTTAAGTCTCTAAACCTTTTTATATGAGCACTGGGCAACAGCTGTCTAACAGCTCAACAGTGTGTTTTCAGAGAGAACTATTTGGATCTTTTTTATTCCAAAGAAATGCAATATATTAATGTTAGAGTGAACTGACAGGAAAAAGGAAGATGCAGCAAATACTCCTAGGCTTCTTCAGGGATTTTTTACTCTACTTTTTTCTCCACCTCTGCTTCATCAAGTGAAAGAAAACACTGTCATTCCCTTTCTACTGCAATTAAAATGAGGTAAGGCGTTTTTTTTCTCAGTTCTGCTCTGCTTCCTTGTTTAAAGGATAGGTCACTAATTGGACTTTTCCTTAAATGGTTTAGCAGATATTTTAAAAACTTTCCAATAATTTGAATCTGAGTATATTACACGAAGATCCTGTTTTGATTGCCCTCTATCTTCTGTTAGATTGCCAATTTACTTATATTCATATCAAGCCGCATCATACTAAATGCATAGAGAGTCCATAGGTTCATGATAGATAAGAGTCAGCAACATCAGACATGATAGTGAAATGTATAAACAGAACTGCAACTTGCATGGCAGAGGCAGCAATACCCCCATGCTTCTTGGCCTGAAACAATTGGTGGATAATAATCTGCTGGAGAGAGTCCACAGGACAGTAATGGGAAACAATAAATATGGAAAAAAATTCCCCTTGAATAAAACTGTAGAGAACTGGGGTTGCTTAGATGCAAGAAAACTGGGGAGGGGCACTGTAGCCGTGTTGTGGTGAAAATATTGCCTAAATACCTTATGGAGAATCTGTGCAGAAAAGAATGTAATTAAGTAAATTCCTGATGGTAAAGATGGTAAGATTCTGAATTCATTGCCTTGAAAGACTGTGAAACAGCCATCGTTAATCTCATCTTTCAACAGGAAATTAATGAGATTATTGAACAATCCTCAAAAACACTATTTCCCTTGTCTAGTTCTTTGTCCAGTTT
Source organism: Cuculus canorus (assembly GCF_017976375.1). Lineage (NCBI taxonomy): Eukaryota > Metazoa > Chordata > Aves > Cuculiformes > Cuculidae > Cuculus > Cuculus canorus. Next base: position 11,580,045 of record NC_071404.1, on the reverse strand, counting down.
ATAATTCATAATTTATTCACTGTTTTCTGCAACCAAACTATCTTCTCTTGCAATGTAAATACAGTAGCTTTCACACACTTATCTGGTAAACCCACGCTGTTTAATAAATGAGGTATCAGCTGAGTGAACGTATCCCACCTTACCTTTTGTACAACCATGCAATTCAGCCCACAGTACAGCAAAGAGCTAGTCTGAAGCACCAAACACTACAGGTCATTCCTCCCCTCTGTGGTGTTACTGGAGGCATTTCTTGCAAGAGGAGAATATTGTCAGTAGTTCCTAAGTAACAAAGGAGAAAGGATTTCTCCCCCTCACCAGGAGGTGTGATTAAGCGTTTCTGAGCAGATACTAGTAAGTCAAGACCCGAAGCTGCAGCATATGCTATTCAACTGTTAACCAGTTTTCTTCCCATCCGGCCAATTGTGCCTGCAGACCTCAGAAACCTGCTACCCCAAAGCCTGCTGTTTAATTTACTGAATTTGTCTGAAGGATGAGCAACTGTGAAGACACCTGTCAGCTTGAGGCAGTCTGGGTGGGAGGCTGGCTGTCCTTAGAGAGGCTATGAATGATGATGGAGCTAAATTTGGAGAGGCAAATTCTTCTGATGTGACAAGTAATCATGAGTGAGGTATGTAGCGTTGGCTCTTAACTAAGAATGACAACAAAATGTAGTGGGAGTGTTGTGATAGAGATGCACTGAGCCAGGTGCCTGAAAACTCAACCATGTCAGCTGGATTAGAGTCATTGCTCCAAAGGTAAAGCATGGGTTGTTGCTCTTTGCAAACAGGATGGCTGCTAATAGCAAGTCTAGCTCTTTTCTGTCTCATCATCAGCATCACTGAGGTTGTGAAAGAGATAGAAAACAGGAGATAGAGGCCCTGAGGTGGGATAGTCTTTCATTTAGGACTGTCTGTTGTTGCCATGATGAGTTGCAGCCTTCCTCTTGCTGTAGCATTTACAGAGTAAGGTTCATTTGCCCTAATGCTCGTACAACAGTGAATAGGGATCTTCATAGTTTGGCACAGTTTCTCGCGTTTATCAGAAGCCCCAGAAATATTTAGCAAGGGAAAATTTTTAAAAAATGCATAAACCAGGGAATTTGTCCTGTTACTTTGGATTCCTTCAACACCTGAGTCTGAGTGCAATATAGCTAAGCATCCCTCTGTACCCTGAGGCACTGCACAACTAAGCATCATCGTCTTGCGATAACACTCTTAAGCAGTACTGCTACGCACTGCTGCCTTGCCAGAAGTGCATGCTGGTGCCGCCTTCTGAAAACTCCTTCACAGAGTCATGATCCAACAATTCACTAATGTCTTTGTCGATATCTGTCAGAGTATCACGCTGCCCAGGTGCATGCTCCACATGGTGCAGTCCCACACTTCTCTAGGCAAGCACACAACTCTTTGAGGAATGTTACACTACCAGCGTGTTACGGTTTAGCATCTTTCTTCCTTTTGTGAGGCTTCAGGAGTTAAAGCATATACTTTTTTTCTTTCACATCATGCAGTCTTCCAGTTTGGCTCTCTATATCATATACATACATCTGTCTGCTCAATAAATTCTAAGGGTTGCTTGTGTTTAAATATGAGGTGGTTTAGTATGTTCTGCTCAGCTCTTGTAATCCTTAGAGATTCCTGTCCTGCTGCTCTTCTCTCAGCACCTCAATCTCTCCCTTTGCTTTTATTTATTTTAAAGCACAATCTAAAAGGTGTGATCCAATCCAGGCTAGGTATTGCCATCAGTTATTAGTCAGATTGTGAAATATCTGGCCATAATAAGTTCTCTCAATTCATGATACATCTGCCTTGTATGTGAGGCCCGTTTTTTTTCTAGGCTTTCTGGCAAAAACATGCTGTCCTTGTGAGTTATGACTAGTGCCTTAAAAAAACAAAGGAAATTCCCAAGCTCTCCTTTATAATGTTCTGCACGCTTCTCCTCTTTAAGTAAAAAGGATTTGGCCAGTTTTTTGTCTGCCTCCTCTCTAAGAAAGCCAAGCATGCAAATATGAATTATCCAATAAAGGGTAAGTTTAATCTCTTCAGCTAGGATAATAAGAAAGTCAATCTCCAGATATTAAATTTCATTAAAATTGTAGGAACTTTGATTCTACCTTTTTACTACATTCAGCTAATATTCACCTTTAGTTCTAAGAATTAGAAGGGGGAAGCTATAGCCATGCACAGAGACCTCATTTCCTTAGGAAACTGGGCTAAGTACACAATTCCTGCCCCATGGGCAGAGCTGATGAAAGAGGAGATGTGTGGGAAACTAAGTAATCAGGAGAAGAGCACAGACAGAATATAAAACGGGGGGGGTGGGGTGTTTGCATTTCCCTTGATAAATTGAGATTTTTTTCTCCTTGTTAGAGATGTGTTATGAATAGGAGGTACTGCCACCCATTCTGTGTTATGAGTGGCAGTCACAGCACACAAATCCACTGAATAATAAATTTTAAGAGGAGATAGACTACCACAGAAAATTAAGACATTCTGATAACCATTTTCTTCTCCCACATTAGAGTCTTAAAAGAAAGACCTTGACACTTTTGACCTACAATGGCACAAATTTTCACCAGAGAGATGAAAACAAGCAACAGTATCATTCAGAAGAGCAGGAACTACTTACCAATGTAAAGAAAAAGGAAAAAATGTACATCAAACTTTCCTTTGATGTACACCTTGAACCACTTCTGCCTTAATGTTTCCCATATGTCCCATCTCCACTCCTTCTTCCTCATGGCTACCTATAGAGCATGCTTGAGCCCCACTGCTCAGCACAACCTGTCACATCCCAGCCAGCAAAAAAACTCTTTGGCACAGCATTCATTGATGCATACTCATTGACACGTGCCAGAGCAACCAATTTTCTACGTGCCTACTGCCTTCACTCCCCTCTGCTCCTCTCCTCCTTTCTTCTAATTCTTCACCAAAATACTTTCACTTCCCTTAGCAATCCTCTAATCATCTAAAAAAGAGAGAAGTTACAAGTTTTGTAGGGAAAATTGACAAAATATAAATAAGTAGCTGGCAGTGATGTCTGCTTTCTACACTCCCAGCAGCTGCATTAGCACCGTTGCTCTTCTTCCATCCCTGCTCTGCAGCCCTGTATAATCTGCTATGACCCATCAGGCTGAAAATTGCAGTCAATGTTCCTCATCAAGGCAGATCCTGTTGGCTGTGCACTTAAGTATTGCTGAAACCACTCAAACTGGCTTTGTGAATACAGATTGTGTGGCTTTCTTACGGTTCCCACACACAAGCAGAAGTCAAGCCTCCTGCCCTGTTAAACAACAGCACACCTGTAGGTGGCTGTGTAAAACATTTTAGTGGTTTGGCTTTTTTAAAAAAACAGCATGGATTTTAGCTCCTTTTTCATGTGCTAACAGGTATTCTTCTGCCTCTAAGGCTATCATTAATTTGTAATTTAAATATTATATCGTGTTCCTTGTTCATCTAATTGGTTTCATCTTGTTTAGGTGCCTTCTCCCTGCTTCTAATAGTAACGTGCTATTTTTAACATTGGGGCTTTTCGTGCAGCCAAATTGCCCACTTCACATAATCTCTAGTCTTTTTCCACTATATGTTGCACCTCAATTATGACAGTTCAAGAGAACATATAATATAATTGCATTGAATATCATTATCTCTACAATATGTTGTTCTAACTGTGGTCTTTGAACGATGCAGAGTCTATCCAATATTGTACTGGTTATTTGCCCAAGCTTTTCTTTGTGTTGACAAAGTAAAATTGCATCATGTCAGTGCATAATAGACTACTCTGTACCACAGCATCATACTATAAAGCACAGATAGTAAATCGAAGAAAACTAAGGCAGCCGTCACTATTGTCTTTTGTCATAGGAGATGTTGAAAGTTATTGACTTTTTAATTCTTCTGTTCAGCGTAGCAATAGAGAATCCAAGTATTACACAATATTTATGTGTTTTCCTTTCATTAATTGCCTACAGAAAAAATGCTTCGTTTACATAAAATTGTAGATATAAAAATTCAGGCATCTAAAATTATCCCTACAGCTATTTTCAGTCTCAGTTGATGTAATCCACTGATAAACTGAACAATCAAAATTGATCCTCCACACTCTAATCTTCCCTTTGAGAAAGCAGATGAATTTTCTCAGGTTCCAGAGTTGGAGTGCTCAGGTTCTAGGCTTGGAGTACTTTGGTTGGGAAGAGAAAGATTTGGATTTGGTTTGGGAAGAAAAAGCCTTAGATTTGGGTATTCCCTCTTGCAGATATTCTCCTCAAGGCATTGGTGATCTTAGTGCCAAAGAATGGGTTCCTGTTTGTTTAAGAAACACCACAGAAATTATCATGATAAAAAATCCGTTCCTTTCTGAACACACAAACAGAGGAGCATCAGAGGCTTACCAACTTCTTTAAATGAAGAGGCAAAAAAGCATCTAAGTTCACATTATCTTGGTCCTTGCAACCCTGGATACAATGAGGATGGACATGATGGGAGTCTTATTAGTTCACATGCATTCCCTTTCTGAGCAGCTGTAGACAGCTGAATGCATGAAACTATACGTCTTCCTCCCAAAGCACTGTTTTACTTAGATCCTCTTTTACTGACTAACTCCTTTCTTCCAGCTCAAAGAGTTATGACTTCTCCACTCCATGACTAACTGCATTGTTGAGATGGGGTTAATATATTGCCTCTGGGTTTTGAATATTTGGTCTTTCTCAAGCCATTTCTGTAGTCAACATTACTCACTTTCTTAGCTGCCAGCTATCATGGTCTCTGTTCATTTCATCTCTCCCAAAAGTTTACTTTTTAGGGAAAAGATTTCATATGACCAGAAGATGTGTAGGGAAATGGAAGTGACAAATAACACATAGTAAATCTTATGCCCCCTACCTCCTCTCCTAAGATTATAGCTGAATTTGACCTTATCCTACCTTCACTGGACATCAAAGACACACTGAGGCTTTTGTTCAGAAATCACAAATTTAGTTAGATGTTCTGTGGACCCATTTCTGTCAAACCCCAAACACCCCAAGGCACTCTCTATATAACAACTACCTGGTTGACTGCTTGGGTTAAAGCATGCTATGACTGCACAAAGTTAAATCCAGCAACACACCATCCAGACTTAAGACTACTTTAGGGTGAGTTGCCTACACTTGCAGTACCTGCCAGATGACCATGTGTGTGTTTAGACACACCAGTATCTTATAGACTAGTTGTCATTATGCTGCCTCTAGTAAAACAGTCCTAAATGTCCCCTTCATGTGATAACTCTGGAACTTAGCAAAAGGAAGGCATTGGCCAGGGTTCCAGTCACAGAAAAGCAGTCACTAAAAGAGGGGATTTAACAGAACGACATAGTCTTCACTCTCCTTATCCCTCAGTATCATTGCATTTTAATAGCAATCTACAGCTGGATGAAAACTGATTAGGATAGGCACACTCCCTATGAAATCCATGAGATACAAGGTAGAAGATGCCTACAAGTACTACAAAGGCAAGGCAGTCCTCCACACTGGAGAGCCTGCAGCATAGTATGTATTTGGGATATGAATCCACAAGTGAACAGCAAAGCATCAAAGACCTCCTGTTGCTGATAACTGGCTCCCTTATAGCTTTAGAATATAAGCCTAACAGAAAAATTGCTTTAAATTTTATCTTTTTGAAAACAGAAACTAAGCATGTAATGTCTAACCATTAGAACAGATTTCAAAACAGGGCTGTAACATATATGAACATTAGCATTACAATCCCAGCTGACTTGTCCTCTGTTTTGTGCTCTGAGTAATAAAACCCAGCTAATGTCTTCCCATATCTCTTTCTACAGCAAGAGACTCTTTGAATGAGCAGGCTGCTGGAAAACATAAAATCAAGCAGCTGCATACTAAATAATGGAAGTGAGCCATTGGTAGCACATGCTATTCACTTTGTGTAGAGTTACTTGGGAAAGAGATTTGTTAAGACAGACAGGCTATGAACAGAAAGGGAAACATTTTCCTTCCTGCTGCTGTTTTAAAATCCCCTCTCTCCCATCCTTTCATGGCTTAATTTTCTTTTACGTGTTAAACAATGGCAGAAATTCATATGATAATACTTCTGACATGAAATCCAGAGATTGTTTCTCAAGTCCTCCCTTGCCTGGGAAATACCTCCCTCTCCTCAAAAGCAGAAATTTATAGGACTTTAGTCTTTTGAAACTTGTATGCATGCAGTCTCTCTGCAACAGTGAACTCCTCTATCCAACTAGCATTAACAAATATGCCTTGAATATGAATGAACCATTTTATCCTTGACCTCCTGAGAGGGATTAAGCATGATAGTAATATTTAATATAGAAGCCTAATAGGTTTATTTCTGTAATACAGAAATCCCTGCTAATTTCTATGTAGTGTCCCTAGCAGACTATACAGACATGTATTGGACAACTCCAGTGATACAATCAGAGATACAGAAGTAGAGAATTTGGCTTAAAATTTCCCACGTGACAACCGACCCTGGAGAGCCTCTGACAGCCTCACTACTCCCGCCTGAGTCAATCATCCCTGGACTCTTGATTCTGGCAATACAATGAATGCCTTATTAGGAGGATTTATTTAAGTCCGATAAGCCTCAATTAATCAATGTAAACAGACATTTGAATAGTTATGGGTGTTTTAAAAGAAATCTGTGAAAAAACAAGAATTGGATGTGTTTTCTGCAAAACTTTCATAATGCATACCAACTTATCTTTTATATAGGGGTATATGAAAAGACTTGGCAGACCACATCATAACAGATTATGTTAAAAAATGTACCTTCTGACAATGTGATGTTATTTAAGATTGATTTTTCTAACATGGGCAACATGATTATCCTTTAAAGAAAATCCAGTATGCCAGTTTTTCTCCAGAAGCTTTCTGCCTGTCTTCAATGATATTGTTACTAGCAGGTAATATAGTCTTCCAACAGCTTTCCCAATTCTTCCACATACTTCTTGTCCGTTAATCCACCTTATAGCATTTAAAAATGTCATACTCTTCAGGACCCTTGAAAGTGCTCATCTTCATTAGTGTCTTATTTGCAGTATTCTTCATTTTGATAAGTAGTTATAATTAGAAAAGTGTTTAAAAAAATCTTCTTAGCATTCAAAGAGGAAGACTGACTGCTGTGTCTGTCAAGAAGGTCTCCAATTACCTGGCTGGTATACCAGATTAAAGAACACTGTGCCAGGCAGAATTTAGTCTTTTGCTAGCCAGAGAAGGGAAATGTTATGGATTTACAGAAGTACAAATCTGCTTAAAAGCAGGCCTTACCTTCTCTTCATACTTTATTTATAGCCCACAGTTGCATCACATCTGAGCCAAGCTCTACCTAGTCTTATGTCAAGATTAGTGCTATTTCAAGATATATTAACATGCAGCGAGCACTTTGGGCTGCTCTGGTTTTCCTCTATGCTAAAGTTAAGCTTCTGTGCTAGCTCCAGAGTTTTATTGCAACTTAAAAAGCGAAAACTACAATGCTAAGGACAATGACAAGGAAGAAATGTTCATAGTTAGAGACAAAATCTGAGCCTCAGAATCACGTCAGACTGCATTACATTTATCTAGCAGTAATGTCTGTTGAGGAGTAACAGACAATAATGCAAGTCTGCCAAAAAGGAGACCATTAAAATAAGTTCCTCCTCAAGTGCTGTTCTCCACAATCTGTCTTTCTGCCCATCAAGTTTTGCAATTGTCACTTTGTTTAACTTAAGAAAATACAGTGTCTTATAACTTTCAGTTATGAAAGCATCATTGAAAATAAGGGCCTTATTTGATAATGTTCAGATCATTTAGTGGAAGGACAGGCTGAAGAAAAATGCAATGAGCTAGGGAAGAGTTTGATTTGGAATCAGATATTCACTATAATTTAAGATTCAAGGAATAAACAGATGGTATTTCTACCATAGTCATAACCTGGGGTATAGCAACACAGAGATTATTCGAAAGGCGTTTCTTGCCCAGATGTTACCATCTGCTTTTCAGAATCTTTTGTTCTCCATCTGTGAATAAAAAGAAGCATTTCACTGTGCTGCTGTAATCTTCTCCTGATTTTTTTCATTACTGGGGGAACTGAATAAACACATGTAATCTAAGGGTGACTTTAAATCATAAGCAGCTGATGTTTTTACAAGGCATCAACAAACTAATATCAGAGAGTATCCTCCCTCAACCCCATCCCCTTACTCACTTCTCTGACAAAGAGTTTATTTCTGAATCTTGAGACAAAGTACTAAATCTCTACATCCAAGCTATAAAAAGGAAAATATAAAATATACCTGAAGATGTACATTAGACTTGTCTACTTCCAGAAATCAAATTAACTGCCCCCAGCCAATCATTCGTCCTCTAATCAGAGTCACATGAGCACTTTCTGCTTCAGACTGTCTTAAAGCCATCCCTGTATTTTCTTCTCCTTCTTTTTCCCAAATATTGTGAAATTTAATCCTTGTAAAATTCTGTCCAATTACAGCATAAAAATAAGAAGAGTGACATATGAATTCTGCTTTTAAAGAAAGGAGCAACTTGAAATGCCAGCCACTTTTCTCTGTGTGGTTGCTGTAAGAATATCAAAACATCTTCTCCAATCCATTCTCCTAGCCAAGACATCACATTTAATGGAGTGCCTTGCTTGTTTGTTTCTTAAAACTAGCAGTGCTAAACGCTTTTTCATTCTTCTACTAAAGCCCTTACAAGTGGTTGAATGATGTAGCCAAAGGTGAGAGAACCTCGACAGAAGAGAGGACCGAATAAAGGGAGACAGTCTTTTCTGCTATCTTCTTGCCTCCTTTGTAGGGAGCAATACTTATGAATATGACTTCCTCTAAACTCCAGCTGTCACAGAGCCATTGGTGCCTTTGTGCTGAATACAAATTTCCCACAATACCACTCACTCCTCTCAGCTTAATATACTGTTCATGCCACTTGAAGGCTGCATAAACCAGCTTCTTAAATACCTGCAAATTAATGCTACATGCGGAGCAGTATTTCCACAGCCAAGATCTGAGTTATGTTACCTTAGCGACAAAATCAAGTTAATTTAATATGTACGTGTGTTTATATTCACTTATTTCTTCAGATGTGTTACAGGAATGAAGATACACTGAAAGATATTCCCAGTTTCGAAATCTGGGATTTCAGATTACAGGAGTAAGAGTCAGGGTAGTTAATAATATCATAAGCAGACCACGTTGCTATTCAACTCCAGCTCACCTAAAAAGAATCCTCTCAAACTGAAACAACAAGGCATTGCTATAATTCCCAGCCAGCACAAATGAGGTTTGTTCTTCACTGTGATTTCTAGACTATCTCTGTTTCAAGTAAGGGTAGTTCTGTGTTGGACCAATTTGCCACAAGATATGCTGATTAGCTAGCTGCAAAATGCACTAAAATGCCACTTCCTAATGTGCTGGATTCCTGAACCTGTGAAATGAATTTTATTAAAAAATAATAGAGAAAAAATATGCCAATTAATACTTCTTTTTGATTAAGAATAAATGAAATATGTTAAGGGCTTTATATCTTTCACACCTCCCACAGTGTGTCAGGGAGTTCATTAAGCCAGTGACATAGCTCAGCCAGAAGATTATCCGAGGGTTCCTTCTAGAGGAGAAATCCTTCCATATATCTGTGGTTTAAACCATGTCTTAAATCAGAACTCACTCATCTTTTTAAGACATGGAATAATAGAACGTGTTTTACCAGAAATATTATCTGTTTTACGCAAATCAACGTGTTATAAAGAATGTTGATCTGTTGTTTACAACCCCGGTCAAAGCAAACTATTCCTTCTCTACTCTGTATTTCTTATAAAGAATTTTGTGCATTACCTTCCAATACAAAAATGTACCAGGACAATCAGACCATTGCAGGCATCTCAATAAGCATTTGTTATTGCTCAGAGAGAAGATGTGACACTGAAAGCCGAAGAACCCTGTTGTCACCTGCGGCCCAGACCAAGTCAAACACAGTTGAGATCCAAGGCCCATTCCTGTGAAGCAGAACTGTGTGGCCAACGCTCAGCTCTGTTGGGAAAATGTCACCAGGCAGTGAGAGAGCACATAAGAAATGAAGGGAAGGGAAGGGAAGGGAAGGGAAGGGAAGGGAAGGGAAGGGAAGGGAAGGGAAGGGAAGGGAAGGGAAGGGAAGGGAAGGGAAGGGAAGGGAAGGGAAGGGAAGGGAAGGGAAGGGAAGGGAAGGGAAGGGAAGGGAAGGGAAGGGAAGGGAAGGGAAGGGAAGGGAAGGGAAGGGAAGGGAAGGGAAGGGAAGGGAAGGGAAGGGAAGGGAAGGGAAGGGAAGGGAAGGGAAGGGAAGGGAAGGGAAGGGAAGGGAAGGGAAGGGAAGGGAAGGGAAGGGAAGGGAAGGGAAGGGAAGGGAAGGGAAGGGAAGGGAAGGGAAGGGAAGGGAAGGGAAGGGAAGGGAAGGGAAGGGAAGGGAAGGGAAGGGAAGGGAAGGGAAGGGAAGGGAAGGGAAGGGAAGGGAAGGGAAGGGAAGGGAAGGGAAGGGAAGGGAAGGGAAGGGAAGGGAAGGGAAGGGAAGGGAAGGGAAGGGAAGGGAAGGGAAGGGAAGGGAAGGGAAGGGAAGGGAAGGGAAGGGAAGGGAAGGGGAGGGGAGGGAAGGGGAGGGAAGGGAAGGGAAGGGAAGGGAAGGGAAGGGAAGGGAAGGGAAGGGAAGGGAAGGGAAGGGAAGGGAAGGGAAGGGAAGGGAAGGGAAGGGAAGGGAAGGGAAGGGAAGGGAAGGGTAGGGAAGGGAAGGGAAGGGAAGGGAAGGGAAGGGAAGGGAAGGGAAGGGAAGGGAAGGGAAGGGAAGGGAAGGGAAGGGAAGGGAAGGGAAGGGAAGGGAAGGGAAGGGAAGGGAAGGGAAGGGAAGGGAAGGGAAGGGAAGGGAAGGGAAGGGAAGGGAAGGGAAGGGAAGGGAAGGGAAGGGAAGGGAAGGGAAGGGGGATGAAATTCTTGAGGTGATAATAGTAAGACAAGTGAGAAATAATTGCATGAAACGGCATAACTGTGAGAAAACATTTACACTTCAGAAAATGGTATTCACCAGACAAGTATATTGAATAGGCAATAGAGATCACACTCCCCACCTCATTGCCCACTGCCCGGCCAACACAGACTCCACGAGTGCTCATATAGGAGTGAGCATTTTAATGTTCAGTTTATTAATATGGTAGTCCTAGTTCCTATGGCACACGTCACCTGATACATAGCTGTTAGGTGATTGAGCAGACCCCTGCTTGCAGGCCTCAATACATGATGAAGATGCCCAAATGGAAGTGATCCAGAAATGGGAAAGTCAGGCTTCAGGATCCTGTAATAAATACTGAATGTTAACTGTGGGAAGGGTAGACATTCCCCAGCATTACTAAACTCTTCCAGTCTGTTACACTTCCAATATCTTGTTTCAAGAGCGTTGTGAGCAAGTATACGTTATTATTACGAACTGTGAAGTGGACTTTCAGAGAAAAAGCTATTCTCAAATCAGACACCACTCTACAAATTTTAGAAACGGGACAATTGGGACCATGATGTTTGCTATAGTGGCTTTGTTGCAACTGGCATTTGAAGTCTTGGTCTCATCTGAGCCTGTGGTGCTATTGTCCCTAAGTTACCAGAGTGTGATTCCACCTAAGACACTTGCATACAGCACATATCTGCATCTCCACTGGGAATTACAGAAGTTATTATTTTTTTTGGGGTTTTTTTTGAGTGGCTCTCCACTACCTTCATGGGAAAGTTATTCTTTTCTTGGTTTTGGACACCAATGAAAAGAAAGAAATTAAGTGCTCTGATGTGTATACAGGAACAAAGAATGATGAAACCAGAACACAGGCAAAAGGCAACAATGCTTCTGTGAGTTTCTCTGAGCCACTTAATTAAATTTTACACTGGCTTGCAATCACATAATCCTGGTGGTGAATTGAAGCATCTGAAACAATGGAGCAGAATTTGACTGTCTGTTTTTTTTTTTTCCACTTTGAAGAGGACCAAAATAGTCGCTGCATAGACAACCTACAGGGATGTAGACTTTTGGCAGGAGTTAACTGGCAGAGAAAGAAGTGGGTCTCAGGTAGGACACTCTTTCTATTAGTCTGTAAACAATTAGCTGAAAACAGAAAGGCTGCATCATGCTTCCTAACTCACTTAATTGGGCCAGACAGAGAAAAAGCTAATATTACTGCTTGGCAGCAACATTTCAGCCTATGAGCAATGGATTGTGCCATTCAGGGGGACCACAATCCCTTCCACCCCACTGCAGAGTCAAGGATAGGCACACATAAACAAGTAAACATATAAATTGTAGTCTAGCTTCCATGAGGCTGAATACTAAAGCAAAGCCTCAAAAGACGTTCCTTGTCTCTTATTCCTGAAAAATGTTAGATGGCAGTTGGATTTTTGTCTGTTGCTTGGTTGAGCCTTTTGGGGGTGGAGGAAGTCTGTTTCTGTTATTGAAGATTAAGAGAAGTGAAGAAAGTATATAAGCAATATCATTCTATATAAAGCAGTTTGATGCACAGCATGATTGTGCATTGCTAGAGTTTCTTTCTCCGCCTTGCAGGAGGGAAGGCAATGGGATCAGAAGAAGCAGAGCAGATTCAAGGCTGTTACTTAATTCTAGGATCTTGAGTATGGGATACCTCCTTTTCATGGGTGAAAAGGCAAAACACACAGTTCCTTCCTGTGCATCTACTGGCCTCATAAACTGTCACAGAAAACCATATCGTCACTTTGATTAAGAGTGTGAAAGCTGGCAAAATGCAGAGAAAAGTTACAGCTCCTTTTCAGCTCCGACGAGAAACAGTAGCATCAGCAAGTTCTTAATGCCCCGTTGACTTTGCTTCTGCCTGATAGCAATACAGATGGTACAGTGAAAAACTAGCAGCCAGAAGAACTATGTAAAATGCAAGATTTCAGGACAATTCTGCAGAGTGCCATCCTGTTAAAACACATCTGTTCAGCCACAGAGACAAGCTGTGCTGGCTGCAAATTCATCTAAAATAAGAGTCTTAAGAAGGTACATTACAGTTTGCACTAGTACAAGTTGGGGGTTAAAACAGACAGAACAAACTAAAAGTAACTTTCTTTACTTTAGATTATCCTTCTCTCTCATCAGAAAGAGTAAAGCCTAAACTGACTAATGAAGTACATCTGAAAACAAGTTCAGCCACAAAGCATAGGTGATTATATAGGAGTCTATCACACTGATTTAATACCTATTTGTATTCTGCAACACTTTCCATAATACTTGTAAAACAATTGCTTAGCCTCACAAAACTTTACTAATGATGAGCCATATCCTGCCATTTATTTGTATGTTGAATTTCTTTAAAAAGTTAACAGATTTTTACACCTGGAACTGTGACATGTTTAGAACTCTGAATGTTATATCAGGAAAGGAACATAATGGTGAATATCTATCTTTCCAGAAGGAAGAATGTAATGGACTACAGATGGATCTAGCAAAAAAACCCCATCTGCATGTGATGCTTCCAAATAAATATTGCTGTTCTCTGCCTTCTGTGTATGGGGAACAGTATGTTTACATTTCTGTTCAGCGGGGTGCTTTGCAATCCTGCTCTGTAATTCTTGTGCTGCCTACAGAGCTGCATGGATCTATGGGTAATTTGTAGGAATTTCCAGGCAATGCAGCCAGTCACAGCTCAGAGTTCAAATGCTGTAAAAAAACTTGTGTACACCAAAGACAAGAGAGAGATCAAGCACTTTAGCTGGGCTGGGTCCCATTGCTTTGTTGGGTTTTGCCTTAATTTTTTGAAACGAAGAACTGCTAGAGAAGAAAATAAAAGTTTTAGCTAAAACTCTACACACACACGTAAATGTTACTAGGCAAATTAAAATGTGGTATCTCTCATCTTCTACCATAGATTACAAATTAGTTAGAAGCTGAAAAAATCAGTAGTAAGAAGGTATTGATTCCCATCACAGGAGGAAGGTTTTAGTGGTATGCATTAACATAATATGAAAGGCAATGACAATGGTAGAGTAGGGATGTTAAATTAATAGTAAATTAACGTCATTTAATGTGTTTATCAATGATGAAGAGAAGGTGAAAATAATGAAACATGAAATTTTTACTCAGCTGTAAATCATTCAGCACAGAGGGGGCCAAAGGAGGGAGCAGAAGGGCATTTGCTTCAGCCCAGAATTATGAAATGTAATGCACAGAAAATCCACATCAATCTATATGGAGAAGAATGATGAGTTCAGACAGGCTAAAGATGAGCTCAAACACATTAAAATGATATCAAGAACACCAAGACACCCTTGTAAAGAGCCAGTGAACCACATCTTCTCAGATGACAGTGGTAATTAAAAATTAACAGGATATTAGGTGATACGTGTAATATATACCTGTGTAAGGTCTGGCACAAAAAGAGCCCTGAGACTGCCTGTAGCTCTCTTTATTTAACAATTTATGAAAAATCATCTATGATCACCTTCAAAACAGTTCTTTTCTGAGTTCACACACAGCTGCATATGATGTTTCCAGTGTTCAAAGCAATTCTGCAAATCATTTTCTGAAAGGCTGTTGAGGATCTCTGTTGGTTTTGCTTTCACGTCTTCGACTGACAAAAAAATGGGATACTTTGAGCAGTGACTTGTTTGGGATCTCTTTACCATAAGCCTCAGTCAATAACTGATATGTTTCTGTCATGAATTTCCTCTGTTTCACAAGAAACTTGATGTTAACTTGTTCTTCACTCTTGCATACCAACATTTTCTAAGTGTAAGGAAATGTCTATGTTTGAACACACATCCACGCATATTCAGTGAAGCAATCGAGTTGAGCCTTGTGTCACTGTGACAGGTAAGAACATGTTCTATAACCTCTTTGTCTCTCCCCTCCCACTCTGTGCTCCCAAGCTATAGAGTTAGTCTTGTGTTTGTTTGTGTCATGCCTGATACGCACACACTTATGGACAACATTCTCCTGTATTACTCCATTGTTTAAGTCCTTCATACAGCTCTATTAATAATCATGTGTTCAGTTGCAGATGCTTATCACTTTAAAAAGTTTCAATGGACATGCTGAAATATATACTAAAACATTAAAAAGAGAGAAGCAATGAAATTTGAAAGAAATATATTTTAAAATCGGACTATTCCTATGCAGTTCACTTCTAGGTTTCAAAAAGGGTAGTTGAATTTATAGAACTAAGGCAATATTGGCCTACTTAAGATTAAAATAAACAAAAAGCTTTGGAGCCTCAGATAGTAGTATCATTTAGGACCAACAAAAAAACCTTTAATATATATATTTAATTAAACACTGTCCGGGCAGGATTTCCTACGTTTTTCTCCAAGGGATCTGTCTGCTTACAGAATACAAGGGTGGAGTGACAGATTTCCCCTGGAGTGGTGTCTGCTCTTTTTGCCTGTGCTCCTAAACTGGGTAATTGGAAAGTGACGTAAAATTCTCTGACATTAATGGTGAAGAAAGATCGTATATATCCTTGTTGGTTTTCTTACAGATTAATAGAAGAAGTTAAGATTGTGGGTAAACTTTTTTGTACTTGATTTTTATTCATTGCTGTTTCCAATAGAAGAATAAATACACTGATCCTGCACTGGACAACAACCTGTCTCTAACCCCCAACAGTGCAGTACAAAAGAAGGACAGCTTGGCTCCCCTCTAGCTCCATATACTGCAAAGGAAAAATGCACGTTCACTAAGGAATTTTTCGCAGTCACCAATTTCAAAGACACCAGGAGAATACAGGTTCTAATTCATAGGCTGTAATAATTTGCATGATATTTCTTAGCCTGGTAATCGAACAGCCAACTGACTTCCCTATTTTTTAAAAACTTTTTATGAACACATTCTCATCATCTCACAAAAATGAAAGTGAAAATTAAGTGGAAAAAATAATCTAGGCAATTCCAGGAGAACAGAAAAAAAATTATTTATATATGCATGCTATTAGTTGCTAGGTGACAACATTTTTACCTTTCTGTCAGAGTATTTGCAAAATACTTAGACCCAAGAACATGAATGTTTCAGGATCTCATCAATTCTATATTAGGCTAACGTATGTTAAAAAAAAAGAAAATCATGCTTGAGAAGTAAGATAATGCTGCAGATACCAGCAAGAACAAGCTAAATAATGTAAGAATGTCTATTAAAGTTAGAAATGCAGATGAAAGATTATGAAATGATATTAATTTGATTAGCATGTCATGCAAATTGTGGGGGAATAATTGAAAGGAAAGATAAAACTGCTAGACAGCCATCGTGACCACAGATAAAGTGCTCTGATTGAATTTGCAATATGAGATCAGAACTGAAGAATACTATTTCAGATTTCAAACACAAGTTAACATCATTAATTTACATGCTAGCAGTTTTCCAGTGCAACAGCAGGTAAAATACGGGGCAAATTAGTAGGAACTGCATCACCTGAAACAAAAAAAAAGCAGCTGGAGGAATTCTGGAAAAGAGAAGGGAAATGGCACTTTGGAAACCAAGCCAGATTTATGCAAACTATTAAAACAATTTTATATACCTTGATTAAGGGATTACTGAAGTGAGACATGGTGAAATGTCAACACATTAAAGCAGAGAGATCTACAGAAATCAAAACTTCATAAAATTTTATTCTTCCAGAGGATTTTCTTAACTCTGAAAGCAAAAGCAAATAGTTTTGATGTCTGAAAGAGAAAGCTCACCCTTTTTATTAATGTCTGTCAAAATTAAATATGAAATTAATATTAAAATAAACCTTGCTTTGATGAATTATGTACAAAGCTGATCACCTCAAAGGTACATTCATTCTAGTCATGCATACCTCCAAACGAACAGTAACTTTCATGCAAAATGTAAAATGTCCTGTGTGAATTACTCCTCAGATCCTAACATCCCCTTCTGACACCACTATCATGTCACAAAACCCTAATTGTATAGAAACTGAAGCCAGTGTAATCCTTTGTCATGGCAGGGACCAAATGGCATGACTGCGATGACTTCCGAGGAGACTCCATGCGAGCCAGAATCTTGAGTGCGTGCTGGCACCTCACCTGGCTGTCGTACCTGCTTGCAGAGAGGAAATCACCAGTAGGGCAGCAGTTCTCTGTAGCTTTAATAATACAGATACTAGAAAGCATATATTGGTAAATTACTCCTTTCAAATAATTTAGGAAATTATGGTACTGTACTTCACCTGTCAGTATGAGTTATATATTTGGTGGCTACAGGAAAATGCTAATTTCCCTCAAATCTCCAAAGTGAACACAAATCAGACAATTCATAAACCAGGTATTAAGTCTCATTTATAATTGTACAGTGCATTAGGGCCTGATTGCTTTCTTATCACCTTTGTTCTGTACAGGGCATCTTTCTTAGTCATTCTTTTCCCCTATACGTAACAATTCCCATATAATTAAGTAGCTTTAACATCATACTCTTTTGGATTAAGGAAACTCTACCTTTCCTCTTAATGACAGTTACTTTACTCTGTAAAAGGAACTGGTTAATTTTTGCCAACAACAGAGCTGACATCCATTGTGGTATCAAAAACATTGTTTGATTACTTAAATGGTTAAACAGTTTCCTTTTCAGAAATCACTATGTGATTATTACCTGACTTTCCTGATACCATGCTTTTAATGAATTTGTCTCCATAAGTGGTGTGTGAGAGGCTAAATCATAATAAAATAATAGAAATAGTGCCAAGTTTCTTTACACAAAACCCAGATCTGTTTATCTTCACTGTCACTTGCCATCTATGAAATAGCTCCCATTGAAATGTCTATCCTTTTCACCGTACTTGAGTGTAATTTGTTCACTCTGTAGCTCTCTTAATGCTCAAAAACCGTACCTGTCTCTGGCTACATAGTGATCAAGGTAAAATGGGTTTGCTGGTCTCCAAGTGAACATACGTGCATTCTGAAAATGAGTAGCATTGTGCCAAAAATAAGAAATCCCTCTTGCAGCGTCAACAATGAAATGAATTAATAAATAGATGATGCCTAAGCTTCTCCTGTCTTTGGAGGCTATCCATGTTGAAAAATAAGGGATGGTGTCAAGTTTGAGTGCAGAGTATTAAAAAAGTTGGAGGATGCATTGCTACTGACTGTAGTACACTTCAGTTGGAGATCTTACTTCCTCTGAAGTGGTTTTGCAGAAAAAAAAGATGGGCACATACTTGCAAAAAATAAAAAAAAATGCATTTACCATTCGCAGAGGAAATTACTTAGATTACAAGCTTGTACAAGAATGGCAAACCATGGGGCCAGTTTCCTCATGGCTTATGAAAGCTTGATCTCTATAAAATGTAAAATATACTTCCATCATCTCTTTAATTGAGAAGCAGGATGTTTTCATTCTTTCATTTAAATATCATTGAATCAGTAGACGACGGTTTCAGTCTTCATCTTGTGACTCCCAGGAATTTAAAACTAGCTATAATTTATGGCTGAATAGTATTGGGCCAAACCAAAACCAGCAAAGTGACACTTTATCATGGGAACAAATCTGCAGGTTTTGCTTTATGGTTCCTCTGGATGGAAACATTTCTTCTTTGAGGAGGACTATTTCTATAACAGCAATGGGACATTTAGTGCTGATATCTGCAGCTTATGAAATCTTAATATTCATAGAATTAAGAGGGTATTTCAACAAACTTCAACTGCTGAGCTAATTTATTCAATGATGAACTCAAACTCAGTCTGAGAAGAGTTGGGGATTCAATAGGAACTATTTGTTCCAACATCTGTGTTGCTGTTCCAAGACTTCATAGCAAACAAATTTGCACAGTAAAATCTCTTTATGTCTAAGTAATTATTTCAGCTCTCTTTTTTTTTTTTTTTTATGAATTGAGCGCTAAGTATGTCTGTCTGGATGCGCCCAACTAAACTTCAATTATAAAAATTCATAAATGAAACAGAAAATTTCTATTAATTGCAAAATAAATGTACTGAATAACAGCAAAGTTCAATGCAACAGGAGTCCATTTGTTTTTATGTTCTTAAAAAGATAAAATGAGTAAAGTTTATTGTTCTTAGTTGTTATTTTTCTTTAAGTTTATCCTTAAATCCTCTTCAGTATTTTTCCATGTATAAATCATAATAAATCATGATATTAGCAAAGCCATCTTTTTTTTTTATAAATTAAAAGAAGCAAGGTTTTCAGGTTTGCTCTTCCCCTGTTAGGAGCATCCCTGGTATTCTACTTCATCTCTCAGGAAGTCCTTACACCTCTCTCAACTTTTTCATGCCTTAAGAGATTTTTTTCTTATTGGCCTTGAAAACGGCAATTTTGCCATCCCCTGGGGAGAGCAATGTTGCATACAACCCATCCTCATGTCTCATCTTACCCATTAGCTTCTCTGTCCCACTTTGAACTTTCAACCAGAAAACAGAATTCCCAATTGCTTTCCTGAGGCTGAAAATATTCCCAGCTAAAAATTCACCTTTTCTAAAGTAAAGTATGAAAAGTAACTGCAACGATCACAGAGCAATATTCATTCTTGGCCTGGAGCCGATTCCTTCTCTCTGAGCCAATAGCTCCTAGCCTATCACTGACCCCCCCAGTGTTGCAGAGTTTAGGTTTCACTGTCATTGCCTCCAGTTCTGTACTTCTAATGCGCCACCTGGTCTGAGCAGCACAGCATGCAAAAGCTCTAATCTGAACAAGGAGGCATCTGGATTCCAGTAACACACCACTTGTTTCTATTTTAAAGGAATACTAAGCAGCTTGGCCTTCACTCAGAAGAGAGGCAATTGAGGGCTCATCTGAGTTCCCTTCCCAAGGAAACTGCAGTCAGCAACCTTCACGTCCCTGAGCAAGCAGGAACCAATGTCGAGGAGCTCCTTTAAGTACTTAGGTGAGTAGGAAGGCAAGGACACAGACATCTTGTAGGTTCCTAGGCAAGTAGGCAGCCAAATCACTCAGAAGTGCTCACTGAAGTTGGATCATAATTTTCTTTCACCTCATTCAAATTCTCAAGATGAGCAAAACAAATCTCTTGTCCAGTTACATGTTTCTGACTGGAACCTACAGCAGAATCTTAGAGAAAATAAGAAGTGAACAGGGAATAGTACTCTGAAATTTTCCCCTCTACATACTCCTACCTTCTGGCAATATGCAATTCAGATTTCCTAAACCAGAGCTTGAATCTGTATCCTAATTTTTAATGATTCATTTTTTTTCATCAATATATCTTTAAGCCCTTTTTAAACTTTCAAGGTCCTCATCATGCAATGCAATGCAAGAACAGAAATCCTTCTGCCAGGCAACAATTTTCATTCTTGCATATTCTATAAAACCGTGTGTGAACATTTCAGTAGCTGCCCTACAGGTCTTGTCCTGTGAGAAAAACCAAACAACTGTTCCTTACTCTCTTTCCATATGATATCTGTGGGATTATGTGTTTTTATCTGTTCATTCTCACTTTATCTAGTAACTCTTTTGTGTTTTATTATCTTCAACAACCTTATATACCTGAGTAAGACCAAAGATATAAAGTATTCAAAGCACGAATGCACAGTGGATTTTAGAGTGACATAGTGATATTTTCTGATTTGTTCACTGGAATCTTCCTACTAATTACTTAAAACAGCATCTGCCTTTTTGACCACTGCTGAACATTGAGTTGACATTTGTTTGAACTATCCACAAGAATGCCAAGATATATTTCCTGAATGGTAATAGCTAATTTACAGCCCTTTTTTTTTCTGTAGTTTAGTTAGAGTTGTTTCCCTCCCTTCTCCCCCTTTCTTTCATAACTTGCCACAAAATCACACTGAATTTAATCTGCAAGTATATTACAGATCTTTCAGCCTCATTAGATCCGCTTGCAACTCTTCATGGCTAACTTTTGTGCTTACAAACAAAAATTACTTCATATCATCTGTAGTGCCTCATTTAATCTGTAGGTGCTTTTCTTTCATCATTGCTTTTCTGGATTCTTTGCGAGTTTATACCCTAGCCAAATTATTTTTGATAAAATCTAGTGTTATATACCTCCAATTCCGAGCTTTCCTCTACCTATATCAAGATCTATGAGCAGTACTACAAGAGACATCAGAAATATAGTGAATAAAAAGGCAGATTTGGAAGGAAAAGGAGTGTTTGAGACTGCTTATATCTGAGATTATACCTAAGACAATTTTCAAATCAAATATAACTGTTTTCTCTTCCCTCTTTGTAACCAGTGATCACAAGTATATCTACCTAAAGACAAAACTTTGATGAATGTGGGAACTGAGTGAAAATATTGTATCTATTCATAGGAAATTCACTGTTACCACAGCGCAAGATCAATCCTAACCAAAATCTGAGATTAAAGACAAAGGGAGAGAATTAATGTTAATTGTTGTAGATAGCAATACGTTTAGTCATTGAAGGTATTGCTGGTCAGGAGCACAATGACTCCTTTTGTTTCATTTAGTTTTGTTTTGATCTAGCAAAAATGTTACCATTTAAGTTTTAAATTAAAGCTAGAAAAAGATTTCCTTTATTTATTTATAGCGCCAGATATGCTGCTCAGTGTACAGCAATGTTCCTGTGAAAGCATAGGTCTATTTCTTTGGCTTCTCTGGCACATCATTTGCTCTGCTACCTGATCTCCATTCTCTCTGTGCATTCATTGTATAAAACACACCTTATTTAAATGATGATATAATATTCCCTTCCTCCTCTGGATACCTGCTTCACTTAATACAGGACACTTAAATGGTTTGGCAAAGAAACAACGTTCACTGGGAGATGTAATTTTTTCTTATCCCTCCAAAGCAATATTTCTTTTTTGTCATTGTTTTCCCCTATAGATATTTCTGTAGCACTGAATACCATGATCTGTGAGCATTTCATGAACCATAATGAGTTCTTGTAGTATCATCCTGGGAAATGCTATAGACTTCAGACTGCCTCACCAACTAGTCCCTTTCAGACTCCTGACAAAATGAACAAGACTATGAAAAATAAGGTAATTAGATAACAGCAGTTCAGTATTGTGCAGCATGTTGTAAAAAAGGAAAGAAAATCTATAACATTCTGCTCTTTGCTGTTCTGTTGTGAAGTGCATAATATTTGCGAAGCATAAGGCAGGTCCTATCATGTTCTCAAGTACACACTTATGGAAATTCTCCAGTCTTCACTAGTCAAAGCAGATATTCACATTAAAATCCATTAATTTAATCCATTAAAATCTATTAAGAACTCAGAGGATGCTGGACTATTCGTAACCTAAGCATTTACAGGAATCCTGTAACTGAGAAATTCTTACACTTCACTGAGAACCACAATCGTACCAGAGAAGCTTTCAGCTGCTGACATATCAGAGTTATTTGGAATATTCATTTTATGGTTCATTCTTATGCTTTTAAAAATGAGCTTGACTCAGAGAAAAAATACTTGGCTCTAGTGTGAGTTTACAGGTGAACTATCTTGTCCTCTTGGCATCTTGGCCTGTATCAGAGACAACGTGACCAGCAGGACCAGGGAAGGGATTGTGCCCCTTCAGGCACTCAAACACTGTGTTCAGTTTTGGGCTGCAGTGTACAAGAAAGGTGTTGATGTGCTGGAGCATGTCCAGAGAAGGGCAGCAAAGCTGGTGAAGAGGCTGGAGAACAAGCCTTATGAGGAGCAGCTGAGGGAACTGGAGTTGTTTAGCATGGAGAAGAGGAAGCTGAGGCCAGTCCTTATCACTCTCTATAACTACCTGAAAGGAGGTTGTAGAGAGGTGGGTGTTGGTCTCTTCTCCCAAGTGATAGGTGATAGGACGAGAGGGAATGGCCTCAAGTTGCACCAGGGAAGGTTTAGATTGGACATTAGGAAAAGTTTCCTCACCAAAAGGGTTACCAAGCACTGGAACAGACTGCCCAAGGAGCTGGTTGAGTCACCACCCCTGAGGGTATTTAAAATATGGGTAAATTAAGTGCTTGGGTATATGGTTTCATAGTGAACCAGCACAGTTGGACTTGATCTCAAACGTCTTTTCCAACTTGAGTACAAGTCACTACAAAGAACATCTTACTCATCATTTCTGAGTAATTTTTTCCTTGATCTATTTTGATAGGTTTATCAGTAAATATATCAGTTTTTTACTGTCTTTATTTTTTCCTGCTTAAAAATAAACAAACAAATAAAACATCTTATATCTTACTGCTGTCTGTCTTTTAAATCACATTCTCTGCCTACTTCTTCTGGTACTTCCCTCATATCATACCCTCATCTGTTAAAAAAAAAGGCTTCAATCATACAGTTTCAGCTTGTTGGTCTCATTCAAGACTCAAACAAATGTTTGCATATTTAAGACACACAAAAATAGTTAATCCAAAATAAAGCTTCTACTTGTGTCACCTTTGAAAGCACTGTCTTACATAGCAGTTTCATCAATGCAAATAACCAAGCAGTGCTGGTGCAGGTAACATAGCACAGACAATAGTAGTCAGTGCATAGTAGATGTAGAAAAGGTCTTTTCCAAACCCTGAACCCCCCTGAGCAGTAGTCTGTGTCACATGCACTAATATAGTCGTATCTATGCTTCTTTCTTGGTTACCTCTTCTCCTAGTCCCTGTGTCAGCTGTAAAAGTGTTTGCTGCTTCTGTAAGAACTTTCCAACTGAGTGCTTTTGTCAGGTGAGAGAACTCCCTTGCTTTAGTCACATAAGAATCTTCTGTTTGAGTATGGAAAGTAAAAATCTTGCTGCTTACAGATGGCAAGAGAGAAAAGATACACATCCTTTTCTGCCCTACCTCTGCAGCAATACAGAAAGTCCCAGGAACCCTCAGCTAGAGATTGCCTTAGCAACCACACATTACTGAACAGCAACCCAAAATATTCTGTTCAGTCGTCCTACAAATATAACTGAGAAATTCTGAAGCCCATCAGTTGAAGCAAAACAGCAACTTATTCCTCATGCTTGTTTTCTAGGAAGTATTTCTGCTTTGCTTAGCAGCAGATGAATCCACAGAGAGTTTGGACAATCAGTTTGTGATCAGCTTATGAAAGGCAGGCTAGAAAGGAGTCACTTCATAGATGCCACCCCAAAAGAGACTCCTCCTGCCAAAGCAGAGCAGGCTATTTCCCTGCTGAACAAACCGCAGGAGAGGATGGCAATTCATATGAGGAAGGGAAGAGACAGGTCAGAAAGGCAAGTGCATGTCTGCAGTTCAGTACGACTTCACTGCAGAACCAAATGGGTGGGTTTTCACAGCATCAGCAGAAGGGTCAATTCCTTTTTTAAATTCTTTTCTTTGACCTTTCTTGTGAGATCTGCCTGTCTTTTCTATGGATAACACTGAGGTAAACTGTGAGTTTTCTCAAGGATTTCTGGTACAATTTTTTAAGTGTGGTATGTGATTGAGAGCAGCCCTCTGGAGAAGGACTTGGGGCTGCTGGTGTATGAGAACCTCGACACGAGCTGGCAATGTGTGCTCACAGCCCAGAAGGCCAACTGTATCCTGGGCTGCATCAAAAGAAGCGTGGCAAGCAGGTCGAGGGAAGGGATCCTCCCTCTCTTGTGCTCTCTTGTGACACCCCACCTGGAATATTGCATCCAGTTCTGGAATCCTCAGCATAAGAAGGATATGGAACTGTTGGAACGAGTCCAGAGGAAGGCTACAAAGATGATCAGAGGACTGAACACCTCTGCTACAAGGACAGGCTGAGAGAATAGCGTTGTTCAGCCTGGAGAAGAGAAGGCTCTTGGAAGACCTTATAGCGACCTTCCAGTACCTGAAGGGGGACCTATGGGAAAGCTGGGGAGGGACATTTTGCAAAGGCCTGTAGTGATAGGATGAGGGGGAATGGCTTTAAATTGGAAGGGGGAAGATTGAGATTAGACATCGTGAAGAAATTCTTCACGATGAGGGTGGTAAGATACTGGCACAGGTTGCCCAGGGAAGCTGTGGATACCCCATCCCTGGAAGTGTTCAGGGTCAGGTTGAGTGGGGCCTTGAGCAGCCTGGTCTAGTGGGATGTGTTTGGAACAAGGTGGTCTTTAATGTCCCTTCCAATCTAAACCATTCTATAATTCTATGATGCTTTTCTTGAACAGTCAGAAGAAGCTGAAGAGGTAGACATTGACTCAGGAAGAAAACAGCTGATGGCTTACTTGCTGCTTGGCACTTGTTATCAACAACTCAAAAACATCCACATCTGTGCAAGGACATCCTACTAACACTCATTTGAATTCAGGACTTTTATCTTACTTTTCCTCTCCTTTCCCATTCCTGTGTAGCTCCACAGCAAAA
Source organism: Cuculus canorus (assembly GCF_017976375.1). NCBI lineage: Eukaryota > Metazoa > Chordata > Aves > Cuculiformes > Cuculidae > Cuculus > Cuculus canorus. The sequence goes on along the minus strand of NC_071404.1, from coordinate 11,554,824 downwards.
GGTATGAAGCACTTCTATCTAATTATTTGTCATGTTATAAAATTTGTCCTAATCAGCATTTTCAGAAATGGTTAGCTCACAGAATAGCTTACAAATTAAACCCTTAAGCATTTGAAATACCTATCTCTAAGTGTAGTTTTAGTTTAGTTTTGGTTTTTATTTTCTTAATTGCCCAGATAATGTAAAAACCTGAAGGTTTTTACATACTAATGAACAGCATTTTCCCTGTCTCTGAAAAGCCAGTAATGTAAAGTTCCTGAAATTGCACTGCAGTTAAATTCAAAGAATAAAGAGATACTCATCCTTATGTATGTTAGAATGCACAGTAATAACTCTCTTTAATACACTGTTATAATTTTTATTTAAAAAAATGAATCCCTGTCTAGACATCCTGTACTAAGCCTCTGGAGCAGCAGCTGGTAACGTGTGAAGAGTAAATTTTATAGCTCAGCTTTGAGACTGGCCATTTTCCTGCTTTATAGAGATACTGGGAAGTAGAGATATACAGTAAATGCGAAACACTGTAGTAGGAGGAAAGAGCTCTGGCAGCCTTATTGATTCCTTGTTTCCTCTGATCCTTTTATTACCCACTGTTGAGCAGTCTAGTCAAAGGTGCTTAAAATTGTGGCAGGCTCCCTAACACTATAGATTTCTAAAGTTTACCCTACAACTGCAAACCCCTTTCGCTTCTCCCTCCCTGTACAGGTGCAGAAATAAGGAAAGGCAGGCGAGAGACTGTCATGGCTGAGTTGAGCTCTGCTAGTCAAACTAACGGACGAGAAGGAAATGCATGGGCAGTGCAAGCAGAGACAGGTATCCTGGGAAGAGTACAGAGATGCTGCCTGGTTGTCTACGGTTGGGGTAAGGAAGGCCAAGACATGGCTGGAGCAGAATGAACTTGACCAGAGATGCAAAGAGTAATAAGAAAGGTTTCTATTGGTTTGTTAGCCCAGCCAGAAAGGCAAGGTCACATAAAACATACCCCACTGATTAACACAATTGTCAAACTGGTAACAACAGATGAGAAGGCTGAGGTACTCAACAATGTTTTTGTCCCAGACTTCACTGGCAACTTCTTTTCCCACATCTGTCAAGTGACCACATGACAGGGTAGAAGAAAAAACATTCTATGATTCTATGATTCTATGAACCTATGATTCTATGATTCTATGAACCGTGGTCAGCAGTTCGAGAGAGGTGATTCTGCCCCTCTACTCCACTCTGGTGAGACACCATCTGCAATACCATGTCCAGCTCTGGAATCCTCAAAACTGGAAAGATATGGACCTGATGGAGCAAGTCCAAAGGAGGGCCAAAAAAAAAATGATCAGAGGATTGGAACATTTCTTCTATGAAAGAATGCGGAGAGAGTTGAGGTTGTCTAATTTGGAGGGCAGAAGATTCCAGAGAGACCTTGTTGCTGCCTTTCAGTATTTAAAGGGGGCTTATAAGATGGGGAAAGATGGGAACCAACTTCTTCACAGGGTCTGTTGCAATAGGACATGGAGTAATGGTTTTATGCTAAAAAAAGAGTAGATTTAGACTAAATGTAAGGAAGACATTTTTTACAACAAGTATGGTGAAACACCAGAACATATTCTCTGCATAGATGGTAGATATCCTATCCCTGGAAATGTTCAAGGTCAAGTTGGATGGGGCTCTGATCAACCTGATCTAGTGGAAGATGGCCCTACTCATTGCAGGTGGTTGGACTAGTTGACCTTTAAAGGTCCTTTCCAACTCAAACCATCCTATAATTCTATTATCCTATGATTCTAAGGGGTGATAAGAGAAGATGTCAATCTGTAAACTCACATCACTTTGATTGTCACTTACATTGTCACTGATGTAAGTTACAGTCAAACAGCTAATGCTGCCATCTTTGCACTAAAGCAGGTTTTGAGTAACCCACCATCCTCTGCCAGTGAAATGCAGGGCAGGAACTATCTGTTATGGGGCAGCAGGAAAGACAGAGGAAACACTTTTATCTCAGGTCATCTCAGCTATTTCTCTGCAGTGACTGTGCATTTTAATAGCTTTTATTTGACAAACAGGATTAGTACGCTGAAGAGCTTGACAGACATCTAGAGAACTAGCATTTTTCTTATCTGTCTGAAGGAAAGGGTGGAGCGATGAGTGTATTGAAATCTCTCAGACAAGATAGAGAGGCAAAGGTGAAAGAGAGGGAATTTAAAAAGGCATCAGGAAATCTAAAAGATAACACAGATGTGAACCTCTCAGAGGCAGGAAGGTAACATTGTGCAAGAAGAGAAAAGAAACTTCAGATGGCATTTACTAAAGAAAAAAAAGACAAGTAGAGGTCAAGAATGATGGTTGTGCAAATGATCCAGGAGCTGACTCCAGAAGGCTCATATGCCTTACCCAAAGGATACTCCTAATTAGTATGACAGCAGTGAAAGGAAAATAGATGTGTGAAGGCTCTTCTTTATACAGACCTCTTTCTCAGACAAAGCAATGGGCAGCAGTATTTTCAAAAACCCGTGCAAATGCATCTGTTTTTCTGTCCACATCTAGTGGGAAATCCATACTTGTTATGTTGGCTTCCCAACCTGTCTGGACTTCTGTGCAAATGGAAGCTCAGATAAAGTCCAAAAGTACTCTGTTAATGTAACAATGAAGAATTTGCACTGGGGTCTCCACTCCCAGGAATGGTGTCAGTGGTGTCACCACACTGCTGTTCTCCTGCTCTCTCCTTACCTTCATTTCTGTACGATTTTTTTTTTTTTCTGTTGCAACAGTCTGATGTGCACCTGTTTAGTGCTGGTTTAGTGCTTTCAGCTGTATTTCAGCAAAGTACAGAAGCACTCTCCAAACCTCAGGATACACAGAAGACACCACATAGGAGCCTTCACATGATGCTTTCCTGGCAATTCAGAGAGCAACCTGGGCCTTAGAAGCCTTCTTGCAAAGTTTCTTTCTTGTGATTATTTTTTTTTAATAATTTTTTTGTTTTGTCTTTAAAGAAGATATTTCTACTGTCCCTGAAGACCTCTGTTTTCTCCAGACTTTCCAGTATGGAGACAACCCGTATTCTGCTACCTTCCTTGCAGCAACTGGGACATGTGTTAGCAAGTGAATGTGTTTCCATGAGTTACATGGTTTAGAAATCCCACAGGAGGATATTTTGAAAACTTTTGATGCAGCCAGAACTGTGTAATACTGCATCCATAATCATTTGTAGTAAAAATTTTTATTCTAAATGCTATCTCCTGTATTTGCAGTGCAGAAACTCATGTCTGATTCCTACAAACGCATATGAGTGTGCCCAGCTGGGTGGATTGTCCTTTAGGGTGCACCTGATTTCATTCAGACCAGGAGGCCAAAGTAAATCTCCTAGGAGTCCAAATTTCCTGTGTTTTAGTTCATGTGGTGGATCTCATGGAGGTCCGGGCGCAGAGCTGGTCCCAGCCACACCTCTGTCTCTGTGCATGGCCATTTTGACATCCTTTACGTCAGCAAAGCCTCCAGATTGCAATGCATGGGTTTTGTAATTTCAGTTTGAGTTTTGCTGGAATGAGACTTGGATGGAGATGAACACCAGGAATGAGCTGTGCTGTGATCTGCCCTGGATATCTTGCTTATTAGGATTACTATGCAAAAATTCCCAGGCCAGAAAAGAGAAACACAGAACTGAAGCACTTGCACTTTTTGTTCTGTTCCCTGTCACTTCACATTCTGTGCCCTATTTGTCACACCTGCCCACAGCTCTGCATTTTTCTTCAGGGCTGATTCTACAGTAAGACTTAAAATACTGTAAAAATATTATTACAGTAATATTGCTAGGAGGAAAATAAAGTAATGCTGCAACTGCCAGCATTAATTATGCAAGTTTTTAAATTTTTTATTGTATTTTCTGTAGTGATGGATTTTATTTTCATCTTTTACTGTTTGAGCAGTAGCATTTTTAATTCTGAATTCTCATATGGGAAAAACCCTATTGTTCTTTACGTAGTTTTTAAAGCCATTACCAATACAAATAAAGTTATTTGGGCTACTAAGGCAATAAGATAAAATTACGACTAATGTTATAGAGAACTTTTCCTTTATATACCTCTTTTTTAATCAGGCCAGACCATAGTTGTCCTTTTAATTTCTGTATGAGTCATACAAGCAAGACATGTAGGTGAAAATTAAAGTGGCAGCCTGTACCATCTTACACACACACAGTCACAGAAAGAGAATTTTGGTTTTCTGCAGTTTTCTCTAAGGCCACAACAAATTTTCACATCAGAGAGGGCTTCCCAATCTTTGCAACTTGATGGGCCTATAATGCATGGCATTTAGTCATAAAACTCACATTTGCCTTATGGAATTGTGCTTAGGTTATCCCCTTCAAGATCTGAGTGCTATCAAATGCTAAAGTGGAATTGACAATGCAGGAGTTAACACAGAACTAATTATCAGTGAAGGAACAAAAATAAAAATCAACTCAAATACTACCTTTTATTTTTAAAAAATAACTAGTATGAATAAATTGATACAAAATTATTACTGATTTAGTTTGCCTAGACAGTGGTAGCCTTAAACTATGCATTTATAAGGTACTTCAAGGTCTGCAGCATTTCAGCTTCCTTTCCTCCTAGCTAGAGACAGGACATCAAATTCAACTCTTCACACTGCTTAAATCCCAAGTAATTCTTTGGACTTATGTGGGCTTCACACTAGTATTGCACAGCGGAAATTGGTTTAACAGCCCAGGAGATCTCGGAGTTATTTTCCCTCTCCAGTTTAACTGCGCTGAATGAGTCTAGACATGATAATCAAGATTCTGTATCACGGTTTGCCTCTGAGCTATTTGAAACAGTGAATGACCAAAAAGTATCAGGGTATGGAGTGCCATCATCGAAGAACTAACCTGTGAGCAATTACAGTGTAATTTCTTTACAAGAAGGGCATTATGGAATAAATTGCTTGGGGCACTCAGACAACGAGGCAGGCAAATATCAGAAATTGACTCTGAGATATAAACTGGGCGATTGAAGGTAGAGGTAATGATGGGGTTAAATCTCACTGGTTAGGTACTTCATTTAAGTCTATGATAAATAAATGTGCTGATCCGAAAGTGCACAAAGGCAACTAGGGTAGCGGAGGGAAAACCTAGGACTGGGAGAGGAGGAGGGCATAACAGTCCTCCTGTTGGTGTATTGCACCCAGCTGTGAAACAATCCTGTTTAAGCACCAGCAGCAGCCAGCACCGCAGTCTTCAGCTGAAGAAAATCTGATTTCATGTTCATCTTTTGCAGGGGACAGCTTTGTTTTCCCTTGCTCAGTTCTCATCTTTCCAGAAAGTCAAGCTGGAAGGAGAGGTTGGGAGGGTCTTTTGCCTGGGCTTTTTGTAGTCTTCTTTGTTGTTTTTTTTTTTCTGAAGGACACCATCTCTTGCCCTTTCAGCTTGGTAAACACATGCCAGAGGATAGTACATTACCTTTCTGGCTGCACTGATAGACTCTTTGGTCATGGACAGATATACTCAGCACCTCAACAATTCAGCACCTCCTCAGATGGGTATGGAATGAGTAAGAAATAACAAGGAAGAAATCAGTCATTTTACTACATGTGGATCTTGGTCCAAATCTTCAGTAAGGAGTTTTTCAGGGAAAGATATGAGCATAGAAAGTAAATAAAGTATAAGTAAGAAGCAAAATGAGGTGTGTTCATATTTCAGTAAATTCAAAATTACCATAGGTGTAAATGAACATAGAAAGAACAGGACAGTACTTTTATTGTAATATAAAAAATAAACTGTTATATGAAATAACATATGAATATGCAGCATCTGCCTTAATTTCTCCAAATCCTAACAATGTATCATTATAAAAACTTCTTTTAAATGTATTTTCCTTATCTAGAATCAATGACAGTTTATTCTACAGCTGATTCCCTCTTACCTATCCCTTATAAAGAGCCATGGAATAAAAAGTATTTGTTGTTCTTTCTGTTGATATAGGGATCTACCACACTAGCCCAAAACTGTCACTTGCAACACAGCAAAAGAATCTTTTAGTCTTTCTAGCTCTGGACTTTAAATGCCTCCAAAATCTGTTTGCATCATTACTTTGGATTTGTTCCATTTGAAATATAACGTTTTGGATGTTTCTGTTTCATATTTAAACCCTATTCCAGCTTAAAATCCAAACAAGCTATCTTCAAGCTCTACCCAGGATTTAGTTCAAGATCACAATCACTGAAAACAAGAGAAGATGCCAAAGAAGAAAACACAGGTCTTGTTGCTTTATTAGTTAGGGATCATTTTTCTTACCTTTGCACAACTTGGAAGCCCATTGCTGCTTCCACCTTATCCTGCCCTAGCCTATTTTCCTCCTTTTTGTCCATCAGCCAGGCATCTAAATCGCACAGGTCTCTCTACCACTCAAAGGTTTGTATCTTCATCTTCCCCTAGAGTTTCCCACAACCAAATTCCCATTACTTAACAACATTCACCCAGCATGATGGGTTTTCTCATAGGTCATTGTCCTTTTAAGACTGCCAGCATGTAAAACTTTTATCATGAGAAATATAGCACGTACACCTTAACTCACCATGTTCATAAACCTCTTCCTAGAGTTAGCATATTAATAACCGAAAATTGGCCTTAAAAGTGATATTTTATATATTACCTTCTCTCCTTTCCACCCATGCAATCATACAATTATTGTCAGTTTGGAGGAAAGGCAGAGTTGCAGTCACACAGGATTTTGATCCTAATACGATAAATAGCCGTACAGTGATGTCATACAATCTAAAATCCTGTATATTTCCTTTTACCCATCTCTCTCTTTGCTGTCCTCAGGATGTTCTGCTTAGTGCTGGCTACTACATGAAATATTGCACTGGGGTATCAGAGTTATGGTGGAAATTCCACCTCTCTGGGAATGAGAAGATTCTCCCTCGTTTAGCTCTGGGATGTGAGCAATAGAACAGTGATTACTGAGCCTTACCCAGGAGGTGCACACAGCCTGGCAATAGCATTTTTTGATAACCGCTGACTTACATGCATAAAAGAAAATAAACAGTCACAGCTCAAGGGCTAAAGAAACAGTCTGTAAAATGTTATAATTATTCACTATGACACTCAGCAGAGAACAGCTTAAATGCAGGAAGTATTTATGGGTCTGGGAAGAAAGTACACGAGCTGGAGCATGCACTGTTCACTGACTACTCCACCATCTAGAAGAAAGGATGAGCAGAATTCGGAGGGCTAGACAGAAGAGATTGCTTTTCCTTTCAGCTGAGATGAAAATCTGCCACACTGCCAGGCACTTTCTCCCTGTGACCCCACGAACTTAATCTCCTTTTCTGCCCTGTACACAGCATCAGGCAGGCACAGAGCCACTCACCCTGGCCGTCTCCCGCATTTTGTGTTAAGACGGTCACAGAAGAACTGGAAAACATGGATCTGATCTCTGCTTACCTCTACCTCATTTCCTTTGTGTCCTGAAGGTATCGCTACTTATAATTGTGCTGCCAACATGATTTTTTTCTCCTCTGCATGTGTTAGAAAATTCCAAACCAAAACTAGAGTCACGCACATTGAAGATGCAGGAGCAGGTCTGGGGCAGGGATTCACAGTTGCATACTGATGATGAATTCAGCTTCCAGAGCAGACCCAAACTGCAAACTAGGATCTTGGTATTGCAGGAAACTTTTTTCAAAATAACAATTTTAAAGAAAAATAACCCTCTTTCTTCTGCCAACTGATGAGTTTTCAAAGCTGGAACATCTTGTAAACTGCTCAGTTTCAACAAACTCTAATATTTAGGAAATATGGTATCTTGAGTTTTCTAAAAGAATAATCTAAATTCCTTCTTGAAAGGAATATTTTTTTCTTTTGGTGAAACTAAAACTAAATACACAATTTGGAGGTTTTTTAACACTAAAATATCATGTTTTCATGAGACCATTTATTTTTGATTGAAAACTATTTGTGAGATTTCAGCTTTTTACTTCAATTTTAGATAGGGCAAGCATCAGCATTTTCATTATTCTCTATTTGAAAATGTTAAGAAAATTATTTCCTGCCCTGCTTTCTTGAAGACGTCTTTCATATTGTAGGGCAACTGCAAAGGAAATATTCATTTTACAGATTATCCAGACAAGTCTATGCTCATAGTTCAGAGCAGTTCACTTTGTTAAGCAATGAGGTGGCTCTGAGTGATGTCTCTCCCTGGTAACACTGCAAGTGGAAGAATGAATTGCCTGTGACTCCAGCTACTTGAAATACCATGAGTACAACAAAATGAATAACGCTTAAAGCTGAAGGTATTCTGTGGCAGTTTTTTTGTCACTGTAGTTCCAGATATACAGAAATTATTTATATGTGAGTCTGTGTTTTACATACCCTTACATATAGCTACTTTCTGTGATACATATATCTACACTATGTACAGAGTAAATACTTTCCAACTCCTTAAATCACACCACTACGGAGCACACCAAAGTCCACATTTTTATGGTGGATTGACAGTAGGATTGATTGTACATAATTAACGGAGCAATCACACCATTGCCAGCTTAGAGGTTTTTACAATTGCAATGCAGAAAATGAGTCTGTCTAGTGCACCAAAGAGCCTAGAACAAGGAAGGCAATTTGGATTTGTTGAAGAAAGAATGGCATTTATTTACATTGACAGAGATACAGCAGCTGCTAACATGCTGATGGGCTCTTTTAGAGGATGGTTTAGATCGAACAACGCTGCATTTCAAGGCAAGGGCAGACTTAAACAGCACTGCTTCACAGAAACAGTAGCTGAGCCTAGTGCTATAGCATGCTTTGATTTACTACTGGGGTGGGATAGAGTCCCTTACCTTATATTATATGCGTCTTTCTTTTCTTTTTTGTGGATGCTGAGCAAGCAAGTCAACAAGGCAAGAAGATCTCAACAGATGAGTCTCCCCAAATTAGTGCCTGATTGTTTGGATTGCTTCAGTATTTGTTTTATAATGGCACTGAAGAAATTTCAAGCTAAACAGTGAGATTCCTTCCTGAGAAAGCATGTGAACATAAAATAATAATAATAATGATAATTACATCCAGCTGGAATTCAAATTCCCTTCTGAGCTCCATCAGTGCTGATCATCAAGTAATGTAGAGTTACAGCTTTTAACTTCTTCGGTTAGTCAGCAAATGCCAACACAACCTCAGGAGGTTATGGTTGTCGTTACCTCTTGAGGACAACGACTTTCACAATTTTCCTGAAATATGCTTGTTTTCAAAAGGACTTAAAGCTTTTAGTTTCTTATGTTCTTAAGGCCTAACCTCCTTTAAAATACCCCATTCTTCAAATTCCCTGTATAACTTCCTCATCCATAGCTAAATATTAGGAATGCAAAATAATCTTGAGTGTCTACTATGCTAATATTCTCACAGCCCTCTGTGGGCACTGGAAAGCTCTCATATTTGAAAAACGGAGCTACTTGCATATTTTCTCCCCTAATTCAGTGAGAAAACCTGTCTGAAAGTAAATATGAGTTTTAAAGGCAGAAGTTACTATAGTTATATATTAATTTGTTTTTTTTTCCCTGGCCAACAAAAATGTTTCAGTTCTGTCAGTACATGGCAAGCATGTAAGCATATTCTTGTGGAAAAGCTTCAGCTTTCCTGGTGAAAAAGATGCTGCTACTATTTCCCCATGCTCAGAAGGATGAGTAGAGACAAGGCTAGTTTTCCCGCTAACCTTGATATGTAGAGAACAAGCATGGAGTATAGAGCCGAAGCATAATCTAAATAATCTAGAGCTTTTCTAGATGCCATTTGAGTTGCCATTGAACAGAAGAAATTAATATGATAATTTGCTTAGTATTTGCAGTAGTTTGGCTGTTCTTTTATGAATTGGTTATTCTAATTAGGTAATGTTATTTCAGTTAAAATGTATGATTATATTTTGAGACAAAAAAATCATATTAAAAAATCAGTGCCTTTTTTGGCTGCAAACGAGTCCAGTTTAATCTCTGTGATCTGATGAGAAAAAAAGAGGTTATTGTGTTAAGTTTGACAGGCTTGAAGGCGATGATGAAAATTCTATGAAATGCAATTTTAATTTGATAGAAGTTTTTGTTAAAAAACAGGGAGGCAGGCGCCAGGTAATTTTCTTTTCACATTTTTGTCACATTGTAAAGCTGAAAAAAAAAATTATTGGTTTCAAACATTTTTTAATTCTTCTCATTTTCTAAAAAGAAAGGAACCTCCAAAACTGCAGACATTTTGCTTAAAGCATTAAAATGCTTGTATGTGTGGAATATTTTAATATAGCTAAATTTTCCAGCAAGGCACACATTTACTGTATCAACATTAGACATATTAGATACCCGGGTCTAATGCATACCATAATACTAAGATTCTAAAGCTGCAAGAGCACATAGAGGCAAAATCCAGGTCACAGAATTTTTTAGAGGAACTCCAGTCAATGTTTTCATAAATCTACTTGCTTGGTGTAGCCTCAATTTTAGCCATAAAATCTGATACATTAAGCTAACATATGGATGGACACTGCCCCACAGTGCAACATGATAGGGCACTGTCAGAGTTACCGGTTTTGCATTTCTAAGACAGATTATGGGTGAAAGAAGAGGAGCGTGGTGAGACTGGGCAGGGGGTTCAGTGGCAAGCCAGGAGCTGGAGTGATGGGGACTCCACTGAGCAGCTTTAAAGGAAGATCATAATTACAGCTCCTCTGAAAGCTTTTACAGCTGAAATAGTCCCAAACCCACCAACATTTCTTACTACATTTGTCATGTAATCAGTAACTGCTCTTTTATAAGGAAACAGTGCAACATACAACTGGTGATGTTGTTTCCCTGCTTCCCACCTTTCGGTTTGGTCACCACACAAAAACAGACAGGGAAAAGATTAACTTCTTAATCCCACCATATAGCCTAATTTTCTTCAATATCAGAAGCAATTCACAGAAATTATTTAAAGGCTAAATAAACCTCTTACTGCAGGAGATAAGGTTTAAGAAAGAGGATTGTAGAAGGGTCCTTGACTGCAGCAGACAGGAACTTTTCCCAGTACTACTGGGTATCTAATCTGGGAAAGAAATGCTTAACAAGAACCACTGGCTAAACTGAAGTCAGACTCAAATTCAGCTGAGGTATTAGACACACATTTGTAACACTAGGTTCACTTTCAACCTTCAGGTCACTAGAAGATGTCTTTCTGGAGGATTTACTTCAGACAAAAATCAAGTTAATGGTTGAATCAGGGGCATATTAGGAGAAATTCAGTGCCAAGCTATTACTAGTAATATCAAAGATCTATAAATATTGAATATTCAACACCATCCATTTTGAAGGAAGGCGATCTTGTTTCCATGGGAACTTGCAGGCAAGCCAATATCTGGTCACCACTGCTTTCTGGGATGCTGTGTGTTTATCCCCTGCATACCATAGATGTGGCCCTACATTAGTTCCACCAATTTTATGAACTAGTTAATCAAATAAATAATAACCTATATTTTAGTCAAAAAAAAGTAATGTTCTGTTTGCATAAAATATAAGAAGACCATGCATTTTCATTTATTTCTCTGGATGATTAGTTCCTCTTCTGTGATTCATAAATTCCAGCAGATGCAGCAAAAAGTTACATAAAAAGCTTTTCAAGGTAATTATGTCTTCAGCTGGAAATTTTGACATTTGTGATCTCTCTCTTTGATCGCTACTATTAATATCTCCTTAGCAGATTTGACTTACTGAGAGTTAACTAACTGATAGTAAAAGCCTCTCAGAGTTGCAAGAGTTTTCGCTTCTTTATTTCAGTTCAAGAGACAAGGCTGCACTGAACAGGATCATTACCTTTCCAGTTAATAGAATACTCAAAAAACGGTGGTAAAAATATGACTATGACGAGCAAAAATCTGGGATTTTTGTCTTTTAGCTAGTATTTAGATGTTTATTTTTAGTGTTAACATAATACCTGAGCTTTAGTGTATTTCAGCATCCTATTCCTATAAGAATGGAAAAGGCGTAGGATAACAGTCCTAACACCAAACAGCTGATGAGCTAATGAAATGGCATAGAGAATAAAAATACAGAGTTAAAATATTTAGAATGATAGGGACAGAGGGAAAGATTCAACCCATCCAGCTACACATTAATAACTGTAGTGTTATAAATCAAACAGCCACAGCTCCATGGAGCTCCTACTGAGATAAGAGAGCTGCACTGACCTTTGGTGTCCCATACTTCCTTCATTGAGCATACAGGAAGCCTAGGATGTCAGGTTTCTTAGGCAATTCAAAATTAGCTGGCATTGATCTACCTCAGAGACATCAAGGGGCTTGTTCAGTATCATACAGTAAGTCCTTGTCTAAAGTGAGAAGCTTGCCCATACATCTTTTTGCTCCAAGTTATGGCCTAGGCTAAGCTGCTGTCGGAATTCCTTCCTTTTTCAGTTTTTACCATTCCTCCATGTCCAGTCGGCAGTTCTGTTTAGCACAATGCAACATTTTCTGATGTAAGGTTTTGCAGACTGTTCCTAGCCCCAGGAAGCTACTTAGATTTTGGGTCAATTCATTGAGAAGCAACATTGTAGGAAAAGATTACATTATAGAAGTGTCAACACTTACTATTACACAGCACAGTTTTTCTTGTTTAGGGAACAAATTAAAGTCTTCTGTACATAAATGAAAACACACCTATTATGACCTTCAAACCTCGAGTCTAACAGATGAGTACTACTTCTAATTAAATGCAATCCGTAAGCAGCAGACAGTTTACTGCCACATGAAGTATGCTGTATCGTGTGCTTCAAATATTCCTCTTCATGAATGGAACACTTCCTAATTAGCTTGAACAAGTAGTCATCTTCCTCTGACCAGTCTCGTGACAGAGCCTCTACGAGGATAACCTTCTGATGGACTCTGTGGTCTTGTCTACAACTCTGCATTTCTGTTTTATACTTACTTACAAACAAGGATGAACAAACCTACATTTCCTCATGTTCATACTCCACTTAGAAACAAACAAAACCCGAGGGAAGAAAATGACTGCCTAATTCAAGCACAGAGGCCTAAATACTCATAAGTATGCTAATGTGCATATAAATGGAGTACAGAAATGATGTATCACTAACATAACTGTTATAGTATGTGAATTGGTTAGATGTGACATGGCATATCCTTCCACTAGCACAATTTACTACATTTTTATGGTTGAAACATCAGCTTCTTAATAGAAGTTATGCACCATGGATACAGTTTTTTATTTCCACATCCAGGAAAATTACAGATTTCAAATCTATCCTCACTGTTGTACCTTCTTTTTTTTAAATAGCAGAGCATAACTCTGCTACTAGAGTTTCTATTTATTTACAAAACTGCTAAGCTTGTCTTTATTCCCCTTCTCCCATACTCCCCTCCTTTCCAAAACCAGCAGAAAAAGAAATGGAATTAGAAAAGAGAGATTTTAGAGAGGTTGGAAGGTGAGGGTGGAAATAGAGGCATTAGAGTATGTTTCTTAGGATTAGGCAGGGATAGGGCTGTTATCAGTGTCAGAACAAAGACAGGCATCTGTTATCAGACATATCCAACCCTGCTCCAGCTGGACCATGAGACAAAGCTAAATCCCCTCTGGTGTGTGGATGAAGCACCTTTGTCTGAGGATGCCAGGCTGTGAGCAGCAAAGCATTACCTAAATTCTGAGCTGCACCAGAGGTTGGACAGTGTCCTGACTTCAGGCTGAATTGGATTTATGTCCTCACGCCATAAAATTTCTTACAAAAAATGAAAATAAAAAATCCAGGATTCATAATCTGGCAGTCCATAGAAATTGTTTACATTTTTATTTCACCTTCTGTGAAAAACATTGCAGTAAACAGCCATCCTAAGGATTTTAAATTTTCTCATATGGCATTTGTCCTTTTGAATCCTTAAACTGCTAATTTTTACTGTCTTGGCACTTGCACTTAGGTCTGTTTTTCTTAACTATTAACATGTGCATCCAGAGCTCGCAAATTTCACCCTGACTGCTTTTTCAGTAAAGTTCAGCAGAAAATCACATGGCTGAGCTGCACCAGATAAGACCTTGGACCACGGACACCTGAACTGGCCAAACCTTGGGCCAGGTTACATCCCGGCCATTTCATTTGAAAATTTCTATGACCTTAGAGCAGTCACGATATTTATTAGTCCATTTTCCAAAATTATTTCCTTTAGTTCACCTCCTCCAATACTTCAGTTAAGGCAGTGGCTGACAGCACACAAGACATTAGCTGGGTCGCAGCTGTTTGGAAAGCCTCTTCCGTAGCCAGTCACATCCATCTGACCCATCTCCAATGCAAACACAGCAAAATCCCAACCATCTAAGATGCAGGTGCCAGAAATTAAGGAAATGGAAAATCAGGGAAATTCAGGTCAGAAAAATGTTTGAGTGCAAGACTAGATGAAATGAAAATCCTCCAGGAAATTTTCACCAAATACAGAATTACATGTCACCTCACCTGCACAGGGTTGAGCCCAGTTCTTTAAGGAGCCATTGCTGCCTCCTCCCAGCACCAGCAGGGAAATCTCTGCCTTTATTTCTGTAATCGCTGCCTGGGTGCTGCTTAGCAATGCTTCCAATTTGGTAGGAAAGCAATCACTCTCATTAGATGTCAGAGCGAGGCAGCAGAGTGCTTTTGTTTGGAGTGCAGCATGCAGAATGACGATTATTAGTCTGAGAGCTAGGGAGAGCACTCCTGAAGTGAAGGGGGGCCCCCTTTGGTAATTAAGTGACTGACAGATGTTAGAACATCATTAAACATATACAAGAGCTCATGCTCTTCTTGCAAAGTTCATAGCTGTATGCAAAATTAGGCTGAATCAAGGAGGAATTGAAATGAGTGTTTTCATGCTCCAATACAGGTTACTCAGCCTTATCTTGTATGAGAATCCTGGACTGAAAATGAAAGTGCCAATGATGACCTTCCAGGAACATAGGCCAATTAAAGTCAGCAGCAGAGAATTTTAAATGCCATCCAAATCTAACCAATGGGGACATACTGAAAATATTTTTTGCTTCTTCACAAGCTAACTCTGCTTTATAGGCAGTGTCTTCTTACTCATGAGAGCAAAGAAGGAGTCTTGTCTTTATTTCTTATGAAACAAGAAATTATTAATCAACTGTGAAATTTTATTGACAAGTCGGTGATGAGAAAGAGATTCATGTACACAGTTTAAGCAATGAGAGACAATTAAATTGTCTACTTTGGTCTTCCATACCTCTAGAGACGTAATAAAAGATGAACTGCAAGTCTAGAAAGAGGAAAGTTTCCTTACACGAGAAATTCAGATAGCTACAGTAGGAACTGCCTCTTTAGATATGAAGCAAGAGCAGGAAAGCATAGTATTTAGTGGGATGTCCCTGCCCTTTGCAGGGGGGGTTGGAACTAGATGACCTTTAAGGTCTCTTGCAACCCAAACTATTCTGATTCTATGATTCTATATTCTATGATTCCATTTAGACAGACTTCCCACATGGGGAATCTAAGAGCGACTGGGAAAAAAAGACTGGGACAAAATAAAAAACTGAGGAGAAAACACTGGGACGGGATTTGTAAGGAAAATTTGACCTAGTCTTACAGAGGCAAAGAAGAGACGTGAACAGACAGAAGAGGCTGCAATGATTAAAGCATACATTCTGTGATGCCAGACCTCATGTGTTTTTGTCCTAGTGGTTAAAATTTCTGTAACCTTTAACAAAACATGCATCTCATCCCTTATACAGCAGTCTGACAATGAAGCTGCGGTAGCTACTTTTATCACATTGCTGCATGCACACCAAAATTGCTATCCCAGGAATTTGCCACTTTTGCACATGCAGTTACAGTATGAACGTATTTTAGAAGCACTATGTCTTCGCCTGCAAAGTAGAGAATAATTGTGTTACTGTGTTCACTTACTTTATTGTGTATGATTACATCCATAAAAGCAGAGGTCACTGTTAAAAACACAATAGCAAGAAGTCAAACTGGATCTTTGTAACTATAGAGGAAGTTCTAGACTTAAAAGTGCTGCCCACAGACTAAGAAAGTTTTTTTGACACATATGTCAAATTTATTGCTTGGGAGTTTGTTTTGGCATCTACTTACACTGTAAGTATTCTTGTATCTTCTTCCTAAATGTTATATTATTGTTGTATTTTGTCATGATCTTACTTTCTGACTTTTTTTTTTTTTTTTTTTTTTTAAGGTGTTAGTGTAGTAGCTAATAAGCAAACTCTGCATCCAGGAAAAGGCATAAGAAGAATTAATGATTGGCTTCAATCTCTCTTTCTTGCAATGACAATTGTTGAGAATACAGAACTGCCTATACAAGAGCGGTGATTACCTTGCCTTAAAGAGTTCAGTAACAGTTACTAGAGCATAAAACATAATAATGTATAGTTGAATTGGCCCTTAAATAGAGCTTTTTTATTATCTAAGAGATAGGAGAAGGATACTGTAGGCACTCTTTCCCATCAGAGTGCTGCTTGGACAGCCCATTCCCCCTTTCTCTGAAGTTAATGACAGGTTCATTTTTAATCCCAATGACTTTTCCTTCTTCACTACCACAGTTAATCCTTTTTCCTTCCTCAAATAAATTGAGCCTCATCCAATCTCCATCAAACATCTTTTCACCGGCTCATGTATCATTAACAAGCCTCCTAACACAAGAAGCAAAGATTTTACCAACAACCTACAAAACATCTTCCTCTGCAGAAATGAACAAACCCAATCAATATATGTACCTAATGGAGATAAACGAGCAAGTCCAGGCCCGGCAGCAGGCAGTCAGGGTGAGGACTAGGTGACAGATGGTGGATGATTTGGCAGAGCTGACTCTAATTCCATTTCTTGAAGGGTCTGCGAGAGCCCAGCAGTCTAACAGTGTAGTGATGAGCAAGCTCTAGATAAAACAAGCCGGGGCAGTATTATCACCTCTTGCATTACTCTTACCTGGCTGAAACACATCTGCTCAGCATCCAGTCTTTGCTCAGTTCCACAGGTGGGGTGCAACTGAGCAGTTGGTAAAAACCCTTTTTCCACTCAGGGAATATAACTGTGAGTTAAATAACCCTAGGAAGGAGAAACAAAGCAAATAAAACCTGATCTCTCGAGGAGCTAGAGACCTTTCTGAGGACAGTCAGGAAATCCTGATGAAGGCTTTGTCCTCAACATAAAAGTGGTCTAAAATCAATTCTACGTCTTAGAAAATTGTCAATATGGATGCAACACAACTCTCTCTATTTTTCACTACATGTTTCAATGTAAATTGTAGAGAATATTTTATTACTGAGCCAAAAATGGTATGTTATTATCAAAATTCCTAAAGACATAAAATACAGTACTGAGCTACATGAAATACTAACATTGGCATAAAAGGGCTACTCCCGCACAAGATAAACTTAGTCAAAGAACTAGAACACTCAACTATCTAGCATGGAATTACCTAGTCCCTAACTCTCTTTGAAATAATTAGGTATCTTAACTTAATTTGAATGTTTCTTTTATTTTTTCCATCAGAAAGAATAGAAATAATTCAGGCTAATGATTTGATATTCTGATATTGTCATTCACAACTGAGATTTAAGTTATCTTAAAAGAGATGAGGTTCTTTATTACAAGTTGTGAAGTTGCAACTAACAGTAAAATTAGCTTTTCATGTCATTATTTTTGATGAATTACAAACTGTTGAAAAACTAAATTTTTAAGATTTAGATAGAACGGTAGAATTAAGTCTTTATAAGTAAACCCTGCACATAAAAATACATGTCTAATTTTATATTTCAGGTTAGTTCAGTTTTGAGGTATTTCTTCACCCACAGGCATAGAATTTGCTTGCTTAAAATTGAAGTTTTTTAAAAAATAGAATTTTCTCTGCTTCTCCATTCCTCTCACCCCAAAAAAAGAAATACAAATGTGTTTGCAAAGGACACAAGATGGGAAGTATAGTCAACGTGATGAAGGAGTGGAGCAATATACAGAAGAAGTATATGACTTTGAAAATGAGAATAATATTAAATATGTCATGCTCATGTCCACGGGGGATAGACAAAAAGATTTTTTTGTGACAGACTCTGGGCTTCCTGTCTGTAAGTGACAACGAATGAGAAAGAGGTAGGTGTATCAGTCAGTCATGAGATGACAATGAGCTATCAATATGATGCAGACGTGAAAAAGACAATTGTAATTCTAAAATATATCAAGCAAAGTATTTTCCAGAGAGACAGGCAATTGTTAATGCCATTCTGCAAGGCACTGGTATAACTTCATTTGTTATATTACATGTAATCCTGGCGACGGATGTTGAAGAAAAATGGACTGAAATAAGTGTAAGACAGCAAAAAGATGCTAATATTATCAGAGTAACAGGCAGATAAACTCTGATTGAAATCAGAAGTTTCTTTAACCTTGTAAAACCATATCTGTGAAGGGTAAAATGTTATCGCTCTATAAACACAACAATGAAGTGTAGGCAAGAAAGTAAGTTATTTAATCTTAAGGATAATGGTGACAGAAAAAGATGAACCTGAATTGAGCATGAATAAGAGTGAACTGGAAATGAAAACAAGCTTTCTAAACTATCAAAAAAATCAAAATTTGCTCTAATTGATTTTTTCACTAATGGGAGACTGGAACTTAGGACATCTCCATGTGGAAAGGCAAGTCATATTTCTGTTCCTAATTTATTTATTTGAAAGTCTCTATTAAAATAGGAGGAAGGAGCAAGTTACTTGGAAATCCTAGTGTAAAGCTTGCCATGACACTTGTAAATCTTTATTTTCCTTAAAGAGCCGTTACCTCTTTGTCTGCCCAGGCAGCTACCTCCAAGCAGGTTGGCTTAATCTCTCTCTTGCTAGAAGTCCTACACAAAATCCCGCACTTTGATCTTGCTTCCAGCCCTAAGATGGTGATAGCATACCAGTGCAAACCAGACTGGATCAGTGATGTTATTCCCTTTGAGCAGTCAACTTCCTCCCTTTGCTGACACTGGCAGTTATCGGCTCCTGATGTTGATCTACGCAACTAGCAGAAAGCTATTTTTTTTTTGGTTGGTTTAATTTCTTGTTTATATTTTCTGGGTTAATTTTTCAGCTTCAGTTAATTTTTTACATCTTCCTAGACAAGTTCATACTTAGATGAGGGAAACCACAGCTAGGTTAGAGTAGGAAGGGCAAAATAAAACCCACACATTCTTAGGTCAACTTAAGCCGTGTGTTGCTGCACCCAAATGATGCTGGAGTACTAACCTGCTTTACCACCCTCTTCTACCTCCATAACAAATTCTTGAATAATTTTCCTGCTGATCTTTTAAAAGTAAAAGAGATCAAATACATGTTAAAAAAAAACCTAAACAAACAAACAACAACCTGTAACCCTACTGCAGATCACAGATTCATTTGGAATGGGAGTGAGTTCTCCAAAGATAATGCAGGGTCTGCCTGGTTTTAGGCTCCAGAAGAGCAAGGAGGCATAACAATGAATTGGAAGATATTTCCCTAGCTTATTCCCCATTATCAGCTGGTAAATAGCCACATTTCTTGCCTACCTTTCCGAGGAACGCTAAGTGAGAACTACTGCTTAGGACTGACATCCTAGATGGCTTGGTTGGGTTTTTTATGTGTGCACAGGGCAGTACCAGGACCCTTACTTTTGATTGCTGGAGCATCACTCCCAGAGGGCCAGAGCTCAAACTCTAGAGCCAAAATTTAAATGACAGTGAAGCAATTTCAAGGCATTATGTGGATATCAAGAGTATTTTAAGCTATCTGCATACACATAGCCAAAGCAATGTCTTTGATGTTTTTGGCTTACTCTGGTCTCATAGGCCATTTTTTTTCCTACCATTAACCTCTTTAAGGACTTCCTAAATGATGCTCTCTCTGATGTCTGTGGGAGCTGAGCTGATGTTTCCCCCACTAGACATCAAGTACTGGACCCCAGGATGTCAGATGTTTGCCTTTCGGAAGCTGTCAGCTTTCATTTATTGATTTGGGAAGTCTATAGCTCAGAATGTGGCATACAGGTCTGGGCTAAAGAGCCGAATTCCAAAGTGATGAGGAAGTGGTTGTACTTTGGAAACATTTTTTCTTCACAACCAGAGAGCACTACAGAGCCTCTCCAGGCACAGGCAGTGGGAAGCAGACACGTCTCACAAACCATGAGCCAACGCTGCAAAGGTTAATTTCAAGATAAAACTTTAACACGTTAGGCTACATATACCCCTTAGCCAACAACCACCACAATCCCGAAATTATTCTTTTTCCTGTCTAGAAATCATATCTGAATGTATTCATTGTTTGATTATTTCACCAAATTACTGAGATTCTTTGGCAAAGGACTATGCAGATCCTGCTTAGTTTAGGTGGTGGGTCCAGAGATATAGTATCTGCCTCTGATTAGCCTTAGAGACAACAGCATGATTGTAAGGCTGCTTAGTGAACTAGTTTGAATCTTACAAGCATACTCATTTATCTATTGTATTTACCCCCAAAGGAAAACTAGGGAAAAAAATTTTCTCCCCAAGAAATTCAGTCTGGGGATGGAAAAAGATTATTCATAAATTAGGTTGAAGTTTTAACAAGTTGAAAAAAAAGATCAGATAGGAGAAATTCACTAAAATCTATTTTAAAATTGGCAGAAATATTTTTGCTACATCCAAAACATTTTCTTTTCAAATTGTCTTGTTTTTATAAAATGTAGAAGTCTTTAAGTGATATCACCTTTCAGGTTAAACAAGACATATTTATTATCCATCCATTCTACACCCCAGAAGACTGACAGGATTAATCCACCACTTCTTAAAGAGCATATGGATGAGTGAGTCATTGCATTGTATACATTGACAGCAGATAACCGAGAGGAACTGCTGTTTCATCTGGGAGAAGAGTGTGACATTTATGTGAAGACAGAACAAGCATGAGGGTAAAGCCTGGTCACGTGGTAGGAACAAGAACTACTATGAACTGTACTGGAAGGAAAAAAAAATCATAATTTGATATGATGACATCCGTGTGTGTGTGTGTGTGTTCTGTTTTCTTTGCACCTATAGACGTCAGATGATTCCACTATTTAAATAATTGAGATAATTTGATGGATAAATCTAGTCCAAACAGTTTGAGTGTTGGCTGCCCCAACAAGCAACAGCAAACCTCACAATTGACATTTTATCCATTATGTCGAGGCAGTCTCTAAAGCTGAGCACTTCATGCACTTAATTCTTCCAGAGTAAATAAACAGAATTACTTAATGACAACAGTTTTCTTATATCTACCCCACTGTACTTACATTTATCAGAAAACCTTATGCCAGAATTAACAAATATATTTTCTTTTCCTCACTCCTGAGCTGTACTGCCTTGGCTTATTAGTGTCAGCAGATATTGTGGAGTTTGAGAAGGAATTGGGGGCTAGTACTCCAGTCGTGCCATACAAACAGATGGGCATGAGGCAAGGCAGCCAAGAAAGCAAACCATGAGCACTTGGGACAATCAGTTGTGGATGTAAAAACTTTCAGTCCTAGATTCATGGTACATCATGATCACAATTACTTTGATTTCTTTGAGGAGGAAAGCAAACCACTGAATGGCTCTGGGTCTGTAAATTAATTTTTAGTCTAGTTGCACTATCTGCAATGCAGTATTTTAATTATATTTTCCTTTAGCTAGATTGCCTACCAAAGGTCTCTGTGAAACGAGTCAGCAGCTTTCTGCAGGCTGGCTGAAATTCAAATGTATAAGTGACCTAGTTGCATCAACCTAGTCTACAGCCTGAAAAGTGTACAGAAGTGATATTTAATAATACAAATGCCACATAACCTGTCCAACCAAAGAAGCAGGAAGAGGAAGATAGCTTTCAAGTCATTTTAATGACACTCAAAAAAAAAAAAAACAAATGTATTTTGATATATTATATAACATTAGGGCAAAATTTCTAGCAATCTCTGTTCCTTCGAGGCCTTGAAGACAACACATAGCAGATATATTTTCAGTTTTTCAAATTGATGATGTCATTCTACAAGTTGATTTTCTTGGCAAACATTTATCAAGTTCAGTAAAGTCCAAACTGTGTCCTGGCCTTTGTGTTGCATAATCTCTCTAGTCTATCAAACTGGTTCATCTTGGATTTCATATTTTCTTTTCACAGACCTCATGATCTCTTTTGCTTACTTCAGCATTCTCTAATATTTCCTCACTGTGAATAAACTAGTAAAAATAAATTTAAAGATTCATCCTTGGCAATTCAGGAGAAATTCCTTTCTGCACATGCATGTATTTCAGGATATAATTTATTTGGGTTTTTACTTCAACATTCTCTATTATTTCCTCGCTGTGAATAAACTAGTAAAAATAAATTTAAAGATTCAGGCTTTGCAATTCAGGACAAATTCCTTTCTGCACATGCATGTATTTCAGGACATAATTTATTTGGGTTTTTCCTTATGAGTTAGTTCTGAAACCATTGATTTCTGGTATTTGTACCTACTCTAATACTCATTAGGCAGCATCAGCTGCCAAGTTAGCAAAACCCATGGTCAGCTATTTTTCCATTTGTATATTATAATTAATTTCTTACATAATTTAAACAGACTCTCTACTAAAAATGTTGTAACTGAATATAGCAACTCTAAGAATGTAGAAAAGTACCTGAAGAAATACATATGCTGTGTATTGATATTATTTTCTAAGGGAATGATTGCAAACAGCAAAGCAGCAACACATCAAATAAAGACAAGTTTCAGCATTGTTATGGTGAATCTATCAAAGAAAATCCACCTCCAATGATTAAGTCTCCACCCATCTAATTTTGCTAACAACATTACATTTTCTGACACAAACAGAACTGAGGTTACCCATAGGTTACCAGTTAGGACAGGGCTGTTTCTTTCTCCAGTGTCACTTAGATATGCATTTAATGTGGTTTTTTTTCCAAGTGGCTTAGATAGGTTATGTGCATTACTATCAGCAACACTTCTACTATTTACTGATCAATCATATCACTGACAGCTGTATGATTTTACTAACTTTTTTTAGTTGTTTTTTTTTCCTACCAGCTCTGTTCTGAGTAATTTTTTTGTTCTTTTTGCTCAGGAAAATAAAAATATGGTCCATAACTTTCACACAATACCATTCTTAACATAAATGCAAGGGTGAAGGAGATGAGTATGAACTCCCTTTGATCTTAAGTGTTTCAGAAGCAGAATCACAGAAGAATTTTTGGATATTGCTTGAGGTGAGTATGCTACAACACCTCTGGAAACCACTGGAGCAACCAGGCCCACTCAGTAGCAGTCCTCCGTGCATAGTAAAGCCTCATAATTATTTAATTTTAAATCTCAATATTATTTGAAATGCTAAGCTCTATCTTTGAGTTTCCAGGTCAAATGGCAAAGTCAAATGCCATAAGTAACCTGTTACATCCTATTGCATTTATGACCGCAGTTTCCCAGAGACCGATGTTGATTGTTATTACATATATTTCTTAATTTATACTTTTTCACTAATTGAGTCATCCATCAGTCACTTTGTTATTTAACTTATATAGGCTATTAAGCTATTACTAAGGCCTTAAATTACCCAAGCCTCCTCTATCTCTTTTTCCTGTATTGATCCCTTATTAATATTCTGCCTATCTTTCCCAGTTTCCCTGAATACTAGATCTTATTAAAGATAATTCCTTGGCTGACTGTTTAAAAACTCTTGCATTCAAGGTATTTCAGATTTCTTTTTAAATTAATTTGTTATAATAGCAGCTGTTTTCCATTGCAGCAGTAACTGAGAAGAATATTAAGTATTTCCAAATATATTGTCAAACAGGGAAAAGAATTATTTATTAATTATATATTTGTAGTCTGTATTGCTACTAATCTGACTACTTCTTCCATGTCTATCCAACCATCACCATAGACAGTATTTCTTATTCTTCTTAATATATGTGTTTCTAACAGTATTCTCGTTTCCTTTACTTACCAGTTTTCTTTGGTCTCCAGTGCCCCTTAACTTCCCCAACTTTGAGCTCAAAGCTCACTGCATCTTGCCCCTAAAACTGGGGTACAATGAAAATATACTTTATTTCCCAGAAATATGTGGCCTGATAATTACAGAGCACCTCCATTAAGCATCTCGGGAAGGCAGAGCCTATAGCTGTACCAAGAAGTACTTACAAAGCTGTGGCATAATGGTGACTAACAAATACTAAGTATCAGAACTGGTTATAGTCTTGAGAGAAGAAGGTCCTAAAAAAGACCTTTATGCATTTCAGTTTAAAAAGTTCAGAATAGTGGCACCAGAGGCTGAGGTCCCACAGCACAGAAGCACTGATATAGAACGATACAATTATTGAAGAGTTTGAGTTGGAAGGGACCGTAACGATCATCCAGTTCCAACTTCCCTGCCATGGGCAGGGACACCTCCCACTAGATCAATCTGCCTAACGCCCCATCCAACCCGGCCTTGAACACCTCCAAGGATGGGACAGCCACAACTGAAGCCCCTGATGAAGACATCCTGGCTGACATTAATCACCTCTCTGTCCTCCTAGTGCTTTAGCATAGCTTCTAGGGGGATCTGTTCCATCATCTTCCCAGGCACAGAGGTGAGGCTGACAGGAAGGTAGTTTCCAGGGTCGTCTTTTCTACCCTTTTTAAAAATGGGCACAGTGCTACCCTTCTTCTCCTGATTGCCATGACTTTCCAAAGTTATGTGAGTAGGGTCATCTCGACATATTGGACCCTCTGTCCCCCTCAGCAGTCTCCTACAACTGTGACTTTCCTTTCCGTCCTCGTGGCAGTTGTTGCAGTATGGAGTGTGTGCCGTTGCGGTCAGAGATTTTCTTCATATCCCCTGTATCCCAACAGAAGCGTAGAGACAATATTGAATCAATATTAGGACAAAGATTCAACTTGAAGTTAATGGGTTGCTCTATTTCTTTCTACTTTTTCTTTTCATGCTTGCAAATATATCTAAATTAATTTTTCCAGAAAGGAGGCTGATTTCAGAGGAACCAGAACAGGTCAGATTGAAGTATAGAGAGCAAGGTGTCCAGCTGATACTCACGTCAATGTTTGATCAAGGAATTTATGTAAAAATCAGTCCCTTCAGCTATCCGGAATGTAGTACTGTTACTGTTTGCTCTATGTCGGCTGCATTCATTTAACAGATGCCACTGTTAAATAAAAAGATTTAATCTTCACCATCCAGTGGTAGTGAAATGGTTCTAAGTGCATATCTTTCTGGATACACCACAACTTTTTGGAAATCAGAGGTTTTCTTACTCTGCTAGTTATTTTCACTTTGAAGTCATACGAACTCAAGAACAATAAGAGGACAGTTCAGATCAGAATTTACCATAGTGTTCCTATTTGAAACATCATATAATTTAAAGCCTTGACCATAAATGATGGGACAATATACAAATTTAAGAAAAACTAGTGCATATCTTGTATTAGTAAACACCCTAAGGAAGATATGAATATCCTTTGCCTTTAGTCTAGACATCTTTGCATTCCAAAAACTTCTTAATGGGTAGGAAGGACTCTTTTTCTTTTTCTTTTTTTTTTTTTTTTTCCATATAAACAAGCTGAAGAAGCCACAGGGTTTTCAAACTCCTTTACAGTAAAAGTCTGTTTCAGTTACGAAAGAAATATGAGCTGTGTGGTAAGGTCATCATGTACACACATCCCAGTGAAGCTGGTAGAGATGGTAAAATAAATTCTGATGCTAAAAATGCTGAAAAACACTATAAGATGGAATCCTCTGAAGATCAGTTCGGTAGTACCAAGAAAACATGAAATAGTCCTGGTTTTCTTGCCCTGCTTTCTTGTTAGAATTTTACAAGCAGTAGATAAACAAAAGCAAGAGTGAAGAGAAACATCTAAAGACAAACATCTCAGACAGGAATAATACAGAAATATGTGTTCATGGTGTCCAAAGAAATACCTGTATTTAATAGTGCTATAGATTTGAACTGTTTATGTCTGTACATTATGTTTTTTAACTTATTGACTCACAATACTTTATTGACTTTTGTAGACATCTTAATTTTTGGTTTGGCCAAGGACAGACTGAGGGATATGAGCTGATGAACCTCATAGCTGCAAAACATGGACCAAATCCCATTAGTGACTGCATTTCCTACACTCATGTCTTGAACTCCAGTAACAGTCTGCAAGATCTCCCTGATGCAGCAGAACTGAAAAGGAGTTTTATTTGGGCCAAATACTGCCTTTCAGCTACTTCTAAAGTTATGCATCCCCACTCTTGTTTTTTTTTCCACAAAAAAACTTATTCTTTGTAAGCTGTGCTTTCTCAAACTCTTACAGCCTTAGTTTCAGAGGTAAAACATCTTTACTGACTAATAAAAGCCTGTGATGTTTCCAGACAGAGGGCATGCCGCAGCTTGTTTAGCTTTATTTCTAGCTCAGGAAATCAGATATCAACATAAACGATCATTCATATAGACTGGCATTGTAAGGTTGTCAGAGGGAAATTAGAAACTTAAAGCCAGGATCAGAAGTGAAATTAAAACCACTGATGCTAGAAAGATCTTGGCCCTAACTGGCAAAAGAGACACAAGTTTGGATTAATCAGCTGAACCATGCAGGAAATTATTAATTTATATAATAGTACCATCATCTCTCCTTGAGTTTGGAGAAGCTGATATTATAGAAAAGATAAAGATCACAATAAGAAATAAATGTGAAAATCAAGCAAGATAAAGCCATGTAAATAAAATAAATGTTGGTTTGTGGTTACTGTTGCAGTCTGGAAATCTGTGAAGTCAAACACTGTGCTACAAAATCATTGTTTGCTGTAGCATCTGCTAAATACAAGACAAAGAACTTCAAGATGACCGGCTTCCATGGGAATAAAACGTAGGAGAGTCGTCCTTTTTCTTTTTTTGCTTAATGTGTTTGGGCTACAGGCAAATGATAACTTTGCTGGCAAACCTTGGCCTGAGGCTTGCTAACTGAGCAGGGCACAGAAAACTGTTCCACCTCCACTTCAAAACCAGAATGTACTTATAAATTTTGATCCAGCAACAAAAAAAAATTATATAAATAGTCAAATAATAAATATAATTAAAACAATCCCATTATGATCTACATGAACGTGAAGAGAAAGATGGTGGCGCTGGTTCAGCTTCTTTCCTAACTACCCCATTCAATATTCCTTTTCATTCTTTATCATTGATCTTGGACTATCTTGCACTGATGAAATAATATATGAAACACACCTCCTGAATATTTTATGAGAAATTACTTACATTGATATGAGTTAAAATTATTTCTCTGGAATAACTTGCAGTTGTTACCATCATTATTAAATAACCCAATTAAAAGGCTTTTTTTTAAAATAATTCCTTTAAAGATACTATAACTCAGAATTAGTAACTAAGAGGACAGAAGATATGAAATTAAATGGACCAAATAGTAGATTAAATATTCAGTATTTTTATTGCTGATATTTGAATCACTAATAAACACTTGAGTTGCTAGATTGATGTATAATCTAATATTTAAGTCACCAGAAGTAACTTAGCCTAAGCATAGTTTAAATACACTTTGCTTCAGAGGTCTTAGTGTAAATCTTTTCTTCCCATCTTGCATTTGTAGGAAGTTATCTCTATGAAATTAAATAGTTGTTCCCATTGAAGATTTCTGTTCCTTTTCTCTTATGCAGATGGCTTTTTTACAACTCATATAATTAAATTACTCTATTTAAAAATAGCCTTTAAAAAGTGAATCTCCTTTTTCAATCTTACATTTTGCTTGTCAGAGCAAAATCCAAGCCTGTGGATTTCCTATGCACTACCAAGAAGTTTAAAAGTATTTTTGAAAGAGAGCTTCACAACTTCCTGTTTATTGTTTAGATTTATTCAAAATATTGGTTAGTCGTTATGGTTTCTTTATCCTCAGCACCACAAACAGCATTGGTAAGGAGCTGAAACCAGGAAACCTCCCTGAGCTCAGAATAATTGCCAGCTTAGTCACATATATTCCCTTAAAATTAGGTCTGTACAGTGCTTTCTTGGGAATATGCAAGTAGTTGATATGCATGTTAATACAGAAATGTGCACTTAACAGGCAAGTTAAGGTGGATCAGTTCTGAATTTACTGAATTTCATTTTCCTCTGCCATCTGGGCAGGTCGGAGTAGTTATGACAGATCACAACAGATAATGATCATTTGTATAAATAAAAAATGTATCTTCTACTTACTAATCTGTTATGTAAATCTCTAAGCATTCCACCTTCCCCAGCTTTGAAACGGGGGGAAAACTTTCCACAAATTATTTTCTACTATTACCTGTACCCTCTAGTGTGTGTGAGGCTATATTAACCTTTCTTGTAATGAGCATTGGATATTCTAACATGATGTCATTACTACCGATAACTCACATTGCTAAAATGTGCTGGTGTTTAGTTTCTCTGCTGCCAGTGACCATGGCATAGGTTAGAAATAGCATATCTGCTACTGGAGGTTTTTAAGAATAAGGAGATGAAGACAAACTGTCTTTGTAGGCCACAGCCCGGCTTTCATACTGATAGAAGAAACAATACTGAATGAAGAGTTTTAACTAGGTGGAAGGGATGTTCTTACAGCAGTTGAAAATTAAATTCCTTTAAAAGCCATTTTTGTTCATTGCTCAGCTACAAGCCAGCCCTGAAGGTATTTGCTCATTCCCCCTCCTTCCTCACTGCAGGAGGATTAAACTATTTCTCAGTGCAGTGAGCCGATTCAATTTGTTCAGCCAGTGCAGCTCCTTCCTGGGCACAAAAGCATTACAGATTTACAGTTTTCATTACCTAAGGCTGAAATTGTTAATGAGGTTTATGTTGGCTGCAGGAGACTTAGGGAAGGCATCTTTCCACTTGCGTAGCTGGACTGCAAGGACCCTTTGGAACAGATACCAGACCCACAGATATACTGTAAATGGTTATTTCATTTGCTCAATATGAGTACTTCTCTCCTGATTCACAAACCATGGTGAATCCTGGGAGCTTTTTCTTACAGCTGCATATCCTTACCCAGGTTAAACTGGTTGTTTGCAAGAAACCCACTGTGCACCTCAACCCTGCAGGCCCTCTCACGTGTGCTAACTGGACTACTGTCCCTTTGAACTGCAGTGATGAGTACCCTTTGAGGGTTGTTGTTTTTTTTTTTAATTATGTGAGGAGAAGGAAGGAATCCTTTCTATACAGCAATAAAACAGTGCTCTGAGAAGTGAGCCATTGACCACTACTCTCTGAATATGACCCTCCAACCAATTTCTTATCTCTGAACAGTCCACCAGTCCACCCATCGAATCCATATCTCTCCAATCTAGAGAGAAGGATGTTGTGGGGGATCACATCAAAGGCTCTACAGAAGTCCAGACAGATCACATCCATTGGTTTTCCCACGCTTATCCCATCATACAAAGCCACCAAGTTGGTCAGGTAGGACTTGCCTCTCATGAAGGCTGGCTGCCACTAATCACGGCCCTGTCCTCCAAGTGCTTTAGCATAGCTTCTAGGAGGATCTATTCCACAATCTTCCCAGGCACAGAGGTGAGGTTGACAGGTCAGGAGTTCCCAGGGTCACCTTTTCTGCCCTTTTTAAATATGTGCACAACTTTACCCTTCTTCCAGTCACCAGAAACTTCTTTTGACTGCCATGACTTTTCAAATACCCTGGAGAGTGGCTTGGCAACGACATCAGCCAATTCCCTCAGGGCTCTGGAATGCATTTCATCAGGTCCCATAGTCTTATATATGTTCAGTTTCCTCAGGTGGCCACAAATCTGATCTTCCCCTACAGTGGGAGGGGCTTTACCCCTCTGGTCCCCATCTTGTTGTCCATTGACCCAGGAGGCATGAGAAGTGTGGCTGTCAGTGAAGACTGAGGCAAAAATGTTGTTGACTACCTCAGCCATCTCTTTGCCTGTTGATACAAGGTCACCATCGGTGAAATCCATCAGTTAGGGTGTGTTTTCTTTAACCTTTCTTTTCTGTTCAACATATCTACAGAAGACCTTCTTGTTAGTCTTCACTTTGCTCGCCAAGTTCAGCTCCAGCTGCGCTTTGGCCTTCCTGACCCCACCCCTACACAACCAGGAAGCATCCCTGTACTCTTCCCAGGCTGCCCGTCCCTGCTTGCACTGCCTGTGCAGTTGCCTCTTGCTCTTCAGTTTGACCAGCAGGTCTCAACTCAGTCACCCCAGTCTCTTCCCTTTCCTGATGATTTCATTTATCTGGGAACTGAGCACTCTTTTGCTTTATGGAAAGCATCCTTAAATATTTGCCAGCTCTGTTCTGCTCCCTTGTCCCTGGGGGCCATTTCCCAGGGGTCCTACTGACTAACTCCTTGAAGAGCTAGAATCTTTTTAGGATGTACATTACATTACCTAAAATTCAGGGTCCTGACTATACTTTTCACCTATCCCATATTCCTCAGGTCATTGAACTCCACCAATGCATGATCACTGCAGCCCTGGCTGCCTCCAATCCTAACATCACTGATGACCTCACTTGGAATTGGGACCATGAGGTCCAGTATTACATCCCTTTGGATAGGACTGTCTATTACTTGAGTTAAGAAATTATCTTTGATGTACTGTAGGAGTCTCCTGGATTGCCTAAAGTTTGTCATGCTAGTTTTCCAGAACATATCAGGGTGGTTGAAGTCCCCCAGTAGGACAAGAGCTGCAGGACACCAGCCCCCAGTAGGATACGAGCCTTCAGGTTTAGTTACCCTGCCTGCCTGAATAGAACAAGAGTAACAATGATTCTTCATTTTATAACAGACAGTAAAGAGCCATTTTCATGAGACAGATAATACACCTGGGTGCCAGGGAAGGAACTACATTCTCCTGCTTTTTAGAGTAATATAGGACAAAAACTTCGTATATTTGCCTCATTAGACACAAGGCTCTTTTGGAACCAAAGGTCAGCACTGTTTGCACTGAGGGCAACCTAAAGTATTCAGTTAGTTTATTAAAGGAGCTCAAAGGAACAACAAGCTACAGGCATGGGAGTACCACCAGGAATAGCAGAAGAGACAAGGAGCATTTGGGAATCCAGGTTTTATTTACTTATGCATCTCCAGCCTTAAAGTCGCGTCTGTCTGCAAAGTCTGTTTTTTGAAGACTTCAGGCTGTGAAAGTTCTGCAAGCTGTTGTTATTTCAATCTGACAAATCAACTACTCAGAGAATTCAGAGCTGGAAACACTGAAAACCTCTACCAACTAATGTTGGGTTGCTCTCTTTTTTGTACACAACTCAGCCTAAAAAAATATCTAAATTGTGTGAGTTAGCTGTGCAATGAATGTGCTCTTGGGCAAGGCATTTGGCTGAAATGCTGTGAAGTGAATTTTGCTTCAAATGATGTAATAGCCCAGCTGTGATCAAGAAGAAAACATGGTTCGATGTGAAAGCTTAATAGATATGTTATGGAAGTTCCTTGGATACTGCTCTTTAGAAAACACATTCTAACAACACAGGAACAAACAAAAACTATTCTGGGACATTATGATATAACATAGAAGCAAATGCTTTACAGTGAGTATTTTAAAAGCTCCATAAAGGAAAATTTCTCATAGCCAAAGCATCACAGAAAGCATTTTTTTCTCTTGGAAAAAAATTACCCAGATTCATTAAACTAAAAGTCAAGTAGGATGTCACTAGAGTTACATGGCATGGAAGAGTAAAGCTGAGTATTGGTTAATACTACTAAGGTAAACTATCCAGGTGTGACTAGGACTTCATTTGGTCTTTCAAAGATGTGTTTTCTCTCCTTAAGAGTGAAAATAAATTCAGTGAAATGTAATTTTTGTTAAAGAATATGCTTGCGTTTGACTTGTAAAAGCTCATATCTGGGTTAATTTACAAACTCCCTCTGGATCATACTTTGAAATGAATATTTAATGAAGACAAATATATTCACCCACTCAGAAAAAATATTTGAACTGCTGTATCTCCTATATTACCATTTTTCAGAAGTATTGCGAATATATCAAGAATGCTAGCAATGCAGCAGATACTTTTATTTCATCCAAAGGTAGAAGTTTAAAAATGGTAGTGGCTGACGGAAAAAAATTAAGTGCCTGGTTAATCAGTCTCATTTAAAGTCAGTGCAAACCTGTCCCTTGGCTAGATTTTGGCTGAGGCCTCAGATGGGAATGTGGTACCATACACTTGCTCCCATGACCATATGTATCCAACTGCCAACAGGTTACACACCTGAGGTGTGAAACAATCAAAAGTGTGTCACGATCCATTCGGAGTGTGTGCTCGTGCATGTATATTGACATTTCTGTTTGATAGTGTGTGTTTAGATAAGGACCATAGGAAACAAAAAGTAGAACTGGCATATAGTATGAGCTCCTATTTTTTCCAGATGAGTTGCATTATGAAGGTAATTTAGATGCTGTGCTGTGTGTCATTATTACCATGATAAATGGATTCACTCCTGGGTAAAGCATGAAAGGGGTGAAGGGGCCTTACATGCTGGAGAAAGAGAGTTTGTTTTTCAAAGTCTCTGCATGCTCATGACACAGAGATCTTACTGATATTTAAGCAATAAAACACAAAGGATGAGTCGTTTAAAGTTTATCAGTTTTACAGAAGAAAAATAAAGAATGTAGGTCTCCTTAGCACAGAAACGATCTTAAGTACAGTTCTGAAGTATAAAATACAGCAATTCTGAGTACTTAATTGAGATTTGGAGGTAGAGGTCAGATTGAAAGTATTAGAAATACTCAGATTGAAAACACACGTCTAAAACTAGGTAGGGGATAACAAAACAGATATATCAGAGCCACATTGAAAATGGTAATCATGAAGGAGGTATCATATTAAAGAAAGAAATAAACAAGACAGTGGTTGTCATTAGTGAATGCCTGGTAACTAAATATCTCCTGGGAAATTACATCCTGGAGGAATTACAGCAGAAGAAGAAAAGTGCTAGGATTCTGCTAAATTGTTTTGCTTAAAAAAAGCATAAAGAGATCAGTGGAAGAAACCAAAAAGGAAATATGGACAAATACTACCAGCAGAGAATGAAGACAGTCGGTGCAAAAAGATCAGGAAGGTTAGTTGTTCAGCTTTGATCTAATGCAGGGGAAGGATTGCTAACAGTCTGAGCCAAAGGCACATATTTTTGTCCCTAACTTTGACTCAAGTGATACTAAACATCACTTAACATGAAGCTTAACAATATAGCAGTTCTGCCTTCTTGGTCTTTCACAAATAATAATTATTATTTAAAACATACATTTTTCTTTTTAATCCAGTGCTCTTTGCTCGCTTAGTGTTTGAAGAGGGTTTGAAGTCATTGCTAAGGTAGATGTCAGCAAGGAATCCACCTTGATAGTCTAAATCTGGGCCTGAATCTATCAGCATTTCATGCAGTCTTGATTTCTTTCTTGCATCTTTCATAAAAAAGTAAAAAAAAAATCACAAAGGACGGACTTCTTCAGCCTGTTGTCAGTCAGAGAAAAGTCTGTACTGAGTGTACTACAGTGATGCTGAGAAGAGACATCCTCTGACAGCTTTCCATGTAAAATGTTTCAATCAGTTCATTCTTGCTGTTTAATTCCTCTGTCATATCACATCAAATACATGGGAAGAACAGTAACAAGAGTAATAAGCCTTGTATGAAGACAGCTATCTTACCTCTACTTTCTGCTTGAGACTTTCCTCGTCAACTACATATAATTGCAGGTAAGTTTGGAGGGAACAGTCAAAGAAGTAAAGAAACAAGACGCCAGGCATCTTGTTTTCAGTCTCACCGCAACTGCAACAAACCAGAGTCTTCCTAACTTCATCATCTTCAGATACATGAAGAGATAACAATATAACAGTGTTTTGGTTAGCTCTTTCCCCTGGGAACTGCAGGATCTTGCCCCTTTGCTAATGACCATTCACAACATTTACAACGACACGGTTACTTCAGCCAATACAGGGAAAGCCTCACCACAGCACACTTCTGATTTGGTCGGTCTCTGCAAAGGTTGTTTCAAATCTCTGTCCAAACTGGGGACAGTGCTAAGTGGAAATCAAGTTTCCCTCCCCTCAGAGGAAGACAGTACCTCCTGTTGTACACTGTGCAAGTGAATCCATGGCCCACCTCTCTGAATTTGGGATTGGTGAATGATCTGCAGAGACGTATGCTCACTTTGCCTTTTCTGGCATCCAAGTCCTTTGTTCAGTCCGTCCTTGGTGCCTGAAAAAGAAGAAGATGGATGAAGAACAATGTGAAGAAAAAATTTGGGGTTTTTTTAATAAAATGCAAGATGGTGGTGGAATATCTGGCTCCCATGGTGAAAATTCACTTTCATTGACAAAATCTCTTAGCTAGAACACGTACTGCTGCAGAAGGCAGGGTTTTCTTGGAGCTGTGGCTTCAAAGTTTGACTGCAAGTAAGAACAGACTCTAAATAGGTCTAACTGCAACCTGGACTATACCACTTCTTCCTGTCTGGAGTGTGGAAACCACAGGTCTTGCATGATTCTGGCATGGGAAAACTGCTCATCCCAGTAGAACAGAGATGGCAAAATATTCCTAAGAAAATTGTGAAATTCAGCTTATTTCTCTGCTGGATGTTCTTAATTTTATTTTTATGTCATATTCTTAAATCCACTGCTCAATCACAAGCTAGAGGTCTTAATGACAGGAAACAAGTCTAAAATCCCATCTGTCTTTCCTAATTTCAGACGATCGCCGTGCAAATCATGGCTATTTGTTCCAACATCACTAGAAAAAAAACCCCACAGTTCTTCTGCATGCAAAGTGCACCTCTGCTAAAGCTTTTAAATCCAGTTCTGTGATGGAAAAGATTTCATTAATAACAACATGTAGTTTTGACATCATCAATGGAATCATGCTCCTGGTTTCTGAGTTACCAAAAACTCATCAATTTGCATGTGAACTGTCACCCTGTCTGCATCTGTTCCTTCAATAGTCTGTGCCTTTGTGCTTTTACTGAAATTTCGTACTACGATACATGCACTGAGTCATAATGATTATTTCTTCACTTAAATTGTTTCTTCCGCCTCAACCTTCCCCTGTTAAACGAAGGGAATACAAATAGTAAAACATGTTCACTCACTGGAATGGTGGAAAAAACAGCAATATAGCATCATCTTATTGTCTGCTTCATGCCAGATTTTCAGATAACCTCTAATAACTGTGACTTCAACCAGTCCACAACTACTATAAGCTGGTCTACTTTTACCGAGGCAGAACAGAGACTCACACCAGATCAGACTAGGAACAACTGTAATTTAGTCCAAAATATCTCTGTCTGCAGCCCAATCCATCATAGTTCCTCTTTCCCTCTTTCTCCCATCATATAAACTATGTTGCTGGGAAGATCACTAAGTCACTCAGCTAGGTAATATAACACTTTGAAACATGAACAAAGAAATAGGTAATGTAATAAATATATCCTTGCCTTTTGTGAATCAGACCACGCATATGAAATGACAGGGAAGAACAGCTTCTTGAGACTGATGGAAAAAATAATATCTCAGTCAGATGGAAATGTAAAAATTTTAATTGAAATATTTTTGTGGACACAAGGGGTAGATTTCCACCAACACAACCTTAAATTCTTGGAGTAAAACTGCCTAAACTCCAATTCCAAGAGCAGTAAAGTCACAAAATATCTTTTTCTTGAGGTTTGCTTTTTTGGGGCTTTGTTGTTTGTTTGAAGATTTTGTTGTTGTTTTCCAGTGACAGTGTCAAAACTGTGTGTTGTAATTAATAAAAACCTTTCAGAAAACTGGATTTAAGAATTCTAGCAAAGGTGTCATTGGCATATTTTGTTGGTTTACTGTCATCTGTGTTATTAGAAAGAACTGTTTATTGTAAAAAATATCAAAATTTTTGGTGACATTGTGTCTGGAAAACAACAATTTCCCCTTGTGAATGCCCGTGTGTGAAAAAAATCAGGCTTCCTGACACCTCAGGTCCTGCTTTGCACTTTCAGAGCATTTTGTACCATGCGATAGGAAATTCTCTGGAGTTGTACTGTAAAGCTTCACAGCAACTGTGTGTCTTTCACTTCCAGAAGTCTGATAAGGATTTAGAGAGCAGTAAAAGATTGGAAAGAGCATTCCATCCCAGGATTTATATTTAAATTCTGATGCCTGTTTTTCCTGTGTTGATACATTAAGTTGTCTTATAATTGGTAAATAATGTAGGAAGTATCAATTTCTTTGGACCTGAACATACCGCAAAAGAGCTATTTTGTGTATGTAACGCCAATTCAACTTGGAAGAAAGGTCATGTACTTCATTTTCTGTCCATACAAAGAAATGCAAATTTAATCGTATCCTTAATTACTGAATTGAAGTATATTGAAGGAGCTGGTAGATGTCCTTTCCAAACCCCTTTCCACCATCTTCCAGCAGTCCTGGCTGACTGGGGAAGTTCCACTAGACTGGAGGATGGCTAATGTTGTGCCCATCTACAAGAAGGGTTACAGGGAGGATCCAGGGAACTACAGGCCTGTCAGTCTGACCTCAGTGCTGGGGAAAGACATGGAACAGGTGATCTTGAGTGCTATCATGAAGCACATGCAAGCGAACTGGGTATTCAGGCCCAGTCAACACGGGTTCAGGAAAGGCAGGTCTTGCCGAACTAACGTGATCACCTTCTATGATAAAGTGACTCGACTACTGGATGGGGGAAAGGCTGTGGATGTAGTCTTCCTGGACTTCAATAAAACCTTTGACACAGTTTCTTACAGCATTCTGCTTCACAAACTCTCTCCCTCTGGCCTGGATGGGCACACACTATCCCAGGTTGAAAACTGGTTGGATGGCCGAGCCCAGAGAGTGATGGTAAATGGAGTTAACTCCAGCTGGAGGCCAGTCACAAGTGGGGTTCCCCAGGGCTCAGTGCTGGGTCCAGCCCTGTTCGATGTCTTTATCAATGACCTGGATGAAGGCATTGAGTGCACCCACAGCAAGTTTGCAGATGACACTAAGCTGGGAGGAAGCATGGATCTGGTGGAGGGTAGGGAGGGTCTGCAAAGGGATCTGAACAGGCTGGACTGCTGGGCTGAGGCCAATTGGCATGAGGTTTAACAAGACCAAATGTCAGGTCCTGCACTTGGGACGCAACAACCCTATGCAGTGCTACAGACTAAGAGAAGTCTGGCTAGAAAGCTGCCTGGAGGAGAAGCACGAGGGGGTGTTGGTTGACAGCCAACTGAACATGAGCCAGCAGTGTGCCCAGGTGGCCAAGAAGGCCAATGGTATCTTGGCTTGTATCAGAAACGGTGTGACCAGCAGGTCCAGGGAGGTTATTCTCCCTCTGTACTTGGCACTGGTGAGACTGCACCTTGAGTACTGTGTTCAGTTCTGGGCCCCTCACCACAAGAAGGATGTTGAGGCTCTGCAGTGTGTCCAGAGAAGAGCAATGAAGCTGGTGAGGGGCTGGAGAACAAGTCTTATGAGGAGCGGCTGACAGAGCTGGGGTTGTTTGGCCCGGAGAAGAGGAGGCTGAGGGGAGACCTTATTGCTCTCTACAACTACCTGAAAGGAGGTTCTGGAGAGGAGGGAGCTGGTCTCTTCTCCTGAGTAACAGAGGACAGGATAAGGGGGAATGGCCTGAAGCTCCGCCAGGGGAGGTTCAGGTTGGATATCAGAAAAAAATTCTTCACAGAAAGAGTCATCCGGCACTGGAACAGGCTGCCTAGGGAGGTGGTCGAGTCACTTTCCCTGAAGGTGTTTAAGGAACGGGTTGATGAAGTGCTTAGGGACATGGTTTAAGGGAGTGTTAGGAATGGTTGGACTCGATGATCCAGTGGGTCCTTTCCAACCTGGTGATTCTATGATACTGTGGATGGGACACCACAAGAAGTATGTATGAGATGATAAGAAAATGCATGAGTGGTATTGTAACTAACGAAGACAGTTTATCACAGGTAACAAATTTCTCAAGAAAGAATTTAAAAGTAGTTATAAAACAGCTTCATGAAGAGTCTTCAGGAACAAGAACACATAAATATAGAGAACTGTGAGTTACTTATTCCTGGTACGGTGTTTGTCACAGGGTTTGCTGCATCTTGCACAACATAGTAGAAAATCATCAATTTCAGGAATTTGGGAAAACAATAAATAAAAAGGATGTTTTGCACAAGCAAGCTGTGAACTGTAATGGAAAAGAACCGTCCAGTAAGTTACAGGAGTCCCTTTCATATTGTGACTGAAAGCCTACCAGGAAACTTAGAGTGAGGAGGTACTCATCCCCTGTAGAAGTGTGTACAGTATTTTGTTACTCTTTCATAGCTAATCTGTGAATAAATCAATGCATCCCATGTGACTGGCACAATCTGGGGTCTTACTTATTATTACTGCCTGAAATTGCCTGTGGGACGAGCTTTTCCAGACCCATCTTCACTCTTCCCTGCGCCAACCTTACACTTCCAACTTGCTTTTCATAACTTAGAAACATGACACAGGGCTCACCTGCAAGTGTCATCTGCTGAACAGCAGGGAACACCATGGCCCTGCTCAGAAGATCCAGGGCCATCATATCTGCTGGAGGGCAGTAATTTTTTTTTTAGCAATTAATTTTGGACTGGAGTATTCCTGGATGAGACTATTAAGACTTTAATTACAGCAACAGTAAAACTTTGCTTTTCGTGTAAGATGTGTTTTCTTTTTGCCCAGGATATGACTATGTAGTGGTGCACCTAAACTCCTTCTCGCAATTGTACGTTGGCTGGTGGGAATTTCACAGTTGTTTCATACATGCCAACAACTGCTTCCCTTTTCAATATGTTGTTAACACTGATATCTTCATCCATCCCATTGATGCAAATCCATTCTGCCTATGATTTCTGAAGCAAATTTTTCTTTTCCCTTTCCTGCAGGCCCTCTGCAGTGCTATTGCCTGACAATAAATATCACAGCACACTTCAACCAGCTCCTTTGCAGCTTTCCCCTTGCTGCATCTTAAAGAAAGAAGAAAAGCGGTCAAGATACAGAACACTTGTTCTGCTTCCCCAAAGGTCTATGTGTCTAACAAATTAGTCCTCATAAAGCTGAAAAAAGCAAAAGTAAGGCTAGTGTTGCTAGTTTGATGTGCTAGTAATCACATTTCAACCAATAACTCAGAAAGTACAACAACTTATTTTAGAAAGAAAAAAGCAATGCAGCCAAAGGATTTGGCTAATTAAAAAATGAAATTAATTTAACCATTAAATTTTAAGTTTTTCAGTCAGCACTATATTAAACCTACCCAGGGAACACATATCCATAAATATTTTAAAAGAAAAGAAATTATAGTATTTTAACTGTTTTCATTAAAACAATACCCCTGTGGCTGCACATACACATGTAGAAACTGAAGAGCTTGTTCTTCCCTATAATTTGGAAGTTTTAACTTGTTTCTGTTGGATTGGATGCCGTCTGTAAGAACTCTTACTTGACAGAAATATGAACTGGAGAATGAAGTAATATTGTCCCTGAGAAAGGTGGAAAACCTTTCTGCCACTGTAAGAAGAACCAGAAAACAAATCTCCCGCTGGCAACAAACCTGTCTACTTGCTAATATGCTTTATTCTTGCCAAGATGTATGTAGAGAGTCTCTGTGTCATTAGCTAACACAAATCTATGTTCAAAGAGATCTTTGAAGTGGCAAACCTGAAATGACGGGGGATGGAAAAATAAACTGTGTATCCAGCAAGGCAAAGCTCTCTTTAATGATAAGTGTAACTAGAACACACAATAGAACAGAAATACTATCTTTAAGGCCCATTGTACAAACAGCACTCAATGAGTATTTATGAGTTAATGAATTATATGTGCAAGGATAGCTCAAAGAGTGCTAAATTCTCTTGACAGGGCTTCTGATGCAGAGACACTAAAGCTCAGGACTTCTAGAATTAAAACTCTCAGATCACACAAGCTGTTGTAGCTCTGTCACTGACAATGGTGCTATGATAATTTGTACCATTAGAGGATTTGGCTTATTGATTTTGTTGGGACATTTCACATATGCAGGCAACATTGGGGCCTGAATTATAAAACATAGGTCTACAGCAGGTAGACCGCAGCCACAGGGAATGACAGGAATAAAGGCTGAGACAGTAGGAGTAACCAACGGGACTAGACTGGATAAGGTCAGGAAGAAGGAAAAATTAATTATGTATGCAGAAAAGTTTAAACCTGGTATGATATTGAATCGGAGTCATTTTTAGACTGAGCATGTGCAACTAGTTGTTCAGGCAGTGACCTTCTTCCTCCCTGCTCCCAGGAGATAGTCTCCAACAAGATTCTCACACTGGTATGTTTTTGCAAGACTTGGTCTATCTAAGACCCTTAAATCAGACCTGACCTTATACAGGATTTTCCTAAAAGCTATGATACACAGCATGGATGTGTTAGGGACAAAGCCCAGTGCAGAGGTAAAGAGAAATCTCATGGCTTCAAGGAAAGCATCCAAGCCCTCAAACTGTGAGCCCTGGGATAAGTACGCCCTGTCCTCAGCTGTCATTTGTGGGAGGCCTGACACTGGAGAATGGCTGTGAGTCTGGTTTGAAAACCTCCTGTTACAAGTCAAGCTCCAAGACACTCAGTGGCATCTGAATTAGGGGTAGTTTGAAGGCCGGCTGGCAGGAACGTCAGCTTATCTTGGGCCAGACAGCAAGACCTGAGCAAGTGCTTTGAGGATTTCAGTGGCCAGCAAGGCAATGAGTTACCCTGGTCCCTGGGCAGGTTTAGTCCTACACGCCCAAATAATTCTGTGAATCTGAGCACTGAACTTTGATCTGAATCCTCTTTTCCTCCAGTTGTGAGTGCTTTGTGATTACTCTTTCATGTAGCCTACAAGGACTAACATCAGTTATTGTTCTATATCTTATTGTTCTATATTCTATAAAAGTGCTTTGGGCACTTTAAACCCAGAAATTAAAGAACAAGAAGTTACCAAGGGCACATAGTATAAGGGCACACAGCATACACCTGAGACCCAGAAGCCAACATGAGAATCAAGTGGCTTAACAGTTAGTAAAAGCATTCAGACTCTCCTTGAAAAGTCCTACTGAAGCATCTAAAAAGGCAAATACTGTACCTACTTTACAAGAAGTTTCAAAGCAAGTGGGATTTAAAGGTGACCTACTTTGACTTTGGATAACAACTGAAGGCAGAACAATAAAACATAGCGATTAACATTACACAAATTTATGAAAACTGTTCTGTTTCAGTAAAGAAGAATGTAAATAACAGCAAACAGTGAATAATAGCAGGAGTTCCTATTTATGTTTTCTGACAGTACAAGAACTAAAGAGGATTCAATTATAGTGTGCAGCAATCCATTTATTCGAATCCATAGAACTCATTGTCCCAAGATCTGACTAAGATCAAAAGTAGAGGCTGGCTTGGCATTTTCTAGAGAAACAGTTTTTTCATCAGAGAATGACTACTAGTTGGAAATTAAAACAGAACTTCAGAAACCTGCTTCGACAGAATTGTTTTGTCAAGTCTAGGATGGAGATAGGAGTGAAAAATAAACAAAGAAACCATTTTTCAGTTGCTGCCCCACCAAACCCATATATTGGCAATGACCTTGTTGGCATGTAGAGCATGTTCAAAACCTTGCTGCCACTTAGAATTTGGATTTCTTTCCTCCCCTCCTTAAGCAAGTAGTGTACGAAATGACCTGTGCGTTCTTTCTCTCTGACCCAGCAGAAAACCTACAGTTACAGAAAATAGCTATTAAAGGAGAGATCAACAGAGGCTTGGAAGGAGAAAGGACTAAAGCCGCAACTTTGCATTCAAATTCTTACCTCAGCTACAAAGCAGAGGCAACTTTGCTCTTCACAAAATGCTCCGAAAAGTTTTAAGCAGAAATTTAAATTGTCGTTTTTGTCTTTCTCAGCCACCCACTTAACATTCAACAATGTTAAGAAAGAATTAGCCATCAAACCAGATATTGGAGCCATCAGAAAATGTGTTGCTTATGTTTATACTCTGCTATAAAAAATGCCGAGTGTGCTCAAAACACAGTGGTTGAAGAAAACAAGTCTTTGTTAGCTTTTGTATTATAGCTTCCTCCATGGTGATTCCCATTTTCCTGCTGTTGCCTCCTGTCAATAGTAGAATCAGATATTATTACATGTCTAATCCAGCATGACCATCTCTATACTGACAAAAAAAGATACACAAGGAGTACTATAAACTGTCATTATGTACCCACGGCTGCAAAATATTTGTGGTACTAACCAAAAAAAAACAGTACAATTTTAATGCACGTTTCATAGTGATGCATGTATTCACAGATTTGCGACCTCTGAATTTTTCTTTCCTTCATGTAGTTCAGACAATGAATTAAGACTACTAAAATGGAGCATTTTGATAGCACTGAAAAAATTTTTGTGAGGGAGGGGGAAGATTATTTAATTGCCTTCCATTTAAAAAAATGATCACATAGTAAACCTTCAAATAAATTCATGCAATTTCCACTAAGTCTGTTTAAAATGTTCACACAGCTGCTGTGCTCTTTTACATGTGGACACAAGAATATAAAATTTGAAAAAAAGATCCTTCTGTGCACTTTAAGCCATGGAAAACCTGCACAGCAAGAATCATGAGTGTCACCACTTTCTAATTGGCTGTGAAACCTTGTGCAGCCAGTCACTCAACTAAATAAACCTTTGTGCTCCCAAACAGGAAAAAAAGCCCTGTACATGAACAAATTCTGGAAGCAATGGTCCTTGTCATTAATCATGGGTCATCTGGATTCCCTAAGGTTTCCCTCTGAGTATAGAAATAGTGTTAAATACTGCAGGAAGACAGGCAAATATCTTATTTAATATATCATCAGTATTATGGCATTTTCTTTCTATAATTACCGACTTTTTTAAAATTGTTTGCTAGCCACGACCAGGCTCTGCCACACTGACATAAAATTAGTAACATTTAATTGCAATATTGAGTAGTTCACAAGATTTCCTAGGCAATCTTCGTTTTTCAGAAATGTGTTGACTCCTAAAAGAATGATGAAAGGATCTAACAGTACAGTAGTATAACTGCACTTTTCTTTGATGTACTTAGAAGTGTCATGTGTTAAAAGAATAAACAACCCAACAGTTGCTAGATAGAACTAAAGTAGGTCTAGAAGTTGCATTATGTCATGAAAATTGTGACAAAAGAAGTAAAAAAATTACTTTAGTTCAATCATCTTTCCAGTCTGTCTCAGAAAAACAAAAACCTGAAATCCCTGCTCTAGATCTTGGGGACTGAAAGTCTCTAGTGCTTTGGGCTAAATAGACAAATGTGGGTGTGAAAATGATGCTTTAAACACTGTGTTTTCCAGGTGAGAGACTCAATTCTTCTCTATGCAATAGCTCATCTGCTTTTATCTAAGGCAGTTGCTATTAGTGCTCTCAAACCACATTTTCATTGCCTAAAAGAAATGCACAAACAAGACCAAGTGTCCTTACTAACCCAGGGTCAGTTTCTGCCACTCCATTTGAATTAATAGGAATATCTCCAGAATAGGAAGCTCAGCAGTTGCTCCTTATGTTCAGCATCAAATTGGCTTCCTTAGTGCAATTAATGATCGGAAGTCAAACAGAACGTGTTTAAAATATTAAAGACCCTAATAGGAGGATTTCTGTAAGCATGTCCTGCAAGACTTTCCCATCCAATATGCATCAATAATCTCTGGTATGTTGCACATTTCAGACATAAAGAAGAGTAGTATTTTCTCATAGTTATCAGAAGAAAACTACATATTTCTTTGACACAGGATCAACTTCTGCTCCAGAAGCAGAATGAATGCATAGGAAAAGTCCTCAGGTGGTATCCAAAAAGCGACAACATTTCCTTCATCCCTTCAGCAATTCTCCTCAAAGCTTTTGCAAGGAAATCTGTTGACAGTGAGCTGAAGGTAGTTTTCTCTCTTCCAGAAGGTTTGTAAGCAGTTGAGGAAGAAGCCATAAGCAAAGAAGCTCAAGGATTATTTCAAGCCTTGGGTAAACCTTCAGAAAAAGCCATC
Source organism: Cuculus canorus (assembly GCF_017976375.1). Lineage (NCBI taxonomy): Eukaryota > Metazoa > Chordata > Aves > Cuculiformes > Cuculidae > Cuculus > Cuculus canorus. The sequence continues at coordinate 11,510,855 of NC_071404.1, read as the reverse complement.
ATCCAGGAGGGTGAACTCCCTTCAGTGTCAAGGGATTCACCTGGGGACTTTGCTCATTTGCATTTTTTTATAATTATCTCTTAGAAAATATTTGCTTTAAAATGTGGACTGGTTGTTAAATGCTAAGTTTTGCTTAAAGATACCAGTTCTTAAAGGCATCTTAAGGATACCTGATACCAGCAACATTTCAGCATAGTAAGCTTTTTTTTTTTTTTTTCAGATATTTTCTTTCTCTGGTTTATACATTAATCATTTGTTATATTCTCAAATTTTCTATATTTACCCAACTCCCCCCACTCATCCCAATTCATATCTACCATTGTCTATGGCAACACTGTAGTTTTCTCCCACCAGACTGCTCATAAAACATTCTTGGTGTGAGAATCCTCAATTTTCTTAATGGTTGACCAGGCAACTAAGAATGCAAAAGGTATGAAGACCAAAAAAAGCAAAATCTAAAGGAAGACCAACGCAGAATTAGCTACACTCTATCTTGTTGTTGGGAGTAGGAACACTAGTTCTGGTGCATTTATCTAGTCTGTGTTTTGTACTAACTACCCACTAGCTAGAAAAGAGAAATAATTCCAAACACATCCATTGGACCAGCCAAAAAGTCAGCTACTAGACCATGTCCCCACATATGACATCTACTTATCTTTTAAACACCTCCTTCAATGTATTTGTAGTCAGTGATAAGGTCTCTCCTCAGTCTCCTTTTCTCCAGACTAAACAGCCACCATTCCCTCAGCCACTCCTCATAAGGCTTCTGCTCTAAACCCTTCACCAGCTTCATTGTCCTCTCTGGACATGCTCCAGCATCTTGGTGCCCTTCTTGCAGCAAGGGGCCCAAAACTGAACAAAATATTCGAGGTGCAGCCTCACCAACGCTGAGTACAGAGGAAGGATCACTTCCCCGGTCCTGCTGGCCACACTGTTTCTGATGCAGACCAGGCCGGACTACTGGGATATACTGGCATTTAATGTCTGGTTTTGTAGTGGGGAAAGTTCAGTCATTCATATTTTTAACTTCTGAAGTTCTGGGAAAAATCAAGTACAGCTGTAGCTGGAGTGGGTATGATCCATGCTGAAGTCATAGAATCATCGAATAGTTCGGGTTGGAAGAAACCTTAAAGATCATCCAGTTCCAACCCCCCTGCCATGGGCAGGGACATCCCACTGGATCAGGCTGCCCAAGGCCCCATCCAATCTGGCCTTGAACACCTCCAGGGACGGGACAGCCACAGCTTCCCTGGGCAACCTGGGCCAGAGCCTCACCAGTCTCATGGTGAGGAAATTCTTCCTTATGTCTAGGACAGTATTCCATAAAGATCTATGGAAACGACGTGCAACCACCACAGTTCAAGAAGCACCATGGCTGACTCACTGAATTTCATTGGAACTGTAGCAGAGTTTGATTCTTTTAAATTCTCTTGAAATCCCAGTACACAGTCTAACAAAGTGTTACAATACAACGCATTTCCAAATTATGTCAAATTGAAATTCAAACATGGCTGGTTGCACCAATCCATACTAATAGAGAAAACACTTATACCACTAATCCTCCCTGACACTTCTGGTTTACATTCTTCTCTCCAGTGACTCATTATGAGCATTCTCACTACTCTTATAAATTTTCATTGATGTCTCTTCTTTCTTACTTAAAATGCAAACATCTGGATTAGATCAACTAAATTGACACTGACAGTTTTGCATATATTCAATAGTTTTTAAAACAGAGATCCCAGCTTCTCTGTATTTTCAAACCTCCATCATTAAGAAAACACGAACTCCCAGTAGGGTAGTTTCACTGTCTGGTCATGTTCCTTTGAATGATTTGTGCTGGAATGTAAATATAATCACTCTGATTTGTTATTTGTTAACAAGCTGCAGATTTACAAATAATTACAGATATGTGGTTGCATGGTCTAAGTCTTCTATTACAAACAAATTGAACTGAATCAAGCTTGGCAGTTCTGAAGCAGACAGCTGTGACTTGTGCTCCTGTGCCGAGCCTCTGGCACTAGAAGTGTTGGTGGGTCTTAGCCCAACTTAGCATAGAAAACTTTGACCAATTGCAAAACCAGCTCCACGACAGATCTTTTTTTTTTTTCATGCCAATGGATTATCTTTCCTGTATCACTCCTTGATGTGCTGATTAATAACCCACAGTTCAAACTTGCTTTCTGAACCATATTTTACTAAGACCTCCTCAGCAGGACATCTACAAGGCACTATCAGCCCAAACAAGGTGTGTCACAAACAATTAAATGGCAAGAATCTCAGGAGCATTAAGAAATCTGGAAACTACTTGTGGAATAAAAGCATAATAGATACAAAATATAGGAAAATTCCTTTCTAACCACAAAGAAGACTGAGGCCATCCTTCAGATCAGTGAGAAATGCATGCCTGCTGAACATCTTTATCAGAAAAGTTATTATCCTTCTCCAACATCACCCTACAGTAAGAAGTCTGTGTGCCAAAGAGGACATATAAGCCAAAACCTGATTAACAATAGATGCTAAGAAGAGATTTTTCTTTGAAAATTTTTGGAATAGTCTCACAAGACCCAAGTGTATCTTGGCTATAACATCCTCTCTCCATCATATTTCTTCATCAGCCTTTCACAACAGCTCTATCTCGATAAGTCTCAAAGCAACAACTCTTATTTAGGACCCATCTACATCCCAGGGGTATACGACATAAAGGAGTAAATCAGAGTGGGCCTATGGCAAGTCTAGCCAGGATGCATGAGAACAACCTGAAAGGGATGTGCAAAAAACTGCTTCGTGTTCCATAGCTGCTCTGTTTTATACTATCATTCTGTAGTTTTGTGACACGTGGTTGTGAGATGGCCTTTCCTAGCTGCAGTAGGTCTTGAAATAGTATCCTCTAACATTATAATTCAAGTAGAGAAGAGAAGCAGGACTGTAACTAAAATGGCTTTGTTTCTAAGTCCAGTATATCACTCTCTCTCCTGTCTAGAAATGTTATCCATCATTGGTAGCCTTCTCCTGGTATACAGCAATATTTATTGTCCGTACAAGTGTGGAAAGCATCTTTCCTCACACTGTCTTTTTGTCTTTAGACTACAAAGGATCTTTGGGACCTTTTTTTGTTGTTTTAATCCAAACTGAAAGATGATAGCAAAAAATTATCAAAAGCCTATTAACTAGCTATTTGCAATATTCTTACTATGATCTTTACTTGCCACAATTAATTCTAAGGACCCCTAAAATGCTTGTGTGGGCTTTGTGAAATTTGTGACTGCACATGCTGACTTTATACAATCACAGTTTCTAGCTGAAACAGACATTCGTATAACCCAGAAGTGCCTACCTGAATGAAGGATTTCTGTTCAGGCCAGACTGGTAAGGAGAATTGCATTAAGAAGATCATACTGCCTCTTCTGCCTCTCTGTTTTGTTAGCATTTCATGTGTTAGCATTTCACGCTTTTGCACCATGCAAATAACTCTGCAAAGCCCTTCCCACCCAGTTCAGATGAGAGCAGTGGTGACCTTTGGCTTTGCTAATAATTTCTTTGAATAAAACCTGATGTCTTTGAGATCAACAAACAATAGAAATGCAAACTAAACTGAACATGGGGAAGTAAGAGCTGAATCACTGCTTGGTTCAGACAGCAGGAGAGGTCTACAGATACCTCATTTAGACCTCTCTTAGGACTGAACACTGATGTTGGAATAAGCACCATGAACAAGGACTCCATTGCCTCCCACTGAGTTTCTCCTGGAGTCAGTAAATAAACAGGACACCACCAAGGGCACTGGCCTTTATTGCAGATTTCACATCCTAAAGAAAAATAATCTAATCTGCAGGATCCAAAGTTCAGCAAACTGCTCTGTCAAGGCCAGGTAAAGGAAGAAGTAAGCACAACAGCAATCTGCATTGAAGATTATTTTAGATCAAAGATTAGGAAATCTTTTGAGAACAGACATTGTAAAGAGGATTGGACATCTGGCTCTTTCTCCAGGTCCTCTCCCTAAGTACATAAAACTGGATCATACTGCAGAGCCCTACTGCACACATTTTTATCAGTGACTTTTAGGAATCTTGATTTCATTCCTCTGCTCCCTTCTTTTAAAATATTATTTTTCTCCAGTCTCTAGCTTATTTGGTCTGCTGGATAGCCCAGTTCCAGGACTTATTCACCTGTAGTCACCTAACACCAGTGCAACAACACAGAAAGAGCTAAATGTCTTCACTAGCATAAGAAGAAAATCCATTTGCTTGACCAAGAAACTACATGTACTGTATTAGTCAGGTTGGGACACTGGAGCTCTCAGATCAAGTTTATTAAATTGTTGATTTATTCCAGGTGCTGACTTACCCACTACAATGGAATAAACCCACTGAGGTAGGAGGGGTCAGTCTGGTGTGAGCAGCAGACACAGTGCCACATGCAAATGGCAGAGACAAAGTCTAAAGAAAATAAAGTGTCTGGTTTATATTAAGAAAAGTGACATACACAGCTGCAGTGCTGCACTCTTCAGTATTTTGTGCCTCAATGGGATGTGCCCAGAAGGTCTTTCCAAGCTCGTGATCCATGTTACTCTCCAGGGGAAATAGAACCTGGATTCAACCCCTGCTTATTTTATTTTCACTGTTGTGATGGAGCACGTGGCAGCTGGATAAACACGGCCACCTTCCGGGTGTCAGTAACCCTCTCTGTGCAAGTGCCAGCACATTAGTCCCACAAATGTTGACATACAGTGCAAAGTTCCTTTTCATGGTAAGTTATAAATTCAGTTCCATGTTAGAATACTTTTTAAAATGTATAAAAATATGTTTCAAGCAGGACCTAGAAATCGTTCTTCCCTGCTGTAAGAAAGTAAATATTTGAAAAGAAGTAGCAAAATATTTTGATAAATTTAATTTTATCCCAACTTAAAATTAATGTAAATTAATAACTTAATTTTCAAGTAGTTTTCAGCTGGCAAATATAAATCTTTTCAAAATGCTGATAAAAGGTGCTCCTAATACCTTCAAAAATTTTTAGAAGTGTGTATGCAAAAAATCACAAAATGGCTATCCTTCTATAGCCACTTCTGGTTCCAGCTGATCATTGCCAGAAAAATGAGTGGAAATGTCCTGATTAAATCTTGTTATAAAATGTCAGGGAAGTAGTGTCTGCAGAGTTGAGAAGCAATTAAATGTTCAAGTAAAACAATCAAGTGGAGGAAAGTGTTCTGAAAGTCAAAAATCATAGGGCCAGTAGTGAAAATTTGGAAAATGAACAAAGGTTCCTAGAAATAAGTAAACAATGGAGACTTCTGGGGACTCATCAATGCGAAGAAGTAGTTAGTCTCCTATGTGAAAAGAGTAAATGGAGGAGAAAATAGAATATAAGTACAACTGCCGAAGCGAAAATCTGAGAGATGTGAAGCTGACACGATGTAGAAACTGGATAGGAAAAATCGAAAGTAGCAGAGAAAGGCATCTTGGTTTTATTGCTCTGCAAGAACACTAAAGTTAGCTGTTATCGCTGGCTTTAAGACAGAAGACTGCAGCTGCAGTCCAAATGTCTCCACAACACTTTTTAAGATTGCCACCATCAGATTTCCTAATGTTGACTTTTTTAGCACATTAATGATTTCATATATGTAGGGCCTTAAAGATACTTTGTAAACTTTAGTGCAGGCTGAAGAATCAGATAATATACTTGATAATTCAAAGGATTCCTTTGTGAACCAAAACACTGATTTTCATTCAGATCTCAAAACATGGAGGTTTATAACAATAGCAACCACTTGACAACCAAAAGAAAACAAAATGCGTGGACTTCAAAGCAGGCATATTTCTCTAAGACAATAGCAGATACTAACTCACATTCCAGTCAGAGTTCGGGAAAGGAAAGTTGAATGAGTAGATGAATTGCACACTTCCAAGAGAAGTCAAATCAAATTCAGTCTGCTAAATGTTTTGCCATCAGGTATTAAGCAGGTGAGAAAAGTAAGAAATTAAAACAAGTACTTAAAATATTGATAAGTCTGGAGCTGTTCAGATGGAGATTCTATGCTTTTCCTTTCATTTTATAGGATTGTTTCTCACATATCACTGGTTTTGGTTGTTTGAAAATATATTCAAGTCTTACAAATACTTTTGAAAATGTGTAATGAATTCTGTGATTTGCAGAAAGAAAAGTTTGCATAGAAATGTCTCTTCCACTCTTTTTAATGTAATAGAAAGAGGTTTCTCCTCAGCTGCATTTCTTCTTTCCATTCTCTGAGAAGGATGAAGGACTTCCTTTGATCACTCTATATCAACATTTTTTAACTCCATGCTCACTTTACATTAAAATTCTTTGGTTATATCTGTCTTCTCCCACTGCAATATTAGATTTCATTTCCTTAATGCTGACATCAGTTAAAAAACTTTGGAGATCTGTAATTGCTATAGCTAACAAGCAGTGCATGTCTTGCCTTCCCTACAGATAGTAGGAATTCCTTCGGGATTAAGACTTCCTTAGTAACAATATCTCTGTGATTTATATCGTTATACCCCCTGGTAAGACAGTTGCCTTTAATGTGTTTGCACAGTTATATGGGGCAGGAATATAAGTTTTTTTTTCTTTTCCACTTGAAAGCCATACTAGTGAAATACATGGAAATGTTCTTCCTTTAATGAGTATTTTACATAAAACATGCTGCCTACCCTCAGCTGAGGCCAAAGAGCAGAAATAGGTGAGCATGGGAGATGATCTGGGGTGAGGGGTGATATTCACATGTCGTTAAGCTTCCTCCTCAGCTAATTTGCTGCGAATTAACTGGTTCCTCTTGTAAGCAGTGAGGGAGACTTCTGTGCAGAGGGGGAAAAAGGCACATAATGTGGAGGGCAATGCGGTTCAATCAAATAATCCTTTTGTGCATGTGAGTCACAGACTTCTGCTTTTGAGTGCCTGCTCTGAAACTCACCCTCCTTAAGAAAGCCCAGCACTGCCGGAGCAGTGAAGCCACACTCCTACACAGCTCCAGTGTGCTCCATGCAGCAGGAGAGGAAAAACGGCTCTACAGCCTTCCCTGGACAACACGTAACTGAGATCATGCATGCAGATGGAAGAAGGGCAAACTCACACTCCTCCTCTCACCAGGAGGCAGCCTGTGTTTATGGTGTTAGAGGAGGTGATGGCTGTAAGGAAAAAGCTTTCTTTGCCTACCTTCAGTAATTACTCTGATACCCAGAGTTCCCTTATCTGCAGTAAGACTCACTGGCAAGAGACACGCGATCAGCAAAAAGTAGAAAATACTCTACAAACTTCAGCATTTTCTTTCCTTTACAGTGAATTTTCAGAAGAGAATTATACTTTCTTGAGACACAGATCTTAAAGACACCTGGAACAATGTCTGTAGAATAGTAAGCATTTGTGATTAATGGTTCTTCATTGTTGTTTACCTCACATAGAAAATTTAACGACACTTCCTGTGACATGGCCACCGATCATGCTTAAGTTGGCACAAGTAATTTTGATTTACCATGAGCCAATGTACTTTATCAAGATCCACTATTGGCAAGGAAGGGTAAACACATTTTTTTTCAATCCTTCTTTTTGTACTTTATGAAATGTTCTGCATGCTGATACAAAAGATACCTGGAGCAAAACACAATCCATGGTTCTGTTGGACTAGAGACACTCTGACAGGAGAGGCTTTTTTAAAACTTTTACCGAAGCTGTGCTCCTGCCTTAGTGTTATTATGTGCCTGGGCTTCCTTTTAAGTTGTTTTTTATTTCATAGGTAGACATAAGTAAGTTGCAAATTTCTAAAATCTTAGTCAAGATCTTGCTCACAGTGATGTCAGTAAATTCCCACTTCATATTCTGCACCAGACATAAGTCAACAGGCAACGACCATATCAATCTGCATGGTCTTTTTCAGGTATCGCTATTTGCACTGATCTTGCAGCAAGCTGAAAAGCACAGAAGGCACTAACTCCTGTGTGTGATCGTCAGGGCACAGCAACACAGCATTTTGCAACTCTAAACAGCAATATTGAAAAAAGTTGTCTTGGTGCTAGGAGTCCTATTAAAAAGTACTCACTTTTCTAAATTGATTTGACAATACAAATGTGAAGACAAGAATAATTTTGTGCAAAGAAATGATGAAATGAAAGTAACATCTTGCAGCAAAGCTGCATCCACCCTGAAATAATCTCTAATGCATCTCAGTGGCACCAAAGAAAAGAGCGCAGTTAGGACCATCTGCCCCATCCCTTTCAGTGAAATTTACCTATGATCTCCACAATTGCCTATTACTCTTACTCAAGAGTAAGGCTAATTAGAAAGTCACAAATAGCATCAGGTGCATTTGGTATGGTGTGCATTCTCATCTACTCCTTTACCCTACCAAATGTATTTATCACCCCAGGGCTACTGGTTGACCAGGAACTCTAAGGACTCCATCCACAACTGGCTGTCTAAATGCAGCTGCTCATCCATGGATCACAGATGCTCTTTCAAGACTTTGTTTTTCAATCTTACTCAAAGATGAGACTGACTCAGGCCCAATTTACCAACACAGTCCATTTTTTCATGTCATTTTTTCATGTGGTTCAGTTGATCAGGAATTTAAAGAATGCCTATCATTGTGTACTGGCAATCAGACAGTACTAGGAAGTGTTTAATCGTCAAGCAGCTTCAGTTTAACAAATACAAGATACAAATTTTTATAACTCAATCAGCTTCTTATGTACTGTACCAGGTATTCATCAGTTAGGTATCATCTTATCACAGATGTCACCATCAACTCATCAAAATGATGAATACTTTCGCACTATTACTTTGCCCTTCAATGAAATTCCTAGATCAATGAAATCTTAAGAGCTTATTAATACCATTACAGCTAGCTCTGAATAGGGGAAGACAGAAAATATGATATATATAAAATAAATAAAAAAAAAAGAGGTACTTTCATGAGCCCTTTATGTAGAATCATTTTACTTTCTCATTTTCCAGCTTTCATCACAAATTGTTCTTGGTCTGGCAACTTTTACCCATATGTTATGGAGGGGAGCAGCTTTTAATGTGTGACAGCCCTCTAAAAAGGCTCTTTTGTCCCTGGCAACTGCTGGGTCCATATTGGTATCTCACTGTTTCCTTGTCTCACTGCTGAGGAAATGACAAGGTCTAACAATGTTAAAATGCAGAAAGGATTCCTCCACCATGGTGTGACCAAATAATGGAAGCTGGTGCTAAGGGGGTGTCTAATCCTGCTCCAATGCTTGGCAGAAGTTTGCTGCAGTTTAGGATACTTAAAGAAAGGAAAACTGAATTTTAATTTTTTATTTCATCCTGGGGCAGAGAACCTTGCAAGCCATGAGGAGTGGGCATTGTTGTTTTCAGAAGGGGGAAATAGATAACCATGGTTTATGTTTTGGGATTATGTTACAGCATTATGGTTTATATTATGGAATTATGTTTTCCCACCTCTGTTTGATTGGCAGCTGGAGTGTTGAATATTGGACTTCCAAAGGGCTTGAAAACCTGTTTCCTTTCCAAGACATAAAGAAATAGCTGTTGCAGTCCACTATCCCCATGCAGTATTTGTAATGAGAAATATTTTTTAAGAAACAGCTGTGTTTTTTTGGCAGCTTCATACACATTTATGTTGACAGCTCCCGTGAAATTCACAAAGAAAGAAAACATTGTTTAAAGGGGTACCCTGTTCAAAAGAAAGCACTTCTATCGTGTCTTATTAACATAAAATTTCAAAGGATGAAAGAAATGACTGTTATCAAACCAAACAACATACTTAAAAGAATCAATTCATCCACCTCTCACCTGCATTTTGTTTTCCAGGATATCTAAACTGCAACTACAATGACATAAAGAAATAACCTGCTAGAACTGAAGGTTTATTTTATAGCATTTTTCTAAAGTAAACAACCTGCTGCTTAGAAAGTAGCACTCCAGCATTGTACCGCAGCAGGTGGTGATCACTTCAGATCTCTGCAGATATTATTGTCTCTAGTCCCAGCCCTGCAAATCCTTCTTGACATATTTGACTTCAGTTATTTCAGGGTGGGAGGGCAGGGCTGAAAAGCCAGTGCAAGTATCATTCCAGCAGGCTCTCAGGTGAGCAGCTGGGTACAGGACTAGGGCTTTACTGGAGCCATTTGCAACTAAAGAGTTTGGAAGCTCCTGCTCTCCAACTACTGTCCAAATCTCAGCTCTGAAAGGTCTGATTTTGCTCTTCAAGAATTTTAAGAATTTCCCAAAATTTTGTGAGCCAAATTATCTCACTACTTTTTTTTTTTTCCTAAATTTCATTGTCATGATCAAGGAGTGACATGGATATATGGATAAATATGAGGAATATAATTTTTTTCTAGCAATTTTATGTAGTTCCTATCAGTAATACTACTGGAAAACAAGGAATTATACACAAATATTTGTTTTATCTGAAGGAAATGTGAGGTACAGCCACTGAAATATTTCCTTCTGTATTAGGAAAATAGAGCGGTCTAAGTTAAATGCTAAGCAGTAGAGGTTTTAACAGTAGCAAACCAGATCACATTTAGCCCAATGAGACTCAAGATATTTGTATGTAGGATAACGACATTTCATAGTGACAAACATTGGTTATTTGTATTTTCTCTGTTCACAAGTGTATATATACACTTGCTAATTGTCTGAGAAAAGAGAGTGATAGGGCTAAGCCTTTGAGATAACCCAATTATTCAGATCCCTAAATACAGATTTAGGTGCCTTAAAAGATTCTTCTAAATTTGGAAGCAATGTCCCAGGTGTCTGGGTTGATTTCGCACTGTAAATAATTAAATTTGCCCTCAACTCACTACCAAAAGGAGCAGTATCAGACTCTCTCTACACTTCTACTCTGGCTTTCCCTCAGGGGTGACATACTTCAAGAAACTAACGGCTTTATTTACAGCTGGAATACTGCCTTCATCCACCTTCCTTCTCCTGATCAGAAATTTCTTCACAATCTGAAGCCGACTTACAGTCTGTGGAAAGCCCTTTAATATTTTTTTGCATTATCTCAATTAGCATTTTGCATCTTTAAGCCGCATTTTGCCCTTTTCTCTTTTTAGTGGGCTGAGCTTACCCCTTCCTTCTTTTTTCATCCACATAGCGCTCCAGATAGTTTTCCCCTTTCTGTTTAACTTCATGCTCTTCCCCATTTTAATCTTTCTTTGTTTCAGCTCACTGTTCTCTGCTAGTCAGCAAAGTTTCTATTTTCTCCAAGGGCACAGGCACAGTAAAGGCATTTTAATTTGAAATGTCACCTGCAATCTTGTTTTTCATTTTAACCATTTTATGAATTCTTCAAAAATTTGGAGGGCTACATTCTGGTCTCACTTTGCTAATGTATATCTCATTTTCCTCACAGAACTAATTCCAGATTTACAGTGGAATAAAAAAACCAGAATTTTGCACTAAGGGTTACAGTAAAAAAAAATGTGTCCTCTCCCAGAAAAAGGAAAAAAACCTCAAAAAATAAAAGCTTAGAATAAAGCTTTTCCTTGTTTATTTAAGTAGTGATATGGGAGAGCAGAAGCTCTAATTCTTGAAAGATAATGCAGGAATTTATGTATGCATTTATGTAATTATGATAACACCTAAGAAGACTCACAAAGACCATGGATCTTCTTTGCTAAGAATACTAACAGCTACATATACAAAAGAAGATCTCGTTTCTAGTCACAACATCACAAAACAAACCAAGAAAAGTTAAAAAAATAAAAAAGTGCAAAGTGAGCTGCTCAAGAAGCCATAGGGATCAGTGCTCCAGCGGAAAGTGGTCTCCCAAAAGCCAATTCCCTGTCTTTGCCAACTCAGCTCTTCCTCAGTCAGAGTCTGAGTTAAGCTGCAGTCCATGTACAGCAGAGGGAGTTTTGACTGTTTTACTTCTTGCTTGTGCCATGATTGAGTCACTATTTTTCTTTGAAGCTGAAACTCTTGCTGAGTTATTGCAGCAGTCATCAGGCTATGCTGCAACATCTTAGCATCTGGAAGAGTAAGTTAGGGGGAAAATTTTCAGAACAGTCTTTTAAAATATGTATTGTGTTACATATTGATAATCACAGAGAAAAAAACAATGAAAAAAAAAGTTGGGATATGGGAAAATATTCAAAATCCTTCTATGCCGTGAGTTTTCACAGTAGGAGTGATCTGACAGAGGGCTCTAGCTCACTCTCATCAGATAAAGGAAGATAAGAGTAGCTACATTTCCAAAGAAGAGTTCTGGACAACCCAAGGAGAGAAGACAATATTCCTGTTCTGAATGGACAGTCCCTGTTTTCACAAGTCTTGCTCAGTCAGTGTGTGCATATCGAGAATGGGCTGAGAAGCTAGAATTTTATTCTCAGTCCATGTGAAATGTATTTGTTTGGACCAGAAAGGTTTTTCTCGCAGCTTGTTCTCCAAGATGATGTCCCTCTGCTTCCTACAGTATTGCAATATTTATCTCCACACATACAGAGGCTTACAGGAGAAATCAGTCCAATGGCCTCTCAAAGTAAATACGATCCCTCACAAAACTTGGTTAAACCCTTCCTGACACAGCTATAAATCAAAGGGGAAAGAGGTCTAATACAGCTTAGAACCAGTACAGCTGCTTTCAAACTTGAAACAAAATTGTAGGGGAATGTATGGAATTTAAACTGCTTGAGAGACTATGCAGTCCTGAGAGGCAATTCTTAGTGTTGGCTTCATTTTATGGCCAAAATGTGCTCAGCCAAACACTGATATATTTAGATTTAACCAAGCCATGTCACTTAAGCCTGTACTTCGATTATGTGAAAGTTTAAGAAAAAACAGTACAAGAAAGCAAGCTGTTTTTTAAACTCTCAATAGTTGCTTTGCAATGCATTTGGTGCTCTTTCTGGAGTTCAACATCCCAACTCATGTCTGTAAATAATAATCTCAGCTTTCATTAGGGGAACAAAACATAAGTTTCTGAGTTCCTGTGGCTTAGGAACATAAGTGGAAAACGTACAGCCTAAAGGCTTCCACATTAGAAAAACAAATTTAAAAAAAACCCTTAGATGTGATCTGCTTTAAAATCACATTATTTATAACCTGTTTGGGCAACGTCTTTGCCCTCTGACTTCATTGCTTTTTTAAGCATGGGGCTGTAACTACTTTTCTTCCCACATGGGTTTTTAGCAGGGGGGCTGGGCCTAGTTTTTCTCATTCTAAGGTTTTTCAGTCATACAGCTTTTGGCTAATCCCATTGTAAAACTGGCCTGTACAATATTTTTATGAGTCTTTCATTAACAACTGCTTATTACATGGTACTTTAATACACTGTTGGTGGATTGTGATCTAGCTGACATTTATCACTGATGCAAAATAATACTGTGAATAAAACACCTGAATAGGATGTTTAATTTTAAATGAGTATTTGTGATTTGTGAATATTTCATCTCAGTGAATATTTGTGATTTAAAAAACAGAAATCATGATAATTTTAATTCAAATGAAGTTACCTCATCCCCTCTCCATTACTGCACAATCCAATAAAGTGGCTAATAAAATTACTGCAATTCCCTGGACTTGTTTTTCTGTGCTCAGAAACTCCTGAATACATATTGTGTGAGGCAGTAATTAAGTTCCTAACTTATTTACTTCTTCTATTGCGGCTGCATCATATAAGCAACAGTCTTTTGGCAGAAAACCCGTATATTTATCTGTTATGAGATGCATAAAGCCCTGAGCTATTCTACCTGTTCATAGTTTGATTTGGAGATTAACCATGAACACACCTGGTATTAGACAATGGCTTTACTCTACCTAGAAATAAAGAGGCTATAGAAACCTCTGTGAAAAATCTGTCATGAACATATAAGTATTGTTCATGAGGAACTTCTAACAGAGCTTTCTTCTGGAGAGATTTGAAATAGAAGTTGAAGCAGCAAATGAGGAGAACTGCCTTTGCTTTATACAGGTCCCAAACAAGGATTCAAGACAGTGACTGTATTTTCATAGAATCATAGAATCACTAGGTTGGAAGGGACCCACTGGGTCATCAAGTCCAACCATTCCTAACAATCCCTAAACCATGCCCCTCAGCACCTTGTCCACCTGTCCCTTAAACACCTCCAGGGATGGCAACTCAACCCCCTCCCTGGGCAGCCTCCGCCAGTGCCCAATGACCCTTTCCATGAAAAATTTTTTCCTGATGTCCAGCCTGAACCTCCCCTGGCGGAGCTTCAGGCCATTCCCCCTTGTCCTGTCCCCTGTCACTTGGGAGAAGAGGCCAGCTCCCTTCTCTCCACAACCTCCTTTCAGGTAGTCGTAGAGAGCAATAAGGTCTCCCCTCAGCCTCCTCTTCTCCAGGCTGAACAACCCCAGCTCTCTCAGCCGCTCCTCATAAGACTTGTTCTCCAGCCCCCTCACCAGCTTCATTGCTCTTCTCTGGACACTCTCCAGAGCCTCAATATCCTTCTCGTGGTGAGGGGCCCAGAACTGAACACAGTACTCAAGGTGCAGTCTCACCAGTGCCGAGTACAGAGGGAGAATAAGCTCCCTGGACCTGCTGGTCACACCGTTTCTGATACAAGCCAAGATGCCATTGGCCTTCTTGGCCACCTGGGCACATTGCTGGCTCATGTTCAGTCAGCTGTCAACCAACACCCCCAGGTCCTTCTCCTCCAGGCAGCTTTCTAGCCAGACTTCTCTTAGTCTGTAGCACTGCACAGGGTTGTTGTTGTTGTGCCCCAAGTGCAGGACCCGGCATTTGGCCTTGTTAAACCTCATGCCAATTGGTCTCGGCCCAGCGTTCCAGCCTGTTCAGATCCCTTTGCAGAGCCTCCCTACCCTCCAGCAGATCCACACTTCCACCCAGCTTAGTGTCATCCACAAACTTGCTAAGGGTGCACTCAATGCCTTCATCCAGGTCATTGATAAAGACATTGAACAGAGCTGGACCCAGTACTGAGCCCTGAGAAACTCCACTTGTAACTGGCCTCCAGCTGGAGTCATCTCCATTTACCACCACTCTCTGGGCCCAGCCATCCAACCAGTTTTCAACCCAGGAGAGTGTGCGCCCATCCAGGCCAGAGGCAGAGAGTTTGTGAAGCAGAATGCTGTGAGAAACTGCATCAAAGGCTTTACTGACGTCCAGGAAGACTACATCCACAGCCTTTCCCCCATCCAGTAGTCGAGTCATTTTATCATAGAAGGTGATCAGGTTAGCTTGGCAAGATCTGCCTTTCCTGAACCCGTGTTGACTGGGCCTGATCACCCGGTTCTCTTGCGTGTGCTTCATGATAGCACTCAAGATTACCTGTTCCATTTTGCAGACAAAAAGATCATAGATCTCAGAATTTCCTGAAAGGCTTTAAGGCAGATATTTCCAAGCAAGAGAGAGAATAAGATGTCTGGCTGAGGGTTATTATCATGACCAGCCACAGAGTCCACGGAGGAATAGCAGCAGAGGATGAGTAGCAAAATTCACTGAGTCATCGCCACCCATTTGTGTCTTGACATCAGATTCTCCCAAAGGCCATGAGTTATTAAAAGTTACGTAACAATCAGGCCAGAAATGTGATGTCATCAAGTTTCACTGGATGAGTGATAATTTGATAGCAAGGGCTTATAGTTTTTCTCAATTTTCTTGCTGTTCTGCCAGTATTTTTCACTTATGTGGGTTGTTTTTAAGGAGTTCCCCCTACAGATCGTGCACACTCAATAC
Source organism: Cuculus canorus (assembly GCF_017976375.1). Lineage (NCBI taxonomy): Eukaryota > Metazoa > Chordata > Aves > Cuculiformes > Cuculidae > Cuculus > Cuculus canorus. The sequence continues at coordinate 11,495,185 of NC_071404.1, read as the reverse complement.
CAGTCCAGAATAAAAAAATCTGCAACAGTGATTCCAGATATGCAAACATTTACTTGTGTTCTCCACAACTACCTACACTTCCTTTCTACTGCAAGTGCCAAATTCTTTGTTGATTCAAAATTTGGACTAAAGAAGAAAGTAATATATATCTTCAAATAAAGGCACCTATAATAACTCTATGATTTTACAGATTTGTCCAGCTGTATTGCTTTTATTTGCTTTAATTCAAAAGGCTATAGGTGAATTTTAGTTTATTTGTTTCATATTCAGTGTTTTCATTTGTGTTTAAATTTGTGCTTGGGTTTTATTGAGGTATCTAGAAAAGAGAGGCTAAGAAAATCAGACTTAATGCCTCACAGATACATTTGTTTCTAACAAAAAAAATATGAAATTATGAAATGTTATGTGATAAAAAAAATATTTAAAATGCAACTTATTACTTAGTAGTTTACTTAGTTACTTTGCTCCCATCACAGATGTTACAGACAATTTCATTAAGAAACTGCCCCATTCTTTCATTGTTTAGCTTTAATTGCCTCACTTGTGTTAGCTGTTATATTGTTGGACTGGTAGGAATGAAAACATTAGGATAATCAAGCATCCTCAGGCTGAAGTCCAGTGGTATCAGTAAAAATACTATCTGGGAACGAAACAGGAGACAGTGCCAAGGACATGAGGTTTTCAGAACTCAGCCAAAAGAAGAGCTATGGTCTTTGGTCCATTAGAGAAGATACCCTCTTGAGGGAATATTTTCAAAAAAACCAAACTGCAGTGAGTTCATTGGAAGAGAACCAAGATAGAAACGGGGATGAAGCACCAGCCTCGTGAGAAGCAGCTAAGGTACCTGGGCTTGTTCAGCCCTAGAAGGGAGAGCCTCTGGGGACCCAACAGCAGCCTGGCTAGAGACTGTTCACAGTGGTGCATGGTGGGGCAATAGGAGACAATAGGCTGTCAGAGGGCAGCAAGGGTTGGCTTCTCCCAAAGGGCAGGAGAGCTGGGAACTCGGGGTGGCCCCAGTACCTGCAATGCCCTCACCAATAGGGCACATATCCATATGTTATGGGCACAGCGAGCAGAGCCATGTTCCTCCCAACAGGAGCCACTGACATCCACAGCAAATCATGAACCACATCCAGGGGCTCTCCAGGAGATCCAGTCCAGCCAGGAGCAAAAGGAGACAAGGCCAGAGACAGGGCTAGAAGCAAGGCTACAACACAAGTCCAAAGTGGCAAGGACTGGGTGCTAAAGTCTTGGATTAAATGGGGCTCTCAGACCCATAGGTAAGAGGGTGACTGGGGGTTCTGGGTAAGACCAGTCACAGGCATTAGGTCCTAAGAGTGGCCTCAAGGCCCTGACACAGTCATACACTGAAACCAGAGAGGTTCAGACTGGATCTAAGGAACAACTTTTTCACTGGGAAGAGAGCCTAACAGTGAGGCAGGTTGCCCCTCGTATTGTGGAGGTTTTCCAAACCCACCTGGATAAGTCCCTGAGCATCCTAGTCTGAGCTCACAGCTGACCCAGTTTTGAAATGCAGCTACCTTCCAGTCTGAATTCTCAACAGTTCCTGTATTTCTGTAAGATTTAAGTGACACCATTTAACTTTATCTTATTTGTCATATTTCATACATGTGTGTGTATTCGTACATCTGTGGCCTTTTACTTACACTGCTAAAGACACTCAGCTAGACACTGATTCACTCACTTCAAGAGAGATCTACTATATATAATTTCCACAGTCAAGAGATGGAGCAAAAAAGAGTACAGACTGGACTTACATCTTAATATTCATTTGCCTTGCTTTGTGTAACCTGCAAGTGGTACAAAGTGTTTTTATCTGTCTATCTTCATGTTTTTAATGGACGTATCCTGTTGCACCTTAACATCTTTTGAGTGCCTTCTGTACTCTCCATAGTATACTGTTGTTTCTTTAACAATTTAGTGCACTCTGAGATGCTTCAAAATAATGTGTATTTCCCCATTATATCTGTGATTTTTCACTTGACAAGACAAGTGTTAGAATGGCTATTTAATTATAATGGAAGGTAACTGATTAACTTCATTACGTTTACCATCAGGAAATGAAAACATTTCAATTAATTTCTGCTACGTGCTCTGCTATCACCATTGATGCACACAAATAGCTCTGATAAGAATACAGAGGAACTTGCTGCTTCAGCAGATGAGGGGGATGTCATCATGGCAAGAGAAAGATGCTGCGTGCCCATGATTTTTGTTTTAACAAAAAGCTTGGGAGGTAAGTATATGGTTTTCACTGAGGGATACTTCATCGTTAGTGTTACTGTTTCATTTCAGATGTGTTCAAATAGATCAGAACACTGGGGTGGTTTCCTCCCTCCTGTGCCCACCCCAATTAAATAGGCTTTGGTTTACTATTGGCTGTTCCTTTCCGGTGAACTGGATTGCCCTAAAACAGAACCTCTCTGGAGACACAGTGGCCTCTTACAGAGGTACACAGAAGTGTAAAGAATTTATGAGGAAAATCACAGCAGTGACCTAGTCTTCAGAAAAACTCTGAAGGGCTGCCAGATCCCCACTGGCCCTAATGGGAGTTAAGGAAACTTCAACTGCACAACTGGCAAATACTGTGTTCCCTTTTACAACTAAAGCAAGCTATTTGTTTCACTGTTTCTCAGGCACTGGAATCTCAAATACAAGACAAAGAATAGCTCTTCAATAGAGACACAAAGGGTACATGTGGGGGAGGTTCTTGCATTTATATACAGAAATAATCTTTTTGGTGTGACTTCAACCTATCTAGAACTACATTTATTCAAAAGGATTCTTGTGATATCCTCAAACAGAATAAATCGAACTGCTTTAAATACTTTGACAAGTGCTGGTGAGAAAATGTATAATTTAAACTCTTTTCAGGTCTATCAATTTCCTTTTCTAGGTAAGAATGTTGAGGTCCTGTACTTGTTACCATATAACTGTATTACATAAATACAACTTTCCCCTATCCCTTTTCTGCCTCATCCTCATACATTTTCTGCCAATGTATGTAGGCAACATAGTACAACCAATAACTGCAGTGCAGACTGCATACCCAGTACGGAAGCACACTAGATTCATTATCCAGGTTATCAGTCACTGGACCTAGCTGCATCTCTGATTTTATATATGGGGAAACACAGCTATATATTGTTATATATATTGCTAAGTATATGTTTCTATCTCTGATAATCAAGGTATAGAAACCTGAATCACACAGAACTGTGACCATTTATCTGCAAGTCTTCCTTTTCTTAATGCTGTTCTCTAAAATAACATCTTATTTCTTAAAACATTAAGAAAAGATCACTCTAAATCTGTACCTCACACGCAAGATTCAAAACAGAGCCTCGATTTTTCTTCCTATAGTGGCTTCCTTAGTTCTTAGCTTCATATAGGAGAGAAAGAAGCTCTCTGTAGAGGGGGAGCAACTAAATAACTGCCTCTTTCAATGGCATTCCTGTTAGATATTAAAAGATTTTTACCATGTTGCTTCTCAGTTTTTCTGGGGTAAGCAAATCTTACTTTTTTTTCCAGTTTTCCTCAGAGACCATGTTTTCTAACTTCACAATCTTTGTCACTGCTCTTATTGATATCCTTTCTGTGTCATGCTGCCCCAAACTGAATACAGCATTCCCATTACAGCCCAATAAAGCAGAAGGACTTACTTGTTTCTCATGACATTTTATCAGGAACAATGTTCATTTTTTTTCCCATCACACTGGCATTATTGATTCTTGCTTGGTGCTTAGCCCATTCTACTTGATAGATCATTTTCCTGAGGACATTTTTTGCTAGCTATATAACTATAAGGGACTATTTCTGAATGAGTGCAGGGCTTGATCAGATGGCATCCTGTTCCTTACTGTATCAAGATCAGCTTAAATACTCATCCAGCCATCCAGAGAATCTGCAAGGTACGTATCGTCTCCACATCAGCATTTAGTCCTTTAATACTAAAGAGCATCACAGCCAGGAGGGATATCTGAAAGTTCTCCATTACATGGCTGTGTACCGCTCAGTACAGAGTTTATATCCACTTTTTTGAAGCCTTCAGCCAGTTTTGCACCTCTTAAATATCTTTCAATTACAAATCTCTGTTTCTCAAACAAATGAAAAAAATGAGCCTTGAAAACAAAGTGGTGAAAGAATTTTGAATAAAAGTTGAACCTTATAAAAATGAAAGACAATTAAAATTACTTAGCAGTCACTTACTCAGTAGGATCTCAGCAACAGTAATAATAATAGAGATCAATTGTAAAGCCCTAAACCCTTCATTTGGTAAATAAGAGTTCCTCTTCACAGCCTCAGAAAAGACAAGTTTTTAAAACACAGCTGCATTATTGAACATTAACTCAGGTGCATTCATGGAAAAGAAACCACTTACCTCCTTTGTGATTCTATTCACAGTAAGCAAAACTATTATCATATTTTATCATTAAGCTATCATGAGATTTGGAAATAAAATCTGCTTAATGGGAAATAAGGCTTTCATAAAGAACAATCTTATTTAAAGTTCATTATAGCCATAGAAGGCTATTTCAAATTTGCAGGTTCAGGCACTCTGAAATTACAAGGGTCATCTTTGAAGGAAGCGCTGTTGCTAGGATACTCAAACCACAAAGTATCACAACAGCTTGCAATTTACTCTTTCTGTCAAGGGTTGTTGAAGACAAATGTACTCACCAGAATGTGCAATGATTTTACCAAGTCTGCATAATTTCACATGAAACATGGAGACCATAACCTCGCCTCATTATCCTCTAACTACCTCCTAAATCCCTAAATTTGCAGTATAAGGGGACTTGCATCTTTCCTTTTCTTGGAGAATTACTATTTTGCAGTATCCCTTTCCCAGATCGTATCACCCCTTTGAAGACTCCCAAAGGCAACTGGCCCTAATGAGCAAGTTAAAATCATGTGGTGAATGAGAGCCAGCTGTTTAAAAGCTTTGGATTTAAAAGGTTGCCCGGTGGAGGAGGGGTAAGTTTCGGAGGGAGCACATTGTGAGGTGGGAGTAAAATGTTGCCTAACTTGAGAACAGCCCAAACTGGAGGAACAGACCCAGTATCTCATATCTGGTGCAAAAGATGTTTGGGGAATTTTGCATGGAGAGATGTGGCTGTGGGTCAGCCTCCAGATGCAGAGAAATACCATCTCAATGAAGTAACCTGTTTGCATTTGTTGACCTTGGGAATCTGGTATCAGGAGACAACTGCCTTTCTTTAAGCAGTGCCCTCCAGGGCAGTACTTTCACTCAGAGGTGTGGTCCTAAGGCACAATGAGTCTCATTGTGAACAGATACTTTCAGAAATTATTTCTAAGAAGTGGAATGAAAGTACTGAAGGTGGTCTGCTCTTAGCACTGAAGTACCTAAAGAGACTTGTGGTCACCTTCACTGACATTACTTAGACGGTTCCAGCACAAGTGAACTAATCTGAAGTAGAAACTAATAGAATGAGGACATCCTCATAGGGACAGGTTATTCAGGAGTCTCTGAACATTTGGATGGACTCATTTCAGAAAAATTCTAACTGTGGGTGGGGGAAGGGGTGGGAAGAGATTCTTAAAAAAAAAAAAAAAAGAAAGAAAGAAAAGGCCAGAAAATGTTGCAACAGAATACTGAGACGCTTCCACACTGAGATACTAATGACATGACACCGGAATATATTGACTGTTTCCAGGAAGGCCTTCAGAACCCAAGGAACACCACATAGGGGAAGGGAGAATGGTTAAATGCCCAGAGGGAAACATTCACAGTTGCTTGCACAGGTGACTAATTTTTTTTTATTAATCTATCTGGATGGCAGCTGGCCTTTTCATTATTTACATAGCCTGGTTACCATGTTCTATCAAAATTACTTGAATAATTTCAACTACATGTACACTTTTTCTTGATTAGCAATAGAACTGAGTAGGTATTTCCTCAATACTAAGTCAAATTTTGATTATTCGAAGCTAGCTGCCTCTTGGGGTATCACCATATATGGTTCTATAAATGATTTGATGACATGATAAGGAAAGTTTTTTCTTACACATCCACCTGGATTATTCACCTGAGGCTGGAAAATGCATAACACTGCAAGTTTATTAGATCATAGTTCCCAGAGAGTTGAACAAGAGGGGCTTAAGCACAAGAAAGTCCACATCAGTAATCAAATAATCCATAAGTTGTGATGTCTGTGCAAATGACAGCAACTGGGAAGCAACTGGAAATATGCAATTTACACAAGTTTAAAGAATCATTGGTTAAATATACCACTTGGCTACTGTAATAGCCTTAAAATAAACATCTAGCAGAGTCCAAACAACCAGTTGCTGTAGCCAGCATTTGGAAGAGCATAAAACAAAAAAGTTTTCATTGCTGGACAAATAAAGGCAGTTAACCAAAACTGAGGGCAGGAAGGTGTCTGATTCCGACTGTGCATGAATAGGGGTGAAGGTACTATGAGGTTAGAGGGGTAGGTGCATGAAGGAGAAGCTGGGCTGAGAATTCTGGTCTCTGTCATTATATTAATTGAATATAAGAGTATAAAATAAGTAGATTTCAAGTCTTACTCTTTTGTAAGAGCTTCAGCCTCTGTAGTTAGTTTTGGATGAGCTGTCAGAGTCTTCACTGGCATAAAAAACTTCAGTAGGCTGATAATGAGCTTTTGTTAAAGATCTGCATTTTGGTTAAGGAAACAAATTCTGCAATCTACTGTCAGCCAGAGAGCTTCTTTCAGTGATTTCCCTGTTTCATTGGAAGTTTGGGATTGCATTTCTTCCCGTTAACTCTAACTGTGAGAAAAATGTACTGATAAACCACACAAGCATGCAAAAAATATGACAGCATTTTCCTAATATTGTCTATATGGAGTTGCTGAATCTAAGCAGGACGAAGTTAAAATCCTCAGCAAAAGCTATGAAATGAAAATCAGTGGAATGAATATTGATTTGGGCTCGTTAATCCTTTTGTTCTTCCTTTTATATTCTCCTTCTTCTTTCTTGTCTTTCTCCCAGCTTCTTTAAGTCCAGTTTACAGGTTAACTACTTAGTCTGTCTTGCCTCTGTTCCTCATTATGTTGAGCACTGGGAAGCTGTATACCAAAATACTGGGTTTGCCCAAATGGCTGCCCAGAGGCAAACCAGAACACAAGAGATTGAAAAGATAAACCTGTATTGGGAGTGATGGATAATACAGAGTGGAACAATCTGCACACTGGACAGTTACATGGTTCTCCAGCCCAAGCAGGCAGAAAATATAAAAAATAGGGTCCTTATCAGGTTAATAGATACTGATTATTTTGTGAGTATGTGATGAGTGGCATTCATTATAAAATGGTCATTATTAGGTTTTAATAGTTCAAACCAGACTGAAGTGTTCAAAATTAATGAGGCATTTGTTCTTAGGGAAGCACCTTGCTAAGAAAATGAGATTTTTAATGTTGGTTTTGTTTTTTTTTTTTTAAACAATGAATCATGTGGAATAACTAATAGCAAATGCCCTCATTTTTTGAAAGTATGTTTTGTGCTTTCGCTCCGAATCCTTTCCCTGTAACCTGTACACAGGCAATGCGACAGCTTGCTAATTGTGGCACATCAAACAACAGATTTGCTGTGACAGCAATGGAGACCTATGTACATCTATGCAAACTGTGCAGTTCATAGCTATACTGGAAGAACTTTAAAGCGTTAAAGTTCAGAGTGCTAAATTTTACAGCAAATTCTCTGACATGGAAAGTACAAAACAGATAAAGAGCTTAATAAGATGTTTAGACTGAATGCAGGACTTGGCTTTGTTTTAACAAATAAGATGTCTAAATTGCTATATTCTGAAGAGACATAGGAGCCAGAATCATCCAGTAGGGAAAAATATATTTGATGTTAGCAGCTCATCTTTGCAAGAGGAATGCTCAGCACCAGAGGCATAGCAGGCTGGTTCAGAGGGAATGCCCCTGAAACAGACTGGGGGGAAAGAAATGAACAGCCATGGAGAGAAGGATGAATAAAATATCATAGAATAGAACAGAATAGAAGAGAAAAGGCTATTTCTGTTGGAAGGGACCTACAATGAGCATCCAGTCTGAAGAAGGTACAACTGCAGATACCCCTTCATAATTTGATATCCACTCTGCATGCTGCTCTAGAAGCCAGTAAATGAAGGTATAAACACCATGAATTACGAGATGGGCAATTTCTTTTCTGCACTAAAATATATTATTAGGTTTTTAGAACTGAGGTTCAGTTCCTAGAAGAAAATAGCAAAATGGTTATTGATTCAAAGGTCCCTAATAGCTAATATTGAGAAAGTATCCTATGCAAACTTGAAAAGAAGGCCCATAAGGAAGCTTGTTTCCAGAACAGGATGGTGCATTCTCTTATCCACTTTCCATATTACAAAATGAAGCTAAAAATATATATTCAGAGCTGGACTAAGTCTGTAGCCCTGACTTTGTCAGATTAAATAGGATTATCTCATGTTCCATGCTTCAAAGCTATTGCTAGAATAGTTTCTATAATGCAGTCATTCTTCGCTCTTTCAGAGTGATACCTCCAAGTCTCTGGTGAATGCGCCACCCAGCACCCTCAGTCACCATAGTAATCATATGACATTGCAATATCAGAAATTCATGAACAATTATCTGAATGGACATTTGCTGTGTCTCCTCCTGTGTTACACAGCCAGAAATTCCTCCCCAGGGCATGTAAAATGTCATAGCCTAAGCCTCAGGGATGGCAAATTAAGGTGTTTGACTTCCATCTCAATATAGATTCACCCCTGGGTTACCTGCTCCAGACAGGTGTCCAAAGCAGGAACAGAGTTCGGCTGTTGCTCTGATCACTGCCCACCCACTGCTGTGGCCTGCAGAGCGCTCCTTATCAGTGGTGGGAGGATAACAAGTTCTGGTTTCCAGGGGATGATGCTTGTGCCTCAGCTTTGCAGTGCATCTCAGAAGCCTATTTATTCAAGAATATGCCAAATTATGTTTAACAATGAAGCAGTTAGAAAAGCATTCAACATTAATTCCAATCACATACTCGGCCAAGGTAATGAAACACTTGAGGTATCTATTGAAGGTTGGTTCCCCATGCACATCCCAGTCCCTCAATCCCTCACTGACATACACATCTTGGTTCATTTGCATCTTAAACATAATTATATTCAGAGCAAGATTATAGTGCATGAATTCATCCCACAGTTACCTTCCAGTCTCAGAAAGGTCATTAGTTCACATACTGGGAACAGCTTTAAAAATGCTGAATCTTTAGCACCTCCATGTCAGGTTTCTTTTGACCTCACAGTAGCTCTGCAGGGACTTGGGAGTTTGTCAGCATTAGACTCTTTGTCAAACCTCTTGGCATAGCTGTAATTACAAAGTCATTTGCTTAGTACAGGTTTTGACATACACTTTCTAATTTATAGATGCTTTGAAGATAATAGCTTAATTTTCTTAAAAGTAAATCTGAAATGGGAATACATTGGACCGCTACAGTGGTCATATTTCACCTTAATGAAAAGAGATATGGATGTTTTTTAAAAGTAAACAAACTATGGAGTTTTAATGAGTATGACCACTTAGGCTGATTAAAAAATGAATGAATATTGGTCACATTAGTGTAGGCAAAAGTGGCTTCCCTCTTGAAAAATAATTCTGTTTTTCTATCTAGCCTTAGCGAAGTAGGTGGAGAAATTAGATTGCTTTGTTTGCTAAAAAGATGGCAAGAATATGGAGGTAGATCTATTTAATTTAGGTTCATTGTTAGGCAGAAAAATGACATTTTGGAACAAAGCCAAAGTTAACCTCGAATTCACTGAGATGTAGGACTCAGACACTTGAACTTTTTGTGGCCTAAACTACATACTAAGATGATTTTTAACTGGAAAAACTGCTTACTTCTCACCCTGTCACTTGGGTTTTAATTGAATATATTTCTCCTACAGAATATTATCATTCTGCTTCTATTGGCAGCATAAATAAAGTATTTAAAATTTCGTGTGTCCACGACCAATCATTTTAATCAGTTATAAAACCATATTACGTTTTCCTTTGAAAGATGTCAGCTATTAGTTTCCAAGGATATGGTATCAAATGATCTGACTATCTTGAGAAATCAAAAGGCAATAATGGCCCCCCATCCTCCTCAAGTGGCGGGGAGTAAAGTTATTATCTGTGTTTGCCCTTCTGTTACAATCCTTTTTCCATCACACTTTTTTCCATTGCAAACAGTTTAGAATGGGAATATTTTATCTTGAGCCTTATGTTTTTCCTACACCCTGAGCAAATGCTAATCAAGATTAGGTACCACTTCAAGAGCTTGCAAAGCAGATGAGATACAATGAAAGGAGAAATTGTCCTAACAGGCTGAGAGACGTGGCAGGTCAGTGGCTGAGAGATGAGTCCTCTTGTCTCCTGACTTGCAAGCCTGGTATCCCACACTACAGCCTTTTACTGCAGGCTTCTTTCCTATTTGTTAGCACTGGGACTAGAGGATTTCCAGTTGAAATCCAGGTAGCTTCACTCTACAATAGCTATAAAGTAAGAGACATTGACCAGGAAAATACACAAGTAAAACCACAAAAACGGGTGCTACCCTGCAGTACCTGTTCTATATTAATGACCTTTTGATGCCATATCTCTTACCCCATTAGAAGTTCTTCACTCTGGGCCTAAAGCTAAATTAGTTTAAATATAGAGGAATTAGAAATTAGTTCAAAAGATCCTCTAAGGCAAACGCACCTGAAAACACTGGAAAGATTATAAATTGCTCCAAGCAGAATGTGAAATTTGAGGGGTTGTTTGTATAATGTTTATGATAGTTATCTTACATTTACCGTGTGAGTTCCCAAAACAAGACCCATTTAAAATGCCATGGAGGATCTCAAACATCTTGGTTTAATATCAAGAGAAAATGAGCATTGATAGACCACTAGAGGTATACAGCTGAGGCAGTACACCTGTCCTCCCAAGTATGTTACTTTAAATGATCAGACAAGCCTTTTTTCACTTCAAAATTGAATGCCCAGTTAACAGGGATGTAAACAAAAAAAGCATCCTGAGAAACAGATTATTGAACAGAAGCTGAGGATTACTGAGGCAAGTTGCCATTCTGTCTTCCCTGCTAGGATGTATTAATGCCATCTAACTATTCATCCATTTGGCTCTATATGGCAACGGAGGCAACACCACACCTTCAAGTAACACTCCAGAGGTTGCTGCTCTCAGATGCCAGAGCTTTGATCTTGCACTGAAGAACCCAGTGCAGCATAAAGACTGGTCCAGGAGGCATAGGTGAAAGGAAAGCTGAAAAATAAACACAAGAATAAGAAGCTAGCCTTTCCAGAACTGTATATTCAAGTCCAACTGGAGCTCCAGTAAAGGGAGCGACATCTCTCAGCACTAGGAGTAAGTGTTGTGGCCTCAGCTAAGAGCAGAGGGTTGAAAGACTCAGATGAGTGCATAAGGGGGATTTGTATGTAGTAGCCTAGTTTACGTATGCAATAACCTTATTCTGAGTCTTCCAACTCACTGGCCACAATCACCTGAAAAGCCAACGATAAATCTCTTGAACAATACATTCCGTAAGTATGGAAGGTGGAATCCTCCCAAATTAAGATGATGATGCTGAAACTGGCAGATGTCTTGAAGGGGAAATAAAAGTATCAAAATTCATATGCATCATTAACCAAACTTAGCTTTTATAAGTAGTTTTAGTTCTGCAATGTTCTGCATGTCTATGCTTTTCTTTGTCATCCTGACGTTCTTTCAATATCTTATTTAAAGCAAAACTGTACTTTCCTTTATAGATATCCATCAGACAATCAGGGTTGTTTTCTGAGTGACCACCACATATAAGGAAAACCTCCACATTTCAGTATCACTGACTTAAGAAAATATATTAAGTTACTACAAGTATCTTCAAAAACTGCCAATGAAGGCACAGAAGTCCTAATTTGTAGAGTTCTGGGGCATCCATGACCTCTCTGAATTGAATGGGGAAACACAAATGGAGAACACTGCATATCTTGTGGAGTTAGAGTTATTTTTTTTAAACTATAGACTTTGAATCAAGAATTAAAGCAGAAAACAAATTTATTTCATATTAATCACAACAGAAGAAACTGAAACTACTGAATATAAAAACATAACTAGATTTCAAGCCTCTGCCAAGTGGGCATTGCCTGTGAAAGGTTCATAACTTCCAACACTTACAGCAACATAGGTGAAAGTATATCTTGAAACAAAAGAGCTTTTGCTTCTATCTTCACACAGGTTGGTGACGCTTACCAGTATGCTCCTGTGTTAATAGAATAGCAAAATTATTTCTGAAGGAGGAAATGCAGCTGCTCTCAGAATACACATGGCCAGGAAAAAAAAATTAAAAAAAAAATTAAAACATTACATCTCCATGGATACAAGAACAAAAGGAGATTATATAATTAAATTGCCTTTCAGTTTTTAAGATGTTGGTCAGGTATGATATCAGTAAAAACCACTTTAAATGAAAAATTGAATTAAGTGTGCATTTAGAAAAGAATATCTGAATCTGCAACAAACAAAGTTATAGAGAAGATAGGGAAGACTTGTAGATGGCAACTTTGTCTTATGGTACATCATATAACTAGCAACATCACTGCAGTCTACTGTAGTATTTTTCTGCATATAGGTCACATCTGATCATCAGGAATGACCCTCCTGTGAAAGAATGCTATTGCCCTGTTCTATGAAAACTATAGCCTCGTATTTCTGAAAAGTAGTTCCAAAAGACAAGATGCCAAAATACTTGTTGAACTAATTAAGTCCTGGGTTTTGACAGTGCTCAGATCTCATATTACCTTCTCAATGCTCCTGATGCTGAGGGTACTGGGAGTTTGGAAATAGAGCCCTCACATACTCACCTCAATTAAACAGCCAAACTGAGTGGAATCAGTAGCAGCAGTGTGGTGTTCAGTGGTTTTCAGGTGTGATATCAGATCTCAGAAACAAATAACTCTTCAGACTCAGTCCATACACTTCTAGCACTTCCCCAGCTGATGGTTGAACAACTGGATGGATTTATTCAGCTGAAAGACTATGCCAGAGCTGCAATTGCTCAGTTCTCCGGTACAGTATACCAAAAGGGATTACAACGGTGAGTAGTCCAGTCCTAGAGTAACTGTATTTGAAAGAAATAAATAAGATCTTTATCCACCTATCCAGCATTTGAAGACTCCCATGAAAACCTAGTCTCAGCTGGTTCTCTTACATCTTACAGTATTTTTCCGTGAATGGACACGTCAAAGCAATGACACAAAGCAGGTAATCGCAATTGTCATCACCTTGTCAGAACACAGTGTATCTGCAAAGCTGCACTGTATTCACCTTAGTCTTAATGTCTTGAGAGAGAAAGATTTGCGCCTCATGAAGGTCAGACACATTTTCTTATATATACAAACCTATCAACTGATTTACTCAAATGCACAATACTGATTTGAAGTGCGACAGTTGTAACACAGCAATATTTACTGAGTGATACCTGGAAGAGAGAAAGTGTTCATACTTGCTTATTTTACTCAAAAGCCCAGAGGTTTAGAGGATGATCCTAACTGCTTTGTAAATTAAACAGAAGCTGTGATTTGATTGTAAATGTCCAAGTAATTTAACCAATGAGTAAATCTGTTTATTAGAACTACAAAGCAACAAAGATAAACTTTGATTGGTGACATGCCATAAATTTTAAAAGAATTAGCACAGCTAAGAGTCCAGGACCCTGTGCATATTATCCCTCTCCTAAGCTGTCAGGCATATGCAGTGTTATTTACGCTATAGAACACATATTCATAAAACACCTGACCTGTTTGCATCAGCCCTGAAGATCCCCTCTTTCATAAGTTAATTTTTCAGTTCACTCAGATTAAGAATGTTTGTGAAATGCTAATTTCTAAGAACAATAATCCTCTACCCACCGCAGTGACAACCAGAGAAATGAGAAACAAGCAACAGGTTACCTGGTAAAATCTTCGCACCTTGTGCAGCCCCCCAAAATACTACAAATATGGCTTAAACTTTGCTTACAAAAGGTACTCATTTTGATTAACATCCTTATTTTGTATTATAATTCATTATTCTGTTCACATTTGAACTAACATTTTTCCTACAAAATACAAGGACTGCTTTTTCTATCACTTACTCCCGGATAACTCCACTGGTAGCTAAGGAGACTTTCCTGATTTTTGTACACTTATATAAGAAAAAGTTAGAATCAGACTCATAATTTCCTCAGTGTTATTAGATTTATGATCTCTTTGGTTCTCTGCATATTTCTGTTTGGCTTATATCCATTATTGCCTTATATCTGTTATTGCTACAATATCATCTCTGCAGAAAGATAAATAGAAAGGAAGTCAGCACCATTTGGCCATTCACATGAAGCTTTAATAACTTTCTCTACTTTTTGCTCAATATTTCCATTAAAAGCATAGTTTCTTGGATGCAGGTTGCTTCTGAAAAACAAAACTAAATTTATTACAACATAAAATAATGATTTATTTTCTTCTGTAAGTCAGGTCACATAAAAGATTTAAAAATTTTCCAGTCTAAGTGCTAAGGCATTTTGTTAATCTGCTGCAATTTTGTAGTGATTTTTAAAGGTCATAGCCTTCTTTATAAACTTTATAATACAATGCAGTCATCCTTCCACCAGCTTATGGAATGGAGCCCTCTCTGAAGTCAAGTGGAGCAACACCTATTTCTACAAAACATTCTGAGCTCTCCATTATGAGCACTACTCTTCTTTATCACTCTGATTTCTCATTTCCTGCTCCACTTTAATGGCACTGTCAGGACATACTGTCAATGCAGAATATCTCTCCAATACTAAGTAGGAAGAATCTGTCATTTCAGTTAGCTATTGTGCCTTGTTATTTCTGTGCTGAGGGAGTAGCAACAATTTCTCCAAAAGGCCACAGTTGCTCCTTAATAGAGATTTCCCAAGAAGAGAGCTTTGTCTTTCTTAGTGAGATTATATAGCCTATGAGCTTTGTGTTGTCTTTTGGTTTCATGCCAAGAACTTTAAAGTCAGAGAAAAATACCGCAGAGGAAAAAACCCTTAATTGTAGCTAACATACATCCCCTCTAATTCAGAAGTATTTACAATAAAAAGAATGCAATCGAGTAAAATGAAACTGGGCATGATGAGAGCATATGATGAAATGCACCACAAAACAAGGCCTAGTAGGTGAATGATTAGGTTATTTTTACAATGTGCTATCAGCCAGGACTCTGGTGTCCTTTTCTGTATGCTGCACACATACAGAATTGTTCTGAAATACTGACTGCAAATGTTGTGCGAGCTGGTACAGCAACCAGAGGTTCACAGCTTGCTAACCAGCACTTTTTTGTGTACACCAAAGGAGGACTCACTACAAACTCAGATTGTCTCCTTGCTAACCTGAAATGCCTCTGATCTGTCAAGAATCCCCTTGCAGCTCATGTATCTAGAGAATAAGGCATTAGATGGACAGGAAATTCCCAGCCTCGGTGCTACCAAGATGTTGCACAGCTGCCCAACATGCATTGCAAAGCTGGATTTCTCCAGGCGCTCTGAAAGAGAGGAGAGAGGTAGGGCAGAAAACAGAAGTCTCCTGAAAAAAAAAGCACATTGAGAAGGATTATATGCCTGGCAAGTGAAAAATTCTCAGCATTTTCTAGATCAAGGTCTGCTCCTGGTGAGAATAGAAATTCCAGCAAGAACACTCCAAGGACCCCACTGATCTTACTTTGCTGAAACACAACACTTTAACTTCCCAAACCTACTTCTGTCAATGGCACTGTCTGAGAAAGACAGAAGTTCGTTGAAATGATTCAGTTCCGTTATTTCTTTGTCTCTAACTTATTTGATTCCATTCCATTTTTTTTCTATGCTATTTCCAGAGCACCTGTCTATAGTTTCAGAGCGAATAATCCAATAACACAACTGTAGAGCAATCTAAATTGATTGGAAAAAATGATGAAAGATTTACGTTCAATAAAAATAATTTTCTTTCTGAGCTGGCATACATATATCAGTATCTTTTGTCTGCTTTTTATATAGCACTTAATATTTGCATGACGTCATCTTGCACCTAGTAGTCTTGGTGATGTGTCAGAACTTCTCTTTTCTTGTTCTTCAATGAAAAAGGATAAGATGGTTACCACTCTAGTAATTTAGAGCCAAAGTGTTGGAAGAAGAATGAGAGACACAAACACCCATGGTACAGATGGATGGCTAAAACAAAGTCAGCAGGAGAGATGGAAGCCTCTGTCTGCCAGTGGTCCAAACATCAATGGGTTTCATGAATAAAGAGTTGAGATGTGTTCATGAAAGGTCCCTGGGAACCACTAAATTAGGGGTAGTTTGAAAAATAACTCCTCAGCAACTTAGTGTGAGTGATGAATTCTGAACACCATGTTAGAAACGCGTGTAAGGAAAATACTGGGCTGGCAAATACATGGCAATCATTGGCTAAAATCATGACATGGGTAAGGAAAGCCTTTGTAAAAAAAAGTCAAGGTTTCTGCAGCTACAGCTGAGTAGCTTAATATTAAAATCTGAATAGGCAGATCAAAGCAATCTGTCACCACAGACCTGTTCCACCACAGTTTTCCAAGATACAGGAAGGACTGTAGGATTTGGTTTCTTGGTGAGAAACAGGTTTGTACACTACACTAATGTAAATTAATATAAAACATAAACTAATTTGGGAGACTTCTCTGAAATGGCAGAAGGAAATGCAGTGGCTGCACTTCATCAACAAAAACCTTGCTTGACCTTTTTAATTAGCAGATGAGCGAGGCAATGGACCACGCACAAAAAATTAAATTTGGGGATTATACGCTCTGATAGTTAACCATCTTAGTAACTGAAAGGAAAACTGTGGTTGAAGCAGCAAGACTGAACTTGCCTACATCAGTGGCCTGCAAGCAAGAATATGAGGGAATTTGCATAGCTACTCCTTGACATTTTGCTTACTGCAAAATTCTTAGTGCCGCAGAAGGTAATGACATTTTAAAAGACTTCAAATTCAACAGTGAAGCTGAAAGCAAAGGCTATGCAGCAACTTCTAGAAACAGATGAATTAGACATTTTGTGCGTGTTGTGCAAATTGTCTTTCTGGATCTGTTTATTAACCTGAAATAAAAACTACAATTCTGAATGAAAGCTACAGAAATAAGTTCCTGAAATGCCTAACCAAATCCCATCAATATGAATATGAGATTGCCATTTCCTTTAGTAGCCTTGCCATGAGACACTAAATGAAATTGCTCTGGGTTTATTTGCCACAAATACTCTAGTTATTGTAGGACTAAAAAATGGTGTAAGTTAATATTCAAAGAAAGTGAACTTTGAGTCTAAGATAATATAGGTTCCAAAGGCATTAATCTTTTATAGTAAAAGTTGTACCGCTTTTAATTAGGAGTGGGGAGAAAAAGTTTGAGACACCACTGATAAACTAAAATAACCACTAAGAAAATTATGAACAAGTGATCAGCTGCCTCTGGGTAGTGCCCAATATTCTGCAAATAATTTCATATTGAAATTGACTCCAATGACATGCTCATATAAAATCCATAAACAGAAATGGAGTTCCTTCTTACCCTGACCTACTTTCCTTCTTTATATGATTTGAGCTTGAGGCCATTCCTTCTTGTCCCATCACCTGTCACTTGGGCAAAGAAGCCAATACCCACCTCTCTACAACCTCCTTTCAGATAGTTGTAGACAGTGATAAGGACTCCCTCAGCCTCCTCTTCTCCATTGCAAACAACCCAGTTCCTTCAGCTGCTCCTTGGAAGATTTGTCCTCCAGCACCTTCACCAGCTTTGTTCTGTTCTCTGGACACGCTCCAGGACCTCAATGTCTTTCTTATAGTGAGGGGCCCAAAACTGAACACAGCGTTCAAAGTGTGTCATCACTAATGCTGAGCACAAGGGCACAATCACTTCCCTGGTCCTGTTGGCCACACTGTTTCTGATACAAACCAAGATGCTATTGGTCTTCTTGGCCACCTGGGCCACTGCTGGCTCATATTCAGTCAGCTATCCGTCAACACCCCCAGGTCTTTCTCTGCCAGGCAGCTTTCGCAGCACTCTTCCCTAACCCTGTAATCCTGTACGGGGCTGTTGTGTCCCAAGTGCAGGACTCAGCACTTGGCCTTGTTGAACCTCATGCCATTGGCCTCAGCCCAGCGGTGCAGCCTGTTCAGATCCTCTTGCAGAGCCTCCCTACCCTCCAGCAGATTGACGCTTCCTCCCACCTTAGTATCATTAGGAAAGACTTCTGCTCTTTTTTGCTGTACCTACTCTTCCTTCCACAGACATTATCCCGGAGACAAACACGCACTTTGCTGTTCCTGGGTTTTGCAGCTTTCCTCCTCTCTGCAGATGCTTTTTGCTGAACTGTGATCCTACTTTAAATGTGAGTTATCTTTATCATCGCGTTCAAGCCCTCCTGCTGTCATGCAATCATTAAAAAGATGCAATCATTAAAAAGAAAAATAATCACTCATGCTCAGTAGCAAGTTTATAAACAAAGTGCATAATTTTACAAGCCAGCAAGCCCTGCTCAGCACCTTCCAAAACTTCTGCTGTGCAAAGGCCTCCTTATTTGATTATGATTGAGACTCTTTCTTTTCTCATTAATGACACAGTAACATGCAGATAGGAAAACAAATCCTGGTGCTCCAAGGGAAGGTAAACACTGAAGGAAGAGATTGTTGAGGGATGGAGGTTTTCTGCCTTATTTCAACCCCCCAGAGAACTGAAACAGGCCTAGATTAGCCTGCACACCTTTAATAACACCACGGCTATCGATTTGAGCCCAGGGAGGCAGAAAATTCAATGTTTCATTGACTTAAGCACTCACAGCAGCAGCGTCTTGTTCTGCATTAGAGGAATAAAATCCTAGAAAGCCCCTTCTTCTTTTTGCTCCCTATCATCTTGTTTCATAAAATAAGCTGCTGCTTTGTGGAAACCTTTGTGCAACAGTGAAGACACCTGAAAACAAACTTAACACAGTGGTCTGTGGAGATCCCACTCTCTCCTGTAGTCCCTGCAGTACAATGTGTATTGGGAGAGGATTTTCCAGGCCATGCAGAAGGTTGCTTAGCATTGTGTATATGCCTTTCCTCCCTCAACCTACCGTATAGGCACTACTGGCTGCATCCCATTGGACACCAGGTTAAAAGGGAAGACTACTCTTGCTCAGACCCATCTTGAAGTACAGGAAAAAAAAAAGACATGAAAGAGGAGGGTAATTAAACATTTGGAAGCAAAAGCAGTTAAGAAAGTAAAGTCACCACATTTAATGAAATTTTGTCATCTTTGGAAGTCTCAAACAGACATGAAGAGTCAGTGACCGTGCATCACCTCTGAGACCGCTGGCAGCAATGAATGACAGTGCAAAACAGGCAAGAAGAAATCTTATGTCAACTCAAGCAGAAATAAAAAGATATTACAGAGGATGTATGCAAATATATTTTAATCTTGCAATTTTTTATCTGGAGGAAAAGCAGTAGGGAGTTTTATCTTCAAAATAGGATCAGAAAAATACTTATAATAAAAAAGCCAAACAGAAAAAAAAAGTTAGCTCCTGAAATGTTTTCTCTTTCACTTTGTTACAAAAGCTTTCTCCTAGTGGAAATATTCCATAGCATAGAGTGTGCCTATTTTAAGTGCCTGCAGTGTTAGGAGTTGAAACTTGTGACATTTGAAAAAAAAAAAAAAAATTAAGAAGGAAAAATTTCACTGTTTTGGAAATGCATATTAAATTTACTTATGCATTATGCATTGTTTGCCTCTCTGGGCTGCAGTGGTCTCAATTGCGATGCTAATCTCAGACCTGCAATTATTTGTCAGGACATTCAAAGGTTGCCAGACCAAAATAACAAATCAGATGTCCCAAGTTTTCCAGGCAGAAGTGGAGGCTTGGGTAAAGCTGTTATGTCTTCTCAGGAATATCTGGTAAATTAAGACCCACCTCTTTAATTTCCACTGCAGAATAACACATTTCTCATCACCTGCCTAATTTCACCATGGTATCTAGGTTTGGTGTTTGTTCAAAACATCATGTAAGTGACACTACTGAGCCATACTGCCTTTAGAAATCTATGTGAACGAGGTGTAATTGACCACTTCAGTTCTCTCATTTGTCGCATCTTACTCTTTCCTTGCTATGGTTTTCTTCCAGACGGTGTGCAGCAAGTCCCCAACAGGGAGTGACCTCAAAGGACAGCCTTAGCTCATGGTGCAGAACTGTTAGTATATATTGTATATATATATTATATATATTGTACACCGTTAGTATAATGGCTTCCTAGGTGGACAAGGCACTCAGGCAAAGAGTGGCAGCAGTTTCTTATAGCTTTTCTAATACCTTTTTAAACTGCTTTGCACTCAAAAAGCACCAGATAGAATATAGGTGTTATTCCTATTATTGTTTGTTATCTGCTCAGGGTGGGTAGAAATGTGGCCCTAAATTCAGCAGCCATCACTTTATACCCTCAGTGTGTCTTCAATTGCTTGTTCCCACCTTAATACACATTAGAGATCCCACCTGGAGATTTCTGTTCCCATATAAGACAGCTTATACGAACGTAGGAATGAAGGTAGGAAGGAACAGTGGCACATGAGATATGCAGTACATTACTGGCACAAACACAAATCTGCATAACAAAGAGCTTTGTGCCTCTTATGAAAAGTGAATTATATGAAGCTCATGCAATTTTAACCCTACCACCTATAGCATTTCTTTTAAAGCCTACATGTCAGCTTGGATAAATTACTTTGGAGAAGTGGGAACCTTGTAAGTCTTGTCACATTTCTGGGGGTGGCAGGCTGTGAGACATTGCTATGCCCCAACACACTAAAGTATGTGCACCTCTCCACAGCTACGAAACAGAAAACATATTACATTCAAATACAATTTTCCTAGAAGATTAGCAAGCTTATTAGATAACGGGACACTTGAAGGTGCATTTTAATAGGATAAAACAATAGCATTAATTAGCAGCCAGCCAGCATAGTGCCAAGGCTCAAGATTTCTAATCAGGTACCATATGTGAGCAAGAATCTAGCAGAGGCCATGGCATGCAGAAAATACAATAGTCTTGTGGCTGATGGAGGGGCAGTGATGTGCTCTGCTGCTGGAAAAGGTGACGGGAAGCATTATGAGAACTATCTGAACCACTTGCATTGCTTTGGTAGCCATGACTGCAGGGCAAGCCTCTGTTCTAGTCCTACCACACTACAATTCTCCACATTAACGACACAATCTCAAGACTCTTAATCACGCAGAGCACACCAGCCACCAATGCTTTGTGGCTTTACTGCTTGTTGCTTCTTCATCTCTACCTTTGAAATGCCACATCTTTTCCAGTATCCTCTGATCGCAGTTTTCTAATTAAAGCCTCTTCACCCTCCGAAATACATATTTACTCTAAGAATTGTGTTCTATTGCTTCTATCTTATTTACCCATACACCAGAGCATGCTTACTAGTACTTCTACTTGGCAGCTGTGTGTACATTTTTAAAATCAATATCAAAAAACAAATAGCTGAGGCAGGAGAATGTTCTGGTAAGATTAAATACAAAGAGTTTAGAGCTCATAGGACATTGCAAATCTAAATTTTGCTATAACATGAATTTAAATATAGTACAAAAAACAATCTGCAATTAAATCCAAGGAGAGGACAACACTGACCTATTCTGTGTAGCTACCTGATTTAAGTATCAAAACTAGCAATTTTAAGGCTAAAAGAAATACTTTTACTCACTTAAATTGTTGTTGGAGTGACTTTGTTCACTGGTTAAAATAAATAAACAAATAAAAGCCATACTTTATTTCTTGCCTGCAAACCCTTTAGTTTCAGCCTGCAAATCTTGGATCTTGTTATACTTTCCTCTGCTAGACTGAAGATCTACCTGCAATGAGACTGCTTCTTGCACTAATTAAGGCTTTACCCTTTCTCTAGATAAAATGAATAGACTGAACTTCTGTATACTTTCACAGTCAGCTGTTGTGAACCGATACACTGCAGAAATATAAGATGAAGCTGTAAAAGAAGAGTAAAAGCTGATTTCTTAAGATCATTAACCAGAGGTTCACTAAGGAAACTTAGTTCACTTACATCATTATTCCTCTACTGGTGTAACATACTCAATCCCAGTTCACTGATGTGGCCAGGGCTATAGAGCTCTTTTCTGTCCCATTCCCCCTAAAGCTAGTTCTAACCTATTTCCCAACTGAGGCTGACAGGCCCTTGCTCTCCTCATGAAATGCTGACACACCATTATAGGAAACACCTTGCTTGTGACAAATGTGTGACATCTTCTTGGAGATGTCAAGCACATTAATCCAACATACAGACGTATCTTCAGTATTAGAAAAAACACCCAAGGAATAGTAGTCTGTGTCACCCTTGTGTATAAAACACATCACAAGAAAGGAGCATCATCTTGGTTGCTTAGCAGTCACAAAGCCATGGATTACACTGCTTCTTCAAGCTTATACAGAAAGCACAGCTGTATGGATAACATATGTCAGTGTGCCATATAAGACCGAGAGTCATCTCCCAAAAAACTCAACAGAAAGAGTGTTTAATCTCTGACAGATCTCAGAAATATTCGAGTTTGTGCACTTTGACCTGGAGTCACATTCATTTGAATGCATATTCATGCAAGCCAACAATACACTTCATCACTTTCTCAAAAACAACTAAAATCTGGAATAAGAACCTCTGTGAGGAATTGAAAGTCATATCAAATGTAAAGGAAAGCAGAAGGCTAGCTAAACGGGGAGGTACAATTTTGAAGCCTCATTACAAAAATATTGCTAAGACATTTAAATACAGCTTTTCTTTTTAGCAATATTCCCATTCTCTTCAAAATTGTTCAGCTAGAAGTAAAGAAATCATTTTTTAACTGATGTTTCCACCTGATTTTAATGAACAGCTGGAATGAATTTACAGATACAAATTTGATTTTGAAATATTTATTGGAATATACTCACTGTTTTCCAAAGAGTCAGGTTTCCTGATACTTGTTTATACAGTGCTTCCCATGCATCAGGTTCTGCTTCTTGACTGGATTGCTAAGCAGTGCTATAGAACAAGTGATAAATAAGAGCAGCAGCTTATTTCCAGTATCTCTGTACATGTTTTCACTTTACATAGCTATCTATATAAATCATGGCTTTATGTTTCGATGTAGAGGATGAATTGGAAAAATAAATTTCTACTCTGGACACACAAGTTCTCATGTGTTCTCTTTTAGTGTACAAGCCCTGTCTGGGAGTTGATGTGATTTCGTTATAGTTCCATAAAGCTTTACATTTTTACAACGCAACTAAATGGCTCTTAAGTGAGCCGTCATTTTCCTATATTTAGTAACATTTGTGACACTTCATACTGCATTTGATCCCCAGCAGGATGCCCACAGGATAGGAAAGGCAATATTGGGGCCATACGGTTATACACAAATTTTATATCTTCCTTAGAGGGAAACTTGGTTATGACTCTGCATGGGATCATAGCTGAAACTGCAGGGATCAATGTCAAAATCAAAACAAGCATATGATGCTGTCACACCTCAGCAACAGAGGAAGGGCTTTTAGAGCAAAATCAAGAAAAACTGCTAATTAAATTTATCCATATGTAACACCAGATCTATCTTCTGTCATGAAACCATTAGCAGAGCACCAGTGTCAACTCTGAAATTCATTTCCAGAATCAACCTTTATTCTCTCTGCTATACCCTTCACTTTTGACTAGTGTCTTTTGAGTCTTTTACAAAAGGTCTAATTCAAACCATGAATGAGACAGTATCAGCATGATATGGCCACAGCAATCTTATTTTCCAAAACCTGTTATTTCTAGAATAATGTTCTGTGCTCTTGAGAGGAACTGTAAAACTTCAAAGTTCAAATATAATAAATCAAAATACTGCTCTAGTAAGTCCTTCTCTGTGACTGTCATCACTCTGTACATTTGTTCTGTGCAGTTGGGATAATCTGATTAACATTTGCATTATCTTCTCAGAGATGTCAACATCCTGGCAGGCTTCTCTGTTCCAGTGTTTCATTCTAGGAAAATATACTGTGGCTGAAGCTTCTGGAATGAAGTCTACTGACATCAGTGTGAACGTTGCCACTATCTTCAACAAGCCCAGGATTTCATTTTTCCTGAAGAGGAAATATTGTTGCACCTGGCAAAAATGCAGTGTGCTACTTACTTTAGGAAGGAAGTGGTATCGGGTGACTTCAAAGGTCCATGGGGCCTAATAGTCTGTTTCCACAAACCACTAGCACCAAAATTCTTTTCTCTGACTTCCAACCTTTTAACTATCACCTCTTCAGGGCATTATATGCTCTTTTCTGTGTTTTAGTTACCCTCAGCAAAGTTCTTGTCCATGAAATTGCCCAATTTTCCTCAGAGTCCATGGTAAACTCCTTTGAATCCAGCAGTCACAGCATACTGGACAACGGCATTCACAAATCTTCAACAAACCATGTGATAAACTGTTTCCTCCTGTCTGATTACAACACAGTTCACAATGTTTTCTTTCAATACTCCTATTTCTTTTTTGTAAAGAGGTGGTGAAAAATCCCCATCCACTCGTTCAAGCTTACGGTGATTTTGTGGTTCTTACCCTGTCTCTTTTCCAGCCAGAAGAACCCCAGTTTACACAACTATTCCTTTTATAGAAATCATTTAATGCCTTTGATCCTTGTTTGCCTTCCCTGAATCTGATCATGCCAAATCCTAACCTTCCCACCAACTGGCAATACCAATTTGGTGCTCATTAGGCAAAGTTCACATTACTTTTTCCTACGTTCATTGATTTATCTACACCGAATTCTATCTGATATTCTGTTGACTGGTCATTCAGACCTGCTCTTTCTGCATTTCCTCAGAGTCAGTTGTCTCTTTTACTGTCAAAAATAACCTCCTCTGCAAACTTAGTTCACCGTACAGTTCATGTCCTTTTCCAGGTAACAAGAATAAGAATCCTCAGTAGCAAACCGGTGGGAGCATAAAGGGACAAAGTTCTGTTTGGCCATGGGTTTTAATATATCATGACATCAAAAAACAACTGGCAAGATTTCTCCTAGTAACTACATGCACTTGATTTTGCCTGCCTACTGCCACCACAAAGGCAAACATGCCATTGCGACAATGTCATATTGTATAAAGAGGAGTGTTGTATATAAAGCATAAAAAAGAAACCTGAAAGGATTGGTCTGTTAATGCACGGAGGCAAGTGTGAGAAAATAGAATGGTCTTCTAGGTGGTTAAAAATTGCAACAAAAACAAAGAGAGCAAGCCATTATTCATGTCCACTGAGGACAGGACAAGGAGTAATGAACTTAAATTGCTACAAAGGATAAAATGCTTTATCATTCAGGTTAATTACAAACTGGGATATCTGCTTGGAAAAATGGACTTTCCATCACTGGAGATTCTTAAAAAAAACTTAGACAGCTATCTGCCAGCAAAGAATGTAGCTGTATTTTTCACCTCAACCGGGGGCCATGGATGGAATGGGATTAAACATGCAGGATTATCTGAATTTATCATCTTCCCAGTGAAGAAACATGGGAGAAGCTTTCAAATTTCCTTGGTTAACTGAAGGATTTAGGTCCTCTGTAAAGATGATTAGGTTTTCAGATGGGCTAACCCCTTCAGCTTTCACTAGCTTATAACCATGCAGGTATTCAGAGTCTTTGACACCCTGGACTTTTCTCCTCTTTGGAGGGCTGCCTAACCCTGATTCTACCTTCAGCTACACAGGAATCAATTATTTCCTCTCTAACAATGTCCAAATAGGCAACTCATTTTACCTATGAGATGAGGACATAGAAATTTTCAACCTTTGGTTGATGTGGTATCTGGGCTTAGGGAAGAAGGAGTGTTTTCCATAGCATAGCCCCTGAAACAGAAGGGGGTTGTGGTGAGTCTTGTATCCTTTTCTTTGTTCTGTAGAGGTCTTTTTGTTACTTTTTTCATCCTGTTGGAAATCTAGAGCATAATGCCCCATAAGAAGACAAGGTAGCCTTTTCTATTAATCAGTAGCTTTCGTGGTGTGTGGAAGAAGACTGCAAGGATATATCGGGTGTACTTAAATAATACTAAATGGAAAACACGTTGATAGTGCTGAATGCTAACTAAACAAGGACTGAAAATCTCTGTACCTCCCAAGCACTTGTCAGTACAAAGGCAGAAAAATACAATTACTTCTGTTCTGACTATCCCAGATAAATTCAGACACTCAACCTGGATATTTTTATGTTTATATGACACTGATGAGTAAAAAAATACCTGTAAATTTTAGGCATAGCAAAAACCAAAATGCAGCAGCGTCTCTGCATTACGAATCAGATACCACAATATGCAGTGAGTTCCTCTCAGAGATTAGGATTCAGAGCAAGGAAGCAAAGAGCTGAATGTTCCTAATAGCTGCATTTGAACACCTGCACTTTCAGAGATGGGAGAAATCTTTTAGATGGGGATAGGGTAGGGGGAGAAGGAATTGCAATCAAGCAGAGGCAAATATCCACACAGTGCAAACTGGAACAATGCTGCTGAAGTCAATCAAGCTCAGACAACTCGCAAAAGCGCTGCTCTAGAATATACTCGGAATACAAATCTTTCATAGTGTGCCGTCTCTCTTTATCAAAGCACAAACTTCTCACAGAATCAGAAAATGTATTAGCTCTGAAACAGACATGCTTCCATCAGCTTTGGGAATATTTTGGACAAACACACGTCCTACAACTCTGAGCAGGCTGTTTCTGATTTAGGACTTTTTTGACAAATTAAAATTGCTGACAGGTATTAATGAGAGTCTGCAACACACTTCTGCCTCAGCTAAGCAAGCTGGATGATCCTGTGGCTGTGATACAATTAAAGTATGTGAAATCAAACTAACTTCCAGTTCATCTCTCAGTTACTGAAGCAGTGTGAAAAAGGTCTGAGATTCTGAAAATTAATATGCCATGGATATGAGTATGCAAACAAAAGACAGCCTTTTGGGAAGGATAGGTTAATCCTTCAATTGACTTCAAGCATTAAACTGAAATGCTATCTTGAAGTTTTTTCCTCTTCACTAAAGCTAGAAGCCGTGAATCTGATAGAAGGCAGGGTCTCTGACAAGATTTCAATTTCTCTGATAAAAGTAATTGTATTGACATAAAATGTTCCGGTCTCTGCAAAGCTTTTCACTTAATGCAATGCCACATCACAGTCTGATATTAAAAATTTGGCACTAGATAGAAATTAATGTTGTCTTTATCAAACTGATTGAAAACATTCAAATTATGGTTAATGGAGTCACCAGCACACAGGGGTGTTTGCAGCAGAGAGCCAAAAAAGAAAAAGAATTCTGGATGATTCTATTGCTTACTGTTGCAAATTGTTACAAGTAGAAAACCAGTTATAAGTTTGAAAGTGGCAGAGTTCATTAGACACTAAGCCAAAGCAATTAACATTATAAACAATCTCTTCATTACTGATGCAGAAAATGTTTCACTTTTAACAGTAATAAAAAGGTGCTCCTACTCTGAAAGACCAGAAAGGATTTTTGTGAAATCAACTTCTAACTTTCTGCATAAGGCAGACTAACAAACTTCCTTGATTTTAATCATGCCTGAAGCAGAAAATCTGCATTCTCAACTTACAATAGGCAGTGATGGAGACTCCATTAAACACTTCATGAATTGTTCTCTTGACTAGTTGCCCTCATTTGTTTAAGTCAAAAGAAACACATTCTCACTCAAAATACACTAAGCGATAGAATAAGCACTAGGTAGTACATAGCAGCCTCTGTGACTTGCACTCTTGTTTCCTTCTACAAGCCAAAATAAAATGGGAATGGATGAATCCTATGTTGTGGAGCTATTGGACATTTCTTCTTGAGAGGCACATTACAGAAAAAATGCTTCACTTTGCCTACCCCACCATATATTGCTAGGAGTGCAGAGGTCTCGTCATAGGAATTGGGTTAGGCACCTACACAGAGTTGCCCTTTTCTTTGCTCGCTATATAGGCAGAAGAACCAAAGGAACAAGTATATGAGAGTCAAAATGTATGCCTGCTATTAATAGAGGGACGGTGTAGATTTTTAACTGCTCTAATTTGTACAAATACTTCCTCTAAAAGCATTGTGTAACCCACTAAAATCCAAAATCTATACATTCACCTCAAATCTACTGAAGTTATCTTATCTATATGTAGATAAGATACAGTTATCTACTGTTGTAAGCCATCCTTTTTACATGAGCAAATAACAAATATCTGATAATTAAATATGCTAAGACTATACCAATGCTCACTTGCAATTTATTGACTGAATTTCAAGATAGCAGGAGCATACCAAAATGAGAGGCTCAAAAACCCAGAAGAAAGAGTATACAGAATTACATTAATAACTATCGACAGACATGAAGAATTTTATATGGCACAGAGAATTTCTGATCTGTTAACTCTACCTCACAGAATTGACAAAAATTACATCACTAGGCAGCATTATCTCGTGAAACGTCTGCCTGTGTGGCTTTGACTTTTCCATTCTACCTAATGACAAAGAGGATATTTATTTTAAACAAAGACATTTTTGATCTTTATGATACCAAGTTAGAAGAAATAAATCACATTTTTGTAAACTATCATATTTGCAAAATTATTAGTGTACATACATAAGAACTCTGCATTTTTTTTAAATTGGTTAAAAGCAGCTATATAACAATGCACATATTTTAGGCTTAAAGCAGATTTCTGCAAATTACATTTAACGCTTCAACCCTAAAAAGACCTTTCAGTTGATGCAGAACAGCTATTGCGATCTAATGTGCTATCATTGTGACTTTTCTCTTTTGAAATCTCTAAACATTCCCAGAGGTCAAATTCTTTGGCATAAATCAAGAGTACATTTGTTTTTACATTGATCTTCAGTAAAGCCTGTTATCTACAAGAGAGTACAGCCTAAAGCCTTATGAAGAGTTCAAATATACCAGAGACCTCATTTATTGGCTGGTTAAATAGTAATAAAATAAATTGTAATGATTTTTTCCCCTCTGAAATTGTGATGTATTTAGACTTGAATAGCTTGGTTTTCAAAGCTCTTATGAATTTAATAGGCCCAATAGCTGTGAGTTGTAAACTTCTGCTTGAGCTGATTCTTGAAATGGTAATAATTTGGCTGTGAGAATATAATAAATGGTAAAATGGATGATATACCAGGAGGACAATTGCTCATAACAAATTAATGGACACACTTAATATTTCTGTAAAGTTAACAGCTCTTCATGCATACAAAGTGTCTGGTTATACCACACAGCTTTGCTCTGAAGCTTGCTGTAAACGTGGGTTCAGAATTCCTGCTGAAACTTGTCTTGTCTGAGCAGAGGATATTATCGCATACACCTGAATCTTTCCTCAGGGATCTAGTTTCAGTCATAGAAAGGCAAATGTAACACAACAGAAGACTGCACAATGTGCCACAAAATGTTTGCTATTGCCCATTTGATCAGCAACTTACATAGCTATCTGACACTGTCCTTGAACCTTTAACATTTTTTGCACGTTTTTCATACATCTGCCAAATAGTCTCTTAAAAGAACATCTGACAAGACGTAGATCTGACAAGAAACAAAATTATCTCAGGTCTCTTCCAGTCAAGAGGTTGAAAATTGTATTTTTGAAGCATCAGAGGAAAAGCAATACATTGGTATATCTTATTTTCAGCACAGTCGAATCCTCTTTAAAATGTCAATATAGTGTTCTAATAGCTGTCTTTACGGCATTTCTTTTTTCTCAAAGGACTCCTCTCTCTACAGTTTCAAGATATCAGCATGTCTTCTGGTCCTTCCTGACATATTGAGACAGGTCACTTGCCGAGACAGAAGGGAGCTTTTAGTTGGATTTGCTGTGTTTGATTAAGAAACCACCCTTCCTCTCACAAAACCGTTGTTGATGCCCTTCAAATCTTCAAAAGGTATTCTCAGAATTCTGTGGCACACAGAGAGCAATCACTTTTGGGTGCTGACCACTCTGATGTGATGTCACTGACTAACAAATAGTCTGCTCTAATGTCAACTGAAGTGAGCACAGTCTGCATGGAAATAGAAAAAATAATCTCTCAAAAATCAGAATCCTTTGTTGGGTTTAAGTTAAACTCCTTATCCCAGCATTTCCTATAACAATCTAAATATTCATACTGACGTGTTTTCCTTCACAGCACTTTGAAGTAGGGGCATTGAAACGTGTATAAAATATGATTTCTGTGAAGAGGCATTCACATAAATAGGTGGGAGATGTAATAGGACAGCACCTACATTTGTTGTGTCAAGGTATACAACAAATAGTTGTGAAAGGATGCAAGCAACCTGAAGCTGTTAAAGCAGTCTTAAAATTGGTGCCTTAAAATCATATCATGTTTGTGCTCATCAGCTTAGGTGATCTTGACCATACTAATAATTTTGGTGATATTTATTGAAAAAGGAGACCAAGCAAATATATTTATTTAGACTTTAATATTGACCAAGTGGACCACTAAGCACACCTGCTACAAAGGCTTGTGAAGCCAGCACTATGTGCTTTGCAGCAGAGATAAGTCTTCGGGTATTTGAATGTCTTCCCAGCTTGGAGAGAGTGACATAAGACGCCGGGCGCATGGGCTTTCCCTTGCAATAGCCTTCAAACAGGCTATAATATGTTCTGAGCATTCAATTGATAATATTTAGAAAAAGCTTTGAGATGGTTAAACAACAGAGGAAATCTAAATGCAGCTCGGGGTCTAACCTTCTTTTCTGTTTGCTTCGTGAGGACCCAGAAGTGTTATATAATTACCTATGAGTTATTCCTCATCAACCCTTATGAAAAGAATTAAGTATTAGGCCGGTTTTGAAGATGGGGAAAAAAACAAAAATTAGGCTTGGTTTGTATTTCACTAATACCAGCATATAATGAGCTTAATAGGAATATAATGACCTTCATACAAACAGGATAGCTCTCTACCAATGTTGCTATGCAAATACACATTCTGATGAAATCAAGAGTGCAGTGGAAGCATTGAAACACGTAGTCCAGGATTTCTCTCCCCAAATTTCTGGAAGAAGGATCCTGAAATTAGCTGAGTGAAATTATTTACAATTCATTTTATAGTACATGCTAGCAAAAATTTGCTCTTCCTTTTGCATCTGAAAAGTCTGGATTCATTTCTATTTTAATTGCTACATGAAACCAACTCACTGTGATCACTGTTCTTTCTTTTTATTCTTAATTCTACCTGAGCCTGCTTATGCTTTCTCTCCTGCTCTGAAACCTTCTCTGGCTTATGGTTTTTTCTTTATTAGACAGAAAGGAGCTTGGCTTTCAGAAAAGAGGATACACCTACAGATATACCAATTCAGGTTATAACCTCAAATCCAGAGCTGAAACTGCTCCAGATGGCCAAGTCGTTAAAAACAAATGTTTCATAGCTAACCCCCTCATCATAAAAAAAATAAAACTATATGATATTGATGTAGGGAAGACTGATATCAGTGTAACATAATTATTGGTATACTCCGATATCATTTCATCCAAAAAAGAATCATGCACATTTCTTGCGGTCATTTTGTGACTTACTTGATTAGATAAACAGTTCCATTTGCTATGATAATTCATTAAAGGTACAGTTTCAGGGTTTTCCAACTAGGGTTGACCAAGACAAGTAAAAAGCAGAGGTTTGCTATCAGGCTTGCACAGCTGTGGGACAGCATCGTATCTGAAAACCAGAGGAGAAACTAATTTAAATTAATGAAGACCTGAAGATTTCAAAAGCCCTCCCATCATCTCAGCCAGAGCCCTTTCTTAGAGAACTATTATTACCACACTGAGAATAAACTGATGCGAATCATGCTATGAAACTGCTTTCAAGACATGAACCATCAGATGTGGCTGTAAAATCTGCGATTGCAATTTAGGTTGAAGGGTTCTTTGATTGTAATTAAACTCTAATTCCAAGACAGGAAAGATGAATTGTCATGTTCTCTACATGGTATTTAATTTTCAGATGATGCTTCCTCACTGTTTTCCTCTGGAGGGAAGACTCTGGAGTACAAATCATCAAAAGTGAGTTATAATTTTGGATCTGACATAAAAAAAATATGGGTGACTCATAGACACTACGCATTTGTTAGCACAACCCTAAACACACGATTATGTGGTAGACTGAACATACAGTTTCTGGAAGAGAAAGCTGGAGTTTCTCCTTTGAATAACGTTTTAGCTTTGACAAATAATCAAAACCACACTTTTTCAGCTTATGACTTCAATCAACTTAAAGCATAAAGCACTTGATAAGTGGCATGTGTCTTTTAAAGGATAAAGATGATCTGGGCTTGAGAGCTAAGACCCAAGGATTTCACAATAACATATAAAACAGATCAAATCTTCCAGTAAAGCACCGGACACGGTGTAAATTCCATAATACTGTCTTAAAATTCAGACTCAGAAATTGAGGCAAAAAGGCTTAGATAAGTAAAGAACTGGAAGGAGCCTAAGTGTTGACAGGGATGGCAGGACTCTGCTTTTTGGAGGCTTTAAAGAACTAGTCTTGGCACTGATGTTAGCTAATGTTTTCACAAAAGACGTCAGCCCAGAGAAGAGTATGCCAATGAAGGCTCCTGGTGACAGAAAATTTAGACAAAATACATGACTACATCACATGCAAAGAATAGCATGAGCTTAAGGAGATAAAAAACCCACAACTTTCAGACAAAATAAAAATTTAATTCCACAAATTAAGATTTTATGGTCAATGACAAACATTTTCTCAGCTGTAACAATATAAAAGGACATCAACAGTTTCAAACTAGTTAGAATACGTACTTGATGTGTACTTGCAGATGTAAAACTAGGTTTTACTAGTCTAGTAATTATTATTGATATCTTTTAATAATGTTATGCTGTGAACCAGTAAAGAGCTTCATATACATTCACTGATTAGTGTTTTTATCTAGTTTTGTAACAGCAGATTTTAAATTCAATGTTCTTAGCTATGCTTCATGACCATTTCTTGACTGATTTCCTTTGGAAATAAGACCCACATCATAAAATCATCTGAGTGTCTTCCTTAATAAACTGTGGCACTACTGGTCATTTCTCTGTTCCAGATGACAGAAGAATTGAGATTTCAAAGATGATTATGCCCCTACTATCATAACAAAACAATAGGTGGTTAGAGAGGAACAGATTTTCTTGAAGTATGAACTCATGAAAAAATCTGCAAGGCAAAAGACCTCATAAATTCTCCAGCTGTAGGAAAAGTTTTATGTGGCACTTGCTACCAGAGGACCTAAGACTCCAGTCCTGAAGAAAAATCATTCATGTTGCAAAACATATGATAGGTTAAAACACAAGAAGATCTACACATTCAATGTATCCTTCATGCAAATTTGCCACCAACAGATGAGTGCTCGTGCTCATTCCTGGTCAAATGGATAGCTCGTGAAGCTCATGGCTGTAGCATCCTTACTTGGAAGAGGGCATTTCAATGTTTTACAGTCTTCTCAGGAAACGGTAACAGCAGACTGAACAATGGGTATCGTATATCAATGTGTTCACTGCAGTGTCTATTTGCGTTTTGTGTGTTTACCTGCTTTGCATGCTTCCTTCTCCTAACCATTGAAAGGTGGAGACATGCCTGAGGCTCTTCTTTTCTTTCCACAGGCTGTCCATGCCAATGGAAACAAAATTATGGAAAGAAGGGAAGAGGCTGCCAATGTTTTCTGTTATCTAATCTAATATTACATTGTTGGCTTAAAGTGTTTGTATAAGAACCTCACAGGTGCTGTAAATTACATATTACATAATGCTGTAGAATTGATTTTTTACTATTGAATTTGTTAATGGTACAAAGCCAAGAAAGAGGATTTTGTAAAGCATATTCTGACATCTGAATAGGGAAGAACCAGTTAAAGACACATCTTAACATGGAAATGAAAAGGGTGGACAGGAAGTGTCAGCATCAGCTTCTACAGCTCAGAAAATACCAAAAATAACCTGCCAAGTTAATACTTGAATACTTTCTAAGCATCCAAACAGCCTTCAAAGCTACAGTACAAGTGATTACCCAAATGAGGGGCTGGGAGTACCAGGTAGCATTTTAGTAATGGGCGTCTTCCTAATGCACCTTGAAATGCCACAGTTGCATTTAGAGGGAACAAGAAAACCTGAGTATAGTTTCTTCACCTGATGAGGTGTTTACCCAGAGATGGGATACAACTAACAAATTACACTGTGAAGAATTCTTGTGGCTTACCAGCTAAGACATAATTTTACAAGTCTTTAGAATTCTGTGTGGAAGATACAGGAACATCTCACGAGATGTGTGCTGTTTAATATATTCTAAAATTGTAACCTGTAATTTAACATTTTACTTTTCTGGAGCATGCATCCTCTTTTCTTCTTTCCACCTGCCAGGTCTTGAGAAAGCATCCATGTAGAGCTAACAACGTTACAACACATCCTCCTTCAAGGCAGGAAAACTGATATCTTGGTAATGGTGGTGAGCTGGAAAAGAATATTCAGTCGCTTCAGAATCTGCAAGTGCTTCTCGCCCTGCTGCAAGGTCTAGAGTAGAAATCAGTGCTTCCAAGGGTCAGAGAAAGAATCTATGTAGAAAAGCTGATCCAGGGCATATAAATCAGCACAACACGGGGACAAGAGAAAATGCAGGTTCATAAAAGTGAAACATTCAAAAACAAGATTAACACACTGTGAAACATTTTAAAAGAGTAGTAAAGGTCCCATCAGTAAAACTACCACGGCTAGGAGAGACAAAATACTGTGATTTGCACTTCAATGCTATGAAAGGAAGATGGTGCAATGGTTATGGTACAAGGCTGGTATCAGGAACCTGGGGAGAAATTCATAAATTTGTGACAGATTCACTATGTTTGCTCTGGGACTGCACCTGCCTCCTTCCAGAATTCACCCCCTAAAAATTCCTGCTCAGCTTCCACCAAGACCTGAGGGTGTTTAAAATGGCCAAGCCTGCCTATGTCTTGATGAATATACGAAGGTGAGTACCTATCCCTGCTCTTAGCCCCATTCAGCTCACAATGTAGCACAGGTCCTTTCCTGTCCCACTTGCAGCATGGCTGATATTCTCAAATAAAACCAGACAAATAACAAAACTGAGCCAGAGAAGGATGCAATCTCTGCTAACTCACTTGCCTGACTGTGAGAGTATTCACCTAACCTATAGATAATTTGTGTTCCTTCTTTACTTCTTTATGAAGATACTTTTAACACACAGCTCACTGACAATTTCTTTAGAAATTAAGAGCTTCTTCAGACCTGCTTACTAAATCTACATTTTTCAAGGAATAATTTAGAATGCTGTTGGAAAAAGGAGACTCTTACCCAGCACATGTTCCCAGTATTTTCTATCAGGTACTCAGCAACTGGAGTCTAGCATTGGAGTCTCTCAGGGGAACACCAGAGCTGCCAGGCTATAAAATCATTCTTACACTTATTTGCCACAGTCTAGTAAGCACTTCATTATTTTAAATACAGTGGAAGCACAAGACTGGGAATAGACAGCTATGTCCCATACTCAGGTCAGCACAGCTCTTGCCAAGCGAGGGCTTCTGCTCTCCTCATGAACTGCCTTTTCTCCGGTACTACACTTTAAAGTAAACCTCCCAGCACAGAGCAGCCAGCCGCAGTAAAGCCAAGCAATCCTCTGTGCAGACACCAAATGACTCTAACTGACTGTTGTGGGACAGGACTGGGATGCAGGTAAAACTTCCTGTATTTGCTGCCCCTATAGCTATGTAAATACCTGGTAGATACTGTTAGACTCCACTGTGCAGCTGCATTCATTGTGAGAATCATGCTTTCTTCCAGAAATTTCTGGCCGGTGAAAGAAGTAAACTCTTTAATTCTAACTTGATACATTCCCTGGAGCATTCATGGTTGTTATTTTTGTTTTGTTCCAGTTCTTTCCTTGTTCCACACAAATGCATTGAATAGGCACCAGGGTGCCAAAAAAACTTCATCGCCTTCAGTAACTGAATACTATCTCTTAAGCGCCTCAGTATCAGTCACCTCAGGATTAACATTTAGCCCACAACAAAGTAGCTGAACCTTAATTCCGTTGCTCATGTGAATAAAGCCCCTTAGTCTGAGTAAATCAACCTGTTATTCAAATGCTCAGGAGCTGTGAAGCACAGGTTTTATAACACCAGCTCTGCAAACTGCATGAAGGTTTAATTTTCAGCTAAAGCTTTGCAATGTGTCCCATTACTAGTTATTCCATCTTTATTTGCCAGTGTTAAACATTTTTTTCTGTTTAGAAACAACTGCAACACTCACAAAATTAGCAAATATGAAGAATACCCTGTGTCTCCCAGACTAGAGCTAAACAAACATTTTCTTTTTCTCTAATAAAATACATCTATTAAAAAAGATAATTGTGATGTTTCAAACCCACTGAGACATTTTTCTGTACTCTGGGTAAATTCATGACTACTACTTCACTAGAAGTGATTTTGTACTTCGTAAGGGTCTGTACTAGCTGTAATTTCTGATAAACCAGAAACGCAAAACCGGAACTTGAAATATATGGAGTTATTTGTCTATGGCTTTAAATGTCTTCCACAATTAATATTTCCTGTCAAAGATGATCCAAGTCCATTTATCATGAAAATCACATCTGTACTTCTTTAAATAAGTCATTCTTTTAATTAGAGAATTAAGTGATGACACCTGCTCTTAGATGGATTTGTAAAGTAAGGAGTTCAGAAACTGCTACATTTGCAATACAAAATTAGAGGATTTTTCCAGGCGTTAAACTATAATCTTAGATTCTGGTCTTTGCATTAATATCTTAAAGCAATAATTCAGGTGTCAATAAAGCCAAACATGATAATAACTTCACCAATGTCCTCAGTTCTTCAATTTTAACACATGTTCTCTAACTGTTTTTTTGCAAAATCATTCATGTCAGCTGAATAATTATTTCACTTCATGGAAAAACACTCTGTGTTTCCCTACTGTTATATTTAACCACGCTGTAAATTTCAACTACAGAGAAATCTTTCTAGGAGACCAATAAAGGGCAACAAGACAGTTCAAGCAATTAATTGGCTTTATTAGCCCGGACATTATTTGGCACCTTGTCGTTTCTTTTTGTTTGTTTGTTTACAGGGAACACACAAAGTATCTCTCTGTGTACCTCCTTTTCCGTGTTCCCAAACTAATTGGGCCAAAGTCTCACAAATTGCCTAATTGGCTGAACATTCCTAGCTCTCTGATTTTAATCAGGGACACATGGTACATATCAATAGCCTGCTTCATTACACCCGAAGAAGATCCAGGCTACTGTCCATTTTCAATTGAATTGTATTTAAAAAGAACAGCAGCTTGACCTTTTTGGATCCTGCATAATAGGTTTAAAAACTTAAGCTGCTTTTTTTGGTTTTTTCCTTCTTGGATAACTAACTAAGAAATGAAAATGAGCACCCCTTATGGCAGTGTGTCCCTAAGGAACAGCTTTGATACAGTGTTGGATCCATTAGTTACAGCTTGTGATGATAATAACACCTGAAAAAAAAATCAGTTCAAAAGAGTAGAGACTTGGGTGTAGAATGTATTTTACAGAAGGACCTAGAAGCCACAATAAAAGAGTGGGCCTGATTAAACTGCATAACACGAGAGGGCTCCAATCCCAAGAGTCTCACCCTTTAAACTGACAATTGTAGGAAAGAAAAATCACAAAAGGCCTTGCTAAAGGTAAAGAGCAGGTCAGTGACAGAGCTGGTGACAGAACACACATCTTTTAATTTCTATAATGTAAATTCAAATGGTCAATTATATTTATTTCTCCTTAATTCTGCCTCCAGTCAAAACATCTATTATTTTAAGACTCTCACGACACCCCTAAAAGGCCATGAAGATTTTATCATGAAGCCAAGAAGATTTTATCATCAATACAGTTTTCCTCCACTTCAGATTACAGGGGATCTTTTTGTCTACATGTGGTGACAGCAGTTGTCAGCCAGTATCGTTCTGCGCATGAGCGCATGAACTAAAAGGAGAACTCAATTAGGAGCAATACATTAGATAGCCAGCAACATCACTGCTTGGGACTTTAAGCTATTACATGAAATTTAATAAGCATGCTGATAATGACTGCATAGAATATATGAGAAGTTTTCATAGTAAAATACAAGCAGTTCTGGAAGGGCTGAGAGCAAAATAAAAATCACGCTTCTTCAGAATGTGCTGACCATGTTGTTGAAAAAAACTCTCTGGTCTCTTGATATGTTGTGTTGAACAGCTCATTAACTAAAGTACACTCTTCTTGGTAACAATAAAAATCTGTAATTCACATCCTCCAGTGTTTAGGAACAATATTTTTCTCCAGATTGAATGTCACTGTGACTTGTGTAAGTGAAAAGTGACAAAGCCCTGTATTGTTTCTAAAGTACTGGAAAAGTCCCTACCATAGCATGCATTTTCATCATCAAATGAAATGAAAACATAAACCAAAACCAAACATGAGAAGAAAACTGCAAAAAAAAAGATAAAATACTTCACTAAGAACAATAGCCTTAACAAAGATGTACAGCATCTCTCCACATTGAGGTCAGAGATTATTTTAGTTTATGTAATTGAATATTAGAGGCTTTAAATGTCCTTGACCTACATCAATACAGCTATTGTTCCACCTACAAGAGTAAACAATCACCTACCACTCTCCAGCTAGGAATTCATCTTGTAGAAGCAAGAAATCTACCCTTAATTCAGGTTTAAATTAACTTTTAATTATTGACATATGAAAGTCAATCCATTTTTTTGAAGTACATTTCCTCCAAACAGTCCCCCACATGTAGCCAAAGTGCTACTAAAGAAGGAGGGAACAAAATTAAACCTCTCAGAAAAGAAGAGTACAATGTGGACCCTACGGGATATTGAAGGAGGGTTCTCTAACGCCTTGGATAATCAGAAGCCTAGCTTTAAACATTCTAACTTGGGTGCTTGGAAATACTACTGTATTTTTGTTTCTGATAGAGGTATACTTTGATTCTTTTGGCTAAAGTTAGCCTTTGTGAACGTTAATTCTTCTGTCTCGCCTACCTCCAAAACGCAGACCTTCAAAACCCTGGTGTAACATCTGGTGTGGTTTTTCCAAGCTTGGATCAAAAATATTTATAGATTGTTGAGCTAGATTGCTAAAGGCATCAGGGTCCAGGACCAACAAGACAAGTTATTCTTTGTTATTCTTCTCAGGTACTCTCTCCTGAGCAACTAACCAGACTCATCCAGATCCCACAGCAGCCAGCTGACACTAATCACATCCAGGCTAGACAGAAGATGCAGTTTTAAAATGAAGGTAATTAAGCATTTCAAAGACTTATTGGCGAATATAGTGAGTTTGTTAAAAAAAAAAAAAGCCAAATATTTCCATGATTATCCAGAAAACAAACTGATTATACTAAAGAGAAAGAATAAAAACCATGAAAAAAAATTTGGATTTAGCTACTAACACTCAGAAGTGGGACAGAAATAAGCAATTTGAAGTAATAATCATTGTGAATTACTTAAAAAGCAAAAGAAAATTATAAATAACAAGAAAGCAGAAAAGTTCTACCAATGCTTGGCCATCTTCATCTCCATGCAGGGCCTTATTTTTTGTATTTTGTATTGTTTTGGTTGATTTTTACTAAAGGTCACAAAGTAAGCTTATCTTGACTTCTGCAAGAGGCTATTGGACACCTTAATAGATTTCATTATGAAGGCCATTTCTCTGACATTTAGTTGACATTTGACTGCTCATGACTTCTGCTGAGCAAATTCTCGTGACAGCCAATATGTGCAGATCTATCTAGGAATACACTACACGTGTGGCAGAGAGCAGAAACAATCTCAGGAAGGAGAGACACCATTATCATCTTTAAAATGACCATTTTCACACATTTGAAGTGTCAGAAAACTGACACTCAAGGACTCAAAGGACTAACCTAATTCTTCTTCAATATTTAAGGATAAAATACCAAAGTCAAGTATGGGATTTTTAATGTAGTGGTTTAGGTAGGAAAAGTGACTATAGAATAAAGTGAGAAAGTGATTTACCAAAGTACATACAAAAGCGCTCAACAGATTTGGGTGACTGTTTTATCATTGCTATATACACAAACTAAGTGATGTGTAAAATGAAATAAAAGGAGTCATGCCTAGGTGTCTAATTGCAAAATGTAGATTCCCCCCACAAAATTTACTCATCTGGGACAACTTCATCACATTGTGGTTTGTACCATCATCGCCTGCCCTTTGCCAAAGAGACATTGGTTGCAACTCATCAGAAGGAATTCCTCTCCTTTTCTGGCACTTCAGGATACCAGCTTCCAAAATTACTCCAGTGTTCTGGAAGGTGATAATTGCCAGCTTGGGTTACAAGCACTGCAAAGGACTTGCCAATTTTCCTTGAGTTCCTTACCTCCCTGCCAACACAAGCACCTCAAAATTGTCAGATTTTTTTCAGTTCCCCTTGGACAAGTTTAAAAATAAAAGCAATACAAATTATTCTTGCAAAACAAAAGACTATGTTCTGGACTATGAAACTGAAAAAATATATTAAAAATTAAAGCATAAGATAAATAAATTGGCATTTAAGATATAGCTGACATGAATGCTCTTTCTTCCCTTAGATACATTCAGGAGAAGTATTGCAACTTCCAGAAAGAAGCTAAAGACAAGGGTCTCAGTTAGCTTTTGCAGGCCCATCAGAAGTCATGTGCAAATAACACACTGAAAAACATCTCTCAGAAGAATTATCTTTAAGAATAGGATCTCTTTGGGCTTTATTGAGAAACAGGGCTAAAAGAGCAACAGCCCAGTAGCATTCCTACTTTGGAATATTTTCAGGTGACCTAAAAGATTAGCTCGGAAGCTAGCAATCTACCCTTCATAAACGTACCTTTCTAGCTTTTAATATGATTTAAACTTTTCTTGAAGACCATTCCTAGCACACTAATAACACAGATAAGAAGCTCTTAGAGAGCTTCCTGTTCTTCTCCGTTTGTCTGGGGAGTTCAGCTGACTCCAGACTCAGGAGATACTCAGACACCACAAATTACTTTCAGATTAATGTTTAAGTACTTTAAGTGTGTTAAGTAATGTATTAAGGACTCAAATATACTCACATTTCTAACCGTGTCAAACAACTTTCTCACACTAAACTCTCAGTCTCCATAAACCAAGAACTCTCCTCCCTTTAAACATTAAATCCTCAAAGCACTCCTAGCAGATTAATCTTCAAAGAAAACAAAATAAGTATGTGTTTTCTTTTGTAAGACCAAACAGTGGCATCTCCTGTTCATCTAAGAGCCAGAGAAGGCATGCTCAACTCTCTCATCTGCTTTGAGGATTAAAATCCTACACGCTTGCTTCTCTGGACAGTCTTCTAACTAATAAGCCTAGAGGGCTTTACAGGAAAGATCTGATCAGCTAAAAGCAAGGGTATGAATCAATAACCTAATATGTTAAGAGACTTGGGTCCTAGTAAAGAAGAACATGACCTACACTGACAGAAACTTTCTTAAGGAAGAAAACAAAAGTAAGATCTGTCCTTTCCCACTAAATAGTCCTACCAGCATTAATTGGAGTCACACACTCTCAGACTCTGACTATTGTCAGTTAAAACTCTCCTTACTTCAGTTTAAAACAGCTGCGGGATAAGGGACAAAGAACTTTCCACCTGCTCCATGAGGTGCCAACGTGCTCACTAGTATACTGCTTGTGCCACTTCTTGTCTCTTGCCTACGATTCAGAGTGTGGAAGGAAGGAGGGCATAAACCAGTAGCAATCTAAACTAGGGACAGGGAAGCAGCAGTTCTTTAAACCTCATCACTGCTCCCTGTTTCTGCAATTTGCTTTTCTGAAACGGAGGATGATATTCACAGCAGTTTTGGGAAAACTAGCTGGTCAACACCTACAAACATAGCTAAAGACGTAAATCCATTTTCTGATCAATATGACTTTGATGACTGTTAAACATGATCAATCTCATTTTCCCCTCGGGTACCTGTTTGCAAACCAGATTTTCAGTGAACAAAGCATGTCGAATTTATTATAGAACAGTATTGCCCTCCTGTGGCCAAAGACTATTCTGAGGAAACGAATTTTGGGAGGATTCCCCTTCATGGGTTTATTTGTTTCTCGCGCACAGCCTCAGATGCGCTGGGCAATCCTACTGAAAGAAACTCAGAATTGGGAGACTCCCTTCCAAATCCCTCCAAAACTTAGATCCAAATCTGGGCTTGGTGTGTTATGGCACAGTAGCTGAGCAGAATGCGATGCCAGTCTCTCTGGCTCCTTACATTTCTCCTAATTACGCTATTCACAGCAGAAATTATTGTTATCTGTGTTCATCTTCGTTGGTCATGTTTAACAGTCATGGCATTTCTTTCTGTGTACCATAAATTAATCAGTCCTTTCCTACCTTGGATTTACTGCTTTTTTTATTAATGCAAAGGTCAAACCACATCTCAGAACAAGAGACAATCCCCTATCCCTTCACTGGAAGCAGACATGGGACTTCAGGATCCTACAAAAACCCATGCAAGTAAACAGATTCTCTCTGACTTAAGTGTCTTCTGGATCCTTAGGGACTAAGTCGGGCATACAATGTAAGATTTTGCAGACGTACACATAAATAACAGAGACTGCAATGTAGTTCATGGACTAACATCAGACCTCCCACAGCAAAACCATGATCTTCCAAGCTACAAAACTGATGTGCAAAGGAGAAGAGTTCATCCCACCCTTCAATAGATCCTGAGATCCCCACAAATTAGCCAAACATTATAGCTTAACCAACACAACTGTAGCTTTTTCACGGGTAAAATCCTGGAGATAGTAAAAACATCTTAAATATTGATCAGCCACATACCTGAGAGATAACTGTTGCAATAAAGGTTTTACATATATATATATATATATATATATATCAGGACGAATGTAGCTTGAAGCCCTCTAAGTTCTTCACCATTATGTCGAAGGGCTGTTGAAAATCAAGTTTTATTTTCTGTGAGGATTAATTGCACTTGACATATTCCATGGAATGTGCTTGAGCTGATCTATTTTACCCGCCAATAGTCAGTTAATATGACTCAGCTTTTCTGTCCTGCTGTCAAGGCTGGAGAAACAAAGATAAGCATCTCTATTTTTCTTTTAAGATTGCCAGCTATGCAGCGCAAGAATGATTTTCCTTTTCATAGATGGTCTTGTTCTGACAGTCTTATCACTGTCACTGTCAACGCTGCAACAAATTTAAACAGAGTATTAAAAGTAATTATAATGATGGAATTTCAAACTTTTAACCATGACTATGCATTTCAGACCTTCATGGCTACGTTGAAGCACGGAATGGAAATAATCCCATGTAATCAATATCCTTGATACAGCAAAAGAGTCAAACCTTATCCCTAACTCCAATTAAGAAAAAAAGTTGCAAAACCTATTTTCTATAACTGGTTTATGAGGCTTTTGGGATGAGGTGATGTGGAGAAAGTCCCCTATGAACTTTAATAGATCAGAATGGATGGAGGATGAGATCATGCAGAGGATGAAGTGATCATGTGTGATCAGAGATCATTCAGGATTAAGTGAAAGCATGCAGAGAGAAAATGTCATTTCACAAGCAAATGACTAAGTATAGGACAGTTTTCCTGGCATCTTTTATCTGAGAAAATTCGTTCAACAGTGTGCCAAAATGACTGGGATGCTTATGGTGCACTAGAAATCACAATTTGTTAATCTCAATATACTATTGCTGAAGCAATCA
The DNA here is from genome assembly GCF_017976375.1 of Cuculus canorus. Lineage (NCBI taxonomy): Eukaryota > Metazoa > Chordata > Aves > Cuculiformes > Cuculidae > Cuculus > Cuculus canorus. Next base: position 11,451,337 of record NC_071404.1, on the reverse strand, counting down.
CTGAGAAACAGATATATGATTCACGGGGCTTTCTTGTTTATTTGGGCTACTGGGCTGAAGCCCAACCAGAATTTAGATTGGCCAGTTCCATGAAAGATAACAAAAAAATATTTCTACAAATATATACACCACAAAAGGAGGGCCAAGGAGAATCTCCATCCTTTACTGGATGTGGGGAGAACAGTGGCAAAGGATGAGGTTAAGGCTGAGGTACTTAATGCCTTCTTTGTCTCAGTCTTTAATAGTAAGGTAAGATGTTCCGACAGAAGATGGGGAGGGGAACCAGAACAAAGCTCCCATGATGCAAGAGGAAATGGTTAGAGACCTGCTCGGCCAATTAGACAGTCACAAGTCTATGGGGCCAGAAGGGATCCGCCTGAGGGTATTAAGGAAGCTAGTGGAGGTGCCCACCAAACGCCTTTCCATCATCTACCAGCAGGTCTGGCTGACTGGGAAGTTCCACTTGACTGAAGGCTGGCAGAGGTTACACCTGTTTACAAAAAGGGACGAAGAGAGGATTCAGGGAACTAAAAGCCTGTCAGAATGACCTCAGTGCCAGGGAAGGTCATGGAGCAGGTCATCTTGAGTGCTATCACACAGCACATGCAGGACAACCAGGTGATCTGGCCCAGTCAACATGGGTTTATGGAAGGCAGGTCCTGCCATACTAACTTCTACGACAAGGTGACAAGCTCAGTGCTGGGTCCAGTTCTGGTCAATATATTTATCAATGACATGGATGAGGGGATCGAAGGTACCCTTAGTAAGTTCACGGATGACACTAAGCTGGGAGGAAGTGTCAGTCTGCTGGATGGTAGGGAGGCTCTGCAAGAGGATCTGAACAGGCTGGACCGCTGGGCTGAGACCAGTGGCATGAGGTTTAACAAGGCCAAATGCCGGGTCCTACACTTGGGGCACAACAACCCTATGCAGTGCTACAGACTAGGAGAAGTCTGACTAGAAAGCTGCCTAGAGGAGAAGTACCTGGGGTGTTGGTTGACAGCCAACTGAACATGAGCCAGCAGTGTGCCCAGGTAGCCAAGAAGGCCAATGGTATCTCATTTTGTATTAGAAACGGCGTGACCAGCACAACCACGGAAGTGACTGTGCCCCTGTACTTGGCACTGGTGAGGCCACACCTTGACTACTGTGTCAAGTTTTGGGCCCCTCACTATAAGAAAGGCATTGAGGTCCTGGAGTGTGTGTCCAAAGAAGGGCAACAAAGCTGGTGAGGGGGCTGGAGAACAAGTCTTACAAGGAGCAGCTGAGGGAACTGGGGTTATTTAGCCTGGAGAAGAGGAGGCTGAGGGGAGACCTTATCACTGTCTACAACTATCTGAAACAAGGTTGTAGAGAGGTGGATGCTGGTCTCTTCTCCCAAGTGATAGAACCATAGAATCATAGAATGTCTAGGTTGGAAAACCTTTGAGACTATCAAGTCAAACTGTACCTGTCTGCTACTAAATCATATCCCTGAGCACTTAATCTACCAGTCTTTTAAATACCTCCAGGGATAGAGACTCAGTCACCTCCCTGGGCAGTTCCAGTGCTTGATAACTCTTTCAGTGAAGTATTTCCTAATGTCCAATATGAACATCCTCTGGTGCAGCTTGAGGCCATTCCATCTTGTCCTATCATCTATCACTATTTTTTTTTTTTTTGATCCATGAATTTTAATGATCACCTCCAGAGAAAAAGTATCTGCTTAGCATTAGATTCCAGAAGGTTGTATAGAAGGTGATGAGATAAGGACTATACACCATGCTGGATACAGATAGAGGGAGGGCAGGATAAGGAATAACTCTTATTCTCTTAGATACACTTGTAGAGGATTCTTACCTATGCTTCCCTACTAAGAACATTTTGTGCATACTGAACTGCAGCCTGAATAAGAACATTTGAAAATGTTTTATCAACAAGGTCACAGCAAACACTGCTCACTTGTTCATTAATTCTGTGTAATAAATGTTTACAGATACATGCCACTTTAGATGACACTAGAGAAATTAGGCTTGTCAGCATTTAATTGGGCAGATCACCAATATCTTTAGAATGGAGATATAAAAAACAACAGCATCTTTACAGCTCAGGCTCCATCACTGTGGTACAGCAAGGATGTTCACTGGCCACATCTTTCAGCAACATGTCCTTTGGCATAGTTGAAGACAGACAGACATGAAGATTTCTTCTAGGAACCTGTAAGACATCCTCCATTTCCTTTTGTGTACCATCTTCCTAAACCTGTGACAGAGACCATCCACCACATTTGGATCTTGCTGCTTACTTCCAAGCACAGCATATTTTGGATTATTCATTTTATCTTTCTGTCTTACCTAAATGCTTTTTATTTTGGATGCTACCTAGGAAAAACAAATAAAAATGATTAAGTGGCTTATATTTAGATTTCCATTTATTTGTAGTTTTGGCTGGTAGATTTGTCATCTGCAGTGCTCAATATTAGTTATGTTACATTTAATACCATCCAGAACCATTCTTTTCATTTAACCACTTTTCCCAAGAAAATAATTTTCTTGACAATTATACTGATTTCTTTTTGGTTGGTAGTCCATCTTGCAGAAGCAACAGAATCCAACCTAAACAGCTGGGTACAACTGCAGTGTGCCAACAGCTAGTGCAGATTTGTCTGCTTCTCTGTGCTTTTTGACCCAGACTATAGCAAAGTAAGTCACTTAACCATCCTCCCATTACTCATGTCCACCATTTATACTATATTCATAAGCTCGGTACTTCTTGATCAGCTGTATAATCCCACCTGCACTCTTCCACAGCACATCTCTATTTGGACAGTACGTATTTCATAAGTTATTTTTCAGGTTGTCATAACATTGCAAGCTAACAAAACAGTGAGAATTGATCTCATTCTCGAGACTTGCATCACCTCATCTCCCTCTAAAATAACTGTCCTTTTGGGTTCATGCCACCCAAGCAGATGTGCAGCCACTGCTACTTAGACATTTTACATTTGAATGCCTCATAGTCAATAAGGATAAAATAAATCACCATGAAATCAGTATTTGGCTGGTTAAGTGCTTCTAAATCAACTGCAGTCTCTCTGCAGGAATTTCTCTGAGATGCCCCTTGGAAAGCACTAAGACCTTAGACATAGCGGGTGATGTAGATTTTTTCCTAGCTCTAAAATCCTTTCTTTGAACCTTTCAAAGGAAAAGCAGTTCTTTCAGTTATACTAGAAGAACCCATCTGTTTATTTGGCTCAGCTTTCTACTGCTCCCATGACCCTTCTTCTGCCTAAATAGCTGAAACTTTAGGAACAGTAATAAGATGAGGGTGGTGGAACCCTGGAACAGGTTGCCAAGAGAGGTGGTAGGCATCCCATTCCTGGAAACTTTCAAGGTCAGGTTGGATGGGGCTGTGAGAAACCTGATCTAGTTGAAGATGTCCCTGCTCATTGCGGGGGGGAGGGCTGGACTAGACAACCATGAAAGGGCCCTTCAAACTCAAGCTATTTTAAGACTCCATGCTTCTAAAGCTGGATTTGATGAAGCAGCCAGAAGTCATCTAGAGCTGCAGTCAGGAGCACTAAAACAACCAACCAATAATGCCAATGACTACTTTGTTTCTTCAAAAAAAAAAAAGTCAAAGTTCACTTGAATCAGCTGCAAAGATCGTTTCTAGAAGGGTAAAATTCATAAGCTGGTTTTCACACACTTATCTTCAGCATCAGCCCTAAGCAGTTTAGCTAAGGAAATAATTTTAGTAGGATAGATAGCAATAGAAAGCTGTTACCACTTATGAGAACTACCTACTCCAGAGAGATGTTTTGCAATAATATTACACCAACACTGTTTTTTTCCTTTCACTAAAATTAAATGCATAGCAGAAAGGATCCCTTCTACGAGAATACATATTTGAAAATAAATTCCAAGCTATTTAGTCCTCTCTGACATTTCAGTAATTCAAGTTGACATAGGTAAGAAGTTAATGCAATAACAAACATTTCTCCAGTTCAACTTTTCTGCATGTTATGTGATCCATTTTTTTTTTCAGTTTGACATTGTTTGACTTTCTGCTTGAGTGCACAGAATTAAAACCAAGGAAAATATGAATCATAGAATCATAGCATCATAGAATAGTTTGGGTTGGAAGGGACCTTAAAGATCACCCAGTTCTAACCAGTGGCAGGGACACCTCCCACTAGAAGAGGCTGCCCAAGGCCCCATCCAACCTGGCCTTGAACACCTCCAGGGATGGGGCATCCTTACCTTCCCTGGGAAACCTGTGCCAGTGCCTCACCATTCTCATAGTGAAGAAATTCTTCCTTATGTCTAAATCTTCCCCTCTCCGGTTTATACCCATTTCCCTTAGTCCTATCTCTACAAACCTTTGTTAATAGTCCCTTCCCAACTTTCTTGTGGGCCCTCTTCAGGTACTGGAAAGTCACTATAAGGTCTCCTCGGAGCCTTCTCTTCTTCAGGTTGAATAACCCCAACTCTCTCATATGGGAGGTGCTCCAGCCCTCCGATCATCTTTGTAGGCCTTCTCTGGACCCATTCCAACAGTTCCATATCCTTCTTATGTTGAGGATTCCAGAACTGGACACAGTATTCCAGACGAGGTCTCACAAAAGCGGAATAGAGGGGCAGAATCACTTCCCTCAACCTGCTGGCCACACTTCTTTTGATGCAGCCCAGGATACGGTTGGCCTTCTGGGCTGCGAGCACACATTGCCGGCTCATATTGAGCTTCCCATCAACCAGCACCCCCAAGTCCTTCTCTGCAGGGCTCCTCTCAATCACATCATCCACCATCCTGTATTGAAATCAGCCATTGTCCCGACCCAGGTGTAGGACCTTACACTTGGCCTTGCTGAACCTTATGAGGTCCTCACAGGCCCACTTCTCCAGCCTGTCCAGGTCCCTCTGGATGACATCCCATCCTTCCGATGTGGCAACTGCACCACTCAGCTTGGTGTCATCCACAAACTTGCTGAGGGTGCACTCAATCTCACTGTCTATATCATTGATGAAGATATTAAACAGCACTGGTCCCAGTCCGGACCTCTGAAGGACACCACCTGTCATGGAACTCCATCTGGACTTCAAGCCATTGACCACTACTCTCTGACTATGACCATCCAACCAGTTTCTTTTTCATTGAACAGTCCACCCATCAAATCTGTATCTCTCCAATTTAGAGAGAAGGATGTTGTGGGGGACCGTGTCAAAGGCTTTGCAGAAGCTATTGCTACTGCATGAAGCTATTTCAGAAAAAAAAGGAAAGAGATACATAGCCTAACTTAATGTAAATGGACAAAAATAACAATAAAAAAGTTTCATTCACACTACAACAACTAGTTTTTCCATGATTCATACTCGGAACAAAGCAGATCCAAAATTTCCATGGCTGAAAGCGATACATTATCTAGGTTTGCTTGGACTGGGAACTGAGAATCACCCACTCAGAGAATCACAGAGACAGATGCTGTGATGTGGACTGCTTCTCTGAGCTGAAAAGGGGGGATCCACAGAGAAGGAAGGTTTACAATGATGTCTCAGGTACAGTTGTAAGACTCCAGACATCTGAGGAATAAGCACACAAAAAGCTTTTAAGAAAATTGTGACTTTCCATCACAGTGAGCTATCACAGACTCCTTAAGGGAGTATCAGAGGAATCTAGCGCCTGTTAGCCCTGCTGAAATAGTCAGAATTGATGTCTGAAGGCTGACTCTGACCTTCGTCTGGGATTTACAGAACAGCACACTGTGAAAGAACAGGCTTAATCCTTTGACAAACAGGATTGTGTCTTTGATGAGAGATTTCAGCTCAGTTAGTCCAGATACATATCTCTGACTGGTTTGTCCTGTAAAACCTAAAACACACTTGAGTAAATGTTCTTTAAGTGAATTAGACTATATAGAACTATATAACTCTGTGAAAATTAATATATCAGATCCAGAATGATGTTTTGTCTTCTGTTATTAAAATAAAATAAAAGAAGAAATAAATCCCTCAATGTTCACAAAACCATAGCGAGAGGCAGACACCAATCACCAAGAATGTTTTGTGTGACCAATTGAGCAAAAACCAATAGTGTTCAGGCACATTTGTGCTTCCCTTCACAATAATGGGCTGAAGCTAACTGCTGTGATATGGACCACAGGGAACTTTGGTGTGCTGCCCCCATTAAAATGAGATAGACAGATACTTTCAAGGCAGTTTTGCCTTCCCATTACGTCTTACACTTCTTTGGGGTCGAATCTTGTCATTTTGGGAGCCTGTATACTCTCTTGCGAAACAAGACAGCTGATTTTAACCTGTGGATGGAGGATCTCCAGTTATCTTAGATGAACTCTATTATTTAGCACATAAAAAGACAGGGAAAAGTCAGGATGCTCAGGAGGATGAAATTTAGAGGGTTACTAACAAAACGGTATTATCTACTCACTGTCAAAAATAGGCAACATATCAGGACTTACCTTGGTATGCAAAGGCACTGTGATATCTCAGATCCAGTTATAAATTCCTGTAGTATTATTCTGTAATACTTAATAATCATTATATGTGAGATTTTTATAGATATAAGGCAGACCGATTAAAAAAAGAATAAAAACAAAAAAAGCCCAGAGAATAGAAAATGCTAGACTTCACGGAGGACAGAAATCTGTAACTGGGAGGACTTTTGAATTAGACAGTACCTGAGCTTATTTTTCTTGTTTGCTGCTACATTCTTTAGAAAGATGTTATTGTTTCTCTTCTGAATGAGTAAAGAAGGAAAATTTAGTCTTCAACTGACCACTCACCCAAAATATCTGCTATGATACAGTTAGTTTACTAAAGCACTAAATGGTTTTGGGATTTATATTTATATGCTTGTAAATGAGGAAAAGCATGGTTATAGCACAGAGAGAACAGGTGCCCAATAACTACTCTTAGCCAAGAAATTTAGGATTCATAGCTGTTCTTCTTTCTCAAAACTTCCATTGAGTTTTGCAGTTCATATTTATGAGACTATAACTATACGTGTATATTATAGCCAAGAGCCATTTATTATTGCTTTTATACTTTGGACACCTTGTTCAATTTATATAAGCATAAAGAACCTATATACCATATTACCTCAATGAAGATAAAAGGTCAGTGAAAGGGCAGCTTCTATCTTAACTAAAATGGATCACGAACTCAAAAGCAGCCTACAAACAACAAAAAAACCTCCAGATAATGTAGTTTCACTGTTATTTGCCTTCCCTACATAAAAATTTATTAAAACTAGAACCAAAAGACAAGAGTACATGCCCTGCTTTTTACCAGGACAGACAAGAAAGCAGATGTTTAAGGAGGTAGTTTACAATTAGTGTCAGGTTGAAGAGGAGTAGTAAGGCATAATTTGTTTCTGTTGGATATCCTCAGCAGAGACAAAGGTATATTGTATTAAGGTAATTCAATCTGTTTTGGAACAATTATGGGTCACCTAGCTCAGTCGTAGGCTTGTGCTATTGTCTGGTTAAACATCTAGGAAAATAGGAATTTATGATTTGGATATATTGTTGGTACACTGCAGACTTACAAAACCAAGGATAAAATCAATGTCTGCAGATATTAATAGCTATATTATTTTTTTGACCTTTAAAGCAATCCTGAGATTATGTTTAAGGTTCTGTTAAACATGTGTAAGACCTTTCCACGCCTTTAAACATAGAGAAGTAGGCAGAAAGTTAGCAGAATTCAGGTTACTCAGACCACAACAGCACAGAGTGGAGTGTCGACTGCAAAATACACTAAGGGAAGCTTTTCTATTTCACCCATCAGTCTTGCAGAGATGTAACAAACAACACAGAAAGATGAGATGCTCTCATTTCCAGAGCTCGGTATTTGAAATGCTGAGCAGTTTCTATCACTCACACCAAATTCTGGATTTCTAGAGGCAAATGCAAAGGGGCAAATTCAATGGTGAACGCATTTTGGCAAAACAGAAGCTGGTCTGGCTCTTACACTGAACCTTAAAGGAAAAGATCTCCCGACAGTGTACTGAGAATTACATTTGAATTCCATTCAAGCCTCTGAACATCCTGGGACTTGTAGTTCCCCGGGGAGTGCCATTAGCCCTAAGAGCCTTGCGCTGCAAGGCATCCTGGGAGTTGTAGTTCCTCGGGCAGAGCGGTATGGCCCTAAGATCGCTGCGCCGCAGTGCATCTTGGGAATTGTAGTTCCCGTCCACAACGCCAATATGGGTCAGTGGGCCCCTGAGGGTGCGAGCCGCAAGGCATCCTGGGAGCTGTAGTTCCCCGGGCAGTGCGACATGGCGGCGGTGCGGGCGCTGGCGATTCTCGGAGCCGCGTTTCTCCTCGCTGCTGGCGGCCAGGCCAGCAAATACTCCCGGGAAGCCAACGAGGGTTTGGCGGCCGCCGGCGCCAAGCGGCGGGAGAGCGGGGAGTTCCGAGTAGTGAAGCTGAACCAAATCTGGGAGAAGGCGCAGCGGGTGAGTGAGGCGGAGCGCGAGGAGCGGGGAACATGACGGCGCTCTGAGCGGGGGGGGGAAGCTCTGACCGAGCTGTGAGGGGGGCTCCGACACCGCTCTGAGAGGCGAAGGGGGGGCTCCGGACCCTCATTCTCTGTCACAGCCTTCTCTGTCAGCCGCCTCAGGAGATGGGGTGCAGCGGAAGAATCACAGTGGGCAGTGTTTGGAGCCGCGGGGCTTGTGTGTAAGGAATCATAGAATCACTAAGTTGGAAAAGACCTCTTGGATCATCGAATCCAACCATTCCTATCTGCCACTAAACCATGTCCCTGAGCACCTCCTCTACCAGTCTTTTAAACCCCTCCAGGGATGGGGACTCCACCACCTCCCTGGCAGCCTCTGCCGGTGCCCCGTGACCCTTTCTGTGAAAAATTTTTTCCTGATGTTCAGTCTGAACCTCTCCTGGCGGACCTTGAGGCCGTTCCCCCTTTTCTATCAGCTGTCACTTGGGAGAAGAGGCCAGCACCCTCCTCTCTACAAGCGCCTTTCAGATAGTTGTAGAAGGCAATAACTAAAGAAAAAAAAAAAAAAAAGCCGAGAGAGACAGACCCCGGCTTGGGGTTGCACTTCTGAGTTTTGCTTGGTTTTCAGGCAGCTCAGAGCAGAATGCAGCCAGCCCTCTCTCTGGGCCTGTCCCAGGCAGCTGGGAACAGTGGTGCTGTGTAAAGCTTCTCAGGAGGTGTCTCCTTCCCCTCTCCTGCCATGTGTACCTATCTATGTCATGGGAAATGTTGATCCTCCCATGTTTAAATCCAACATTTAGCTCTCGTGCCTAGGAAACAGAAGAGAGAGTGAAGTCCCTCTGTGACAGTGGAGGATCTGAGACTGGCTCCTGTGCTTGCTGGCTGAATGATTTAGCCCTTTAGTTAAGGGTTGTGATGCTCTCATCTGTCTGAAGGTGTTGGCTCTAGTTCCTGCTTTGCACAGGATGAGAGCTCACTGCATGGGAGAGATAGAAACCCTCTGCCTTGGTGGTGATGTCACCTGTGGTATTTCATTGATACCAAGTGATGTAGTCACATGCAGGAAGACCAACAAATGCACATTACTGTTCCCAGATAAGACCCTTCATTTTGACAGCGATACTTGCGTTTCTGCCAATCTGAGATAAAAAATAAATAATTAGAATGAAAATACAGTAAAAATATTTAATACAGTGGAAATATTTATTTACAACAAAGCAGAACAGCTCCAACAGGAGGGAAAGAGTACAGTGCATGCTCAAATTCATGCCCTGAATATTGTGGAGCATGAGAGTTAGGGTCATGGCTGGTAAAGGTTCAATTCTTTAAGACAAAGGAATGTAGTTAATACTAATCCTGGGTTTCCTGTATTCTGAATAGGCATTCCCCAGCCTTATCAACTCAGAGGCAACTCAGGCAAACTCCCTGGGTTTAGTAAAAAAAAAAATCGAATCTCTGGCATAATGCTGTGTCATATATGGCTTCCCAACATGCCAAAAGAAGATATCAAAAACACTCCTTCCCTCAATGGGAGATGGATGGGATGGGTGCAGATGCAGTATGTGATAATGAAACTATAGCTGCGAACTTACAGCTGAAGAAGAAACGGTGTGGAAACCAGAAACAAACTGTGATAATAGTATTGTCGGTTTCCTCTTCTTTTTCCATTTACAGTATTCTTTCAATCTTCATACCTGGATCTTCTGGAATTCAGATTGCAGATGCTTTACATCATCTACATCAAGTCTTGGTGCTAAAGATATTAAAATATAAAATAGAGTAAAGTCTGTGAGGGTGAAGAACTAAGCTTTATTAACTTCTGTATGCTTGAGCCAGATTTTAGACAGGCAACACCTACTTGAACTAAATTTCCCACAAGCTAAATTTCATTTTTGAGTACAACTGACACCTAGCCTGTGTTTTAGAAAGTGATTTTTCAGCAAGCTTGTGTGTTAAACTTGTAAGTAATATTTGTGTGTGCCAATGCTGAACTCTTTCCTTCATTTTGGTAGTGGTGAGATAGAACTGAAAATAAGGAACTCCTTTGTTTTGACGTAAAAGGTTATCACAGTTCAGCATTGCAACACACAGCTGGATGAGCAGTGCTTTAGGAAGCCAGAAACTGTTACTTAGTGGGAACCAGGGGATGGCAAGCCAGAACTCCTTCCTGTTTCCCCGAGGGAGGGTTTGCTCTTTCTCCAGTATCTCTTTTCATAGGTGTATGTTTTATATAAAATCTTTAAAAAAAATATTTTAATACAAGAGTTTATCTTAGACCCTAGTTCTATAGATATTTGAGCCAGTGACAAAGTTTCACAGTGTATGTGATTTGGCCTGTTAGTGTCTTAACAGTCTACTGTGCTGTGGTTGTTGCTGTTGATGTAGTTCTGGAGTCGCCTGTTATTGGACCTCCCTGAGCACGCCAAAGCAGTAGTGGGCTCCAGAGTCTAGGGCATGTTGCACCTAGAAAATTTGTATTAAAGACTCCTGTCGTTGCAGAAGCAAGGGTGTAGGTAAAGCCAGGCAAACAGCAAACAAACCAGTGTTGTTGGAATGTTTCACAGATTTCCAGCACTCGCTCCCAGAATTGCCAGGTATCTGTCTTGGACGTTAACATCCAGGCAGCATAAGGAAGGAGGAATGATTGTAAGGAAGTTGGTGCTTTGTCATTTAATCATTAAACTTAGCTTTTCACTTCTACATCTAGTTAGTTATTCCAACATGTGACTGATGTTAGTAAAGTGATGTGAAGATTACCTATTGGCATTTTTTAGCTCCTGTCATTCAGAGTCCTACATGAGGTGATCTTGAAGGTAGCAATTCTTGAACTATAGCAGAAGGAAGCATAGCTTGAAATATGTGTTTTAAATTGGCCTATGCATTCACTTTTATGTTATATAAATAGGAGAGGCACGGGACTTCCAGGAGGTTTCAAAGGATATATAATGTTTAAAAGGAGTGTTACTTGAGTTTTATACTAAATTATAATGAGAATCAGAAAAGTATTATTGGAATCGGGAGACATTTGAATAGAATCTTTCTTTTTTTTTTTTTAACATAAGGAAAAATAAGCCTAATGAAAATCTGAATTTTTTATTAAGTGTTTAAAATGTTTGGTTGATGATGAGATGCCTCCAAGCTTTATATTCAGAAGTTCTGATATTCTTCCCTGGAACTTGTAGAAAACACAAAACTCTACGTGTTTCTGAGATTGCACTAACTGTAGAGAGTATCTAACATAAAATACATTGAATAATCTTTTATACAATAGTGTGTCTCTGATGATGAAGTCATACATTTAAATGTTTTATTTTCCTATTTTTGCACTACTTAGGAGCTGAATTGTTATTCAAGTTATTGCTGGTAACTTTTTTCCTGGATTTGCTCAGTTTGACTAAGTATTAAGTCCACGCCACTTGCATACAAGCATTAGAGTACAGAACTACTGAGATGACTGTCGTTTCCTTCACAATTTGTAGCAAACTTTTCAATCCTTTTCACTTTTCCTCCTGAAGCATCAGGGAGCAATTCTTGCTGAGCAAAGCATTGTTACTTCCTGCCACTGCAGCAGTGACAGTGGCTGGCCAGGTCATCCTGCTCCAGAAAAGCAAATAAGTACATGATTAATGTATTTGGACTTTAGCACATACTAAGAATAATAAATGAAGTGGTTCCTTCCAAGTGCATGTCTTTTATCAAGCAGTTCCCCAAAAGTGCATGGTAAAGACTTTAGTATCACATAAATCATAAGTTTTAATGCTTTAGTATTAGATAAATTAGACATTTTAATGTGTTCTATAAGTTCTATATTTGCCTGTGATTCCAACTGCTCTAGAATTTATTACATTGTTTCAGTAAGCTGTGTGCGTTATAGAAAAAATCCTTAGTTTAAAAATTAGTTCTATTCAATAGCAGAAACTAATTAATAGGACAGCCTAAGCTGCAGGCAGAAACAATAATGTGCATAGGTTCCTGAACTTCTGTCAATAGGAATTTAGTGCATTACCTCAAGATAATTACATTATTCCTAGTTATTCTGAAATAACCTGCTGACACTGAAATGAGTGTCTCAGTCTTTCGAGTATCATTCTAATGTTTAAAAATACTATTGAGTTCTGAGTCTGTGTTTATTAAACATACTGCTTCCTCACTTAAAATGAAGATTTTTATAATCTGTAATCTGATTTTAATGATGAAAAAAAAAAGCCTACAATAAAATAAGGTTATCTCAGGACAGATGAGCTCAGGTGGTTCAGAGCTGGATCTGTACTCCCAGGAGCAGGATGCTCAGTGGTCTGAAGTAGGAGGACTTGGGCAGCTCAGGCAGAACTGTATTGGAAGTCACACTGCTTTTTGTTTTTAAGCGCGTCTCTTCTCTGGGCTTTTCCTTACTTCATCTTCTTGTTATTACCATGTATGCGCATACACACAAAAAAAGCTTTGAAGCACGAATATAATGTGTTACATTTCTTTGTTTTAAACTGAATAAAGTGTCTAGAATCTGAAAGTTCAGTTCAGGTTCAACTTAAAGCAAAGTTGCTTAGCCAACTGCATGTTAGTCATTGTCTGTGTTCCTATTTTCTCTGTATTTCAAAAAATTTCAAGCTGACCTATTATTCGTTTAAATCTTAATTGTTTTTTTTGGTAGCTTCAGCATCAATAACTTATCTGGAAGAGAAGGCTATGTGATCACTCTCTGTTAACACTAGTATGCTGGTGGCATTGCCATGTTCATAGGCAAGAGATGCTCTGTATGCAGCGGCTCACGCCTTAAGGCCCTTAAATCCAGACAGATACATAGCATTAGAGTAAAAAAAAAAGCTGTGCTATATTGGCTACAAATCTATATGGGCTTCTGAAGTAACGTTGCAGCAAGAGTTGTCTCCGCATATCTGAATACAAACATTTCTCTCTTCTCCTTAGCTTCATCTCTCTGCTGTGAAACTGGCAGAATTGCACAGTGATCTGAAAATACAAGAAAAGGATGAGTTAAGCTGGAAAAAACTGAAGGCTGAAGGGCTAGATGAAGATGGAGAGAAAGAAGCCAAACTGAGACGCAACTTAAATGGTAAGATTTATCTTTGCAGAAGAGGTTTAAACTTTGCATCAGACATATGCATGGTTAGACACCTGTCTTTGTGTTTGAACCATTGCATAACAGGTGGTCTTGCCAGACACGAAGCACATACGAATTCTTTGGAGTTCAGTGGGGAGCTGCAGGAGGCTAACGGTTTCCTTTGCTCCTGGTGTTTTCAGAAGACGTTATAAAACCTGAGACCTGTTTGTCTTAAACCGTTAACTTTTCCACTGTGTGCTGCAAAGTCCAGCACTGCAAGTCAAGGATGTGGCCAATTTCTCATCTTCTGTACATCCCTAGTTGGTTCTAATATTTCTGTGTCTTCTGTTCCCTTGCAGTCATTATGACTAAATATGGAATGAATGGAAAGAAGGACTCTCAGCTAGTTGATACAAACTACATTAAAGACGGTACAGAAAGTGATACACTAGATGATCCAAGACTCGAAAAATTATGGAGCAAGGTGAGTAAGGTTTTCAGGAACTGGAGTGAAGGAAGTCAGTGTTTCTTCATTGAGCTGTAGTCTGTGTCTTCTGAGAGCCGTGAGACTCGGAACTGAATAGCTTTAGTACTTTGTTTTTAAATACTAGCCAACCTGCTGTGCTGCATAGCTCATATTGTGCCTTGAAGGCATTCCACCTGCATCCAGGTAGGGCAGGTTCCCTTTGCCAAAGAAGACAGCTGCATCAGTCTGCATGAAGGATAAGATCCTGAGTCCACTGAGGAAAATCAGATTTTTTCATCAAATTTCACTGAACTCATGATTTTCCTTTGTGTGACTTTTAGGCTGTGTGGTAGTATACCTTTGTTTCCTCTATTTTTCTTATTGTTGTTTCTGGGTTTTTTTAAAAAAGATGCATACATTTGAAATAGAAGCATTTTGTATTATAGAATGTTTAAAAGTGAAATGTGTAATTGGAGGTGCTAAATAACACTTTCCCAACCTGGTATTCAAGGGAGAATTCCCAGGATTAGTATTAAAGTCTAAAAAATAGAAAGTGTACTGTCAGTCTGGGTAGTTTAAACAGGCAAAGCTGTAATCCTCAAGAACTGAATAATTCAGATTTTAAGAAACGAGTAATCAGGTAAAGCAAATAATACTTACACCAGTCTAGTACAGTGGTAATAAAGCAGAAAAAAGATTTACTGGGTTTTCAAATGTTGCTCTAACTAGATACGGCTCTGGCAAAGGACCTGGTGTCATGTGCTTTCAGGAACAGTAAAGTGCATCAGATAGAAATAGTGCCTAAGCAAAAAATGGTGGAAACTGAATAGGTATCAAAAACATTCGCTTTTGATCATGCCTTGCAGCAAATAAGTCATGAGATCTGTGGGTAGTGCTCCACCTGTCTGGCCAGTGTTTCCCTAATTGCTAAAAAGTAGTCCAGTAATGAACAAATCACTGTAGAGCAAATGCACAGCAGTGATAAAATCTTCACTTGCCTGTAAAGTAAGGTTGAATAAAGACTGCTTAACATCAGGCTGCATCCTTTGTGCAAACAGTCCTGCTAGAGTTGGATATGGAGCTCCGTGGCCCTTATTCCTGTACTAAATTGTTTCCCATGGAATAGAAATGACAGATACTTGATATGGACTACCCAGGGAAAAGTCCAGCTTTGTAAGCTGGAAGAAAACTTCCTTCTGACATTATTAAAGCCGCAATATCCGTTGATGTCTAAATCCTGACCTCATACTTATAAAAAGGGATTTAAAACCAAAGATCTTAAGGAAAAGCTGGACTTAATAATTTGCTGAATGTAGTGGGAAGCAGGAGTTCTAACAGTTGAGTACACTTAAAAGCATTTGGCCTGGTAAGCATAATGACCTCGTGTTTCTTCCAGGCCAAGACCTCTGGGAAGTTCTCTGATGATGAGCTGGATAAGCTTTGGCGAGAATTTAAGCATCACAAAGAAAAGGTTCATGAATACAATATTCTGTTGGAGACTGTGAGCAGAACAGAAGGTACCCGAACATTTCTCTGATGTTTTGAGATTGGTACAACTTATTTTCTCTGTATGTTGCCTGCATTGTTTCCAAGTATCTTTTAAACTCCTGAAGACTCACATTTCTGTCAGAACTGCTTGCAGATGCTAACATTTCCAGATATTTGCTGGGTTTAGCTCTGCATTAGCTGCCAAAGATCTCGCCAGCTAATGAAAATGTTGGTATTTCAGTTTCGGGATTCTGCCTGCATTTCAAGCAGGGAAAATACCATCAGGTTAGCAATGATGGCCATAGTAGTTTACTGGAAATTACACAGTAATTACACAGCAAGCATAGATCAACTGCTGCATAAATGCTGCAGTCCTAAGTGCTGCAGAACATGCATATTTTATCTCACCAGCTGGTAGCCCAAGAGGATATACTTGAATATCTTTGGCATATCTGATTCTGAGGTGTATTAAAGCATCGAGGATCTGAATCCAGCTTGCTGTACTAATTCTAGCCATAATTGTTAGAGCTGAAGTATTCTTATAAGGTATCTTTGATGTTTGCATTGTAGAGTCCAAGGTGCTCAAAGTCATTTCAACATCAGATGTCCTGATTGGTTCGTGCCCAGGGAGGAGGGCACAGGACTTACCAACCATCCCTATCCCATTTACCTGGGATATTGCTAACCTAGGAAAACAAGAACATTTGCTTATTAAAATCTTGTCTTGTGGCTCGTAGCAGTTAAAAGGCATTTCTGTAATATCACCCTCTAGAGCACTGAGGGGCATTGAACTTTATATTGACCTGCAAAAGTAATTACTGCTTCTTGAAGTGTGGTGTTGATGTTTTATTTACAATCAGCTGAAATTATAAGAACTTATTGTTTATTCACCTCAGATTTGGGGGATTTCTGGAGCTTTTGACTTATTGGGATTTGGCCAACAATTAGTAACACTTTCCTTCTTCAACAGATATCCACAAAAATGTTATCAACCCATCAGAAGAGAACCTGGTGAAAGAAGAAATCTTGCACAACAAACACAGAGAACTCAAAGACAAGCTAAGAAGCATCAATCAGGGGTTTGAGCGTTTGCGTAAAGTCACTCACCAGGGATATGACACAACTAGTGGTATGATACAGTGTTTTTTATGCTTATTTGGGTTTAATTTCATTTGAAAAACTTAAAAATCAGAGGGCAAGTAATAAGATGCAGTTACAGTACCACAATGAGCTGAAGAGGTGCATCCATCCTGTTCTTTTTGGAAGCCAACTCTAGAAGCCTAATAAAAGGATAGGGGCATCCTATAAAGATGATAGTTCTGTCTTCCATGACCACATGAGAAGGGATAGTACGCCTTCAGCCCAGAAGGACAGGTAAGTGAGACAACATGCAGGGCAAGCAATGCCATTATTCAGTTCCTAGGGTTTTTTTTTCATTTTTAAAAAATACTTGCTACTATAGCTTTAAATTAAGTACTTGGACTTTTCTCCCATTTTATCTAAATTGGCCTATTAGTAATGCAGTGCTTAATATATCTATATGTATGTATGTGTATAAGAAAACATGCTCATTTTTCATAGAAGCTAGGCATGAAAGCGTTGTGTACAGAGTTTCATTTAGTCATGTGTTTGTTTAGAATCTGAGGAACCAAGGGTGAGTGAAAAGAAAAATAAAAAAACAGTTCCATAAGCAAGAACACATACCTGCTTATTAATTTTACTGTTTTGGTAGAAATCTCAATTCATGCAAACCCTGTTCATCCGAACCACAAACCTGTTTTAGTACTGTGAATGTAGGGATATCCTTAATCACAGTGAAACAACTGCCTATTTAAAAGTCCATGAAAGCAGATTGAAAGAATTCATGTGCCGATTCCATTCAGCTTTGTTTGGGCAGTTCACTCTGCTCCTGGGTGGCCACAGTACCAGCTTTTTTAAGGGTTTCGTAATGAAAGACACAAGTGCTGTTCTGTTGCTACATCATCTATGAGAAGCAGCTAAAATGATTTATCAGAGCAGTAAAACCCCAAACTGAGGCTCATGAATGGAGTATGTAAATCAGACTGGAATGTTTTACGGCAAAAGGAAACTATTTTATTGTCAGAAATGTTGAAAGCAAAACCTCTTTGCTTTAAAAAATGAAGATATTATGATGATTTTTCTTTTTTAATTGTCTTGAAATTGGCGGAATTTTGTCAGCCACCTGCACTGAAGCACCCCAGTGACCAAAATTAAGTGGGCTCTGTCAAACAGGGATTTCACTGCAGGGTTTGTCTTGAGTTATTTTTAATGTAGTGCATGTGTCTGGATTTTCATTTAGTGGTATTTGTTTGTTTAGAATTTGAAGAACCACGAGTGATTGATTTATGGGACATGGCCAAATCAGCCAATTTTACTGAGAAAGAACTTGAATCTTTTCGGGTAAGTAGAATTCGAGTTGGATCTCTTCTGGAAAGATATTTTCCCACATGAAGATATACTCTGTATTGCTCTTCAGGTACCATAAAAAAAGAGTCACGCTTCTTTCTTAATATATAAACATGCATGTAACCAGGCATATGCATGGTTCTGTTGTAATCAGCAAAACAAAAATTCTGAATCCTGTGAAAACAAGTGTTGCATATTTAAAATCTTTGACAGATCCAGCCCTGCTTATAGGGTATGTCCTAGTTTTTCTCAATGTAGTACATAAAACTGCAGCCATAAGTGGTATAACAGTTTGAACTATTCCTGTCCTCTTCACAGAGTATGTGTCCTGAGTCACAGAGAAACTTAATTTACTGCCTTGAAGTAGCAAAACAAGGGCATGCTTTTGTGTGCAGAGACATTATATGTTCTTTGGTCCTCCTTGCAATGTGACAAGTTATCTGAGGACTCTGAACACCACAATTAGTCTGTCCACTGTCTCTGGGGCAAACTAAGTGGGGTTTGTGCTTGTTAGTTCATCCTATTTAAGATTCATTGTGGCAGACTGCAAAGCCAGAAGATGCTGAAGTCTGAGCAGAAAATAGCAAATCCAGGACCTGATTTTGAAAAGAAGCTTCTCTTAAAAATTGTTGGTTTCCCTCTGCCCCGTTCACTATTCTCTATGTGGCATTCACTGCTGTCATCTCCTAGCGCCTCACAGCCATCAGCAGTCTCCTTCTGAGGACTCTGCACTGGGATGTTTTCACCTGCACTGGGATTCTGCACCTGCCTTCAGAATTGGGTGTTTGGTTGGTGATGACAATGTATTGCCCAGACATTCTTAAGAAGTAAGGATCTGAAAAAACTTCCAGTGCTTGAATTAGTAAATTAGCATTAGGAATGTCTTGGCAAGAAAAGAGAGAGAAAGCCTTGGAAAGAAAATCCTGTGTGTTTCTTGTCTTAGGAGGAGCTGAAACACTTTGAAGCAAAAATTGAAAAGCACCATCATTATCAGAAACAATTAGAGATTTCACATCAGAAACTGAAGCACGTAGAGGAGACTGGAGATAAGGATCATCTGAACAGAAACAGAGAGAAATATGCCATGCTGGAAGAAAAGACAAAAGAACTAGGATATAAGGTCTGTATAAATACATTTTACCTATATGCTGAAAGTTAGCTCAGTAGTAGAGGGTATGCAGATTATCCAGTGCTGATTTTTCAGGTAATTTGAATGACTTCCAGAGGGGGAGTTTAAGGAAGAGCCGTGTTCCATGTTTAGTACGGGATATGCATAATTGGTTTTATAGACCTAATCCTAAAATGCATGGAATCTCTCTGGTCTCAGCTCTTCCTGGTGTCACATGTACTGATAACAGAATCTGGATAGATGATACTGATGATTCATTGTCTTACTCAAATTTGTTTGATGTGTTTTGTTTTCCTCATAGGTAAAGAAACACTTGCAGGACTTAACCAGCAGAATTTCTCAAGGTCTTCAACACAACGAATTATAAAAATTTGTTCTCCTTCATGGGATCAGTTTATTGACACAAAACAGATAATGTATTTTAGAACAGAATTTACCAAGGAGTCCTTCTGAAATAGTACAGATTGCACAGGGTTGTCCTGTAAGAAAATTTTTTTTTGGTTCACTGAATTGCCAGTTTTTTACTTGCACTATGATATTAAATGATTAGATTATAAATTTAAGTTGCACATCTTGGATCATGTAAATCTTACATTTGAGTCAAGTAACATTCTTTGAAATGAGTGGTTCTGTCAAAAGGAAAAACCTGTGAACTTCCAGAACATTCCTGCTAGTAAAAAAAATACTAATCTGATAGTCAGGAAAGGTATTCTGATCAATGAAAGTAAATACTGAGGTACAGGAAGTTAAAACAAAGGCCAGAATAGTCTTTCGTTTCAGTGCCTGGCCTGATATATTTCCTGCTGAAGGTAATGAAATATTCCCACTGACATTGAGCAGTGGCTCCAATCTGCACTGTATGTGAATCTTTCTTTTAAAGGGGGAGAAAGAGTAAGAGAGAACAAGTACTGAGGTCAATTCACAGAGTTTAGTTACAGACTAACACATCTGAAGTTACTGAATGTATGTGTACAATTATATTGTTCATGGTTGCTTGGTTTTGTTACGCTTACTTAGTCATTAAAAACTCAAAAGAAGATATTGGAAAAGTTTGGGTTTTTTTTTTTCTTCCCTGTCATTTAGTGAGAAGTAACTAGACAGGTCTTTTGAGCATGTTGCTTATTCCTTTAAACTAAAGTTCCCTCATTCATTAGTTCTAAGACAGGAGCAGTAGTGCTGCACCACGAGAATATGTTTCTATGTTCTGAATATGCAGAAAGCTTTCTAAAGCAACTTCGCTCTGAGCACATACTCCAGTACAACTCATAACATGCAAGTGATCTGAACCAAAATTGTGATAGCAGTCTCACTTGCATTAAGCTTTTTTTAATTCTTTTATTTTAATGTTAGCAAACAGTTATTTATGTTCAAGAGAATCATTGTCCATCACGAGAAATGATTAACCATTAACATTAGTTGTCACCTTAGAGAAGGTTCAGTTAATGTAGTTCATGGTGTACATTCCATTTAGCTGGTAAAAGTAAGACCCAAAATAGCTAACGCCCAGTGACGAGAAGACTGGTTTGGTCTTTTCCTAGATGCTGCACATCCTTTTTTTCACCAGACTATCACTTTAAAGGCTGTTCAACCTTCTTAAACACAGCAGTAGCTATATTTTCTTACAGGTTTATCTTGATCATTATGTTTTTCAAGGTGATCACGGAATAGAAATGCAGACTTTCATTATGATCTTCATTTTTCCCTTTGTTAACGTAAGAAATAAATCTATGTACCCGAAGGCAGTTTGGAATTGGTGGCTGTAGTTTGGATGTGGAGAGGCCTCCACTGCTGTCTTTGCGTGAGGAATTTGAACACATGCGCTAAATACATCCACAGAGGAAAGAAAGCAAGCAAAGCACTGAAATCTGAGTAGTTCCTGTGCTGCAGTCCTGACTGGTTTGTACAAGAAGGGAAAAGCTTTTACTGAACATGTTCAGGTACTGCTGCTGGGGGAAATGTGTTGCACAAGGGAAAGCAACGTGAGTATCTCGGCCTACAATAAAGGCAGGCAGGGCAGCTGTATGGTCTGCGCAGGACAGTATAACAGCTGAGTTTCAGGTGTGTACTTGAAATAGAATCTGCTTCTTGAAGAATGTCTGAAATAGCACAAGGTGCTGGATTCATAGAGCACATAACCAGGGTAAGATCAGCAGTAGTAACGGTTGTCTCCAACTGCAGAGCTTCTTCAGCACAGGCTGTGAAGAGGTGATGATTGTCCCTCGTCTTTACCCACCATGCTATGACAGTAATTGGGCTCAAAGGCCGAGTGGGCTCCAGCAGAGAGAATGCTTGGCAAGCGCTTCAAAGTACAAGATGCTAGCTAAATATTTACAATAATTCGAAATTAGGAACAAGTCAGATGATCAGTGGCAAAGGTTGTAGACTCGGGTCAGTATGGTCACCTCACCTTAGTTATTTAACATCACTGTTAATGTCTTTGGGCCCAAAGCTTGTTCACACAAACCCAGAGGAGAAAAAAACATTAAACAGCAGTGGTTGCTGAATGCTGCTTGCCCCTGAAATAGTCTGTAGCTGCAACAGCAGAGAGTAGATATTAGGGTTTCCATTCCTATCAAAGTTCTTTGAAGTTTTCCCTACTTTTTGAGATCTGGGGACAGTACAAAGACTGGTGAGTTGCAAAGTCTGATTCCGCTCTTGTTTCTACAGTCTGCATCTCACACATCTATGTATGTACAAGTCAGTTAATTATTGTAGATTTTAGGCCTCCAAAGACAATTCATGTGGCCAAAATAAGAAGAGTATGTAGTCTTTGTAGTCTTTGAGATGTTAAAGATCAAAAAACGCTTGAGTCACCATTCTTGTGCTTCTGTAAATAGCAACAAAAATTCAAAGGAAAAAGATCTAAATTAAATATGCCTGCAGTGGTGTACCCAAGAGAAGGGTGGATAATGGTGTTCATAGGTGAGACTGCACAGAACGCACATCTGAATGGGAATCAGAATCATTAGGTTGGAAAAGACATTAGAGATCATCGACTCCAAGCATACCTGTCTACTACTAAATCATGTCCTCCAGCACCTCATCTACCCACCTTTTAAACATCTCTAGGGGTGGTGACTCAACCACCTCCCTGGGCTGCCTCTGTCAGTGCGTGGGGACCATTTCTGTGAAGAAATTTTTCCTAATATCCAATCTAAACTTCTCCTGGCGCAGCTTGATGCTATTCCTTCTTGTCCTATTGCCTGTCACTTGGGAGAAGAGACCAAAACCCACCTCTCTGCAACCTCCTGTCAGGTAGTTGTAGAGAGCAATAAGGTCTCCCCTCAGCCTCCTCTTCTCCAGGCTAAACAACCCCAGTTCCCTTAGTTGCTCCTCATAAGACTTGTTCTTCAGCGCCTGCACCAGTTTCATTGCTCTTCTCCGGACATACTCCAAGACCTCAATGTCTTTCTTATAGTGAGGGGCCCAGAACGGAACCAAGTATTTGAGGCGTGGCCTCACCAGTGCGGAGTACACGGGCAGAATCACTTCCCTGGACTTGCTGGTCACACCGTTTCTGATACAAGCCACGACGCTATTGGCCACCTGAGCACATTGTTGACTCATGTTCAGTCGGCTGTCCACCAACACCCCCAGGTCTTTCACTGCCAGACAGCTTTCAAAAACCATCAGCTTTTAAATAGTATTTGAACCTTCCCTTCCTTAACTGGTATTTTATCTGATCCTTTCATAATTATTCAAATTACTAAGTTTTTCAAACCACTTAGAGAAACAATTTGAAATAAAAAAATGGAAGCAGAAGGAGTAAAGAACTGCATTTCTTAGGGGAAAAAAAGGAAGTTCAGAATGTTTCATGGTTTCTATGGTCTATAAAATTCTGCCCTGAAAAAGAACCTCAATTTAAATAAATGTGTCACTGATTCCACATAGGAATAATTTTATTCATTAAACAGGTTGGGAGTGGAAATAAGAGGGAGATAAATACACAAGTCATTAAATACAACAGAAATAACCAAGCCTTTATTTTTATAAATCCTACGTCCTGCACGCTGGTAGAGTAGCTCAGATCAATCATTCTACGAGGGACAGCCACGATGGCAGATGTATTGTTGTAATGATTTCCCATCACCTCCCAAGGGATTCTGATGCCTAATTGATCAGGCAATAGTCAGAGTATTTAAATTTATCAAATAGAGATCATTTACATTTTGTAAGCTGAGGTGCTATCTGATTTCCTTGGCAGGGCTCTCTTCCTAGTGTCAGGCCACATCCTGGGAGGTAAGCTGGTTTCTCCATTTCTTGCTGTCACCTTTTGTGCATATCTACAGTACCCTGGCTTACCTCCTAGGATGTGGCTACTTCAACAGCTGATCTGGAATGAGTGTTTAGAAGGGCTTTGCACCGTGGCTGGGTAGCAGAAGGCAGCCCCCAAGTCCCAGCTCTAGAGCGCAAAGCACACCTGTAGGTACGCTTCCTACGGCCCAGTACACAGGGTCTGCAGCTCTGTCTCAGCGGACATCTCGCCCCCTGGCAGGGGCCCCAACTCATCGTATTTTCAGTTCTGCCGTTTGTTCAATACGTGAGTTTAGGTGACTTGGTGCAGTCACACTCCATGAAAGAATGTAAGTCCCCAGCCAGGACCCAGCGTGTCTCAGTGCCCAGAAAGCAGAGCACTGCAGTGGGAGCCAAGGCTGCTGAGTGCTTCTCTGCAGGCTCTAATCCAAGAGCACATGTCAAAAGCCCAAATACAGTGTTCAGCTCAAGACTAACCCAGACAGAGGTAACAGACAGTTCACATGCTTGGTTCACAATATATTCATCGTCCACAGACCTTCCCTATCCCTGTTGGGTACTGCTTTGGAGAAGTGTTTGGGTTTCAGGTTTGCTTTGTTTGTTTAAAAACGTACCATTTCTCATATAAAAATCTACCAGTAAGTGGTACACAGGCAATTCTAAAATAATTTTTAAATATAATTTTTCTTTTCATAGCGTTTAATTAGAATAGAAGAAATAAATTAAAAAGTCATGAAATCTAAGTCAATAAATAGAACAGACCATTGCTTTCAGTACAAACAGACCTACCTTTGAAACAGACAACAGGGAGCTATGAGAGACAAAGACTGTATTTTCCATATATGCTATGTTACGTAACAAACAGCTTCTAAATACCAGAATCAACTTTTCCAAATACAACATGCATTTCAGACCATTCCCATAGCACTAGGGAAGCAAGTTGTTAAACTACAGAGAAGGAAGACTGTGTGGATTTCTTTTACTAGTATCCAGAGTCATAAAATGGAAGCATTCATAAAATCTGTCCACTTGAGCCAAAATATATTTATAAACTGCCATTCACAGTAAATATTTCAAGTTGAGCCACGTTTGGTACAGCAATGATTGTAACTCAAATGCTTTTATCAGTAGTCCTAACATATCCAAATTTTCATGTATATTATCCCACTGAACTGAAGAGCATTTCCTAAATAAAAAAATAAAGTAGTATACAGATATGAATGCTTAACATGTGATTGTTAAAACAATGGATACATTAGTATAGCATGTAGGTATTTTGTTCCTTCACTCATACAATAACTTACCAGAAGGTTGCACGTATCATCTTAATAAAACTAATCATTTTCAGTCTCACAGGTTGCCAGTCAAGAATTGGTCTATTGTAACTTAAACCTGGTGATTTCTATAGGGAAAATGAGTGTAGGATCACTTTGAAATAAACCTCTTACAGAAATAAAATGCTATTTAATATTTTGAAGTTTTAATTTTCCAGGGGACTTACTTTAAAGGGGAAAGAGAGCTACATTATTTTAAAAAGAAACACACTGAGAACTTGAAACCTGCATGTGAAACCCAATAATTTTCAATGCTTGGCATCAGATCTGGGTGTTTAAATTCAAATTTCAGTTTCTAATTGAAAAAGATGTCTCAACCAGAACCATTAACTAAATGGTTCGTAAGTGGAGAAAGAGTCCATTCTCCAACCTCAATGCAGATCCAAGACTTTTGCTTAGAATTCCAAAGATACTAGTATATAGAGTCTTCGTTCATACCAGTTCCTGGGGCCGTTGATGATCTAGTATTTGCTCCATCTTGAAGTTCAAGAAAACAGAAGGGGAGTGAGACAAACTATGTGCAAAAGTGACATCTCCGAAAGAACTCACTTCCATGGCAAGAGCTTAGGAATCCAGGATTGCTGCTCATTTGAGTTCAACAGCGGACTGCTGGCAGTGGAAAATGCAGTCATTTTCTCCCAGTTTTTGCAAAGAAGTTTTCAGGTTATACGTTGTTCCTAATCTGTACCAAACTGACACAGATTCTTACAGGAAAAATACATTCCAACAGTCTGAACACCTTCCACGCAGGTAAATGTAGGCTGGAACACTTGAATTATTCTTCTCCAAGCCCTTCTTCAAGCAGCTAGTACCGATGATCCATGTGGAATGCATATGTCTTAAACAGTTTTTTCATTAGCTTCACGTTGCTGGTGTCACTAAACCCTTACAATTGATCATTTCAGGTCTTGTGCAAAGTGCACAAGTTTCCTTGTAGAGAAATGAGTTTTGCAGAACTGCAAAACAAAGGTTTCATTCATGAGTAGTTATTAATTCAGGATAAGAACATGCCTTCCCAGAAATATGCTTAGGAATTATTTTCCTTCTCGTTTTATTGTCATCTTGTATAAACAGCTGTGCTAGGATTTTTTAAAGAAAATACAGCTAATGCACCCAAACAGGGCAATCAGAAGTCCAAATAAAAGTACTGCTGCGGTACACATCCAGTATTACAGAAGAAACAGGAATGAGCATATTTAGCCACAAGCATACAGTGAGAATAAATGTGAATTCTCTTTACCTCCTTCAAACCAAGGAACAAAGCAACTCATTCTATTCAGCTTTGAGCACTTATAGCTTTCCAGTGGTACAGCAGAGACAGAGAAGGACTAGGTAGTTCAGCGCTTTCAGATTGACAGCCTTGCTGCTTGGCCACCAGGTTTTGTTTTATCCAGTTGCTTCTGAATCTTCTTGCGCTGCTCAGGTCAAGAACCATGCTGCTATAGAGAGAGACGGGGTTCCTGTCACAGGCCAAACCAGAGATGTGGCCAGCTGCAGGCTGTAACTTGCACTTTGACAGTTCCCCAACCAGATGGACAGCAATGAGAGGGTGTGAACATGTTAAATGTTGTCAGTATAAAGAAGGGCTTGGCCTGAGACACACACACTGGAAGGAGTATCTAGTGTCAGCCAATCTCAACAGCAACCCACCTGGGACTTAAGTCCAGTCACTGCAGGCAATGCATTCTCACAGCCACCACTTACGGTCACTAGTTTCATGCATTTACTGTTAAAAGCACAGAGATGGCAAAAAAAATAATCCAAGCCCAGTTCCTGGGCTTTCAATAGACCTGATTAGTCTCTAGGATATATCTCAGCTATTATAAATGACACTGGTATAGCTGAACACAGAACTAGGTGCGACTTCAAGCCAACTCAGGGTGGTGTCCCTGTCATGGCAGAGCTCAGCTCCCACTATCCCTCACCCAACGCACATACTAAGCTTTCGTATACTTTCCACAGAGGAGAACAAACAGATGTGGAGGATAATTTCTTGACCCCATACATACTACAAACTTGAACCTTTTGCGTACTTGATGCAAGGACAATGAGAAACACTCCGATGCCGGATACAGCACGACAGTCTGGCTCTTCAGGGTGGACATTGGAATTAATTATCCCAGTTTCTGCTCTGTTTCTGGTAGAGACAGTGCCAACATACCTTCTGTTTGAGTGAGGACACAACAACCACCTCAGCCTGTTCCAGGAAACTCCACTTCCTTCCTACAATCACACTTTGTACGAGAAGCAACAATCCAGCTGGCAGTCTCCAGCCTTGGCCCAAACCGTGTGTACAGACTCAAATATGCTTTCTGTCACCCTGTTATCACCCTTCTTTTCACAGTACAATAGCTGGTACAGCACAGCTGTTGCTTTCTAGCTCTATGCTGACACCTACCTACTTCTCCATCAAGTTCCCAATATGAATTTTTCCCATGCTTCCCAGTTTGTGTCCAGTACTGCTGACTGCTGGTAGTAAAAGGACAGTGTCACCACAGCCTAACAGGTCACCACAGGTTACATCTTCCAACTGCAGCAGAGACACCAATCTGTGATGGATCTGAGTAATTCATTACATAATAAAACTTCAGCATCCAAAGGCCAGATTCCCTTCCTAGCATGCAATCTGCTCTATTTTCTGTATATGAACTATCCATAAATTGCCAGCTCAGCCCACAGATGAGTAAAATTTAACTTATACAATAGCAGATGCGTTAGCAGGCTTTTTTTTTTTTTCTTTTTTTTAGGGGTTTCACAACACTATAATGTAAAGTAGAGACAAATTACTGTCATGCTACATGTGCTTTCTGATCCCACTCCCCCATGGCACATTCCTCAGATAGGCTGACACTTATTATTTCAGTAGAATGGTGATGTTACATACGCCTCTGTGTACACAGTGGGATAATAAATTTGAATTATTTCTAGATGCTCTGATGCAGACAAATGTCTGAAAGCAAGTTTTAAAGTTAACTTTCACTCACTCTAAAGTTTCTGCTAAATTCAAAGTTTACTTGGCAGCTGCACTTTTATAAACTTGCCCCCTGCCTTAGGAAGTTATTTATTGTATCAGAATCCAGGAAGTAAATTGCAGAGATCTTTCTGTCACTTATGTTCCAGCCTTTCAAAGAAAAGTCCACAGGAGAGGAGGTTTTAAGCTGTAACCACTCAATCATCATTGTCCTAAGTCAGGACCTGAAGCTTGTCATCTTATAAGGCAATCATAAAGCCGGACTCATCAAAACTCGTCCAGATGTTTTTTAAATGTCACTTTTCCTTAATGCTCCTCACCTACACTGAAAAGACAAGTTTACAGAGCTACTCCTTATAAATCTACAGTTAATAACTTCTAATTCCATCCTTACTCTGCTTTGTTTGTTCTTATTGCTTTATGGTATTAAATTAATTTTTCATTTCAACCTAGACTGCAAAATAACATTTCTACGACTGGACAAATGAGAGCTGAAGAACTTCCCAGGTAAAAGATGAATAAAAATATAAGACAGCACTGTCATCTGAACAAAATGCATAATTTTAAGAGAAATGACTGGTTCGTAGCCCATAAAATTCTGTGTCTTCCTCCTGTGGTCAGTGTAGCAAATAGTGTGTGTGCTATCCCAGAAAGGTATTTATTGAAGGGTGCATGGTTCAGCACCTCAAAAATAAACGTAATCACTCATATTACAAATACACATACAGCTTTCCAAGCTGCACTAATTAAAACTGTTTTGTTTACAGCAGAGAGAAAAGCAAGGATTTTTTTTCCAAGCTATTTGCTGAAAACAACTTTTGGGGCAGATTTTCACACACAATTTAGATGCCTAAAGACACCCACTGGCACTTTCCCTGATTAGGTGCCAGAGTGCTACTAAAACCCAGACAACTCCTTTCACTGCTGGGCAATTAAATACCTCCAGACCCCAGCCCTCCATCCCACAGCCCATGTTAACCTGGAAAAATTCCATGACCCAAATACTTGCATACAAAAATGTTCCATAACAGCTTATGAACAACGCCATAAAACCCACTGAAGCAGTAGTTACTTTTGGCAGTAGCCTACTGAGTAGCACACAGTCCATGGTGAGCACAAGCCTACTTATAGGATTATGGTTTTATTTCCCAAGTTTGCCTCTGGAAATTGGAGCCACGTTATTTTCTTTATTTAGGAGAAAGCTCCTGTTGTTCAAATGAGAAAACTTTTTATGAGAAAGCTGTTTTTATGCTAATTAGGGATAGCAAAGAATTATTCAATGGAAGTTTTAGATTCAAGGTGGATTATCCGCTTTTGATACATGTTTACATAAGGGACAGTCTGGGAGATATAAAAAAAGGACTCAATTTATAAAACTGAATGTTTCTTCTGAGTACCTTGATTTTACGATATTCTGTATAAGAAACTTGAGACCGGATTTTCAAAAGCATATTTCAAAAACATATGTCCAGCTGCAGGAAAGTTGCTAAGAATTACAGGTAGTCAGTAACTATGAAATCAAAGCCTATGGTTTGACACAGTGTTTTTAAGAACAGCAGCACCCCAAATGTCCCTTCACATTATGTTGGTTAACAGACATAATTAAAAAACTTTCTCGTGTGTGCTTTTGTCAGTATGCATATACATGTGCATTCTGACACTACAGCTTTTAAATCTGAGCAACTTTAGCCAAAGATACAGAACTATTGGTGAGATACAAAACTGAATCATTTGTAGCAAAATTTAAGCATGACCGTAAATAAGAATATAAATTGAATAAAACTGTGTCTGAAAAAATCAGGCACTGAATTTTCTTGCTTTTGTAAGAGTCCATTAATATATTAATAGAGGTTTTACATATTTTATACACTCAGATATATACATATATTTTATTAGTAATGTGTGCTTACATACATACATATGCACACATGCCAACATATGTGTACACTTATGACACATACATTCACATTTCGTTATCTGCACACACTCTAGCTCTTCATTTTTAAAGGAAATGCCACAATTTAATAAAAACTGGAGTTGGTTCCAGGTTCTCCAGGATTTTAGAATTATAGAAAAAGGTAACTTACATCTGTCATTGCATATGAAAAATAATCAGGACTTTACAATCAAAGTAAAATAAAAAGAAAGACCACACACGCCTCTCATGCTACCAGTGTTCCAATTAGGAATCAAGATATTGGAATGAATCTGGTACAAATGCAATAAAGAATGGCAGCTTTTTGTATAAGTATTTTTTACAATAAATGTGAATCTTTTGCAAGAGAAAATAAGTACCGATTTATGGGAGCAAAAAGTTTTTTTCTAGACAAGTCATTGCTGGGCCCCCTTCTTCTTCTGCTCCAGCTCCTGCAAGCGTTCTTCCCGGCACTGAGCATGCTGTGTTCCCACTTTATGGGCTGTCTCGGTGGCTGCAATGTCAATTTGTGCATATCGGGATGATCCACCTCCTGAAACACCAAATGAAATCATGTAAAAGGCTATATCCCTCATATATTCCTGGGCAAAACTTAACCTTAAACCAGGGTTCAGCTATTGAGACACTTGATCTTGTTCTGGTCTTAAAGCAAGCTCTAAAAAGGGAGTAAGATGACAACCTCAAAACCTCAAAAGCTTTGTTATCAACATATTTTAGCTGTATGGTTTTCATCAAATAAGCAAATGAACCACTTGTATTTCTGCCCCAGCTTTGAATCTCCACCTCTACTCCTCCCAGGAGAAGACAAATCTGAAGTCGGCTCTCCCACTGTGGGAAGCTTCAGCAGCAGGCTAATAGTGAATGAATAAGTAACACCTGATACTTGAAAAGAAAACACCATTAGTGGGGCAGCCAGCAAGGATTCTTCTTTGTCTGGATTAGATACTCTGTGAAAGTTTAACAGATCAACCACCTTCAGCCTTAGACAGAATGACAATTTAGTTCAATAATTGCCAATAAAAGAGATAAAAGGTGCTTGGTCTCTTCAGAGAGAGTTCTGTATGGGTACAGACATACAACTCCAGAGGCTGGGAAGACTTTAGTATAAAAAAATAAAATATTTATGGTCATTAAAGGCATCTTCAAAGTTATGCGAGTGGAGCTTGAGGGGGTAGTTGACATTAAGGAAAGTTTAAATTCAGCTCTTCATTCTTAATCCCTTCCTTTACTGTTTTTAAAATGAACACAAAACATCGCTTTTGTACAACACCTTGTTGAGATGTAAAGAACCACATTAATGTCTGTCTTACCAGACTTAGAATGACTTACCTACAACCAGGTCAACATAAAAAAAAAAAAACCACCAATGGGAAAAGCTACCATTAAAAGTACAAAAATTAAAATCTCAATAACTGGAAAACACACATGGAAAACCCATTAATACCAAATGTGAACAACTGAGTGCCAGATTCTGATTAATGGCTTTCTGTAAGAAGGAATGTATTTCTGTATGACCATACATGGTAGCTACAATGCAAGTTTATGTGCTAGTTGTCTTAGTTAAGCTTTAGAAATAAAATAGCCAGATCCAGACAAAAGAATAAACTATTTTTTTAAAAAATATTGAATATTTGGGTTGCCTTCCTGTCTGTAGCACTTTCACACATCCTTATGGAGAGCAGATAGAAGAGCACTGTGTTCTGTCCTTAAGTTTTCTTCATGGCTCCAGAGTCAGTATCTTCAGGAGCAAGTCCTGTACACCTACGTCGCCAGCTCTGTTTCTGAAGCCAAGCAAGAAAAAATAAGTAAGTGTATTCCTAAGATGTGTGATGAAAATCTTGAGAACACGAAGCAAATTACTGTCTGTCAAACTCCATAGACACAGAAACATTCACTTTAGTAGTGTGTATAAAATGCACCTGTCAGAAGGATGCAACATCTTATAGAACCTCATCACTTAAAAATCTTTTCCAAAAGAGTTGGCAATTACAAGAACTGCCTCACAAAGGTACTGGGGTTAACTCCTCTGTTAGAAAGGGCCTGTGGGTAGATTAGAAATTAAGAATCACCATACACCATACATTCTTCATTAATGCATCCTTTGCTGTTTAAATAATATTATAGACTTCCTTACCTCTTATGCTTGTTGTAGACTCCTGAAGTTCCAATTCCATGTAATGAAGCTGTTTTTTGGAAGCAGGACTGACAGGAATATTAACATAGGTTGCTGTCTCGCTGTGGGGTCGATCTGATGCAAGGATATCAGCTGAATAACCCACGGCCCCTTCTAAAATAAGTAACACGTTATTACAGACACTGTTTGCAATGACCAATGATACATTTCATAAAAATGCAGTCAAATGTTCCGAAAACAAACATTCAGCAGCAACAAATCAGCTTGCCAAACAATACATTCCTCAGTCATGGATAAGATGTGAGAAGACTAGTATTTGTCCATAAAATATCCTCTGAGATTAATCAAGTCAAGAACAATGCAGAAGACCACAGACCAGAGCCACTTATCTCACTGTCTTATGACAGAAAGCAAACACTATACAGAAATTTTCAAACAGAAGCAACGGATGCAACGCGACTACACGAGGCTTTCATCTCTAATTCAGGTTAATAAAGCCTTATGTGATGCAATCTGTTCTAGGAAGATGTGGACTATTGAATAATCTACAAGAGAGCAACAAAAATCATTAGAAGTTCAGAAAACATTACCCAAAAGCATGGACTGAAGAATTGTTTCACGCAAGAGGAAGGCAAGCATGAAGAGATGTTGACAGCTTCCCTGTACTGAGTTGAAAAGGGCAGGAATGATGCCAAGTGGGGAAAGACCAAGAAATAAAAGAATTCAATTGCAGGAAAAAGTAGATTAGACAGTGGGAAAACATTTCTAATAGTAAAGATCACAGGAACACTAAGGAAACCCTACAGAGGCTGAAGAATTTCTGCATCTAGAGATTTCTGAGGAAGAAATAGACTAACATCTACTAGGAAACAGTTTTCTATAAATAGTTCCTGACTTAAGGACAACAATTTTTGTATGCTGGATGAATTCTCAAGACCTCTTCTAGCCCTGCTTTCCATCATTCTAATCTTGTCAGAAGAAAAACTAAGATGGTAAAATGTTTCTTTCATTAGGCCAATCAGGCATTTCAGCCTTCAACACCTTGTTC
The DNA here is from genome assembly GCF_017976375.1 of Cuculus canorus. NCBI lineage: Eukaryota > Metazoa > Chordata > Aves > Cuculiformes > Cuculidae > Cuculus > Cuculus canorus. Next base: position 11,418,638 of record NC_071404.1, on the reverse strand, counting down.
ACATCTATTCTTTACTACCGAAGTTCTTCCTAGAAGTATCTGGGCCACGGAAGACACAAATACAAACCTGAATCTGTACTCTCTCTGTGCTTAGGCAAGGCTTTGAGTTCCATTTTCATTGTCCTGCTCAGCAGGCTTCAGTAATGCCTGCCTGTCCAGCACAGCTGAAGTTCTTACCCTTGGACACTTTGTGCTGTTAGGTCAATTTGGGGCAGAGGAGCACAGGGGGAAAATGGTACCACTTTCAGGTTTTCCCATTCCCTGAAGTTCTCCAATTAAGCCCTTATACAAAGCTGGGCAACAGGAAGAGCTGTTAGAGGTTGAAGCATGTTCCAGGATAAGAGAATTTCTCCAGGCTTTAAGCTGTTTAAATCAAAGGAGTCTATTGTGCAGTACAAAATTTTAAAAGCCTGGAAAGTTCCTGACAGATTTTCATAAAAATTACATAGGAAATAACTGAACATTTTTCTAACCCTCAGACTTCAAGTTGTTGTTCCAAAGCCAGGTGTTAGGAACAAAATAAAAAGGAAATAAAAAATAAAAATAAAAAAAAGTTCTATACTTTCATCAAACATCATTTGCAGAAATTATTCTGTCTAGAGTATTTCAAAGGAATTTGGCCTGACTGTGCCAAAAGGGATTCAGCAGAATCATAGCATTGAAAATTTGCACTCCAAATCGCTAAAATTGTAAGCAAATTACAGTCTTAAGGACTGATACAGAATCATGAAGGAAGATATAATTTTCAAAGACTTTCCATAAACTGTTAAAGTGGTGTAGCAGGAGTTTAAGTGAAGTGTCCTCAAATGACTAGCATGAAATAGCTAGGATGAAAACTAGCAAAATTCTCTACAGAACTAAATAGGTGAAATGTTTAAGGAAACTGAATGTCATACCTCATGCAGACAAGCCAAGTGATTTTCCTGAGAACTAGAACACAACACATATATGAACTGGTGGGGCATTGTGCAAGAAAAGCAAAAGAAGCATATAGAACAAAGAAACCCCTGCCAACAATTGAATGTTTTTACTATAAATTGATTCAAAGGACAAAAACAAAACCAAGGACAAAGTTGGGCAAACTGGAATGAAAGGAAAGGAAAAGTCTTCAGTTGTTTGGTCTGTGCTATCTTCACAGAAACTGTGCTTTCCTTGTAAATATAGAGATGCTTGGCACTTCATTTTTCCTTCAAATAAAATCCAAATATCTCATTAGCCACTAAAAACTGGCTTGTGCTTGTTTGAAGAGAAAGGTTTATTTGAAAAGCATAAGGCTGTCAAAAGTTCCTACTAAGAAAACAGGGCACATGCAGAGAGCTTTGGACAAAGACAATGCTTTTAGCAGGCTGTTCTGTGTGGACAGAGGTAGAAGATGATTACAAGAGGGGTCAGAGGAACAGTATTTGACATCATTATGGAGAGAGTACTGGGGAGAAAAACAGACAAAGATGCACAGTTACAGCATTCTGAAAGAACCACAATTGCTTGAAGTGAAAGGGGGAAAGGTAGGAAGAAAAAAGAAGATAGTCAAGCGAATAACAGACAAAGGGTAAAAGAGAAAGGGTAGTGGCACTGAAACAAAGGGGAAAACAAAGGAAAAGATAGTATAAGTGGAGAGGGAAGAAGAAAATTATATTTGAAACTGGTGTTCTAGCCTTTCTTTCAGTGTTATTCATATTTTCTACCCCACATAGGCAGCATTCTCAGAAAAGTGCAATAAATAACACCAAAATAAAACCAACATTACAAACACAGCCCAAAGACAAGCTTTTTCTCTGTGTGTGAGCATACATGTAAAGCCAATGTGTTCAAAGGGCACGACCTCAAAAGTAAACATTTAGAAGAGATGACAACATAAAAAGAAATGGAAAAAGAAACGGGAATTATTAACGTCCCCCAGTGATAATCGGCTCCAAAGATCTTTACTCACCAGGTTCCTCAGGGCTAGTAGGAGTTCCAGGTTCTGCAGAAAGTGTTAGCATCTCATAACTACATTTAGGACCTAGAATACAGGAACATCACCAAGGGCTTCAGGTTTCAGAAAATACACAATGAAAACAAAGCACATGATTTTCTGGGTTTGACTTGTAACCTTCTAATCTTAATAACCATACTGAGTAATCTCAGAAAGTATAAACAGTGGTTAGCTTTGACTTTTCTGTAGTGGTGTTGCCAGCATTTTTGAAAGAGTGCAACAATAAGGAAGCAAACATTAGCACATTTCCACAAGGGTTCACTCTGTCGGCCATTGAAGTCAACAGTGTGTTTTGCTGTGCACTGATGTGGGAGCAAAGCCGTGTTAAATGTATGAATCAGGGAGAACTGTGTGGGTGATTTTGGGAGCATCTGGAAGACTCTTGTTAAAATTCCACCTCCAGCATGATGGATAACTTCTTTATTTCTGACAAAGCTCTCTAGAAAATGCTTAAACTAGCCCTTCCAAAGACAGCTTTGCTTTCCAAGTACAAATCGTTGTCTTTGCAAGAAACCAGGTTGCACTTCATCACCGGTGCTTCCTGAGCACTAAGCTGAAAAGAGATGTACAGGTTCGCTCATGATCCCAGACTCCATCCAAGTTCAAACAAGGCAAGCTAAAAAGTTATGGCCATAGAATGATCATATTTGGATTAATTTTGACAAGCATTCATAATTTTATCTGCTGGTGTTGTTTCTTTCTCTGTTATCATGAAGAAATATTTTCAAATGCAGTGGGGTTCTTTCCCACCATGTCGTTGCTAGGATACAGGATTTCTCATGGCCCAAGGTAAGTTTTTTTTGGTGGGTGCCCTTTGTTAAAGTTCTGACAGCATCTTACTGGTGTGAATAAGATTCCTGCCTATGCTCTGACACTTATCTCATCTGTCCCTGCTTCTCCTAAACTTAACCCATCTGCCAATGCCTTTCTAGCAAAAAACCTGCAAAGCAAAAACCACAAAGGAATATATAAATCTTACAATAGGGAATCAAGTCATACATTACCTTTACCATTATTGAAGTTTTAAAATAAGTTGAAGTTTTAAATTAATTTAAATTTACATGTTCACACATACCTGATAACCACTTACACTTACCAACTTGGAGACTGTGCCCTCTGTGCACTTTCAAAGACCCAGAAGCTGCCATAAGAGAAGCACCAGCTGTTTTCAAAGAGAGATATTCACATTAAATCTAAATTCCTGTTGCTATTATTAGATATTTGCTCTGCATCAGCATGTTTAGTAGATGATTCTGAAACACCAAGAAAAATTTCACTAAGAATTACAAGTCATTTAAGCAGTATTCCTTTTATTATTTGCTAAAGTCTTCATCCTGAGAGTGTGGCACTATAATCTAATGTTGTTGTGTTTTTCTTTAGAAAGAAAGGATGCCTTCCATAAAAATTCAAGGTACTGGCCACCCTGTTTGTGGTGAGTGTTGCCTTAGTCACAGAGATACTCATCTTAAACTGAGAAGTGGCAATGATAACTGAGTGGGGAGGTGTCTTTGCAATCCATAATCTAGATTTAGCAACTACAAAATTTAAAGCAGTTATTAAAAACTCATCAGACTGGATCCAGAACCTATTCGAGTTATTGGGAAGAACTGTTATCACTTTTCACAGCCCGGTTTCAGACATGCATACATAAACTGGGGCAGGATGAAAGGCAGACAAAGGATGCAGCTTCCGCGGTGTGCAAATCCAGGTCAGAGCTGGTTGTTGCAAAACACCTTTCCAAGTATTCCAGCCAGGAAAGCTTTAACAAGGGTGTGTCAGGTGGCACAATCAGTCCCTGTTCCCCAGCCCTGTTAGGATCAGCTATCCCAAAGCTATCCCAGGTACAGTATCTGGCACAGAAGTTTGAGGAAACAAGAGCTAGCAACTCATAACCTACAAAGGGGTATATCTTAGTGTGGCTTGTCTGCACACGCACATCCTATCTTTATTTAACCAACAAAGTAATCAGCGTTATATCTCCGTTCAGTTAGCGCTTTCCCTGCCCAGCCATGAATGTCTTGTCTATACTGTTGTCACTGTGGGCACTTTAATCGAGATGAGTGGCGTATACTTCTTCACATGAATAATATTGAGGGATCTGCTTGTGTAAGTAGATGGTACTTAACAGAAATAAGGCAGTGGCTGTAATGTGTAACTCCGCCACTGGTGACAGGGCTGCTCTGCCACGTGCTGCAGGGTGTTGGGGATCAAGTGTAAAATTATCACTGTCTTCTAAATTGATGAACAGTCACTGAGCAGCTGAGACAATTCTCTGCAAACTGTTTTTAAAACACCATCCAAAAACATGCAACATGAAGAAATGCTACAAGATAAATAGCAGTCTGAAATACCCGAGAAATCCACATGACTTAGGTACCAAAAGAAAATGGTAATTTCTTGACTTTTCCCTTGTATAAACTATACAGTCATACATTTTTTCCAAACCTAAGAATTTCCAAGTTTATAAAATTATGCCTACAGTTTTATAAAATAAATCTAAATAAAAAACACAGACTATTTCACATACTAAGGACAACAGATTAAAAAATAATAAACACTCACTTCAGAAGTGCACATCAGGTTTGCAGCCTTTGTGTACACAAAACCATATATGTGGTAATCTAAGGCTATAAGAAAAATTTTCAAGGGTAGCATACTGAGAAACTGATGTTGTATTCTAACAAATGAGATCGGATTATAGAACCTTTACATGCTGTGGTGAGGACTTAACCACTAAAAATGTTATTCACAATTTTGTTTTTGACAAGACCACTCATAGAAATAAACAGAAAATTAGGATAGTCTTCAACTAGCTAATTTACTTATATATTTACTGTAAATTGTTTTCGCTTTTCTCACCCCAGAACATCCTGTCTCTGCATTATTAACAACAACAGAACACACTTCATGCAGATGAAACCTTACCTTACTTTGAAGAAAAACTACAGATTTATGCTAATTGCAACAAAACTAGTGGAGGGGACCTTTTCTCCCTCGAAAACTAAATGTAATTCAGTAGGAATAATTCCAGAGGAAATGTGGATTTTTAGCAACATTTTTGGTATTTGTGAAAAGTACACAGGACAGGAAAGGAGATTTAAAACAAGAAGACATTCCTGTCCATTTATGGTAAAGTTGAAGTTTTACCATTTGGAGCTCATTTAAAAGAAATACGTTAATGCTTCAGGATTTGACCTGTGGCATTTTCCTCATTTTTAAATCTGGCAACTAACAAATATTTACCTAGTCAAATCTCTCGTGGAATTTTTCTGAAGCTTTTAACTATATTGTATAAACACATGTCAACAGAGATGACCTAGTTATTTTCTTCTTTCTTCTCTACAGCTACCACATAACCTGGCTTGCTTTCTCCTTTAGGGGTTCCAGGATAACACTTGCGGGAATAGAAAAAGCAAGATAAATTTCTGGATATACAAAGCATCCAGCAGGAGACAAGTGCTCTATTCCATCATTCTTTCTGTCTAATAAGGGATCATTAAGAATAATTTTTTTCAGTCTCCCCTGCTATCCAGTTCTGCATGATTGACTCACTCAAGTCTTTGTTAAAACCAGGTAGCTCATCAAGAGAGTTATTTCTGTTGTACTTTCCTCAGTGTGTAAGGGGAAGAAGATTTTCAAACTGCAACAAAATGAAAATATGCTGCAGAATATTTTGCATTAGGCTCAAATCTCTGATGTAGCTCAATGAAGTCAACTACTATTTGAAACGTTTCTGTAACTTCACAATCATTTCTTTATACCCACTCTCCAAAAATACGCAGTTTACAACACATGTGATACAAGAAAGAGCCTTAAAAAAAAATAACAAATGAGAGAGAATCTGAAATACATGCTATAAACTGAGCCCAGACAGTTTATATTTTCAAATCCTGCCACCTATCATTACATGGCCAACCAGCAGACATGCAACACTTATACCGTATTTACTATGTGTTCACTGCTCTACTGCCCAGCTTCTGCTTTGCCTTCACGGAGCAGGACACAAACTCTACAAGTCTAGGCTATTAAATTTGCTGACAAGTCAGGACAGAAGAAGACACTATGCTCTATGATAAATTCTTGCTTCTTATTGAATTAAAGCTACTTTTATTATGAAGCATTTTGATCCCCTCAGTCAAGCAACATTTCCAGCTCCTCCTCGGAAAACAGATACCTTGATTAAAAGGGCATCCAAATCCTAGAGCTACTGATTCACAGAAGTACTGCAAGGTCAGCTGAAGGTTTTTTCATGTAAATGTAATAAAAGCCTTCTTAGTGATGTATAATTGCCTTGTAAAACTTCCCTAATTTTGTAACTTCCATTTTCAAAGTGATTAGTGTGTCCAAAGGAATTACTGATGACTTAACTACCTCTAGCTATTCTTCATCTTCCCATACTGTAGGGCCACTCCAGCTCAATCTTCCATCCTTAAAAATGCAAAAGCCTTATGCTGGAATCATCACCGTTTTCCTGTAGAAGGAAACTCAGTGTTTGTTTTTTGAAAAATATAACCTTCAAAGATGCTTTGCAGACAATTGCACTAAAAATCTTGATGCATCTGAAGCTCAGGATCTACACTGGCTAAGAAAGAAGATCACACAATATGTTTCCTTAATATATATTTAAAAAAAAAAAGAGCTGAAATTATCACTATATTTGTAAATAAGGGTCCTCAACTTTAAGTTCTAGAAGGCTGGGATATGTAACTTCTTCATATTCCAGTGTTAGAGAAGGCGTGGGGAAGCAAATCAGGAATATAGAAAAGGTAGGACTAGAGAGTCACTGTAGCATGGATTTACCACCATCTGTCAACCTACTGGACTTAGTCAGACCAGAGGACGAAGCAGCAGCATTTGAAACATTCACTAGCATATAGTTTCACAACATTGCCTTTTTTCCCCCCTCCTCTCAGTCCCCTAGTAATTCAGAGAGTCACTAAGGCCAAAGTTTACTTGCAAATGCAATCAATATAATAATCAGCTTACTTAAGTCACTTTATATGAGCTCATATTTTTCTTCCTGTACAGAATTATTTTGAGTGCACTTATGAAATAAACCACAGTCAAGAAAGAGCATGTCATATTATGGCAGGATTTTATTAATCAATTTCTCATTATGGCAATTCTCTTCTATTACAGTCTTTAGCCCTGTGAGGTATGATATATTTGTAGTGGACACTGTTCAGCACAGGGTCCTTTTTGTCAGCTAAATAAAAGTACAATAATGTACTTTGTCTTCCGATAACTGAAGAGTTGACAATACATTTCCTGGGGGAAAAAAAAATTGTTAATTATAAATTATTTCCAACCAAAAAACCCAACCAACACGGTATGGCCCAGATTCTTATTTCTCACTGCTCTCAACTAATTCCTTGAAAGCTTACTCCTAAGCTTAGAACAGAAGTATCAGTCTGCATAGGTTTGCAATAAAAATTTTAAACATGCTTGAAAGAAAGCCCTTTTTTTCCATCAAAAAAGCTAAGTTGTCAGACAGTTGCATTCATTTTCAGCACCCATCACTTGTTATATACTTAATTTTATTCTTTCTTTTTATCTCCCTACCTTGACTCCCTATCTACCTAAGAACAATTTAAGAGATACAATGTTCATAATCAGTATTCAGCGGACATTTCAGCTGAATTCCAATCCACAGCATTATTTTATGTTTATTCCTTAATTCATCCTCCCAGAACATTTCCCATCAAACTTTGCATAGGTTTGGTATTACAAGCAAAGAGGCTGTCAGCACAAGTGTCAGTTGCAATGCTGATGAATTTGCTCCTGTGGAATACAGGAAAAATGGAATTATGGAACTGCACAGATGGAAAAAAAAAAAAAAAGGTAAGATAATTTAAAAGCCGCAAAACTTAACAGTATTAAAGTCCACAGCTTCCATGAGAGGATATTTGTTAATTTATTTTCCCATTCAGCAACTGACTTTTGAAATGCCAGATCCTGTGGCATAGCAGTACAGGGAAATCAGACCTCCCACTGAGGGAGTTTATTTTAAGTGTTGAAATACCCAAGGCTGTGTCTGGCTCCAGGGAATGCCAAGGCAATCAGCTTCCCTGTGGCTAGTGGGAAAGGATGAAAGTTTCTGAAATACAGTGCAGAGCACCTGCATGATATGCCTTCTCCAGGCATTGCAAGAGGGTCCCGTCTGCAAACCTATTCCAGCTCTCAATTTAGCTTCTCTAAGTAGGAGCCTCAGGATTCAGTTCACTTGGAAAGTCTAGCAACTAAGGACAGAAATAGTGGCATTTTACCCATTCACAAAACAACTTCATGGTTTAAACATCATTCATAAAACAAGAGAGCTGTGACGGAGGTCTACTCAACTGAAAAAAATGCAAATATTTTGAAGGAGAGAATATTATAAGCAAGAACTGGCGGTTCCTAACTAAGCTCTCACAATGACCCAGAAAGGATCGTGAAACTTAAATAACAGGCCTAGATCACAGTGAGAAACACGACAACGGTTGGAAATAAATTCTAAATGTGAGAATAGCGAAGGACTTCAGATGATTTAAGATGGATTAAGGATTCTCATTGCAGAACATGCTAAACAACCACCTGTCAGACATACACAGACACGGACATCCTAATCTTGGGGCAGAAGCGAGACCTAGATAACAACTTTGACCCTGTTTTTCCTACAGTACTTTGATTTATAGTACAAGAAAGATAGGCAAGACTCTTCAGCTCATCATTCTATGAAGGAATGTGCTGTCTTTTAGTTTCACCTCTCAACATTGAATGTGCATCTCAGTCATGATCCCTTAATTCAAAACACATGAGAAAAGGACCTACATACACATCTCTGAAATTGCATCCGCTAGATCTGCTACAGAATTTCTTATGCATTCATGAGAGACTTTGTGTAGATCCCATGAGAACTTCTTCAACCAAATGTCGAAACCTACATGCCTCCAGAGTCCACCAGTTTCAGAAATCAGGAGATCTGAATCACATTTTTGAACCTCTACGCTGTTATGGTATTTTAAGGTTCACAGTAACCATAAATGTAGTCTATAATACTTAAGAGCAGACGTTCTGACATCATACAACTCCAAAGAATCCCTTATCCTGATCTGTACTACACCACTATAGTAACAATGGGAACACTTTCCTCCTACCAGTGCAAAAAACCTAATTCAGTCTCTCTTTCTAATCAATCTTTACGAAGTTATTTATGAAAAAGAGAATCAAATTATTTAAACCAGAATTAAATTATTCAGCCCAACTTGTTTTTCTTCATCTAGTAATACAATTCAGAACTACTGCTATATTTATGAACACTTTTCAGCTTTTCAGTAGACACATTTCTCTGAAGTTACTGAATCTACTTCTCAGTGTATGTAATACCAGTAGGTATTCTTCTTTGCCTCAGTTCTGCAGCAAGACATGGAGTTAATGAGTCAGGATCCATTGTTTAAATATTTTTCAGTTTATTGATAGTGAATGTAGGTGACACAACAGAACTGTTTAAATGACTGCTGAGCACTCAGGGACCTTCAGTTAACGAATTGAATTAAAGATGATGGAAGCAAAATATTCAAAGGCTACAGTACTATTTTGAAAGATTTGTAATGCCAATTTCAATTATACTTGAAATGTTCTCATATACAAAAGACAATACTTTAAAATGAAGTATCGAAGGATCATAAAAATGTGACAGAGAAAGAGAAAAAATGTGGGTTTTTTGTACTCTGAAAAATAGTACAGCATTAAAGAAAAAAGTTCTACATGTATATAATGAGAGTATTTGAGACATGAAACCCAAAAAGATAGCTAAAAACTTCAGTCACTGGCTTTAGATTCTGCATTTGCCCAAAGCATTTATACTTATTCCAACAAGTATTCAGTCCTTTTCTTAAACAATATTTTCCCAGTGTACCAGATGTGAAAATCCACCCACTCAAATTTCTATCTTCCCTTTCTGTTGATTGAAAAACCTGTCCTGTATTTCTACACTTCCAATTTGCTTAATGATAGGTTTTATCAAAACAGCTAACTTCTTCATCTGCATGAATAGTCTGAGATTAAGGTTTTCTCAGATATTGTTTGCATCCACAATTAATTTGCCACTGAAATTAATGCACAAATAATATTAAGCACATCACACACAGCTGTAGACCCAAGTTCGCCTCTATTTACACACACTTTAATCATAAGTTCTTTGGTTTCCTTGGGTTGATTAGAGGACTAGAAACCTGAGTACCAGAAGGAAAGATAAAATTAATGATCCAATTTGAGCTTCTACTTTCACATCTATAAATCAAGAATAATTCCACTGACTCGAGTGGAATAACTAGGAACAAGATCTGCTAAATGCTTCTGGATTTTCTGCTGCTAAGACAGACAAAGGAATAGAGTTACTTATGACCTTCTCCAGAGACACCTCCTGATCCTAGCTGTCTTACTGGATTTGTCCACACAAGTATCAATCAGCTATACTTCTTTAAGTATTTGCCAAAGTTTTATAAGTAATAAAGAAACTCAAGCGCAAAGAGCTGCTCTGTGTCTATTGGAAGACAAGCAACCTGAGAAATGTAACGGATCTGCTGAATCATCAGGTAAACAGTTTAAGGAATATAAAGACATCTAAGATACTAATCAACTTCTTTGCACAGATCTCTCAAAGGAATAAGAAGGAGGTAGTACACAAAACCAAAGGCTTATGAAATGTTATCTTTGCAGTAAAATGATGATACAAAAGGTGCCAGACCAGTTTGGCCACATCATATAACTCCTTAGTCTTCATTGTCAACCCCTGTCCCACATCTCTTGAGTGGATGGACAACAAGGCAGCAACTGGAGGAGTAAAATCCCTCTCACTGTAAGAGAAAATGATCACTTGAGGAACCAGAACATGTGTAAGTCTATGGGACACGATGAGATGCATCCCAGAGTCCTAAGGGAACTGGCTGGTGTAGTCCCAAGCCAGTGTCTATGATATCTGAAAAGCCATGGCAGTTCTGGTGACAAAAAGGGAAACTAGGCAGATGTCTTTAAAAAGGGTAGAAAAGAGAACCCTGGGAACCACTAAGCTGTCAGCCTCACCTCTGTGCCTGGGAAGATCATAGAACTGATCCTCCTAGAAGCTATGCTAAGGCACATAGAGGACAGGGAGGTGATTCGAGACAGTCAGCATGCTTTCACCAAGGGCAAGTCCTGCCTGACCAACCTAGTAACCTTCTATGATGGAGTCAATACATCAGTGGACAATGGAAGAGCCACAGATGACATCTTATATGGACTCCTGGAAAGCCTTTGTCAGAGTCCCCCACAACACTCTTCTCTCTAAATTGGAGACATATGGATTTGATGGGTGGACTGTTCAGTGGATAAGGAGTAGTTTGGATGGTTGCATTCAGACAGTAGTAGTCAACAGCTCAATGTCCCAGATGGAGATCCGTGACAAGTAGTGTCCTTCAGAGGGCTGCATTGGGACCAGCACTGTTTAATGTCTTCATGAATTATGTAGACAGTGGGACTGAATGCACCTTCAGCAAGTTTGCAGATGACACCAAGCTGAGAGGTGTGGTTGACACCCCTGATGGACAGGACACCATCCAGAGGGACCTGGACAAGCTTGAGAGGTGGTCCCATGCAAACCTCACAAGTTTCAACAAGGCCAAGTGTGAGGTCACACGCCTGGGTCAGGGCGAACTCCAATATCAATACAGGCTGGCGGATGAAAGGACCGAGAGCAGCCCTGCCAAGAAGGACTTGGGGGTACTGCTGGATGAAAAGCCAGACATGAGCCAGCAATGGTCACTTGCAGTCCAGAAGGCCAACTGTATCCTGGCATGCACGAAAAAAGCATGGCCAGCAGGTGCAAGTGGGTGGTTCTGCTCCTGTAGTATGCTCTAGTGAGATTCCACCTGAGAACTGTGTCCAGCTCTGGAGCCCTTGGCAGAGTAAAGATATAGACCTGTTGGAGTGGGTTCAGAGGAAGGCCAAAGTTTTAAACTGAAAGAGGGTAGACTTAGACTAGATACAAGGAAGATTTTTTTTACAATGAGAGTGGGGAAACACTAGAACAGGTTGTCCAGAGAAGTGGTAGATGCCCCATCCCTGGAAATATTCGAGGTCAGGTTGGATCGGGCTCTGAACAACCTGATAGAGCTGAAGATGTCCCTGCTCACTGCACAGAGAGGTGGACTAGATGACTTCTAAAGGTGCCTTTGAACCCAAACTATTCTATGAGTCTATGGACTCCAGAAGACCAACACATTCTACTGATAGTAGATTTACAATGCAAATATAGTCAGCACATTACCTTTGCCTAAATTGACTTTCCAGGACAGATATTGAGCTTCCTCCCTTTACTTAACTTGTTGGTTGATCAGTAGTTCCTCTGACAGAAGAGAAGCATCTCCATGTTGCCTCTAGTAAAGATCCCTTCCCGTGGTTTTGTGCTATTTAGAAAACCAAGTATACACACTGAACGTATAAATCAAGTTTCCCCTTGGTGTTAACATAGCCTAAAAAGAACATTTTCATTACTTTCTTTGACTATGTAAGCAGAACAAGCAGTGAAGAACTTAATATAGAAACTGACAACTTTGAACCTCTTTAGACTACAAAAGGATGGGAAAAACAAATAGATTAGTGTTTGAAACCAAAGATACTACAGATTAAAATGTATTTCATAACTGCCAGTCATGAACTGCAGTAGCAAAACCAACCACAAATGTGATACTTCTCAATACAGTCTTTAGTTCTGCTTCCCTAAATCTTCTGTTTCTCTCATCACAACCTGGGACTTAAACATTATTCTTTAACAAAGCAAATAACTAAATTACTCCTACCTGGTATAGCTGGTAAGACTCCAGACTGTAATATTGCTGTTCCCTAAAGAAAACAGAAAATTTTAGGATGAAAAATCTTTAGAAGAAATAGAAAATTTACAAAATATAGGAAGAATAGCAGAGAAATCACTTCACCATCACCAAAGTTTAACATGTGGTTTTAAAAATGAGAGCAGATGCAAAGGTGCTCAGGGCTGTAGACATTCAAAGCATGCATAAGTTGGAAAACCTTTGCATTCCTCAGTAAAATCTGGCTTCAGGTGCTTTGCAAAAAGTATAGCAGACACGGTGAATTTTAGCACTTTTTAATCAGTTCTGAATGAAACAGCAAAAATCAAGAAAATTCAGAGGAAGATGATATCAAGTTGGAGTAACAGGATTGACATATGTAAAATAAGACCATGCCTACCTTTGCCTAAATTGGTAGGTGCTGCGAGCAGACTAAAGCCTGCTCTGCATCTGACTCAGCTCTATAAAACCAACATATTTTATCTTAGAGCTTAAGTTGACTTTGGAAGGCCTACAAATACCACCTGTGACATCAGGGTCTTTCTAGAAAAGCTTTTTACTATCTCAGATACTTCACACTGTTTGTTCTATGGTGGTACAACGGCAGCTGGGGCACATCTATACAGTCAGACACAAAGTACCAGTCCCCATTCACACTCAAGAGTGTTCTTGCAGGACAGGTTTCTCCTCAGCTATACTAACAATGACATTCAAAACTGATCTGGCATTTTATCTCTAGATAGTATCAAGGCTGCTCCTGCATAGCAGTATCAAGGTAGGCTGTGAAGTCGGTCTGATCTGTGACTACCACTCTGCCAAAGAGATCTCTTATTTCTGTGATCTTGGTGAGAAGAATTCATCATCGTAATCCATTCTTTTTGATAAAGAAATGTGTCTTCTAGACTTTGAAGTGGAAAAATAATAAACACTTATCGGACCTAAGCAATAACACCATTTAATTCCAAAGCAATACAATTCCATTTCATATTGACACTTGACAGTAATTGTCTTCATCTAAATAAATACACAGACTTGTGACCTGCGATAAATCTCATTTCCTACGCTTTCTTACAAACTGGGAGTTTTTCTGATGCACTTCAGACTTCACATACCCCTTCCATATATCTTCCCCCTATACAGGCATTGTGTTGTGTTGACTTCCCAAAATTCCTCAGTGGAAAATGAAATAGATTATTTAGTTGTTATCCATGTAGAAGTTCAGGTCATACTAACTTGTACAACATTTTCCTAAGGCAAACATATTAAGATGTAAAGCTGTGACCACCACAAAAAACTGTCAGAGCTAGCAACCGGAACAAACTTCCATTAAAGTAGATGGAAATGTTTTTCTAGGTTTTGATGGACCTTGCAATAAATCAGGAAAAGATGAGAAAAGATCTCACTAATTCTGTTCCAGCCACTAATGTACACATTAAAAAAGCTTAATTGGACCAATTGGGGGGGGAGGTAAGGTTTCTTTTTTTAAAATACAGTTTTGAAATCTGCAACACAAAACAACTTTGAACAGTGGAACACACGACATACTATTGCAAACGTGGAATCTACAGCTTCAGTATTTGCTTTAGTTTTTATGCTAGCTGTATTGAATATGTGAGACACTGAATCTGAGCAACTGTTTAGAGTAAAAGTAGAAGTGAGGGGGAGGCAATCAGAAACATGGTCGAGATTTCATTTCTGAAACAGAAATAACATCCCACAGCATTTCAGAAAAAGAGCATTTTATCAATTTAACCATATTGGACGTTATTTGTTGCTATAGTTACAGTGTGCCACCACAATAGATGCTGCTTAAATATTGGGAATATGCAGAATTATCCCCACAGATAAAGGGGAGAGGACTTTAGAGTCCATTATGAGCAATATTCCGTATATTTAGATAACAATATTTTCACCATTACAATAGAATTTCTTTTTTTTTTTTGTCAATATAATTTATGGTAGACTTAAAAATGCTTTTTTTCCTGCACGCAGTGATTTATTAGGGATTTACTGATACGGGACAATATATGCATCTAGTTGCTAAACAGCTCTGCTCCTCCTGTAAATTTGAGTTATAACTTCTTGATTTACTTTCAAATTAAATTTTGCTGTTTTTTCCTCCTGTCAGTGTTGCACAAGTATAGCATTTCTGCAAGAATGAGGCTTAAAAAGGCAAACTGTTAAAAATATTTCAGTTGCAGAAACTTTTTTTGGTGATGTGCTGCTTAATTCAAGTTAAAATCACAAAATCACAGAATTGTTTAGGTTGGAAAAGAGCTTTAAGATCATCGAGCACTGCCAAGTCCACCACTAAACCACACCCCTATGAGCCACACCTACACGTCTTTTAAACACCTTCAGGGATAGCGATTCAGCGACTTCCCTGGGCAGCCTGCTCCAATGCTTGACAACCCTTTCAATGAAGTAATATTTCCTAATATCTAGCCTAAACCACTCCGGCAAAACTTGAGACCATTTCCTCTCATCCTTTCACTTTTTACTTGGGAGCAGAGATGAGTCTTTCGATGTAGCAGGGCTTTCTCACCTCTGAATGTGAGTGAGAATTCAAACCATCATCTGTCTTTTATTCTGTGCATCATGTATGACATGGAAATAACTGACTGATAAAGAAAGATCATTTTGCTAACATAGGAACAGTTAGTTCAACAATGGAGTCTTATTTCACACCTGGAACCCCTACTCACTCTTGTAAAATAAATTCTAAAAAGTTTTTCATAACAGTGCACATATTAGGTAAGATGAGAAAATTTCTGTCAGACAGATAATATCAAATCGTAAAATTAGATTATACTTGCCAAGGAAAGATGCAAAAAGGCAAGCAGAAGTTAGATGTGTGAAATTATGTCAGGTGTGGGACACCAATAAAATACCATTGAAATCACAGTGAATAGATGAATGACAACAAATGACTAAAGGAATCCGATGTGGTTAGATAAAAAAAGTTTGAGATAATAACAAAAATCATACAGTGGTTTGAGGTGGAAAGGACCTTAAAGATCACCTAGTTCTAATCCCCTAGCCATGGGCAGGGACACCCACCACTAGATCTGATTGCTCAAAGCCTCATCCAACCTGGCTTTGAACACCTCCAGGGATGGGGCATCCACAACTTCTCCAGGTAACCTGTTCCAGTGCCTCACCATCCTCACAGTAAAAAAATATCTTCCTAATATCTAATATAAATCTCTCCCCTTTCAGCTTAAAACTGTTACTTCTCATCCTTTTACTACACCCCCTTTAAGTACTGGAAGTACTGGTGCTATAAGGCCACCCCGGAGCTTTCTGTTCTTCAGGCTGAACAACCTCAAGTCTCTCGGCCTGTCCTCATAGGGGAGGTGCTCCATCCCTCTGATCATCTTTGTGGCCCTCCTCTGGGCTCGGTCTAACAGATCGGTGTCCTTCCTCTGCTGAGGACTCCAGAAGTGAATGCAGGGCTCCAGGTGAGGTTTCACAAGAGCAGGATAAGGCAGACAACCCCCACCTTCAACCTCCTGGTTACACTTCTTCTGATGCAGCCCAGGACACAGTTTGGCTTTCTGGGCTGCAAGTGCACATTGCCAGTTCATGTTCAGCTTCTCATCCACCAACACCTCCAAGCCCTTCGCCTCAGGATTACTCTTAATCTTTTCTCTGTCCTGCCCGTATTTGTGCCCTGACCTAGGTGCAGGACCTTCAACTTGGCCTTGTTAAACTTTATGAAACTCACATAAGCCCACCTCATAAGCCCGTCAAGGTCCCTCTGGATGGCATAAAAGTAAAACCATTTTTTTGTTATCAAGCGATTTTTCTAGGCTGTGAGATTGTTGAATTCATTTCAATTTCTATATATCATATTCTATTATTTCTGCAGCTCTGAGGCTTCCTGCTGCAATTCTTTCTAAGAGAGACTTCACTAACTTTCAGTGGCAACCATTAAGGCAACACAGTAGAAAGAACAGTGTCAGAGACTTAAAAGCTATCTTTTTTGATTCTGCAAAACTCAGACAAAACAAGCTTTTTGTCTATAGGAGAAACTTTTTAAATTATTATGTTATAATGTACAAACGTAAATGCATAGGTTTCAAATGCAATGTATAATACATATCTCAACCTACCATTCAATTACACTAAAGAAGAAAAGTAGTGACCTCACTTAAATAATATGCTTTTGTTGTGCCTGCTATAATATTCAGACAATAATTAACAATGTGAATATCTAAATCCTGCATAACTCATACTATTACTCATAAATATAAGTTAAATATGTTTATAAAGTAGATTCTTTTATCTACAACCCAACAGCTGAGGACTGAAGTATGTGATGCATGGTTGTTAGTTCAAACAGCCTCGCCACTACAACACCCACAGTAAACGGATATGTACCACTTGTATATCACACATCTTGAACTACATGTCCAGGGCTATTTTAACTCTGGTAGTGACCTGGCTGCTGCCAGATGACATTCATTTTTGATGTTCTGCTTCCAAATGTCTTGGGTAGATAGATGTTAGGAGAACTCACTAGTTTGATATGCTGGATCATCATTCACAGATTAGCTCTGTTGCCCTACACATTTAAACAAAGCCTAAGCCTCGGCATTTATTTCTGTGTGCTAGCAGCCATCATAGTACATAATCCTTTTTACAGTCAAAATGGAATTTTTTCGCCCCTCTGTATATTTGGTATAACTTTGTATTTCTCTCAGCACCTTTTTTTTTTCCTTTTAAAGTTTCATTCAATTGCATTGAAAGTTTATTCAACTTTGCATTTCATGAAACATATGATTTACCAGACAGCTCTCATTTAAAAAAATTATCAGAAACAAATTCTGTTGCATATAAAGATCAGCATGCCTACCTTTCTCTATATACTCAAATCTTGTTCCGTGGACTACACACCCAATTCTGGTCTGCAGCTGCTAATGGCAGTTTTAGTCTTTGGATATAAGATCAGCCTAAAAGTCCAGGTATTCCAGTATACGATCCAAAGCAAGGAGCTAAGACTACTGTAGTATGCAATTTCTTATTTTTGAAATAAGTTTGCCAGATTTATAGTGACAAGAGGCATTACAACTGCTTTGTAAACTCACCTCTGTTGTATAAAAAAAGGAGCCAGGAGTTTACAAGTCAGATGGACAGGGGAAAAAAATAAAGGAAAAAATTGTCTTAAAACTAATCCCTCCCATTACTAGTTCTAAGGGTAGGAACTCACACATAGCTGTTCCATATAAAACACGTATTTTCAAAGAATCAAAACAGTTCTGTTTCATATTTTTCTTCCTAAAAATGAGGAAACCACACTTCCAAGAAAAAGATCTGCTTCTCTATATCGTAATGCTGAGCTGGGCTCCATCACCACTGGCAAGAGAAATGAAATATCATTTGTCTGATAACTGTCAACATTTCAGACGGATCTCATCAGTCACAGCTTGTGTTGTTCCCTTTGTGTATCTTTAGAAATAAAGCTTTTCTTTCAGCTCCTCTAAGTTTGGTGGCTTTTTATAGCTCCAGTATTCTGAATCTAGTAAGAGAGTTCTCATTATCTTGAACTGTCAGCAACTTCACAAAGGAGCGAAGGACACACCGAGAAATTCTGAGGGAAGGTTTTCAAATTAGCATTCCAAAAAGAGAAGTGTCAACTGCTTTTAGAAAATGGAAAAAAAAAGTTCTTGAACATGACCGAAGTTCAGCAAAGTTCAGCTATTTCAACTTAAAGGAAACCATCTCCTAATGAAACTGATAGTTAAGGTACTTTTGTTATGAGGATTAAAAAGCAATGACTTATTATTGGAGCAAATCACCAGAAAATGTTAAAGCTGGAATGTCTGGGCTGCCACAGGAAAAAAACATTTCTCAGGAAAGGTCATTAAATACAGTCACATGGAGCAACCTTTAAAGATCATTTACTTTAATAGGCTGTTTCACAATGCCCAGCAGTTGATCAGGTTCTGAACAAAAGACACAAAACTTATTAGACTCTACCACCCTTCATTACAACTCCAAATGAAACAAACTCCTGTCCATGGCATGCTTCAGGTGCAGGGCTCCAATTTCAGCCACAAACTTCTGATTACTCAGCTTCATCTGTCGCAAGCCAACTGTTGGCTTACAGAAAGATTGCTGAAGTCAGTTCAGAAACATCTCAGTTCGCCCAGCCAAGCCCAAACATCAGCTATTTCCTGAAGCATGAAGCTGGTGATCTCAGTGGCACTGGCAAACTGCTCTGTGTCGCATTAAAATACGCTTCCCAAAACCTATGGGATAATCACAGCTCAACTCATCTACAAATTACAGGTGTTTAAAGAACAAGAGAAAGAATGCAAAGTATTGTTTAGTTCTAGTCCAGATCTGTGCACCCTTATTCTCTCACTTGTTTACACAGAGGTATATTTTCAGCTGTGATTTGGGTATGCTTCTCTTCAGAAGGGCCTTCTGCTTCTTGCTGTGGGCTTCCCAGCTGCCTGCAGTCATGAGCTGTCTGCCACCCAATCCGGAATACGACCACTGGCATCAGAACACAACCATTAGCTCTGAAATCATCATTCCCTTTAGCATACTCCGAAACTGTCCACTGAAGGAAAAGAAAGAAAAGCTGGGCTGAGCCCTCTGCCACAGCTACCACAAAATCCAGTAGCTGGATGGAGCCGCCCAGCCTACAGCCTGAGACAAAAGCCATCTCCAGCTGCCAGCTAGCAGCAAAACCCCTGAAATTCAGATGGTAGGAGTCTCAGTTGCAATGCTGAAGGGTCACACTTCAAGCTCTGCTACTAGTGATAAATGAGCACGGGAAAGCTGATACAGCAACAAGGAAAATGATTTGCTGTTCAAAACAGACCCAGAATTTCTACATACCAAGAGTCACACTCAGAGTGTGCTGGACAACTGGACTTAATGAAATTACTGGGTCACGTATCACTTTTTCCA
Organism: Cuculus canorus; assembly: GCF_017976375.1. Taxonomy (NCBI): domain Eukaryota; kingdom Metazoa; phylum Chordata; class Aves; order Cuculiformes; family Cuculidae; genus Cuculus; species Cuculus canorus. The sequence continues at coordinate 11,398,913 of NC_071404.1, read as the reverse complement.
CGGGACATCTGTCTCATTCACTGCGCAAGAGGGACAAATGTGTGGGTAAAATCAAGATGGCATGAGCAACTGTAAATCTGTCAATTCCTTAACAGTGAGGGGCTTAACTTTTCAACCTAAATAACATCCTTTTAACATCACACACATATCTCATTATGTACAAAAGCATTCAGACAGAACTCTAGAGGAAGCAGCTATGCAATACTGCCCAGTGCAGATAAAATATCCGGTGTAAATGCAACAGTGAAGTTTGTGTCTGTTTCCAGGCACTACTACAAGCTAACCTTGCATACTTGTTGGATAAAAAACAAAGTCAAGAGCATGTACAGCTGCCCCAAAGCAATAACTCTCACTCCGAGCAGACAGCAAAGTCTGAAAGTACACAAGACCAAACCATCAAGAACTGTCCGAACACCAATATCAGCTAGGCAGCTTGTGATTACAGAGAAATGCCCAAACTCACAACAATGTAAGAAATATAAATAAAATAAAGACACTCAGCAACCTTGCTCAAACACAGATCTTGACTTTGTCTTATAATTTTTTGAATTAACTTCATCAGATTTGAGTTTTTCATGGTTCTTCAAAACATTGGTATGATGCTTCCAGATCAAACAAGATTACCAAATACTTTTGTGAATTTGACAGTTTGTCCTCCTTAACTACAGGTAAAAATCAGAAGCGCTATTTTCTGTACAGGTAGAAGCACTGCATTATTTCATGGAGGTTTTGTAAGGACAGACATGGTGTCAAGCTGCAGAAAGAGATACTGCAGCTGCAAACCCTCCAGGTATACATCTATTTAAACAACTCAAATAAACAAGTGGACACTAATGGTTATTAACTACACTGAACAGACAAACTCATCTCAGCTTCCTGACAGACCTCACAGTACAAAGGACTGGAGTATGATCAGAACACTTTTCACTCCCAGCTCATGATATGGAAGGACATCCATAGCAGGAGCTATGCCTGGGCTGAAGAATTCAGCCATCCAGAAGAAACAGTTAAGCCAGACATAGCAAATTGCCTCAGAGACTAATTTTAATTCACTGTATTTGATGAACGTAGCCAGAACTGGTGCATTAGTTAGAAGGCAGGAACTGAAAACAATTCTTTACAAAAAATAAGGACAACATGTGCAAATGTCGTAGGGTATAGTCATCAAACATGACAACTGGGGCATACCATCTCCTGATTTCCGAGCACAGAACCCTGAACAAACACACCTTTGAACTGATGTTAGATAAATAATAAAACATATTAACATCAGCATACACTGCCTCATCTTTCACCAGATGTATCTCATAACAATCATTCTGTCATTCAGTACATGAAAGACTCCTTAGACAATTGTTATTAAAATAAAACATCAAAAGCACTCAGCTCAGAAATTATAACTTTTTTTTTCTCCAGTTATGAGATTTCTCTTCAGAAAGATGCAGGTCTAAGATACGGGGCAGATAACCCAGATATAAAGTTCAGCATATCATATATTCCTAGGGCCAAAAAAAAGACAGGCACTTCCTCCAGGAAATAAAAATCAGATACATTGCCTTCTCCCTGATGCCACAGTTGAGATGATGTGATTTACAGTAGCAGAAGGGCTGTTCTTGAATTTTATGATATGTAAGACACTCAGCACATTTTCTAATTCAAGATACTGTTGACAACTTTTTAGCATTGTTTTCATTGCAACCTTACATTACCTTTTCCCCTTCCAGAGCCTTATTTAGCTCCTGTTAGTTAACCCACCTCTCTGTGTACAGAAACTCCAGCTGTAATGCTGAAGAAAAAGAGTTCCAATGCCTGTTTGTCCTGACTGTTGAAGGTTCAGCAGAGCATCCACAACATCGTTTTAACTATTCACATTTGCACAGGTGAATACCAGTGCTGTCATTTAGCGTGCAGCTTTAGCCATGCAAAAGGAAACGATGTGACTAGTTTTTTAGAAGTGGTAAGCCCTTTATGAATAGGTAAATATTTATGAACAATAAAAATCAACATTGAGTATAACAGGTTTTATATTCATATCCTTATAGAGAGACAGTAAAATGGCAAGCATCTGTGCCTACAGCTGTATTTTAACATGAAAAGATGATTATTTTAAACAGAATTCAGTTCCAATAACTTGGGGTGGAAACATCTTTTCTATTTATGTAAAAAAAATTAATCTCTTTTTCCTTTTTTTTTCTTTTTAAATAGGGACTGGCACTTCTAAAGTCTTATCAAGTGCAATGAACGCAAAATCATATACACAAAGTCAAAGAGTCTTCAATTCCATGTATTCTAGTTTATATTCCATATATTCTAGTTTCCAACAGGGGGTAGCATTACACTACTACAAGAACATTTGATATTTAAAATACACTCAGTTTCCTCACAATTGCTAGTCTGAGCTCCCTTGTACAATAGATTTGTTAAATTCCACTCATTCCGTATCAAGTGAAAACTCAGGGCACAGACTCCAGCAGAACTAATGTACCACTGGAAATAAGACTCAGATGGGGCCCAAACATGAGCAAATAACAGCAGACTTGACTCTACTGTGCAGATAATAAGCAGTGTGGTGGTCGCGTCTCATTCTTCTTGTTCAGCATGTAAAAGGAACAGGAGAGGCAAGGATTATATACACTGGCCACAACATCTCACGTGATCCATTTCATTTGCACGTTACCATAAGACTAACTGTGCCATCACTGAATATCTCAGTACTGCAGAAATTCCTGTGAAATTAGGAGGGCTTGACATATGGGAAGTGTTGTTCTACATTTTCTTAGAGTAGCACATCCCAGAAGAAAAAACAGCGTTTTTCTGCTTCAGTAGGAGTGTTAGTCCATTTCAAATTTTTACAATTTAATACATACGCACTATATAGCAGGAAGCTTGGAGAGACTGAAAAGGACAATCATTAACACATATATATATGCACACACATAAGGGATTCAGATATCCTTGCTCTCTTGATTAGTAAAGGGGTGATTTATGGCAGATTTACACCAGGAGGGATATGTAAGACAAAAGGTCCAATAATTCATTCATTTCTTGACACTGAAATAGTCCTTCTCTGATGAGAGAAGAGGATGAGCTTCAACCAACATGCATAAAAGACATTACACACTTTTCAGTGAAAAACAGCTCTTATGCCACTCTGAGAAGTATCCTAACATATCACAACAAGCATTGTCAAAAAGTTTCTGGTTAACAGAAAATTAAATCCACCAATTACACAAAATAGCACAAAGTATCTATTTTACTCAAGTTTTCTGCTTGTGACAAGACTCTAAATCCAAGTCATCTATTAATGAAGAAAAGGGATATTTTTGGGCAAGTAAAGATTTAACTATAACTCTTTAAATACTCCTCCTCCTCAGACAAACAGTAAATAGAGAAAGGCTTAAATGTGAAAATATTTTGAAAGCTGGCAAAGTGAAATTTCAGGTATTAGAGACAAATTAGACCTACCTCTACAAATTCTTAGAGATGGAGAAAGTTTATTTTAAGCTGTAATTTTTGAAATGTTTACCTAGGGACTGCCCTAAGAAAAGACTATTCCTTCTTCTACTTCTCCCAGAGTGTTGTTCCTCTCTGAGAGCTTAGCTTGTGCTCACACCGAAAATGTACTTGGGCCTATTTTGTAGCCGATGGAGCTATGCCAGTTTACATTAGACTAGTTATTTGATTCCTTCCTTCCAGCCCTCTCCACATAAAGACATCAAGAAAAGAATCCTTGTTATAACCTGTGCATCCTGCTACACGCAGAGAGAACTAGAGTGGGCATAATTATGAGCCCATGAGAAATAAAATTGAAACCTTTGCATTATTGTCTTTGTATTCATTTTCCTTCTTTTTCAACCTAACTCTTACAGCTAACATTAGCCAACTACTTGTAGACAAAAAATATTAACAAGATAATCAATGATCATCATTAGAAAGAAATGGATGGAAATAGAAGGACAAATAAGGGAGAGAAAGCTCAAAATAGTAAGATTAAGAAAAGCATTATGCCAAACCCATCACTGAAATTATGGTTTGTCAAAGGTAATGAAACTATAATTAAGCTGAACAGCTTCAAAGGATACAGATACTTAACTATGCATGGAGGCTGCTCACAGGCTTCTCCTATATCAGAGAGCACTGCTATAAATTATTAGGTATAAGTTTTTCTGTAGTTTTCCAAAGCTTTCTATAGCAGTTATCTCCATAGCACGTGTGCTGTGCTTGACTTTATGTCTTAAGGAATGAGTTGAATTGGCAAACTTCATCTGGAAATGTTTTCCTAGTGCTACATAGGACTCAAGTACACAGTTACTATCTCAATATAGCCCACTTAACACTTCTCTGTCCTTGTAATAAACCAGATATGGAAAAGGTTTATATTTCCTTAATATTTTCCAGGCTCAAATTTCTTGTACATTCAAAATTGCTTCCAATCAGCATTGAATTAGCAGAGGATTCCACAGAATCCAGACTACTGCAGAGGATGCGGCTAGGAGAGAGGGAACACAGCCAGAGTTCATGTCCCATTGATTCCCAGCTGTTGTAACAGTCATTTCAGCTGAGTGACAGCTGGCTGCTGCGGTTTATACTGTGAATAGCCCGATATCCTCATGTGACAAGACTTAGGAGCACAAACTCAAATTGAAAGCTCCTTTCCATCTAGTCTTTGGACTTGTGTGGGGTTGTACTGCTTCAGAGAAAGGTTTCGTTCACCTACTCTGCTTTAGGAAAGGAAACATGGAAATACATAAAAGAGAATATCAAATAGCTTGTGTGCAGTAAAGGCACTTTACTGCAGCCTAGAATCTGTATGTAAGACTCTGATATTCACTCACAGTATCCTGGCTGTGATTTATCACATGGATCACATTAACAGCCCCATCCCACCGAAGGAATATCAATCCAACTTTTACACATGCACAAAAATTACACGTTGTTACAGACTTATTGAAGCATCAAAATTCACTGGAGCTAAAGCAAAGCACGTGGAGAAAGCAATAGTAACACCACATAACATTTTCCCCACACATCTGTCCTACACCCATGGGTTGAATTACTCCCTGAAGTAAGTTAGGGTTTTTCAAGGAACCCTTCAACAGTCAGTATGTTACTACACTAGCAAGAATGGCCAGGATGCAGGGAAGTCCTTCCCTCCATGACACCATTTAGGAATGGAACAGAAAAGGCTTCACGCAACTAGTAAAAAGTGGGTAAATAGCATCTTTTTTCCCCATAAAAAAGATTTGCTCAGTTGCTCAGGCACAGTAACTTTAAGGTTTCATTGTGATACTGTGATCCTGACCCAGAGTTCCTACACTTCAAGCAGAGTTTAGTCAGCACCCTTTGGTCCTTTCTAAGTGCTAAGAAGTTGCCTAAACCTCCAGCTAATCCCATGCTTACAAAGAACTTATTTTCAACTTCCATGTCCTCCGATGTAGACTTTCTGAACCCACTGAGTGTAAAGATTCCTGCATCAACAACTTCTTTCCAGTAACTCTGCAGTCCTTGAAAGACACGGTTCAAGCTCAATTTCACACAAAAAAAATTTCTCATGAAATAATGTATTCAGTGCCACTGCTCTATGATCTTTCATTAAAAGGTTTTGAATTATTTACTGAAGTTATAAAAATTAGTTTCTGGCATTTAAAAAAAAATAATTGTAGGCCAGCTGCTCTGCTGCCCTACTTTCTGTCTCTCTCACTGAAGCCTGGAAAACATCACATTTAATATAATCTTTAGCACTTGGATAGAATTATCTACACCCAAAGCATTGTAGAAACACTATCTCACCAATCCTGACGGTAGCATTGGGAAGTAAACATTATCCACATACAGATAATATACAAAGAGGTAGACTGAGGTAATCTGGTGAGAGCCACAGCAATAAAACTGTAATACAAAGTTCCTAGAGCAGTTCAAATCTCAAGCCCTGGGATCTCTCTTCAATGCAAAGTAAGACATTGTCCAAAACATCATCATTTGCACTTTGCATCACAAATTCCTGCCAGGATTCTAGCTTTACAGTACAGCATGAGAGTTTGCAAAATGTGTTCAACACCAAGCCAGGTAGGACAAGAACAACAAAGTTTGGTATGGATTTCTTCTGTACTTCCCGAGGTCCAGAGCGATCAGACCCGTTCTTGTAGTTCCTGCTATATGAACTTTTGCACAATCACCTTTCTTTTCTTCTCTAAACATGTTCCCTAGCATTTCAGGAGAAGCATTTGTAACTACGCATAAAAAAGCAATACATTAAATTGCAAGGCAACTTTAAAATAGCACATCCTGAAACTGTTTGGCAGGTTTTTCTATACCAAAATGACTTACCTACTTTTTCTAACCCTCCTATCTATGGGAAGTATTTATTTGGTTCTGAACATATAAATATTCTTCATTCTTCCAATTGGTCTCAGTGTATTTTTTTTGCAGAGCAGGAAATTAACAATTTTCTATTCAGTGGATTTATTGCCACACTTGCCATTTTCTTGTTAACAAATGCCAAAACGACATTACCCGTGTGACTATGTTGTTACTATATTATTAAACTTTACTAAGCCAATATTAGGAGAAAAATATTTGCTCTTTATGAACAAAGTAGTATAATTTGGCATATGGTTGCACAGTTATATTAGAAACAGTATGAATTTCCCTACATTACAACCTCTACATAACTGATAACTTAAGGATCTGACCTGATCACAAGTCTGTATAGGATATTATCAGCCAGAAAAGTATTTCCATAGATATCTTGAAGTATTGAGCATATTGGTGATCTTGAATTACCAAAACTAATTCCACTCGTGTCTCATAATGGGTTGTGGACAAATTTAAGCATAGTTTATGTAATTTTGTTAGAACATATTTCATCCTTCTAATTTGCATACTTCCAGTTTTAAGTGTCTCTGTCAAAAAGAGTCAGTAGGAAAGGTCACATCCCCACTGAGGATCTATTTTCAAGTCTCTCATCTACTAGCAGTGAGCTGCTGTCAACCCTCCAGATATCCCATCCACATGATTGCTACCCTACCAACACTTGCCAATTTCTTCTCAGCCAAGCAATTACTTTGATAACAGTGACTGTTAAGAAAAACAGAATATTTTCTGCATGGCCTTGAAAATATAATGTGGGTAAACATTACGAATATTTTACAGAAATTGAGCTTTTTTTAAAGTAGCTTTGTTTATGATCTTGCAGAAGGAGATGAACCACATGGGAATCAAACTTAGGAATCTTAATCCACAGCTGACGCTGGAGTTATTTGCTTCCCTCTGAGTTCAGCTAAATGCGATCCACACTTTCCTAAGCTCTTTTTGTGGTTTCTTCCTCTGCAGGTAAATTCTACTTTCTTCCTTTTAGAAAATAAAGATAGAAAACTGTCTGCTTACATGTTCTAGGATTCTGCAGAATTTTTCCAGAAAGAAATGGATTTCTATTTAGAAAAAAAAAGAATCAGCAATCCATTTTCCATTGTCCACTTTGACAGCAATCTGATGAGTTTCTTTACAACTGGACCAAAAACAAAACCCCCACAAACCCCTACATTCTAAAAGGAATAATTTTTTCCACCTTTTATTGTCAGACCCCTCCTTTTTCAAAATATTTCTTTATCTCTCTTCAGAAAAGCAATTTCTCCCAGCAGAGGAAGAAGTATCCGTCATGGTGATAAAAGCTATAATCTAGCTTGATTGTATTCAGGAGAGGAAGTAGATTTTGCCATTTGTTCATTCTGATGGTTATAAAAGGTCAATCTCATGGTTTATCAGTATCTTTACTGGCTTTCTTACAGAAGAGCGATCTGGCAACATTTCTATTTAATATAGAAGAATTCATTCTGCTGAGCTATGTTGTCTACCTTTCCTCGTGTAAGAAAGTGCTCTCTTGACATTATTATTATTATTTCACTTACCGGTGCTTCTGTAGCAGACACTTCTTTTCCCATTATAGATCACAGCCTATCTGTTCCACTTAGTGCCTGATCCCAAGAAACACCAAGAGCTTAATTCTTATTAGTCTGAATTCAGATTAGAACCTTTATTCTCAGCAAAAACACTGTGGGGATTCTTTAATGATAGAGAGTATCTGCAGTACTATCTCTTAGATAAGAGGTAAGGCAGCCTTGTAGAGTGCCATAGCAAGTCAGATTTGCACAGTTCTGGTAGGACTAGGATGTCTTGTTTTTTACTGGGGTATCTCAAGTCCAAAGCCATACCCATTAGATGACCTCCTCCAAGCAAAGCTTTGGAAGAGACAGGTCACTTATATGAGCCATTACTAATAACAGCAAAGTAAAAGGAAGCCAGGTATATTCTTAATTATTCGGGAGTGAAGCCCATTGCCAACAAACATTACAATATTGTACAAATTATTAGCTGAGGAGAAAAAAGCTCTTCTTTCCCCTATGAGCTGCTGATAACCAACATCTCACAGTACATAAGCAGACACAACAGCACCTTAGTAAGATGATGGGAGTTAACACTGTGATAGACTTGGGTTCCTAGTCAAAACCACAAAAGAAAAACAAAATAAATCAAGCTCTAGACCTGACACTACATCCACTTCTTTTATGCCCCTTTCCTCTGCCACTGGAGAACATATTTTTACTCCTATCTTCGATTTGCAGAGTGTTGTGTGCTTTTTTCAGCAAAACCAGCCCCAGAAATGACTGTACTTCACTGTCAAGGACATCTACAATCATGGATTTCTTCTATTTCACAAAGATGTTGTGGGAAAATTGGTGTTTTTAAAGATGCTTTTGAATGTGTAAAAAGTCCCCCACAAACACTATTTGATGGTAAAAAATTCAGAGTCTTTTACAATAACTACAATGTAAGTAAAATTCCAGATTGACAAATCATTGTCCAGCCCAGCCACCTCAATTTGTGGTGATACACATTATGGAAGATCCACCCCACTACAGGTTAATCTATCACAGCCAAGACTTAAAGAAAAACATTTGGAATTAAATCTTAAAAGAAGACAACACAAGTTTTATAATTCATGCCAAAAGTCAATAGTACCCAGAATCCGTGCTCATCAAAGCATGTAAGAGCCTCACAAATGCTCTGTTACTCAGGTCAGTAACACTGACGACTGGCTTCCAGATCCCTCTGAGGTACAAATTGTTCTTGTTATAGTTTTGACAGTGTGTGTGCGTTGCCTAACTGTCCAGAGCTCTGAGAGACTAGCGCAGAAATACAAGTAGGAAGAACGCTGTGGAAGATGACAAATGCATCCTTCTCAACTGCGAATTTAGACAGCCTGTAGCTTTTTTTGAAGGTGGGAGGAAGCATAAGATATCGCAGCATCATACATCAATAATGCTAAAACATCTTTGAAAAGAGATGCCAAAGGAGTGTAATTACTAATAATCGTGTTCCTGTACTTTTGGAGAAAGCAGGGAAATAAACACACTACAAGATAAACACTTAAGGTGTTTGGTCTCATGTGGAAAAAGGTGATGGCTCCAACAGCAAAAAAAATATAGCTACATTTAAGTTATCTATAACAATATATATTATCTAATTTAATACAATACTTGAAAAGTACCTGATTAAAAAACAAAAAACTGAAAACATTCTCAGTTACACGGTTGTGGCAATGTAGTCTGCAGCCACTATTTCTCGAGTCTTACTGTAAACTTACAAGTTTACACTTTACAGGCCTTCTCTTACCATTTCAAAAGGAGCATTTACAGTGAAGGGAGGTGCACCAGCTAAATCCATTGTTAGGGGTTTTGTACACAATTTGGAAGATCAAGGCTATTCCCTACCCAGCTGCAGGCTGTTCATGACCTTGGTTAAATCAGTTTAAGCAAAACCACAAAACAGACCTCGGTGCAAAAGGTTCTTTAGAGTTCAAGCCCCTTCTCTGTCAAAAGACACATCAGCTTTGCCTCTCTCTAGGTTTGCCTTTCCCTGTTCTGCAATGCACAATGGAAACATAGATATTCATAGTAGCTCTAGATCTACCCGAGACTCTGCACTCACAGAAGGTTGCACGTGATTAACAAGCCCTGCAGGGACATGATGCTGTATGATTAAATATACTAAGTGTCTGCTCAGAGATCACAGTACAGACATGTGCATGACTTCTCTTAAAGCTGTAAAGCAAAATAAAGGAGTTCCTGCAGAACTGACTAAAAGAGGTAAATTTCCCCCAAGTTAATCACAGCAACTTCCTACCGAAACCAAGATCCACTTCCCTCAGGGCAGTGACCAGATCTCCCTATATTGTGTAGGGAAGGGTTCTCAGAAGCTCGCAGCTGTGGATCCTGCTACCTCACAAAACCCCTAAACACTTTCTGTTCATTGTGAACACGGCATTCCCATATTTCCTCTTACTACAGATAGGCTCAGAGATTCAAAGTTTGAGGCATGCAGCTACTGTGGTAGAAGGAACTAAATATCTCACAGAGGATTTAGGTAGACTGGCTTCTAATTTGGGACCATTGCCTCCAAGAAAGTTTTGGTATTTTTAAATGATCAACTAAAGTAGGTCCCTGAATACCAATACACGATTGATGATAACAGCCACACACAAACTGACACTTTCTTTTCTCCTCTGTCATGGCAAGTTAACTACAAACGCAGTAATCAAGCCTATATTTCTACATACAGAAGAACTTATACTGACATAAAAGAGAGTTTAGGGTGAGCTAGAAATATATAAAAGTCATTCCTACTAATAGACACGTTTCAAGCTGTCAACAGTGATTTCAGTATAACACTAAGTAGTGTGAACAGACAGCCATAATCGTTCCATATTAATTCAACTTGCAAGGAGACAAAAGTCAGGGGATGAAAAGCAGAGCAAAACTAAAGCCAGTACTTGTCAGATGGAAAAGGACAAAACCAGTTGGAAAATAATTTTATTTTTCAGACTTCTAGGAAAATTTACAAACAATGGTGGTGTAAAAAAAGACACCCTATAAAAAAAGGTTGACATCAACTCTCAAACCATAGCATCAAATCTAGTTACAGAGCAACAAGCGTACACGGAAATTATATTCATAAAATTAGTATTAGTTAAGTAGCTGAAAATGTAAAAAGTCTAACAATAAACCTCTAGAGCTTACTCAGAAATCCCATAACAATCCAACATTCTGAACTTAAAATACACTTACAATACACAAAGAATTAATCTCTGCAATCACCTATAGCACGCAAATCACCTGGGCATAAATTACATAGCAAAGGCACACCTTGTGATGTTTGTAAAGAAGGACATCTTGAGCACACTACAATAACATAAAACAAAGCAAAACACCCTGCATGCTTGCTTATTAATCCCCAGTGTCTTGTATGAAATACAATATAGAAATAATAGGAGCAATATTTAGTGACTTTCTTCATGCTGGTTCTATTCTTCATCCAGAGTGAAACAGAAAGGCTTCTTTGCCTTATTTTCTGTTTGAACTTTGACACTTTCCCAGGGTATGTTCTCCCTATGTTCAACATCATCCTTGTCATTAGTGGTGCAGGTAGTTCGTAACTAAGTCAATCCCAATCACAAACGCTACCATGCCTTCCACATATGGATGTCTTCATCCTGCAACCTGTCCCCAACTCTTCACATGTTGAACTGCAATACATGCAGACAACACAGCAAATCTAACCTCAGTTTGCCAAAGTTTACTATGTAAAGGGAGGAAAACAAACAATGCTTACATCCTTTGTTACTGCTGTAGACTTTCATCTCTTCAGGTCACTCTCTCCCTTTGAATAGCAGATATTTAAAAATAATCAGCACAGTTTAATTAACAGCTTAACCTGAAATTGCAAAGGAATTCCAAACACTGGCACACTACAGCATTTTTAATATGAATTTGAATAAATGTGAAACCAATGTGTCTTAGTTAATCTATAAATCACCTCCTCCTGGGCCTAACTGCATCTTAAAATTATTTTATTCTGAGCACAAGAAATAAGAATTATTTTTTAGTTACAGAATATGGATTTGTAATTTCACTGTATTCATTATGAGAAGCCAAAGATTCTGTCCATTAAATACTGCTAAAACAATTCATCTTGATGGTTCAGGACAACGTATGAAAAGGTTATTTTTCTCTTTCAAAAGCTAAAGCAAACCCATGAATCATTCATTTTAATTAGATTTCTTTCTCAAATGCTTATAAACAGGCAGAAGAAAAAAAGATGAGAAGCAGATGTGCATCTCTCATGCTAAAACAAGATTTAGTAAGTCTGCACCAGCGTTTCTTTCAATAAATTTGTGCAAATACTGATAATTCCTGAAATTCTTGCCAACTGATATTATTAGGGCTAGAAGTAGAAACACCATGAAGTGTGACAGCACTTTGCAGTACAAGATGTAGTTGTGTACATTCTTGGGGTCAACGGGCAGTTAAAGGAGGAGTGAATAATTGAACCTTTAATGTCTTGGAAGACAGAACACTCACTTTCAGCTTCCTGTCTGCCACAGATGTCCAAGTTAAACTTTGATAAATTCACGTCTAAACTGACAATTCAGATCATCCAGAAACATTTAAAATGTGAGCTAGTTGCACCCTTAAATAATTCTTTTCTCACTGCCTATCTCCAAGCTGTCTTGGAGCTTTCTGATCCCAGAGCAGAGCCCACCAAGGAATCAGTCTTGTGTGTTTTCCTCAAATTCTCTCTAATTAGTGGTAGACCCAGGAAGCTGGCAGCGGATATACTGCTGTGCACCCCACTGCCAGAGTTGCAGAAAGAGCAAAAGTAGGAGGCTGAATCTCAGGCCCTTGCATCCGTCCAAGCTTTCAGAATTAGGCTAGAGAGCTAATGTGAGCGTTTGTTGCAGATAGCTGGCAAGAATGGTCTTGGAAGAACAGCAATCCTAATGATCAATGTAGACACAACTCTAGCCTGCCACACCAGGGCCTCCCAATCTCCTAAATGCTGAAAGCACACGGCAAAGTAACACCTACAGTGCTGTCAGAGAGAGTACACAAGTACCTCAGGTGGACAGAATTTTCTAGTTTTTAGACACATGAAGGCAGTCAATGATGCAAATGCATGAAATACTTCATGAGAACAATATAAGTTTATAATATTTTTTCTTTCTTTCATAACTTACTGTACATTCAAGTCCTTTTCATAGCAGTGATTTATGTAATCCTACATGCTCAATTAAAACGTACACACCTCAATGGCAATACTTAAATCCTCCAAAAAAAGCACGTCTTGCTGATTCCCTACTTCACACATTCCTTAATTTGAGTGCTCCCTCTAACCTTCCCAGGCTTTCAACAGCTCACCAACAGAAACAGCTTTACCTTCTTCTAGTTTAGCAAACACATTCACCGAAAAAAAGTCTTCTTCAGAATAGGTAAAATCAGAAATATTTCCTCTATGCAATGTACAATTAAGATATAAAACTTACTGCCATAAAAAGCCAAGAATTTAGCAGCATTCAAAAAGAACTGATGGGACTACCAGTCATAGGAACAGATACTGGCAAATGTGTTTAAAAAGGCATATGGATCTCCATGTTTCAGGTTTTAAGTCTTTATATGACTGGTCATCAAAAATATTTCTTCCTGCAGATACACTGTCCTAGCAGTACAACATAGTGAATTTTTGCACACCTCCTCTAAAGCTTGGCCAGTTACAAATACAATACTGGATGGGTGTGATCTGTTATGGATTGCCATGCTAACTTGACTATCTTTTCTTTCCTCGGGGAGAAGTTTTCTTAATCTGGCTTCTTGTGCAAGACATGCGTAAACTACAATGATAGAGAAAAGAAAAACACCAATAAAATAAACAACATGTACTGTGGTCACCAAAAGAGCAGCACGTGTTATTTGGCCTCCCTTCTTTCTTCTTTTGAAATACCAGCAGTAAGACAAATCAATGTCCTTAATTCTGAATTATTATTATTATATGACAAACTCGGCCATCTCCACCTCAAAGTTTCTGTCTCTCTAAGCCACTCGCATACACCCAAAACCAAAACTGGCCTATTCAAAAATAATGACTGATGGCCTATATCATCCAATTTTTCTTGATCAGGCACAGATTTTAAGGAATTCATGTGCTTCCTTATTTGAGCATAAGCAACACAAGAATTATCACCTGTTCAAATTATAAAGGAAACAATAGTATTTATGACTTGCAGCTTAAATAATTTTATATTAATCATGCTCTATTGTTAGCATCTGCTCAGTGTTAGGTATTTACCTTTAGTCCACCACAGATTGGACAAGCTGAAAAAAGAGCTCTTGTCATCCCAAGGTGGGGGCTACATGTGTCACAGGGGTCAGCTGAGGCCCCACTAGGTGGTGAAAACTCACTACTTTTGGAGTCTGACACCTGTCCTGGTGGTTTTGTGTCTGACCACCTCGAAACAAAATCCACATATGTCTCATCACTTGAGTCCTTGCTGCTTTCTGCAAGTAAGGATGAAGGCCTCCCTCTGTCTTGGCTGTGCTCAGGTACCCTGCGTGCTTCCAAGTGTGGTAATAGCAGTTTTGAGTCACTAGCACCTTGAGACGATGGGGCCTGGTCCTTCGGTAGCGTGGAATATGAGCTCTTCGGTTGCACATCTTTAGAAGCTGCCTGTAACAAACTCCTGGGTATATCATAAACATGTCTGAGAGAGCTGGGAACCTGATACTCTGATCCCGCACCTCTCTGGGGCTCACTGTGAGGACAAGTACATAAGCTCTGATCTGAAGGAAAGTTCAATGGCAAGCTTAGCAATGATCCAAACTCATCACCATGGCAAATGTCCAAGCTCCCAGCATAAGAAGAGAAGCTTCCAGAGTAAGAAGAGTGACTACCAGTAGCTATTCCACTGTCAGAAGAACTCTGACGACCTATTTCCTGTAGCTGTCTGGATCGGAGGGGTTTTGGAGGTGGTTTTGTGGTGCCATGTGCCCCTTCTGGAAATGTTTTTTCTTCCCCAAGATGAATGCCCTTTGCAGCTGCCAGTCCATGACTCTCTTGAGAAGTGCTAGCTGAAGACTGTTCAGGCCAAATTGTCAATCTGCTCCCAACACTAACATCCGAGTGACTGGTATCGGAAGATGAGCTTGAAAGACTTCTCTCGTCTCCTAGAAAAGAAGAAAACACATCAGCCTACATTTAAAACACAATTGACAGAATGAAGCATGAGGAGTATGTACAAACAGAAAGGACCCTAAGATTCCATCTGTTTTTTGTAAGGAGAACTTCTGTCAGAAAGACAGAATTCCTGCAATAATTCCTATCCCCACAGGAAAAATAAAATTCAAATAACACATTACCTTGCCATAACTCTACCACATCATGGAACATAACTCATTCAGGGCTAAATTTTTAGAGTTTATGCATCAAGTTCTCCCCTCTTTAACCATCTTTTACTTCTGTACAGTTAGATGGTTTATTTTAGATACTCCTGTTTTATAACACAGAGAATAGTCACGAAGTCCCAGGCTCAGAATAGCTAAGGATGCTCTGAAGAAAACCTTGTTACTGTAACCCAAAGCAATGTAAGATTTTTCATTGTTTCTATTTGATCTGAATCAACCAAATTATTCCTATTTGTACTCTTATCTCTATTTAAATCTTATCTGAATGACATCAACGTGAGTGCTAGAGACTGTAAAAATAAAATAAAAATTAAGATTGCCCTGTTCTCTCCTCTCAGCTCTCCTACACTGTACTTCTGATGTACAAAATGCAACCATACATCTCTGTAACAAACAAAAATGGAAATACTACTATTATAAAAATGTTTACATATCTATATACACAAAGATCTTCCATGATTCATTTATGCATATATTGCAAGAATTTTTTTCTCACTGACAGTTGCAAGGACACCTTTACAGGTAACTACTGCTATCCAAGACAGATGGAAGAAAAAAATTAAACACTGGCATGAAAGGGTGTAAGGACAAAACACAAACATCACACAAACACATACACAAAAACAAATAAACAAACAAAAAACCACTTTCTTGTAGTGGCACATACAGTCCACAATGTTATTTCTTTCTTTCTTTCTTTCTTCCTTCCTTCCTTCCTTCCTTCCTTCCTTCCTTCCTTCCTTCCTTCCTTCCTTCCCTCCCTCCCTCCCTCCCTCCCTCCCTCCCTCTTAATAAAAGCAATTTGAAAAAACACTGACAGTAGGATCATTTTATAGGTATTTTAACTAGTTTCACTGATTTTAGACCTTGGACAATAAGTTGCCAGATAGGGCAGAAAGAGGACGGGTCCACTGCAAATTGTGACCTAAGGTTCTAGCATTACTAGGCTATTTCTCTTCTCAGGTGTTGAGGGAAATATTTAGAACAATTCTGTTGCTCTTCATGGAGTAATTCCTGATATATACTATCCCAAAATATCAATGTCTATCCCATTAAATCTAAACCTTTCTTTTCCCTCGATGCCCAGTGCATGACACTGGCTTGATGCCTGCGTAAGTGTAAGTCCTGAGATTAAATTATACCACTGTCTAGGCAGAAGGCATCAATTACAAAAGTATTAGTGTAGCTCTCAGCAACATGCCCAGAAGAAGAAAAAAACCATGTTCAATAAAAGATATATGTTCAGGTTCCTTTAACCTGAACATATATTAACGTTTCTTTAACCTTCCTTTTCTGGTTGACATACCTACAGAAGCCCTTCTTATTATTCTTTGCTTCCCTTGCTAACTTCAGACTCAGGTGCACATTTTCCTTCCTGACCTCATCCTTACACAACTGGGCAGTGTTCCTGTACACGTCCCAGGTTCCCTGCCCCTGCTTGCACTGCCTGTGCAGTTCCCTCTTGCGCTTCAGTTTGACCAGCAGGTCTTGACTCAGCCACACTGGTCTCATACCTTCCCTGCCTGATCTGGGGACTGAGCACTCTTGCACTCTATCGAAAGCATCCTTAAATATTGGCCAGCTCTGTTCTGATCCCTTGACCCTGAGGACCGTTTCCCAGGGGGTCCTACTGACTAAGTCTTTGAAGAGCTGGAATTTTGCTTTCATAAAGTTTAGGGTCCTGACTATACTTCTTGCTTGTCCCATATCCCTCAGGACCTTGAGCTCCACCAATGCGTAAGCACTGCAGCCCAGGCCACCTCCAATACTGACGTCACTGTTGAGCTGGTGACCATCAGGTCCAGTACTGCATCCCCTCAGGTAGGGTTGTCTATTACCTGGGTTAAGAAATTATCTTCAATATACTCTAGAAATTTCCTGGATTGCCTATAGCTTGCCATGCTACTGTTTCAGCAGATGTCAGGGTGGTTAAAGTCCTCCAGTAAGATGAGAGCTTGCAACTTTGAAGCCATTTCTCTATTATTTTTCTTTTAACCTCAGCATCTTATAATTATATACATACGCACATTTCTAACGCCTGGGAAGGAAGGAACACCATTTATTTTTATTTAAGTAAAGATATTTCTTACCTCCGCTGCCCTGGCGACTTGTATGAGACAGTAAGCTCAAGCGCTTTTCTAATTGCAAAGCTTCATGAGCCAATCTTTCTTCTGAATAGGCTGGATTTGTACTTGGATCTTTAAAAAGGAACAGAAAATAAATAAATAAATAAAACATGGAAAATATATAAAAAGTCAATAGCTACAGCAATAATTACCATCTAGGAGGTTCAGAGGAACAGAAAACTAATGTCTGACCTGGAAAAGTTGTGCTGACTTCACTAAACTCATTGGGAATTTTATCATTGAGAAAGATCAAATTTTTATCCTACAAATTTACAAATCTGCATATATAGAGTCACAGTCATTAAACTATATGATACCATCCAATCCAGATCACCTGTTGTCAAAGACATTGCTTTCAAGTTTGATATCCAGAAGGTCATTGAGTTCAGAAGTCAGAGATGAAATAAGCAGCTTGGTGGCTCTCCATATTTATTACAAGACAAGTTGGAAGAATTAAAAAACACTACTAAAGCATACTGTAGTGAGTTTGCTGTTCCAGACAAAATTACCTCACTGAAGAAGGCTCCTTGCACTCCAATAGAAAGACTAAAATTTATACAAAATATGGAAGAACTTTTACCAGAAAAATAGGCCAGTTTCCTCTAAATCATTTTGTTCCCAACCAGGCAAAACAATAAAAGCAGAGTTTGGAAGTAATCATAACCATTATCCCAAGAGAAATCTTACAGGTTTCTTCAAACAGCACTGACAAGTATGTCATCTTCAGTAGTTGCAAAAGTTATGGTCTGCTAACTTGTTCATCATGAGTTTCAGTAGGTCTTACTAATTATATAAGGAATGGAATTAATGACAGATAAAATAGATAAAATTCCTCACAATTGCTGCTCTCATATATCTGATCAGCTGGGAAGTAGCAGCACACCACGAAAATATTTAATCACTGAATCATCTGATAACAGGAAAAGAAGGATGAAAACAGCTACACATTGCTGAGACTGAGTTAGTAAGATAAAAATCTGTTAAAAGTGACAACAGAAAAGTTTCCTTTTGATCCCAGGTCTTTCAGTTTTAAAAGACCTGGGTTTGATCTTGTCAACACAGCAGTGAAATCAAGCTCGTAATCGGGGGAAGGAGCATTGCCATGTCAGCTGAAGCTCCATGGGAGTCCCTACATTGTTAACTACTTAAAAGATAAGTTGTCAGATCTGCCCTCTCTAACCATATTTACTCTCAGATCTGTCCTGGATAAATCCCAGTGTGGCACAGGAGCACAAGCAACAATGCAGAACTTCTTTTCCTGCATAGAGGTGGCTTCCATCTTTTGCAGTCTGCAGTCTTGATAAGATTAGCTGAATAAGCCAGACACACACAGTCCTTCTATAAAAGCATATTTTGGAAATTGAAGTTCTAACACAGACAAGGCAACAATGACTGTGACAAATAAAGTCTGTGACCTCTGTGCCTCCCAACTCAAACAGTGCTTGATGTCAGTTTCTGACACCTTCCAAACTTAACTTTAAGAACAGAAAAGAGGACTGTTTAATATGGGTTATCTTGTTAGGTCTCCATTCCTTCTTCCCTGTAATACAACTCATATTAAGCATTGACTAGTTCAAACCTGTGTAACTGCTTATTCAAACAAAACCCCCAAAGCATTCATATGTACCTCTGCCAAAGGAAAAGAGCAGATTTGGCCACCAGCACCTATGGTGCAACTCAGACAGGTCTATGCAAGGATCTGCTCAGTGGAATACAGTGACATAGTGTTACAGGCTCTTGCTTGAATCTATTTTTGAATGTCCTCTGCTCCAGTTACTCTGCAGTATCTAATTAAGTGCCCTTATGTCCAAAAAACTTCAACAAAGATATTCTACAAGTACTTTGAGTATAAAGTTGGCATAGCAGATCAGCAAATTAGTCAAATTAAGGTACAACAGACACTAACATTCCCACAGCAAAGAACTGTCAGTAGGAAAGATCTTTCCACTTTCTTCAGGATATGTTTACTTGATAAATATAGATTTTCAGAATGTTACTACAGAACATACACAACTATTCGGTTTTTTTAGCAACTGATATATCCCTGTTACAAACAGCAAAAGATAAAGCTAAAAACCTGATCTTGCAGAAATGGCCTAAAATAAAATAAAAAATGGAGAGGTAAGATGGAAGTTGAACAAAATCAGTAAGTTTGCATTTCACATGTTTAATTGCTTCTAGAAGCTAAATTCCCTATCAGCTACGCAGATATAGAACACTACATATTTCACTCAAGAACATGAAAACTCTATGCATTCTCTATGCATGTCTGTCCAACAGGACTGATAATTTTTTTGGCTACATTTCCACTGAAGGATTGCCTATGTATGAAAGGTGTGTATAAAATTGGGTCCTAGTTACGTGCTGTGACCTTTCATTGTGCAGCTTTGTGGAAGATAGATTAGAAGAAACTTTTCTCAGCAGGGATTTAGAAATACCTGGAGAAACAACTTCAAAATCTGTCAAACATACATAGGCTTCAAGTCTTAGGCAGATATTAAAAAAAATTGCCCATCAGTCTTACTGAAGTTCTTGTTTTGCCTTGTATCTCTGCTGATAAGCAAGATTTCTAGGGAAAGCACACACAACCCTATTCTCCAGAAGAAGCAGATTCTTATAACAGCATTTTTTGTTACAGACTCCCAAGCACAAATGAAGTGGTTTTCTACAAGTTCAGACTGAAAACCGAAGTCACTAGCAGTCACCTTTTAGAGACCAGTCTGTATTGGAGGGCATAACCTATGACCTCTTGTCATGTAATTGTAATATGGCCTAAAAATTGTAAAGACAAGGTTTTTTTCAACAGTAAAGTGAATTTGTTGGCATCATCCTATACCTTGTTGATGCACAATACAAAGCCTATAAATAACTGCATAGTAATTTGCCATATTACAAACTCAGGAGGACAAAAGCAGCGTGACCGGTATTGCGACAGCTGTCCAAGGAAGTTCGGGCAGCTTCTGCCCACACAACATCCTGCAGCAGGTCCAACAACTCTAGGAGCCATTCATTTCCCAAACTTTAAACAAATGTATCCTATAACATGATATACTCCCATACAATCTAGGCAGTTAGATTCACCCAAGTCCTTCAACTAAGAAGTGTTCTATCATTTTCCAAATAGAAATAGATGCCTTGTTATTAACAAAATTCTTTTGTGCAAGGCAATCTTTGAAATCCTCTTAAACACTGCTTTGGGGCAAAGGGAAAGGATGACATCGAATTTGGCTGGACTAAAATTGCCTCTGACAGAGATTTTATTTTTAAATTATGTTGGTGGACATTCATTAAAGTCACATCAGCTGCTTATTGTGGGAGATTTTGAACACTTTGATAACATATGAATAAAGTGTTAGAGTAATTCAACGCTCCATGTTTTTTCAGTAAGCGCCTGTCAGGAAAAAAAAATGTATTGTATCATGTTAAGTCAACAGCTACCTAAGATATGCTTGATTATATTCATATTTCAAATGCAACATTGGTTAATTACTTCATTAAACAAAGTTAGATAAGTTAGGATGAACATCTTTCCTTTCCTTCTTCCTTTGTAACTGTAGGCACATTTGCAAATCAGGCCTGGACCCTCACCTTCATGCTAACATCTCTACACCTTGTAAGATGTCTGGAGGAATGAAAAGATGTCCTAAAAGTTTGAGGAGGATCCACTTGGTACAGATACTGCAGAAGGCAGCCACAGAGCTGTCTTGCAATGGCCAAAGGTGTATCAAGCTTCAACAAAAAGAAAGAGCATCAGATAGATCCTCAGCAAGCAGCACAGCACACTCTCCAGTCAGTCACAAAGCAGCCTGAAAAAGCTTCCAAGATTAAAAGAGAGCATCAAGACTATCAACATTACAATCAGGGTCTTTCCAGCCTGCAGGACTAGACTATCCCGCAGCCTCAGCCAGATTTAGAGAGTACTGAGCTGCCAACTGATCTACGGTATCAATGATTGGCTGTCGGCACTTTGCTACATTCACGTTTGGCATTCAGGATGAATTTTGCTCGTGAAAAGAAGGAATTCAACACACACCTGATAAACAAACATTTCTCAAATCATACACATGCAAACAGATTACAAACCATGCAATCAGTGATTCATTACTCTGTCAATACCTAGACCTCTGTCAAGACAAGAACATAAAATTCTCCAGTCTGTTTTCTAAATATCTTCTCAAGAAAAAAAGTTGCAACTTGCCAATTGCAGCAATTATCTTCCAACTAGTAGTTGGGGAAAATAAGCCATCCAAAGACCTCTTGTCACTCAAATGAATCATTTATTTAAAACCCTACACTGCCTAAAACCGTCTACAGATACCTACGCTACCTTTGCAGTCCTACTCAATACCATATGTTTTAATTTTGAGACCTGATCGCGCGGCCTTTAATGAATCAAACCCTCCAGTTTGCTAATGGAGCTTCCGATAAGAGTATTTTGGTACAATTTTGTAGAATTAATGGACTCCCAAAATAAGTACCACACAGTAGTAAACTGTAAAACAGCTAATGTTCTTTTCCTTTTCCATTCTATTTTGGATGTATACATAATCGTGAGAATATTCATATTCATTTGATGCCCATTTCCAAAAGGTCACAGAATAATTGAGGTTGGAAGGGATCTCAGGAGTTTGTCTAACCTGCTGCTTAAAGCAGGTCAGCTATGAGCTTAGACCAGATATTGATAGCTTGCAATGGTCAGTCAAGTCTATGAGTTCCACTATATAGATTTTAATTACATATTTTATAGACTGCATAATAAAATACATAGAGTAATCGTATCTCTTTGTTATAAGAACATCAAGATTTAAGGAAGTACGGTGTATCTTTTAAAACTACAACCTGAAAAGAAGTTGTGAAAAATGTACTAGAGCAAACATCCCTTGCACACATAGTTTAAAAACTCCTTTGGGGTACTAGGATGTTCACATTTGTTTAAGAACCACTATGGCAAGTAAAAATAAGAAAACTGGTCATTTTCCAGCACTCTTCAAACCAAAGCAATAAACTGTGGAGAGAAGGCTGCTTCTTATAAAATCTCTTAAATTACACAGAATTAGAATATTGCATATATGAAGCACAGTTGAGGCTGTGTAGCATTCTGCACTGCAAGAAATATGAACAGCATCGACTAGATGTTTCTTGGTAGAATCCTCAGTCTGGTATGTTTGGTCCTGTTACCTAAGGTGTGTAGATGAATAATCTATTTAAGATCCAACCTTTTCAAAAGGTTGGGTGAATTTCAACACTCTTGCCAGATACAGGATGCATCTGGTAGAGACTTGACCTTTTCAAGCAATACACTACATTTTGTGTAACAGCATACTTGATAAAGAAAATTAGTTTACAGATTAATCACTAGTATTGTACGTGTGCATGTGCCTCAGACATGTCTGTGCAAGCTTCTGCATGGGATAATATATTAAGGGGAACATAAAAAGAACTACTGCGAAGGGGTGTGTATACAGGGCATGAAAACAAACTGGAAGAGAAATGGATAAAAACAGAGGGAAAAATGAGTTAGAGAGGTCAAAGTAGCTTGAAAAGGGGCTGCAGAGGAGCCTGCAAGAACATGAGCACACTTCCCTACAGAACTCTGCTCTTGTTGAGGGAACCAAGGTGAAATTGAGTGGCTGAGTACATCTTCACCTCATTTTAGCATCAAGTCCATCAGGTAGAGAAGACAAATGAAAAAGACCTCAGAAAAGAGGTCTTCCTTTACAAATATCACCAAATCATCCCCAGGACATTCCACATTCACTTTATGCACTTCAGTGAGGACAGAGTTCTTGAAGAAAAGGAACATGTTACATGGCTGTGTATAACAACCCATAAACACCACAGTTGATAACCTAGTTGCAAAAGCAGATTTATGTCTACACGCTTCTAAAAAATGATTTTTCAAAAAAATATGCCATCTAAAATTGAAATTTAAAAAAAATTTAAAAGAGACAACAGAATAGTTCCTTGCAGGTTTCATTTTTCTAGACAGATTTTTGTTAAATGAAGGATTAAGAAGTTGTATATGTGTAATACAGTTTTAGATATGCACAAAAATAGGCATTCAAGTGCAAAGCTTTAAGTATCAACACTGTTTGGGTTCTGTTCTTGTTTTATTCTTGTCTGCTTTTTTTTAATACTCCACTTAGTTGAACACAAACACAAATCACCATATAAGAAGAGTGAGGTTTCACTGCCTGCTATTCTATTAGACTGTTTTATTTACTTCAGTGTTAAAACTATGGGAAAAAAAATTAACTGAGCCTTGTACCTTCTAACTATGCATAATTTATTTTCACAAGTTTTGCATCCAGATCTTATATTTTCTATCATATTTCCTTCCCACAATTATCTTAATCTTACAATAGCAATAAAACCCTATCAAACACCTTTTAACTGCCTAATACTTAAACAGAAACTCTTAGATATTTCTGATAAATCCTGCATCATCCTTCACCATTCTTGTAGCCTATTCCCATTGTATCCCACTGCCACTTCACAGATATTTTTCTGCAATCTAATTTCCATGCTCCTGCCTTGTTTGACAGCCATTCCAACTTAATATTATATTTCTTCATCTGCTAAAGTCAAAAGGTAACAGGGCTTACTATGATGCCATCTAATTTCCTCTCTGAACAGTATAGCACATGCAGTATTTAACATGACATAGGAAAAGGAATTTAATCCTTGCACTTCACAAAAGAAGCTTAAGCTGCAAAAATGAAATGTGATACGGAGGCCTCAGAAATTTTCCTAAGATCGGCAAGACTTAGAACTAAGTGTTTTGGATGAACTCAATATGCCCCAGGAGTTAGTCTTCTGTTAAAATATCAAAATACTTATTCAGACATGGGCCCAAGTTGAATCACGTAAGCTTGAAACTAAAGGTTAGTGTTTCTTTCAATTCAACTTGCCATGTTTTAGTACTGTCAAATGAGAAAAGGCTAAAGTTAGCAATATCACCAGAAATATGAATGAGCCCGAGCAGCAGGGGAAAACGGAGTATATTCAACTGACAAATCTGTATTGTGCCATTTCAGAATGAAAATCTCTTTGCTGTTTCTACGCCTTTAGTGTCTGCAAGCCGTTCTTACAATCACAGCAATAAGTGCAAGAGATGGCAAGTTCCTACTTTACTCAGTTATTCTATACTTCCTATATTAACCTGGTAGGACTGGACGTAAACCAAAAGGGCCTTTTGTCGGGGAGATTCCACGGACGATACAGTCGAACAGAAAGCTGATCTGCTCTCCTTCAGCACAAGAAAGGAAAAAAACACCAGCCCCTGCAAGAAAACACAACATAAACACGTGTTTTTCACCTGGATACATTAGAAATAGATTTAGCTGAAACTGTTTATAATATAGCTATCAAAAGAGCATTAAGTTCAAGCCATGAAAAGAAATCACAAAATATGTTTTCCAGATAAAAGAAATAAGAAGAAAAAAATCAGGTCAGTACACATACTATATCACAAATATATACATAAATTCAGTAGCTACCTAATAATTTATCCTAATTTTCTTAGATTCAGGCAATTAAAGCAATAACAAAATACAAGATATGCTCTCAACAGCTGTCTGGGTCTTCTATTCTTATTTACCCCTAAAATTTTATAGATCAAATCTTAGCTACGCAGGTGTCAGGAATATTTATAGTGTCTTCATCAAAATGAACCAAGTTAATTCTACTTTTACCGAATTTTAACTAAAAGCAGCTTTTTATATCCAAATGAGTCAAGATTTGGTTATATTGCTGGATTACAATATAAAATTTCCTAGACCAAGTCCTATGTGTCTATTCTTAACAGAATGTAACACGATTCCACAAGTTGTCACCAGATCTTTACCCTTTGCTCTATTCTGATATTTTGCTTTCCATTCATTAAGAATAGCCCCAAGCAAAATTAGAATGAGAATCACTAAATAAACAAACAAGTTCCGAGCTGGTTGATATATGGCTACAAGGACAACTCACAAGACTAGAAGTGCTCTGCAGAACGTTTTAGTTGAGAATTGCCAGTCCAAATATTACTCGCATCAGGAGAAAAAAACAAAAAGTCTAGTTCACCTTTTTGATGGTTTAAAACACTAGGCAAATGCCCCCCCCCCCCCCCCCCCCGGATAACCAGTGACTTCAGGGGGAAAAAAAAACCCAAAACCAAACAGTAATGAGACACACAAGGAAATGAAATTACTATATAGGCCTTGAAGAAGTCTGTTAGTTCACCAGACCCATACACACTAGAAAACTACAATAATAAATCTTAGACTTGCACTCGGGTTTTGCTTATCACTTTCCTAGGGACTTGGGCACCTAATCTGAGTGTAAGTTTCACTTCTGCATGTTTCTCACCAATTCTGAGTGGCATTTATATTTTTGTCAAGTTTACTTTAAGCAGCAGAGCTAGTCTTGACCAGAATACCTGCATCCCCATCACTTTCCACACATATCCTGTCATATCCAATAGGATATTCACATTTCACTTAAGCAATGAATAATCTTTTGACTGTTTGACAAAGGGCTATGGAATTCAAACAAAGAGGATAATAAAAAATGGACCATAAACGAAACTAACTATTTTAGTAAATTAGAAATCACAAACAAGCAGTAAACTGACTACTCTAGAAAAGCATATTCTGGTCCATGCTCTTTTGTCATTCTCAAGTTATGTCGCATCTAACTCTCTGCCTACTCTGCTTAGATCTATTCAAGATAACATTGTTAACAGCATCTTTGTAACCTGATTTTTCACTCCAAAATATTTGTTCTTCTTCAGCTCTTACCAATCAAAACTTCTCCAGCCAAAGAAACTGAAATCTTGTTCTTGGTACAGTGTATTTCATTTGGTGAAGTGCTATAAATTCAATGGGAATTGGAATTCACTTGCTGGTAGTTAAATTTTTATTTAAGGGCTGGCTTGCCAATCATTTCCAGGCTACAAGTTCTCAAACATATTACTTGAGATTCAGGACAGAAAATATTTAAACATTAAGCTGTGTTTAGGCAACTGAAAAGATGAACACACATTAGCTCATGAAACATAAACCAAAGGAAAGCCTACTTAACTCAGCACTTCTGTGATATTGTTTTTTATCATTGTTTTTAAAAACACGATTGTCCCACAACTCCTTATGGCACATATAAACATCCTGGCTTCAGGATGTTTATCAAAAACTATCTAGGTACCTGCAACACTAATCACACAGTCTGACAGGTATGAAAGTTTCTGGTGGTGACTCAATAACATCCCATTTCCCCTCCCCAAGAGATAACAAAGATTCAGAGAGTACAATATTAGAAAAAGCTGGGTATGAAGTATGTATTCAGGAATTATTTGAAATTCAGCTCCTCCTTTGAGCTGCCTTCTCCCCTCCTGGATTAGACAGAGTATAGGGAAATCAGTTTGCCTAATCTTGGAAACTATGACTCCTCCCCCTTGAACCACACTGATTCGAGAAGACAAGATTCCCTTTGTTGAGGGAGCAGGATAGCACAAGGCTTTGCTAGGCTCTGAACACAACCTTCCTATCCCATACACAAATAAGCAAGCAGGATATAGAGACAACATAACAGAGGACATTCATATCTCAAGCACGGTGATGGACTATGCGGATGACAGTTCAGGACAATCCTACACCTTCACATTACCATTCAGGAAAAGAAGATTCCTCAAATATTTTTGTACATAAAGACTACATCTGGACCACTTTGTTCTTTTACACTGTTGTCAAGAGTCCTACTTAAAGTCCTGAGAGGCTCTACAAGCCTTGAACTTCACCAGAAACAAAAAAGTAAATGTGTGCCTGTGAGCTGTCTGCTTAACTTAAAGGATGATTTCCACAAAGAACTATCAGATATCTGGAAAGCTCAAAAAACAAATGTAGCAGCCTCTATATAACTACTACTAACAGTATATGCATGTGTGCACGTAGATACAAATCCAACATACATACTTGCATAAAATATTTCTTTGTAAATTCTATTATTCACATTATCACCGTAATCACTGATCAACTCTCACAGAAAATGTTTTCTTTCTTGTTTTGCTAGGTAGAAGCAGATTGAAAAGGAAGGAAGAAGTCTGGGGGTCGTTGCAAAAGATATAAGGAGAGATGAATGAGTAGATAAGGCTTATCTAATTATTTTTTAAAAGCATATATAAAAGCCAGCAATTACATTTCTTTTCCGCTTTCTTGAGAAAGCTGAGAAATCCACTACTAGGAATTACACATCTCAGTCATGTGTCGGAACAGATTTGGTACGTAAGCATTTGGAAGCCAAGGAATATGTGGTACACACCACTTGAATACTACGCAGCTGTTTATTAGACTGAAGAGCTCACTCACTCACTCTGTCCATGGGGAAGAGACTTAGTGAAAAGTAGCCTGCAACCACTTGCACAAGACTGAAACACTAAGCCAGTCTCTGCAGCAGCTCACAGTAAAGTACCACATAAACTGCTAAACATTGGGGAGAAATTGCCAATTTCATAAAGCTTCCGATTATTATTAAATCTTGTTCATGTTTGATTTTAATTCATCATATTAAAAAAGTAAACCCATGGGCAAACACAATCTAAAAATGCACAATAACAAAAAATTACTTAAACATCTGTACTGTGTGTGAAAGCAGGTAGGGTCAGACACTTCCCATGAATTATTACTCCTAACAGGTGCCAGACAATGCTAGAGGTTCATTTCCATTGCTTACAGAACAGGTAGGAACCACGGCCGCTCAGCTGATGGCAATTATCATGTTGTCCAACCAGTATGTCTCAATCCTGGCCTTGAGCAAACCCCTTTGGAAGGTATCTCAGGCTGCCTGGCTCAGGCTGCTCTTCTCACTGGTGAAAATGACAACAGGTGTTCCCATTGTTGCCAACTAGGACATGGCCATGACTATTATAAACAAGATAAGAATATTTGTAGTCTGCATTAGGCCTATGTAGGAAACAGAACAATATCTGCACATAAACACAAGTTGCAATCTACGTAACTCAGAAATTCCAGATGTTCAACCAACTCTACTGCTTCCAGTTTTCAAATAAATTCCCATTTGCTATAGGGCTTCTCCTCTTATCATTTGGCCCTTCCAGATACGCTGGCAGCTACTTCCACTACTTCAGAATGATTTTTTTAAGAGCTCCTTGCACAAGTCTTAGAAGCAAAGAAAGGAAGAAGCACCTAATTTCATCAAAACATTAAAAAGATCCCAGAAATACTTCTGCCTGTCCTGCAACTAGCAGCAGAGTATAATTTGTTCTTTCAAAGGGCACCAAGGGTCCTACAGGTGCCTCTCTTCTAGGAGACACTGTTAGAAAACATGAGGCTGCTTCAAACTAGGCTCTGGAGTTAATCCTGAAGTACTGGAACATTGCAGAGCCTGAATTCTCACAGCATTAATATGACCTTTTATTACCCTACTTGAATTTTTTCACACTCCCCTCAAAGAAAAGATTCTCCTGGAAACTGCTCATTTTAATTAATGCACACTAATTGAGCTAGCAACTTAGGAAAGTGAGAGGTTCTTATTATCCAGCCTGCTAATTTAAGTAAACCTCTCAATTGATTCCTAGGCTCAGATGCCCTTTTTTTTTGCAAATGGTATGTGTGATTTAGCTTCAGCTACAGAGAGGGTGGGGGTAGACAAATTCTGCCCTAGAGATGAACTTACTGACAGCTGTCAGAAGGAGAAGGAATTTCCTTATCTCTAGCAGTACAATCGTAGTGTTAAGAGCAAGAGAAGGTCAAAATGTAAATGCTCATTTTCCTACTTAAGAATAAATCAGTGTTATCCACCTTGAAAATGCACCTAGATTTAATGTTAGAATTCTCAGATGGTTTCCCTCTACCTGGATTGTGCACCAAAACCTTCAGAGTTAAACAAAACCTGTACTGAGTACCTAATTCAAAAACATAATTAAGTATTTTACATTTATGAATGTAAATACTTACTTCTTATGAAAAATTTTGTGAGGGGGCAAGGAAGAAAACAGATTTAGATGCTTTTAGACCTCAGTTCTACCACAGAAATATCAAAAAGTAAGCTCTGCTTCTGTTCGGGGGCTCATGGGTTTTTTTATGGAGAGGAAAGGCAATCTAACCACAAGATCATCAGCTCCTTTTAATAAGGTATTTATTACAGTGGTATTTAAAACTTCATTAATGGGTTAGTTAAAATTTACTAATCCTCTGCATTCAGAGCTTCACAGGAAGAACAGAAGGAAAGATATGGTTTAACCTATAGGAAAGTAATGTTAATAACAGTGTGTGTAGAGTATTATAAGCTGTTTCTATGACAGAGTAACAGGGAATGCTTTCATTTAGGAATTAAAACAACTTCTTTAATAACATATCGGGTTTTTTTCCCTCAACACTTACTTGTCCTATTCCTCAGTTACTTCCGAGGAACGAGGTAAAAGTTAAGATACCTGAAGAAAGGTGGTCTTTCCTTTTACCAACACTTTCCTGTTAAGAATAATCAGAGTTATATTTCCATTTAGGTCCTATTTACAAAAAGTATTTTCTTCTAGTGGTAGTATTTAATGAAATAGTTAGATTAAACACATATTTTAATGTCACTATGCTTGCAGATGTGTCTAACTGCTCAGTTAAAAGCATCAGCTCCTTCAATAAGATAAGCTTGAATTCAACATGTGAAGCTTCCATGTGGCAGGCTATTTTGTACCAAAATGAATATGATGTCCTTTCCTTTGAATGCACATGGGCAAGGAAGAAGCAAAAACACTCCCACCCCGGCCATGGCAACTGAAAGTTCTCAGCTACAAGGCCAACATAAAACCAACATTTCTTAAGAAAAAAAAAAATATTAATATAATGCTCAACAATGTAGTGGGACCTTTTCGAAAATACTTGTCTGTAATTCTAATCACTTGTAACAAAAAAAAAAAAACAAAACCAAAACAGGTACAAAGGAGAGCCAGAGATGAGCTCCTGTAGATAAACGGCTGAGTTTGTTTAACTTAGCAAAAGTGACAGAGAGCATAAACAAATGCTCTATAAATATTTAGCGAGGTAAGCATCAGGGAGAGAGAGAGGGAAGGAGAACATTATGTTAAAGGACAATGTTGGTACAACAATAATCTAGAGTAAAAGAACAAATAAATTTAGGTTGGAAATTTTAAAAATATTTATGAGATCATAGATATAAAAGTATCTTCGAAACTCAAGACCACATTTTAAGCCTAATTCACACTTTGATTCTTTTTGAAGTATTACAAAGTCATGACAACACCAGTGTTCAAATTAGCGTCAGATTATTTCTGTACACCTCACCACAAATTGAAAGACCATTTTAATTAATGGTGTATCAAGAAATGCATAATATCTTCCTGGAATCAGAAAAGCTGCCCTTGAAATCTAGGAGATCATATTTGTTGCTCTTGACACCTGTATCATTTTGCACCAGAAATCTGTGTAAGCTTAAGGGAAAGGAAAACAACAACAACAACAAAAAGCATAACATAAGAAACTTGGGTGCTACAAGCTCCAGCACCTACACTTTCACCACTTTCACACTTTATCATCCATCCACATTTCATGCTACATGTTTCTTATACAACTGGCACCCTGGCTGATGGACTGAACAATTTCGGGTTTTGTGCAATGTGAAGATATGCAACCTTCAGAAAACTCAATAATCTCAAATCAGTTTAAATTCTTGGAGCACAGAAATTGCATCAAATCTAGAACAAGTGACAGAAGAAATGTCACAATTTAACTAAAGGACATAAATGAAGGGTTATTTATATACCCTGTTATTTCTGAGCTGTCTTATACAACTCAGATTTAAGTTTGGGAACTAATCATTTAAGCTCAGAATCAGTGAACACAATATAGTGGTGGATTTGGCAGTGTTAGGTTAGCAGTTGGACTCAATGATCTTAAACCTCTTTTCCAAGGTAATGATTCTGGGATTCTATGAAGATAATCAGCACAAATAAACAGGCAAAATGCTCAGGTCTAGAAGAGAACCAGGCATTTTCTAAATTCTTTGGTTCAGGCAGCCACTAAAGAAAGATGCTTCCACACAGAATGGGTGATAAATAAGCCAGGACATTTCATTTTGATCTGCAAATATCCTTTACTTTTTTGCTTTCAAGAATGAAAGCCAGAACTGAAGTCATATCCAATCATCAACATTATCATAAAAAACAAATATATTAAAAAGGAGTCCTAAGTATCCATTCTTTATACCTTACCACAATGTCCCTCTCAAAACTGCAGTATATCTTGGATATACTCTTTATGTGTGTTGCAAATGCTTTATTAGTCAGTGCTGAACAGTTCTAGAAAAAGCGTGAAAGAAAAAAAAACAAACAATTCATTTATTTGTTTATTTGTTTTAAAAGGGAACATAAACCCTGGAATCCATCATTATTTTCTTTCCCCTTCCTCCCTAGATTTCACCAGAAGTCCCGAAGAAGAATATCTTTGGATTTGGATGAGCTCTGAAAACTTCTATTTTTTCAATTTGGTAATTGAAGATTATTTTCACATATTTCAGCAAGCAAGTCAAACAACTTCACAGCTAAACTGGCAATCTGCGCACTCACTTGCACTCACAGATCACCAATTCAGCACGGCTTCAAACTCTGCTTTTGAAGTTAAAACCTTATTTTTCTAATGATGTGTAAGATACTATACCAGCTGAATGATCTTTTCAGCTCTTACATAGGAGCTTTCCATTTTATAATAGCTGAAGTGAGAATGTGAGGAGTTCTAAACTGGACATTGGAACAAGAGATTTTTCCCCATCTAAAGGAGTGTCTTAGCTGCCAGGCTACAGAAACTACCTTCACTTGCTTGCTTGCATGCTTTCGTTTTGACCCCACGAGTCTCATGGTCCCATAAAATGACAAAGCTACTAAGAGGGAAGGGAACAAGCAGAAAATCCTAACTTTTAGGAACTAGAAGTCCTCTGTGAGATTTACATATCAGCATTTACACAATGAGAGCCTTGATACCACCTGTAACCTCAAGGCTCAGTATCACTTTCCCTTTGCAAACAATAAAATAATTAATCATAATTTTATAATCTGAACATTAGACCATTTTGCCTTACCTCTTGCATGATACAAGCTATAAAATTTTATTACCTTATTTTTGCTCTGTGTCCAGAGCAGTTGACTAAACATCTTCTGGAGAGCAACAGGGCAATGTTAGTCAGGACTCCACATAGTCACATTTTTACTGAACACTGTAGAAATCTAGTCAGTAGCATAGACCCTCTGATATGAAGCTGCTTGCATGACAAAGCAGCACAGCTGGTTCTGCAAATTCCATTTTGAACAAGACTAGCATTTACATTTCTACGAAAGGTATCAAACAACTTCTAGAAAACAGGTTCCATTTGTACTTACAGAAGCCACACCTGGTTCCCCCTTCAAAGATGAATCCATTTGGGACCGCTCCATACCGACGCAGATCTGAGAGCTTCCATTGCCCCATGACACTAGGAGGAAGGTCTTTTGCAAGGACGAGAATGTCATTGCAGAAATGCAGGATAGCAGGCCCACTCTCTAGTTTAGTACCAGGTGCTACAAAAACTTGAAATCTATGAACTATCAGATAAGGAAGAAAGAAAACATTACTACAGAAAAAGGAAGCGAGGTATCCTTGACTTATTTTATATAAATCATTCTGTTCAGCTGTGATATGTGGACACACCACAAGGCTCTAGCGTAAAGATTCTGAGCCCAGAAAGCCCTGTGTGAGTAGCTATAAACTCATTACCCACTATTATGCCTGTTTAGTATCGCGAAAAAAACACATCTCGTCTTAATGCTACAAATGATTAAGTTGTAACGCTACATTAATTTATCCTATATCTTCCAGGCTACTCCCTGTCTCAAATAAGTCAATTCTCCAGCCCACACTTCAGTTACTTCTTCCATCCTTGCTATACGCCTGTCCTTTCCTTCGTGTATGCACACATACACATAACACCATGCCCAAGGAGCCCAAAAGACAAGGCTCAAAGAAGCAGGCAAATCTCAACGAGAGCTCTGTCACTGACTTATTTGTGACCTTTAATAAACCACTTTACTCCTTCCCTAGCAATGAAGTGGGGAAAATAACATTCTTCCACTTTTGTGACTCTTTTGTTAATTGGTGATTCTAGATGAGCAGACACTTAAAATTACTAGGAAATTAAGTAATTCATAGGTAACAAACATTCTTGGATGTCAGTTAATTCTTCATATTTCACAGCCTAAACTACCAAAGAGTGGGGCAAAAAAGAAAACACCTGCCTCATTCAAGTTTACAAAATTCAAGTTCAAATCCGAGCTGCAGTATCGCCTATACTGCAAAGGTCCTTGCCTAAAGTAGCAGCTGTTCTAGGCTGGTCTCCCGTCTCCTCCCCCAGAGCTGTTGCATTCTGCATAATAAGCTATTGGGAGCACTTCAAGGGCTCAAATCTCAGTGTTTCAAAGGAAGCAATTTAAGTGAGCAAGCACCTAATTCTGAAACACCTGTTTTGACCTCCACTGCTCCTCTAGTTTCTTTCATCTTATGATTAGACAAAAAAAATGAAAAAAAAAAAAATCCATTGTGGCAGAGAGAAGCATCAGGACTGTTACATTTCCAGTCCGAAGGTTTCAGTGGAGCATTTATCAAGAAGCAAACAGATTTAGCTTTTGGTTATCCATCAAAGATCACACAAACAGCTGCCTGCCTAAGAAATCTACAGTGTAATTTCCAGGTAGCCCTACTTCTTACAGCCACTCTTCCCTATGCTTCTTCAAGCATCATGAATTGCAGCTAGGTCCCAGTCCTGCTTCTCATCTAAATACTTGCTATATTCTTAGTTACCATCTTAGCTGTAAGTCAACTCCTCATCTATGATGTGCATTGGGTAAGTTCCCTAAGGCTTCAGCAGAATTAGCCACAAAGTCATTCAAGTGAAATGTGCAAGGAGACAGAGATAGATCTAACTAACCACAGCTCTGCTTACAGCCTTGCCAGTAGTACTGCTAGGGAGCAAATCAATAGTCACATGATGTCCCCTTTTGGGCATGCAGTTGTTACACAACCTACTTAAACACAAATTATGAGAAAGATACAGAAACCATCTTGATGAAAAACACTCAGAAAGGAATCTTTAACGTCATTTGGATCCCTCTGCCCAGTTCTTTACTGGCAATTAAAACGTGGGATGGGAGCAGAAGCATCAGAGTTCTTTTTGTCTCATAAATGAGGAACGAAGCACACACTTCACAGAATCAGTTGCGAGTTACAACAGCTGCCAAAATCAAAATGCTGCAACTCGGATTCTAGACCACAATTTAAGAAAGCATCATATCCAAATCTGAATAAAGCCAAAATAGGAAACCCAGATCTGGACATAAAGCTTTTGCCATATGCTGCATTCTTGGTCGACTGGAATTATTTTCAAAATTCTCCCCAGCCCTCTACTTCTACTAGTCTAAAAAAAAAATAAAATAAAATAAATAACATACAGGGCTGAATATACCCATGAAAAAAAGGTATTGTTTAAGTTCATCGTTTCCTTTAGCTAATATTTTTGGCTTCACAGCTATCCACTTCCTCAGTATGAGTAATGGGCTCAAGCACTCTTCTCACACCTGACCTATACCTCAACTCATTCAAACCCACTGTTTTCTTTTACCCCAGCTCTTTTGTTCCAGGAGTCACATCCACATCACCTGCTAAAAACGAAGAGAAGTCACTGAGAACACCAGCGCAAGCACTTCCATTCTGTGGTCTTCATTCAAGAACAGCATCAACTCCTTTCACTTTTTTTTTTTTGCTTCCCAGACTCTGAGGTCATCTGTCCATAGCCTATTTTTATCATCTAGGCATCCTGCTTCAAAGGCACCCTTACTATGCTCTAAGAAAAAACTCTAGTCTCCATCCTCTCTTCATCTAAGTCTCCACTTTATTCTGTCTACTTAAACTACGTTCACCTTGAGTTCTTTCTCCTAACTGAACCTGCACCGAAAGATAAAATCCTGAAAAATTTTTCTGCACTCCAGTCTATCCTTCTTCCCTAAAGCTTTTCTGCAATCAGTGTTCTACAAACTATTGCCAATTTCAACCAATTATACGAGTTTTTTTTCTTCATTTCTTCACCTCCACAGAAATCCTCTCCACCTTTACTGCACGGACAGATATATTGTCTTCCGATAGGCTCTATTCTTATCTCACTCACAGCTTTCCTTTAAAAAAGCTCTTCTCTGCTTCTGCATCACACATCCTATCACAACCATAACCTTCGCATACAGACCAAGATTAAACACCCTCTTCATCCCAGCACTGCATCAGTGCAAGATCATGAAAACCAGACCTACCCTGTCAAATTCAAACTCTCCTTCAGGCTGTAGGACAAGTCAATGCTACACATAGATCCCAAATCTAGTAAAGGAATAGAACCAGAACACAATACAGCTACTACGTCTACCAACTACTCCAGCTACTCATGCCTATATTGCTCAAAACCCCCCTCTAACCTTTCCCTTTATGCAAAGCTTCATATTTGGTAGCTCCAAGGGATACATCCATACATCTCTGATAATCCTCTGATGTATCTCTTCTGATAGTACTACATTCTATTACTGTAAAATTCCCAGGCCATCTTTCCGTGTATATTCTGAAAAGGAAGGAGTCCACAAATGCAACAGATGGCAAAGCATTCATAACAAATTATTAGGATGACTAATGTGTCTCCCACACACCTACCCTCTTTCCTTAATTATGACTAAACAAACATAAGACAGATACTATGGATTACCAATACTCCTTGTTCACCATTGCATATTTTAGAGCTGGTAACCAAGCAAATAAAACAAAAGGATGCATAAGAGTGAAGTTAGCTGGAAAGAATATGGCTGATGACATTCCTTATTGCAAGATGTCTCTTCCTGAAAGGGAACACTAGCAGCAATAAGCATCACCAATGCAACGTCAAGTAGGCAGCTACAAAAACTGGGACTAAACTAGCTAAGTTCAACTCAGGACTCTGCTTCTTTTAACTCAGGCTCCCTCTGAATGCTGTTGCCAAAATCCCCAAGCAAATTGTAGGATCAGGTGTAGGAGTCTGATCACTTTGCTTCAAAGCTACACATTTGCAGTGCCAAAAAATCAAAACTAAGTTAAGAGCTCTCATAGTTATCAATCAGTATTGGGCAGTGATACAATCAAAACCTATCATAAGGGATACCTACTTGAAGACGTAAGTGGAAGACCAACCTCTTCACTCTCAAATAAGTGACAGTCTTCTCCTTAACTGCATTTTATTTGCATTTTAGCTATGCTTTTCTTTCTTTTTTTTTTTTTTCCCCCAGGGGTAAAAAAGCAAAGTGCAAGAAGACAAAGTTTACCTTCCCCCAAACTGTGGCGGATTCTCACATCCCATGCATACATTGTTTCCTTGTTCTCAAATCCCAGCATCACAACTTGAGAGAGACAGATGATTGCAAGCGTGTGATTCAAGCCCTCATAGGAGAGCCCAGGATCCAAGCCACAGATGTCTTCTAAGGTCATGCTGCTCCTCTCCTTATGCCCTTTTGCTCGTTCAGATTTATCCTTGTACACCAGCATGAGCAAACAGTCTAAAAGAAGCAAAACTGTCAGAGATGATGAGGCAGAACATAGAACACAACACATTTCTCAGTAGTCTGCTTAAATATAAAGGTGCTTTAGACAACTGCAGGGTCAGCCTGATCAGCTTCCCTCTCCCACCCCCAAGTATTTTGCAATCCTTCTTTGAGCAAACACTGCAAGCACGTTTCAAGAGTAATCCGCAGGCTCAAAAATAAGGGGTCAAGTAAAAGCTCCTCCCTATTTTACTTTCCCAAAATCCAGTAGTTTTCCAGATACTCTCTGGAGTCTGCAAGGAACTGGCTTATCAATTCTGAACATCAGGCGTTACTCTGTGATAGCTGTTCACAGCACAAACACCAAAGACCTAGAGGCTATTGTCATCTGTATTTCCATTAGAACATACTGAACCACAAATGAAATTCTTTCAGTAGTTCACAGATTACTCAGCTACTAAATGGCGAGCAGACTGCACTGCCAGATTGCTAGTGTCAGCTCAGATTTCCTAGTTAAATGTTTCACAGTAGCAGTTGTTAAATAATCATTATGTGCCACACCTTTTTTTTTGTTATCCTTTTAAGTATTTGCTTGTGTCACCATTTCTTTTTAACCCCTTCCCAAAGGTGTTTATTACACAGTAACTGCAACAGAGGAAAGTAATTCAAGTGCCATGACTCCATGGGAAAAGCACATTTCGCGAGAAAACCCGAAAGGCATTTGAAAGACCTCTCCCACCTTTGCATTTATAACAAGAGTACTCCTCTTCCCCCAAGTTCACTTCCTATCACTTAGCACTTGTAAATTAAATTAATGGTCAATATTGAAGCTGCAACAACCCCAGCTTAAGCTGGCTGACAAAACACAAAGGAGAAAGCCCCTTGTACCCCATTTTATGAATGTTGGGGTGCAGTGCTACGAGCCCTGGTGAGGTGCCCTGTGGTGCTTGGATGGGCAAACGACTGGCAAATCTCCAAAGAGGTGAAAAAACTGCTGACTGAAGCAGAGCTTTGCATGGACTCCCCATTGTTTTGCTGCACCTGTTAGTGGAAACAGCTGCAGCTATGAAATTTAAGCATTCCACAATACAGTTGTGTGTCTGAAGAAAGAACAGCTATGGTTTACAGAACAAGAAAAGCAAATCACTTAGGGGAGGATGTTCTGGTAAACTTGGCAAATTTTGGCAGAATAAACCCAGTATTTTTTTGAGGAATAAGCCACATTATCAGTAAATATATTTTCAAAGCAAGCTCCTTCATTTTCCCCTGCAAACTTGACTTACTAATGTTAGAAAACCAGGCCCATATTCACAGGGCTAGATGCTAGCTCTAGTTTCAACAGATGCCCAGAGAAGTTCAACAGATTCGAACCAGATACAAGCATTTAGGACACTAACACATAACTGTAACAACTCAAATAACTAACAGCTCGGTCTGAAAAGCTTCAATTATTGAGAAACCTTTGGTCTACCAGCAATGACCTAGAACAGATGCGGTGATCCATCCTGAACCATGCAGACTCACATTTCCTAAGTGCGGTCAACATTTAACGTTTAACATTTTATCCTGGAGGACAGATTATTGGGCCCAAACGTTTTCCCTGTTAGGAAATGATGGGGAAACCTAAAACCTACTTTTCCCTCTCCAGCAGTAAACCATCAACTCTGAATAGCATTTTCAATTTCCCCTTCAGAAGCATGGAAATGATTTTTTTAATTCAAAATGTCATTTTATTTTTAAATTGAAGTGATACTTTATGTCAAAACACTGATCAAAAATAACTACCAAGCTTACAATGACAGGGTTTTTTAAAAAAAAAAGCCACCAATCACCCTGAAGAAATAATAATAATTGTCAAATTAAAAAAAAAAAAGAAAGAAATGGCATTTTAAAAGGGAATCAAAACAAAACAGCTCTGCCTTGGAAAGTCACCTTTCCCAATGGTTTTAGTCAGCACCTGGGATCGTGCTCTGTAAAGCACTGGCGCCTGGGGAGAAGCAGCCCAGGTCCCACTGGATAAACCAGACACCCGGGCACCGGCTGAGGCCCGAGCCCTATTTTGGGCCACCGGTCTATTGCCAAATAATTTATTCCCCCCTCCTCTGATTAAAATTTGATTTTATATAATATAGAAAAATATGATTCTATATTAAACATTAGGAAAAATTTCATCACGGAAAGTGTCACCAGGCACGGGCAGAGGCTGCCCAGGGAGGTGGTTGAGTCACCGGCCCTGGAGGGGTTTAGAAGACCTCCCTAGAGGAAATGCTTGGGGTATGGTGGGCATACCCCCTGATCTAGGGGGACGTGTCCCTGCCGATCGCAGGGGGATTGGAACTGGATGATCTTTAAGGTCTCTTCCAACCCAAACTATTCTCTGATCCTCTGATTCTGATTTAACAGTGGGACAGGTACGGTTGGACTCAGGATCTTCAAGGTCTTTTCCAACCTAGCGATTCTCTGATTCTAAAAATAATGGAAAGAGCAAAGAGGAGAAAGCAGGGACGCTGGAGGAGAGCCCCCCGCGGGGTCACACACGGCGTGTCCCCAGGCTCCTGCCCCCACGCCAGGGCCCCCTGTCCCACGCCAGGTCCCCCCAGCCCCTGTCTTACCTGCCACCGGGGAGGGCTTGCGCAGCACCAGCCACCTGCTCTTCCACTGCAAGGAGAGGCAAAAGGAGAGGGTTAGCCAGGGCTGGAGGAGGGAAAAGAGGACTCTCTCCCCTCCTGAGAAGAGGTCAGGGACCCCCCGGCCTGGCCGAGGGGGAGCCGGGGTGCGGGGAACCTTTTTTCCATCTCTCAACTTGACGTGACCCTCCACCACCACGGAATCCGTCATCTTCAGTCATGATTCCGGACAGCTGCGCCCGGCTCGCTGCTCCCTCCCCGCGCTCTGCCCGAGGGGTCACTTTCAAAATAGCTTTATTAGGTCCCCGCAAAGGCACAGGGAGAGACGCGGGCGAGCGGCCAGCGCCGAGCGGCGCCCCCGTCCGGCCGGGCAGGGAAAGGGGGTCCCGGGGGAGGTGCAGGGAAAAAGGGGGTCTGGGGGGGTTCTCGTGAAGTTAGGGGGGAAAAGAGGGTTCCCGGGGGAGTTGCAGGGAAAATGGGATCCTGGGAAAGCTGCAGGGAAAAGGGGGGCCCGGGGGGGGAGGAAGATGTAGGGAAAAAAGGGTCCCCGGGGGAGATGGAGGGAAAAGGAGGTCCCGAGGGAGGTGCAGGGAAAGGGGGTCCCGAGGGAGGTGCAGGGAAAGGGGGTTCTGGGAAAGCTGCAGGGAAAAGGAGGTCCTGGGGGGAATGCAGGGAAAAAGAGGGTCCCGGGGGAGATGCAGGAAAAAGGAGGGGGAGGGGGGGGGAACGACGGACACACGATG
The DNA here is from genome assembly GCF_017976375.1 of Cuculus canorus. NCBI lineage: Eukaryota > Metazoa > Chordata > Aves > Cuculiformes > Cuculidae > Cuculus > Cuculus canorus. The sequence goes on along the minus strand of NC_071404.1, from coordinate 11,358,548 downwards.
CGGGGAAAAGGGGGTCCTGGGAGAGATGCAGGGAAAAGGCGTCCCGCCAAGTGTGCGGGGAAAGGGGGTCCTGGGAAAACTGTAGAGAAAAGGGGATGGGGATTGCAGGCAAAAAGGGTCCCGGGAAAGATGCAGGGGAAAGGGGTCCCGGGAAGCCCTCCCGGGGTTCTTTATTTATGTATTTTATTGTGGTGTTGGGAATTGTTTGTTTCTTCTAATTATTAGTACTGCCTCTCCAGGGGGGTCTCGAGCTGCAGCACCAGCCCGGCGTCCCCGATCCAGCTCCGGGTTTTGCCGCCGACCCCCAGCGCAGCCCCGCGGGGGGGGGGGGGGGGGGGGGGGGGGGGGCGGGAAAGCCCGGAGCGGATTCCTCTCGCCCTCCAGCTCCGCGGAGCGGGGCCTGGCGCCGGTGGGCAGAAACCTTCCAGCGCCTGCGGCTTCCTCAAGTTTCCCTTTCAAACACTGTAATTCCCCCCTTGGCAGCGAACTATCCCAGATAAAAATGCCTTTTTTTTTCCTCTGCAACTGTCAGCCCTCTTACACCAAACACGGAGCAGCTACAATTAATAGAATAAGACATGTTAATGGTGCCCTCAGATTTATTCCAACAAGCAATGGACTAATTAGAGTCCATTATTCCAAAAATACTCCTAATGCATCTTATTTGATGGTAATTATTTCTTCAGCTTTTTTTAAGCAGCACCACGGCACATTTTTCTTTCAATAGCACAATAAAAGGGTTTCTTTTTTTATGTTTGCATTTATTTCTTCCCTTTGAATTGGTCAGTTTGCACAAAATAACATATAATTTAATAAAACCATCATTAAGGGTGTTTCATAATGAATTAGGGACGTGTTTGTTCAACTGGCTTTGCATTCTAATTCACTTTCAATAGAAAAAAAAATCAGATAAAATTTCACTAGTAAATTTAAGTTGGAGTTTCATTTTAACCAAAGCAATACGCACTTAAAGGGAGGAGAAGAATACAGAGGACAAGTTTCCAGGGGTTAACACTCCACAGAAAGTCAGAAGGTGCTGCAGCACTCCATAGGAATGTGACCAATGTCAGGAGTGTGAGAGGTCAGGCAAGGACATTTCATTCAACCGGGATGTTTCCTTGCCAGTCCTAGTCTGGGTTTGTGGATTTAGTGCCGTTCTAGTCACCGTACATCAGATGCTCAGCTGGTGAAATTTAGTTCCACTCAATTAATGCAGTAACAGTGGACAAGCAGTCTGCTTTGAAAGCCACAAATTGATTTCAATGCATTCAAAGTATGACAGTGTTGACGGAAGATTTGTCATTTCTACCTTTGAGGAAAGAAAATAGACTTTTTCTCTGTGAACACTGAATATATTTTAAAATAATGTTCTATTGATTGTATATTGTTGCTATATACTCATATGGGCAGCACAGACTTTGAAATGAGAACAGCTAAAAAGCACTACACAAATTGTCAGAAGCACCATTGTAACAGCCACCTTCTTTACAGCAAGAGAAGACTAAGAGAGAATAGATATAACACAAACCTACCAGATTAAAAACATGCACAGCGTAGATGGATATTAACTTCAAAGTGAAACTGAAGTCACAGAACGTATATGGACATTCTGAAAGGCATAAGCTCTGTGTGGAAACCTGTTCCAAATGAATCTCTTCCAATGAAGAGTAAATAGTTCATGCTGATTTACCGCTTGTCTTTCAGCAGCAGGTAGTTAGTCTTGTTACACAGTTACATTCAATTTGTGGAGTTATTAAGCCAGACTTAACTGCAAAAGGCCAGGAAGGCAAAGCAAGAGAAGAGCCTTCAGCTTGTTTTGGAATCAAGACCCCAGAGATTGATCAGTTTTCCAAGCTAGTGTTTAGTCCTTCAGAAAAAGCAAACTGAAGACTTTGATCTTAATATTCACAGCATTTCTAGCTGAAAATCATATCTAAACCCTTACATCTCTCTACTGGAAATTTTGTGCGACACTTGCATAAAACTGGGAGCACCACCAGATGAAACCAATCCTTATGCAGAGCTTTTCAGATGCCCTCCAGGAGAGAAGTGTTATTTTGTTTTTCTGCCAGCTCTCAACATATTGAACAATCTACAGAGGGAAGCAAAGATTTTAATTTCATACATAACAAACTAAGTCCAAGAAACAGAGGGTAAATACTTTTATTAAACATTTTACATAATTTATCTAGATTAGCATTGTTATCTAGTTTTACTGACACAAATTCAGGTTTTGGTTATTTTTCCTTACAAAGTTCCTTTTAACTGTCAAAATAATTCACCACAACAAAGAAACCTGTGAAAAGACTGCCAGTACTATAAAACAAAACACAGACTGAGTATCCAGGCACCTCTTTAAAATTCTCTATCTCAATGTATAGCTTTGCTTGAAACACTGAAGAGAATTCAAAAACCTTCAGAGAAGAAATATATTTCGCATCAACACTTTCAAATGTACACATCTGACTTGGCTAAAAGTTCCATGTACTAAAAAAGAAATTCATAATTTTCTATTCTTCTTTACCAGACTATATTTTTTGTTGAATAATTTTCAGCCTTTTTTGCTCACATAGCTGAGTCCACAGCCTCTAAACAGCTATATATAGTAATAATTTCTTTGATTGTTCCCATAACAATTCCATAGACCATGACAGCAAAGCCTGTCGTTTATGTTATCACCAAATCCCCAAGAAAAATGTCAAGCTGCTCCCCCAGCCATTCAGTTTAGAAACCTGTGAAGAGAAACCTCCTTTCTGAATTATATAAACAGTTGGACAACTTGTTAGTATGAAATCTAAGACATCTCCGAAACACTGTCAAATTTCAGAAACATTTAGGCATTAATCACCAAGGTGAAGTATTTCCACTCCTGTCTCCAGGCTGAGGAGCAGCTCACAGTCTACAACAGGTCCGAACTCTATCAGCCTGAAATCAGGTGCTCCGACTTCCATTTCTCAACAAGAAACTTTGTGCTCCCAGGAGGTGTTGCATTAACCTTGCTGGAAAATTGCACACAAGATTCATCAGAGGTCCTGGATTTATGTCAGTGGAACATAAAAATATGCTTACATAGTTGGTTGAATCAAAACCTAAACCTTCTTTTTTCCCCCAGAACTGGTTTGTTGCAGCTGGCTGAGGAACACTTTCACCTGTGTTGCTCTATTGTTGTCCTTTGGCCTCAACCTCAAGAGATCACTTCTGGGAGGAAGGGAATGTAACCTTTGGTGCTCCTGCCATTTCTTTTTTTATCTCATCTGAGAATACAAAGACTATGTTATTATAGATTGGTTTAGGGAAAGACAGCTCCACCAGAAACTACACAAACACATTCAAATCACTTTTTATGTGATCCAATCTACAAACAGTTGTAGATTTTGGTGCACTGTCTCGACATGTTTGTTTTATTAAGTTAAATAAACACAGTCTCATATACTGAGCAATCCAGAGCCCTAAAATTCTAGATCAAGGATGCTGACATCAGATGGAGCAGGCCTACTTTTGTTGGCCTGGTTTGGAATTGCTAAGAATTACTGTGACAGTTTTTATACTAGCTTATAATAAAAGAATTATGCCACTTTAATGAAACCAAAAGACTTCTTAACCCTGCATTGAATGTTAGCATATTTAACTGTTCAGCTGTTTTTTCTGGGGGCTATTTTTTCATTAATCCAGTTTACATAGTTCGTCACTCTTGTATATACTCCAGGTTTGTTGACTCTGCCACAGCCATCTCCCCAGCTGATAACTCCATAGAGGTAAGAGATTTCATTTTTCTCACAGGCCAGAGGTCCACCAGAGTCTCCCTGTGTTAAAAGGAAGCAGAGATTATCTACTATGATAGAAAGAAGTCAGTCAAATCCTAAATTAAGATTGCTTTCATGCAAGATTTAAACTGAAAAAAAAATTAATATGGAAGCAGCGGTCTACTGAAATTTAGTTATACAAAAGTTTTTTTCAGTCATACTCACTGCTAATAAAATGGTGAGGGTTTTCCAATTCCACCTTGAACAGAAATATAAAAATATCAGATTTTGTTTAAAAATCTGAAATACTTTTGGATTCAGTCACCTACTGAAGAACACAGTTGATTTGGGTCACTTTCAATGGGAGTAAGCAAGTTTTCGAGGCTTAAACTGGGTTGTTTTAAAATATTGGCACTGCAAGGACTGATTACATAAGGCAGAGAATATTTAGAGAATTTCTCGATGCGGTTTATTGCAACTGTCAGAGATCACAAAAGTTTTCAAAGAAAGGTATCGCATACGTATACACTTTTCTATGTGACTGTGGGATGCTATAATTTCATGTGGCATATGGGGGTTTTGCATCTGTTGAATTTGATGCTACTGAGCATTTACCTTGTCATGAAAACCACAAACCTAAAATAAGACCAAACTAATGTTTGATGACAGAGTACAGCAAGGATGAATTTGAAACATTTCTACTTGTTTAAAAGCTTGCAAGAATTCGGGAAAAGGGTTTTTTATCATTAGTCATAGATTGACTTTCTACAGAAATGAAAATATTAGAAATTAAAAGAAAAATGTGACTTAGTAAACAGTACTGGTGAAAGGAGCCACCGCTCTAGTTATTTGAGACTAAGGAGAAATAAATTTTTTCCTATATAAAAAGAAAACCCCCTTGAGAGCAAAATAGGTAGGAAATTTTTATTGCCTTTATACTAGCAAATTTCTGTGATAAATGAGGGACATTAAATGAAGTCTTGCATCTGAGAACAAGTTACCTCTCAGAACCTTGCTTATTTCTCCACAATTCATCTTATTGATTGCAATTTTAGTATCAGTGCATTGATTATAAACAAAACAAAGCCAGAGTTTCCAAGAAAATCTTTAAAAAATGATCAAGCAGAATGCATTATCTGCTTGGTATTTGCTGGTCTTGCAATGTTTATATGCATAACAAATGGGTTATAGTTTGATTTCCTAAGCTTATGTTAAGAAAACTCAGAGGTCAGCTATGCTTATTGTGACATAAAGAGATCTACGCTATTTCTCCTTACACCACACTACAAGTCTGCCAACCGGGAAAAAATGAATTATTGATTCACTGATAATGATTTCATGCCATGAGCACTGTTCTTCAGTAACACATGTGACTCTAAATCACTGTTTCTCAGACTCTGCAACTCTCCAGACCACCTGACTTTGCGCACCTCCTCTCTCCTTTCTTCTGCTTTCTTCTTTCTTGCTCTCAGTCCTGATCAACTCTGGCTCTCCAAGGCAGGGAACAAGAACCAACTGCAATGCTGTATTTTGTATTTATACTTCCTGGTTAAGGCAAGGAAGACTGAGCAAGGAAGCAAGGTAGTTTCTAGCTCTCTGGTTGGTACAAACACTTGCAGCCAATAACTACTGTCAGTCCTCAGCCCTGGCTTGGAGACCGTGAGCCACTGCTGGCTGCTGCCATTTTGATCTTGACACCTTTCTTTGGACAATTTTACGATCTCTTTAGGAGTTCCAGCATACAGGAAACATTACATTCTTTGCTCTACTTCATTTTGTAGCCAATTGTTAGCTATGTGCTGCTTGTTCCAAAATTTATGTTAAGAGAGCATGACCCTCCTCCTTCAAAATGATCTGAAGATAAGATCTGAAGGTTTATTTAAAGAATAATCCGATCCTTCATTTTAAAAATAGTCTCATCTATCATCATAACAATTCTGCATCCTTATTCAGAGCCGAGGTGTGACATAATTCAAAGAGAGGCAAAGTAGTAAGAACATGAGGTCCTTCCAAAGACAGAATTCATGGAACAGTTTATACCATTCACTATTCTACATCATCAAATCCCATCCATTATAATAACCTCAGCTCCTTCCTCCTCCAAACCTCACCACTGCTTCCTACCTCTTGCCCAGGTATCCTTATTTACATTCAGGCAAGAGGCAGCAGCTCAGGGATTTGGCTCTGCACAGGCACGTGCTGGTTGGGCTGCCAGCACATCCCTGCCAGCTGGCCAGCAAACCATTGCCACCACATTGCAAGGTCAGCCAGGAGCTAAAGCAACTCACTCTGCAGTGCATAGCCACTGCTTTTTATGGGGACAGGAGGAATAAAACACCCTGGAGGGGCTTTGTCTTTCTGTAGAACTTAATTGACATTGAACAGGGTAAAAAAATGAAGGTGGAAGAAAATAGTGCAGTCACGTAAGTGTCTTTTCTTTAGGAATATTTCTTTTCTTTAGGAACACAGTAATGTCAAAAGTAAGCTCTGTAACACTGCAACATTTCTGGCAATAATATGCATCTATATTCTCTGCCTAGAGATGACTTCCAACATTACCTGACAAGCATCAGATTTGCTGTCGAAGTAGCCAGCACAGAACATATTTTCAGTGATTTCAGTTCCATAAATTTCAGGGCTTCTACACTTCTCCTCAGGGATAATTGGAATCAGTGTTTCTTGTAGCACATTTGCATAACCAGTTATATCTTTAAAAAATTATCAGAGAGAAAAAGAAAGTCATTTTTATAGAATGTGAAGAGCATAAGATGGAAGCACAATGCACAGTACAACATATGAATGCACTTAACACATCTTAGTCATATTCGTGCTGTGGATATCTTTAAAAGGTAATAATTTTTCTGGTGATGAGATCACTTTCTGCTCTTTCAATCAGACTCCATGCCCTCTAAAATAACAGTATGCCATGTATGAGATACAAATCTTCTTTGAGTTCTCTCATTTCCTATAGTCTCAGGAGCACTCCAGCAGCCCTCCTGTCCACTCCTCTTACCAGATGGGATATGAAATCATCAGTCTATCCAAGACACCATTACCTCTTTTGCCTTTAGACTACACAGTCAGTATTTTGCTCATACAATTTCTCTTACCAAAATAAGGCTGCCAGCTCCACCATACTTCTCATCAGAGACACAGGTCTGTGCTATTGCCACATCAAAGCAGCATAGCCAAGCCTCATAATCCTAAAATCCCCATCTGAAAGGATGAGATTAATTTTTCCATCTTTCACAAGCTGAATGTAAGCACTTTTTAGCTCAGTCTATCTGGCCCTCGTCTATAGAAGTTTCCAAGGTTTCTTGGTGGTGTAGGTAAAGATATCCTTCATCACAGACTAGTAAGTTGATGGTGTTTGGTTTGAAGTCTTTGATATCTAACTTGAGGAACCAGGGATAGGATTCACCCAACTAATGTGTCAGGGTTTTGGCACCTACAGCTAAGCTCCTTGCTCCCCTCTCAGTCCACAGAGATCTAGCCAGCTCACCCCTCTTCTCATCCTAAAGTAGAGCAAACGTGATCAAGGGAAACAGACTCTGAATTCCAAGTACTATACAGGAAGTTCAGCATGACTATTTCAGGAGCAAATGTTGTAAACATCTAAAAGTAAGTAAAAAAAAAAAATCCCACCAGAAGTCCATTGGAAAATATTTTACCAAACTATCTGTTGTACAACATATACCTAAGTATTTTGTTTTAATTATCATTAGTCTTTTCTACAAACACCAACTCTCATTTTACTTACTCTCATGCCTGTGTCCCCATCCAGAAATCTGACATTTGAACTGATCGGGGAAAACAGTGCTACTTTCTGGCAAGCAGATGGGCTGAACAAACTGGGACTTGGTGGCACAACGCTGGCCATTCTTCTTCAACTTAACCAAAGCTGCAGAACAGAAAATACAGGAGGAATAGTGACAGTTCCCTTTCTCTGATGGGATTGGCAGCAATGGGTCTCAGATATAACTTTAATTATCCCCTAAGCCTCTCTTAATTAAAATATTTCAATCAAAGACAGACAGACTCATCTCAACAGCCCCTGATTTCACAGCAAATTGAAGGCTGAAACATTCAGCTACTCCCCTTGTGGGAATATTTATTTTATGCTGCACTCACTAAGCAGATTTTACTTCACTGTCTTTGAAGAGAAGGGGGAAGATAAAAAATACATATGTCTCCTCCCACCTTAAAGTTAAATAACAGTGACATATCCACAACTTTCAGCTGAAATAAGTGGGATGTGCAAGTGCTCACTGCTTCTGTAAGTCTGGCCACCTTCATAATTGCAGTTCGATTTAAAAAATTAAGTACTGCAAGAGCCAGTGTATTCTGTTATCGCTAAGTTCAGCAAAAATCAAGATCTTGAAAATTAAGAATGTAAGATCAGAATATTTCAAGGCAAAGCTTCCGAAAGCTACGAAGAATTACACAACCTCTACCGTCCCTTTATAGGGCCGAAAACAGTATAAATACGTAGCTGTACAGCATCATGAGCTTCATACTCAAAGAAAATGTCAAAAGTAGCAGGAACATTCATTCTTCTGTAGCAAACTCTGTGTCTGGCTGTAGAACAACAGAAGAGGCTTTGTACTTGGTGTGAAAAAAGTAGTATGTTGGGTTTGGGCACACTACCCAAGGAGGACAGAGCTGAGGTAAATGCAGACACCCATTACTTCACTTCATGCCTTTTGGAAGATCCAGATCTTAGCACAGCTGGGGAAAGCAAGATTTCCCACTGGATAATCTTATTTCTCTACTGACTACATTCTTTTAGCCTTTTGGGAACGTGTAAAGAGTATCTCACAGGCTGAGAAGCCCACACAAACTGCAGTCCAACATTCAGCAGCTTGCTCTTCCTCACCGTCCTCCTCTTCCCCGCCAACTCTGCCTGTTTCTGAATCCCCCAAACTTCCCAGCAAACACTCATTTGGTGGCTTGTTTCCTTTAGAAAAGCATTTTTAACAGGAAATAATTTTGACTCCATCAGAAGAAATCACTGACAGGGCAGAACGTGCCCCTATATTTTAACCCCCAGTTTCTGCCTGTGTGTTTGTTTGCAGTGGGACATATCTAACAAACCTCATGTTCAGCTGACCCTAGATTTGGACATTGCACATCAGTGAGGTATGCCAAATTTCAGAATAATTAAAAAAGTTAGATCTCGAAGTTCCAATAGTGAGAGAAGAGAAATACCCAAATACAGTTTTTCTCCTGGTACACTGTCACAGACCTCCCAGCAACACAGAATCTGCATGTTTTCTTGCTATGTAGTGGAAAATATTCCCCATCTGGGAGCAAAAAGCCAATATATACCTGATCTACAATAGCTCTGATGCCAGGTTATTAAATAGTCTCATAGACAAAGTGCTCAGACAGCTTGATACCCTGGGGTGACATGCCATCTTCCACAAGAACAGTATAGAAAATAAGCAGAGAGTTGCTCTTCCTTTGTCATTCTGACTCATATTATAAGGTCAATCAGAAGGGCATTTAACTTTTGACTGATAAGACAGCTGATTTTTTAAACCTATCTCAGTGTAAAAAAAAAAACGATTCTTAGTAACACAGATTTTCAGGGCAGATGGGGCTATTATATTCATTTAGTCAGATGCTCTGCACAATGTAGACAATAGAATTTTACCAAGTAATTCCTACATCAAACCCGCAGTTCCTGGTTTAGTTGAAAGAAATGCCTAATCTCAGAAAGAATCAATGTGATGATGAATCTGCCATAGATTTAGGTAAATTGTTCCAAAGGCTAATTACCATAATTATTTAAAATTTGAAATCTATTTCTCATCTGAATTTGTCTAGCTTTCACATGCTGTTATAACTCTAGCAGAACTAAGAACCATCTCTCCTCAAAAGTTTCTCCTAGTGCCTATGATCCTTCCACTATGACTGCAGTTTTTGAGAGATGATAACTCAATTTCAGACAAACTTGAATAAACAGAAATTAAAACTGTAAGAACAAAAACACTCACCAATATCATGTTCAGTAGGGTTGAACACAGAATACTGAGGATGCAAGATGTATTTCTCTATTTCAAATGTTTGTGTTACTTCAGTTGTTTTATTAAATATATGCTGTCCCAGAACTACCTTAATAGTTGATTTTAGTGGACTGTAATACAAAAGAGAGAACAAGCAATTCTGTGACTAGCAGGTCAAATAAAATCTAACTTCCAGTAGCTGTGTGCCCCATGAACTGTAATAACTTCAGCTACCCACCTCATTCATTATTTACCCTCTTGTAATGCCTTGACCTGTTCTCCAGGTTTTCTACCTATTGTCAGCCAGGAAAAAGGTGACTAATGTTACAGCAAGTGCCTCTGTGAGACCTGATTAGCCTAATTAAAGGATGCTGCTCCTTAACAGAAGTAAAAAGCAAACACATGCACTGCTATCCCTCTGCTGTCTGGCTAACGAGCATCTTCAGGGGCTGCAAACACTTCTTATTCTAAAAACTGAACTTAGTCAATTTTGACCAGACTTTGCAAATGAGTACAAAAATTACTAAAGAAAAGGTTAGGCACCAAAAGTTGAGGCAGTGGTGGATATCTCACTTCTCTGGGAAACCAGACACTTAAAAGTATTAGAAGCATGCGTCAAGATTTTAAAGATGCTGGCAAACAGACAACTGAGTAACACCTGGGCAGCTTCCACCTAAGAGTTATCACTGCTTCTGCTCTGCGATTAGGTTAATCTGTATTAAATCTGTTGTCTGGAATCAAAAGCAACTTGGTGGAGGAAGGTCTTAACAGCACACAGATCTAATGTGAAAATGCAAACTCAGAGGAGAACACAGTTTTTGTAATTCACATCATTTTACTGCCAGGGATTGTTTGCTTTAAAAAGACCACAGTCCTGTCATATCCAGTGTCCTTAGACAGATAATCAACAAGAACCAGCACAGCAGCTGGGCCTTATATATTGAATTTTCTCAGTATTCTTGCAGTGGTAAACCAAGCTCCTTGAAAATCAGAATTTAGGGCCTTGTAAACAGAGTCAAAAGTTCATTTTCCAGAACAGCATTTAGAATACATTTTAAAGACACTGAGTGGTTCTGCTGTAACTTACAGGTGGTTCATCCAGGAAAAGATATGAGGTGGGGGGGTTACAGAAAAACAAAAAAACAAACAAACAAAGAAAAAATAATATAGCTGCACAGGTATCTATTGTCGCCTAGTGGAAAACAGTTGAAATTGTGGCTAATAGTGGTACTAAACACACAGAAGAGTGCAAATTACAATGCAGCAATTATAGAAAATCTGTATGTACCAAACCACCAGCTGGAAGTGGGTGGAAATGTCCTGAATAGCTGCCAAAGTTAGTAGCTATTTCACAACATTTGAAAAACAAATGCGTTGTGGCTCAAGCTCCAAATGCTTCAGTACAGCATTCATAACGGTATTATTAGCTCTACAAGCTATCAGTGTATATATTCTGGCATGAGGTTTTCCGTTTCTCTTGGCTTCTTTACTATGCAAAGGCACAATGGGTATGAAATGATGTAATATTTTTCCCATCAATGTGATCAAACTGAAATCAGGAAAAGTGTTCAGCATTTGTAGAAAATAAAATACTTAGAATAAAGTAAATGCACCTTATAGTCAATATTTTCTCCAGTGTCCTACAGCTGGAGGAGAAAAAAAAATTACAAAAAAAACCCCAAAAAAACCCCAAACACCTCTCAAGCAAATCAGCCTCAAAAATTTAACAGCAGCTCAGTTCTTCGCATTAGCTTTTTGTAAAGCTCAGCCCACTCTATTTGTATCAACCATGAGTGATTTATTGGCTCTAATAAATCCTTGCTTGGCTGTCTCAGCCTTTTTGAATGAAATATAGCCAGGAGCATAGTCATCTGTGTTACACTCCAAAGCAGGCATAAATGTTCAAAAAAGTAACTGAGAAGAAGATGAGTACTCGTATCCCCACTGCAGATCCCTGCACACGCAAGCGGCCATTCAATGTTCTGCTCAGCACTGCCTCGCTCCTTCAGTTGGATCATTTAGACCAATAACATCCTGGCTTGTACCAGAAATCGTGTGGCCAGCAGGAGCAAGGAAGTGATTGTGCCCCTGTACGCAGTGCTGGTGAGGCTGCATCTCAAATACTGTGTTGAGTTTTGGACCTCCACTAGAAGAAAGACATTGAGTTGCTAGATCATGTACAGAGAAAGGCAGCAAAGGTGATGAAGGGTCTGGAGAACAAGCCTTACAAGTGATAGGACAGGAGGAAATGGCATCAAGTTGCACCAGGGGAGGTTTAGGCTTGATATTAGGAAAAATTTCTTCACCCAAAGGCCTGTCAAGCATTGGAACGGACTGCCCAGGGAAGTGATTAAATCACCAACCCCTGAGGGATTAAGAAGGCACGTAGATGTGCTGCTTAGGGACATGATTTAGTGATGAACCTGGTGCTCTGGGGTTGGACTTGATGATACTAAAGGTCTTTTTCAACATAAACAATTATGTGATTTACCTTCTTTGAGACTTCTTAAGGAACCAGATTAGGGTTTGTGAGATAATACACTCTAAGGGTTTTTTTAGCTCACAAACTGTGCTCAAATTGCTGGGAATTCTTTTTAATACATTGGTCTTTTATAATCTCATCTTTCACGCTTGTTTCAGTTCAGGTTTTTGTAAGTCACAGGCAGAACGCGAATGTGAGGAGGAGAGGACCTAATGTCCAACTAATGGGCGAGTTTACCTGTTAGCAAAGCAGTGTGCTGCTGACACAACCCAGCAAGTCTGAATAAGGCTTCCACCGCAGAAAGTCTCTCCAATATAGATAGCTACTGTCCAGGGATGAGATCCAGGCAGAGATGAAGATCCCCCAACAATCCTAGGTCTCACAAAGCTTCTTTTTTTGTGTCTTCTCCCACATGGTCTTCTGGTAACTGCAAAATTATCTTCATTGTCTGGAACTGGTGGCCTCCTTTCCCTGCTTGCTGAGATATAAAGAGGCACAGCATGAGACTATAAATCCTTGTGATTTCTAAGGACTGGGACATATATAGGAGTCTTTAAAAGAAAGGTTCATTAAATTATTGTTAAACATTCACATATAACTGAATCTCATTCAGTTCCTCAGGAGACTTGGAAGACTGAAAGCTATGTGTATTCCCAGCACTCTGGCTAAACATGTAGTAGTGTAAATTAGAAGTACCTGTGAACATTCTCAGATACTATTTCATTTACCAGCACAAATATAACCTTTACCAACAAAGAAAGATGAACAGAATGCATGATACATGACGTCTTTATTTTCGGATTCGGGACCAGGCTTTGCCTTTGCAATAGAAAGGACTAGGACATGTATGTTAGTCTTATTTATCAAATGCATTTGAACCATAAAAGGGAAATAAAAGGACCACTTTATAAACTGACTTTTCAGATTACACTCCATTCTAAAGGTCACCTTCAACATTAACAACAGTTAAACATTAATTTTAGGGAAGAGCAGAATCTTTAGGTTTTTTAATTGAATGCTGTGTCTCATACATCTCCAGCATCCAATCCTTTGTTTGCTTAAAGACCCATTCATTTCTCTGGGCCCATAATTCTCTAAGTGATGACAATTTGTACCAAACCATCAATCACTTCTGACATCTTGCATGTTCTAGCAGAAAATTTGGTGATATTGGGATGATTTTGGGTGAAAGCAGTAGTGTGACATTGCTGTTATACAGCATTTCAGGAGAAAAATCACAGATTGTATAGGAAACTCCAAAAAAATGCAAAAACATCTTGTTGTTGTAATTTGATTTACTGAAAACAGAGTATTCAACACTCCTGGGAACAGTAGATATTCAAAATTATATAATGAAAGCTTGTTCTAGTATCAATAAATCTTTCTTCATTCATTCATAACATAAATTTTAAGAAAGCCTTTACGTACCACAAGATGGAAGGTCACAATACTCCCAAGACAAACTGTTGTCCTTCATGATGTAACACCATGGCTTATCATCATCATCTGGATTTCTGATTAATTCAGAGGGAGAGTGAATTACAAGCATTAACCACATAGTTAATAGTTCCAGAGGTTTCCTGCTTTTTTCTCTGCGTCATGCAGAGGACTGACAGGACTCGCAGGTTTCGAGACATCTGACAAAGTGCCCAAGCACCTGCTTATCCCTAATTGGTGAGCAGCCTTTTAGTAGCATTCTTCATGCTTAAAGCTAAGCAAGTCTAAGGTTCTCTGGGACCTGAAACACAGACACATGACTAAACACCTGTTAAATTTGCCTACAAGTATTTGGATGCATGAGCATGTTCAAATGGTTTAAATACAGCCCACACTGAAGTGCTTTAACAGATATCAGCTTAGCTATTTTCAGGACTAAATCCCATGGGAGAGATTCTTGTTTTAGATTATTTTTTAAGCAAGGAAATTCCGGCACAGCTAGATTCATAGAAAATCCATAACAAAAATAGCTAGCAAAAATGAATTTGAGAAGCTCAGGTTCATGTTCCCTGGAGATTCTGAAGAAGTTAAGACTATTTCAAGAAATGTATTCCTCAAAAAGGGGAAGGGAGGAAGGAATGTCAGAAGCAGTTTAGCCCTTTTTTACCTTGGTGTTAAACAAGTTTATTGCATGAGAGTTTCTCCACAGTACAGCCTAATTATCTTTATCAATGTCATATAAGTAACCAGAAATTTGCCCAGTTTACTCCTCCTAGAATAAAGGGAAACAGTGAAGACCCAGAAAAAACTTCAATATTCCAAGAAAAGGCAGTTCAGGGCTCCAGATAAATAGTAATTCTAAGTTCAGTCAGATTTATCAGAAGCACTGTCTGTTATTGTAAGGTTCTTCGCTATTTTTGCTTTTTGATCTGACTGTTGAGAAAAAGATTAAAGCACTTTCAAATTCTCAGAACTGAAGAAGCAACACAGGTTGAGTCATCTTCCACCAACAATGTTTCTAAATTAGACTATTTAAAGAAGAAGGTATCTACAGGATTATATAGTGCAGCAGAGATATCCCCAGAAATTATAACAAGCTGACAAAAAAATGAAAAGCCTTTTTCTCAGCTCTGCAGAACATGAACAGATCCGCTCCTACACCATTTTATGCTGTACGTATCAAATATGCAAGTGGATATTGTGCTTTGAAGGGATCAATTTTTATCAAAGCACAAAATATGTTCCCATTAAATTGCCATGTCGGGACACTATAAATCTCATACTTAAGTGCCGGGATCAGGACCAAGCCTTGGAAAGCAGGCTGATCTGGATTAAGCGAGGGTATAGAAACTATTTATTAATTTGGGTTAGGCAGAGAAGAAGAGCTACTTAGAGCATGCATGCATGTTTTTTTATCATCAAACAAATTAGGAAATGTAGTACATTCTGATCTTCCTGAAATACTGGTCTCACTTCCATAAAAAAAAAAAAAAAAAAGAAAAAAAAATGAAACACAAAATCCAAAACCTAGACAACAACAAGTAATTTATGGAGAAGCTTCTGAAGTCTGCCATTTCTAACATTTCCTCATCTCCAGGATTCTCTCCAAATAGAAAGATTTCCTCTCTTTGTGGATATCTTTTGATCTTATGAACACCTCAGAGACAGGGGGAACAGAAAGTGACTGAGGAGAAAGTACAAACTTATGTACCACAAGATATTTTCACTATAGCTGAACAGAAAACTTTAGCAGAAATGTAGTTTTTTGTATGTATGGTTCAATCAAAATTGAAACACTGTGAAATCTTATTTTGCAATACTTTTGCTCTAGAAGAAATCCAGGAAACTAATTTGACATTGTATGTCAACACCATTCAAGTATATTGTTTTGTTTTTCATTTTCAAATAACTTCCAGTCTTGAAAATATTTTCCTTTATGTTACATGTTTCACAATTTAAGAGTTAGAAATCAAAAGTTAATCATTTCAGTTTGGCTATTTCATTTCTTTCTCCTTTTGAATAGCTACTTATGGAGTCACTATGTTCTCATTTGAAAAAAAAAAAAAAAATCCAGAAAAAAAGTGACCTGGTATTTCCAACATTATTTTGTGCCTAAGCTTCAACTGGCAGACCAAGCTATTGATCTAGCCTGCCTGCCAGATCTTGTCCTCTATACACTTATATCCCTCATCTTAGGCTGTTAAAGTCAGTCTAGCTTTTCCAAGACAGGTAGAACAGCTACTTTGAAATTCCTGGCTGTTCTCCATTCCACAATACATCCATCTCTTTATTTACAAATACAGGGCAAACGAGATCTTTTCTCACCTGCAGTAAGAGAATGGTCCCAAGCCAAGCTGTATCGCTTTCTCCACACTGTCAACATGAAGTTCTTGGTAAAGCAAGTCTGAATTCCAAGGCAAGCAGCTGTGTCCAGAAATGGTTGTCTTTGCTGTACCTCTGTATTCCGTGCCATTGCCAACATAACACCGATGGCTAGGAACTGGCAAAGAATAAGACACTAGTCAGGAATCAATGCCAATTACATATTAAATACTTACTTCACAGGTCAGGTCCCAAATGAGAGCCAGTGGGCCCGATTCTGTATGGTACCTTTCACCTGGATGCTGAAGATGAATAAGAATTAGTTAATTAATTAATTAGTAGGAATTGACTGCATCAAATGAGGACTTCTTTAATAAAAAAAACACCCAAACAGTTAAAGCTTCAGTTTAAAAGTAGTGATGAGTTAGCCTCAGTTCACACACGCACAAGTAACTATTCAACAGGCAGTATGTCAGAAAATTAGATCTAACATTTGTACTGTGTATAGAAGATTCTAGTCAGCAATCTGCAGCAAAGTCAGCAATATGGCTGGGATTCCTCCTGTCTAATTTTAGACACAACTGAGCTCATCTCTGGATACTCCCTTTTTAGTCAATTAAGAGAAAGAGGCATTTCTAGCTCCAAACTGATCCAGCCCGTTTGAGGTGAATTTTGTAAGATGAGATGAATACATTCTTCAGTACATTGACAGTAAAGGGAGCTTAAGTCAACCTGCTCCGACGGAGATACTTGGGTCGCAAAGCAGTGAAAACAATCCCACCCTGCAAGCAGGTGCTTAAAGGCCTGATTTTGAAAAACAGTTCTATTTAGGATCTCATGCATAACTGTATATGTAAAGAGAGAGAGATGTACACACACGATACTCGGGGATATTATATATATGTAGCTACATATTGCAAATAGGTCAGTTTCTCAAAAAATAAGTAGTAGGTTGAATTTTCTTGTTCAAAACCCATTTCTTTATCACCTGCATATGGGTCATTTCTTCAGATAGGTCTGACACATAAATATTCTATGAACTGTATACACAGCTGCCAAGATCTATCAACAGCACATGCCAGCATTATGGCTGGAAAACATATGGGGATGCATTTGTATACAAATAGCTACACTGAGCAGAAAGTCTACACCTCAAAACACATCTCAGAGTATCCCAAAGGAAACACAAAACCATCTAATGTACAAAGAGGATTAGTTGTGACCAAGCCTTAGAGGGCTTTGTACCCCAACCATGTAAGTGTGACTTATCCTTGACATCTGCAAGACTGATGGAATCTTCTTCTAAACTTATAAACATACTTAAATATATAACATCGTGGTATTGCCTGGCTGTTGAAAAGCACACACTGTGAGGATGATGTATGACACCATACAGTGTGGACAGCTACTGCCAAAGATCTGTTATTCTGACAGAATAAGGTGACATACGAACCAGGGCATATTACCAGCCGTGAAATAGTGAATCACAGCACTGAACTACTGATGTCAATTATACTTCGAAGCCATCAGTGTAGCAACAGACCACAAAACCACAAGCAAGCATATGGCATAAATTTGGGAGCTGGAGATCAAGAAGTTTGGTGCAAGAACTTCAGTGTGAGTTAGCATACAAATACTTAGCAAAATTCGCTTCCTAGATTGGCCTGCCAAAAAATTCTGAGATGATGAGACGTTTTCTCCCACCCACCCCCAAATCAAATTCCCTTTATTTCAAGAACTATGAATATAACATTAAATCAAACTCATATTGTAACAACCAAAATCTAGGAGCTCACAGAAACTAATTTGTCTATTATTTGTGTTCTAGCAATAGTAACCAATCCTTGGCAACCCTGGCATTATTTTCTGGGCAAGTTACAAGTTACCCTGCTTTGTTTGCATGAAACAGTATCATGAAAAAGACACCATCATGCTGTATGCTGAAGTCTTCGATTTATCCAGGAAAGTACCAGATGCTGGTTTTATTTGTTCTGTATTTATTATATTCAGAAATTATTTAGACTACTTTCATGAAGATGAAACAAGAAATTCTGTTTCAGTGAAGAACCAGGGACATATTCTGCAATACCAATGGTGTGGACATCTTGCAGATGGTGTTTGCAAGTTATCCTCACCCTTGTCAGGCTTAAAATCCAACACATCCCTGTTTCATCAGGTCTGCTGGTTGTTGCTAAAGCTGCCAGAAGATTATAAACAGAAAAAATTCACCCCTTCCTAAATCATTCTAAATCCGTGTAGCTAAGAAGTTTGGATTATACATTGCTTGTTGAGAGGAACAGTAATCTCTCTCAGACATTTTTTTGTTTCTTTTTGATTTTATAAGGAGCACAGGGCTCCCTTTTTGATGGCGCAGGAGTAAAGTGACTTAATGTTGACTCTTGTGGAGAAGCATCTGGGGTAACACACTAGTTTTGCTTTCCGTCAGACTGTTCTTCATGCCAGCAATCTTTATTTGACTGGCTTGGAGTAGCACCACGGTATCCACATCACCACTCATTGAAGGGCACTTCATTAGCATTTAAGACTATTAAGAAGTATATGCAAAATCTAGTATATTTTATCACATGTTTTCAAATAAATCTCTGGAACTATTGCCATCATATAGATCTTTTGCTTCTAGTACTCTTTTTTTGAACTGTTGCAGCACAGAAAATTCTCTTTTTCTCTCTTTGTCAGAAGCAGTGTGTAGGTGGTCTGCTTTCAGCAGTTCTTAATGGATAGCTCTGACTGGGAATTGTAAGTTCTCAATTCTTTATAGCTTCTGCAACTTCTCATAACTCTGAAACTCATTTATTTTCTTATGTGGAAGAAAGTAATGGAGGACATAATATATATATTTCTTGTTCATTCATTTCTCTGCCGTGCTACCAATCACCACTTTAAGAGTAGAAATGGTCTAATATTTTGATGCAAATGCAGATTGAAGTTACTCTGCAGACCAATGCTACTATTAGCACTGTTCATTTCTTTTCAGGAATAAAAAAAAAAAAGAACAAAAACACAGCAACAACAACCGTTAAAATTTAAAACAAGGAATAATTTCCTGTTTAAATAGCTTTAAATAGGAGGTTTAAATAGCTCATATAAAACATTCTAGTTTTCTTAGGATGTCATACTTTACCAACATATCACACCAATTCTTTGCCTTTTTAATTTTTCAATAAAAAGCAACTTTGGGTCTTAAAATTAAAAGCAAACTGAAATGGCAGTTATCCAAGCAGTTCTAAATGCTAACATCCTGAAAACATTTCACAAGATGTTTTGTCACCAGATCTTTTTTCAGGTTCTGTAGTAACATACCCGAACATTTCCATGAGCTTCTTTTGGAAGTCTTTCTGTAGAAAATAATGTGTATTTTGGGTTTTCTTTTCTGCAAAACATCTCACCAACAATTTTCCAAATGTTTTTGAGCTTTGACTGGATTTTCCCTCCAGATATGCATAACCTGTTTAATTCTGTTAATAAAAATGCATTTTTCCCCTGACAGTCCTAATCCTGGGATTGTGTAACCCTTTCATTTAGTAATGTTTTGTTTTATCCCTGGCCAACCTGTAATGCTTTTATTAAAAACAATATTAAATGAATTTCTGTGTCAGCTGGTGGTGGAAAGGGAGAGCAGGAAGAGGAGAAGAGCAATAGTCACATCTCTGCTTCCAATTGCCTTTACAAGAGGTCTTCTCCAGTGTCTTAATTATCAGTTATCCAGATGGAAGAGTTCTTTAGAAAATCATAAACTAAAGCAAAACCTTGGTTTTCAACCTGATCTTGTTTCATCTATCAACAATGAAGATGAACAGTAATGAACAAAGAAGTTTTATGCTTCTACATAAGCTTATTGCTTACACTGCCTTGGCATTGCAGGATATGTTGCTCTCCAAGACATTGTTTAAAAGGGTGCAAGTCAAGTTTCCTTCCTAGAAGAGCTCACACTCATTGGATGCCTGCACAAGGGTCCATCTTTTCTTCATTCACACAGAAGTTCCCTCAACTCCTATCCTGGGTAGCCATGAGAGGCAAAAGATGTGAAAGTCTCTCATCTCGGGGAGCGTATCTTTTCCCACTGCAAGTGCAGCTAAGACTAGTCTAAGCTGGCAATAAACGTGTGGCAGAAAGGAGTCCCTGGTATGTGCAGAGAGACATTGCCCTAACATGCATCTCGCTTCATCAGTTAAAGCACTGAAACCCACCCAGGTATTCTGAAAGCAAGAAGGCAAATATTCCTATGCAAAATGAAACAAACACTGTGCAGAGAGCTTTGAAGGATGTCCACATAAACTCACACTGCTTCCAAAGGAAGATTTGGTTTATCTTTCAGTGTCTCCCTGTGCTGCTGAAAATCTCAATAAATATCTAGGAAGGTGGCCAGGTGGTCACAGAGTGCACTGGAGAAAGCAGTTGCCATGTTTTCCACTCTGTAACGATGGGAATGTGCAGTCTAATGAGCAGGAGCAGGAGACTGCATGGCAGCAGCCCCAGGACCAAACTGTTCCTGGCTTGAAGCAAATTGCTTCACATTTTCATGCACTAATACCTGCCTGTGAAAGTGAGAATAACAGCATCCACTGTAGCTTCCAGAGTTTGAAAATTAATGAACATAAACAATAACTGAATTATAAGGGGTGCTATATATCTATATTTCTATGGAATTCAATCATACACTTATAATATTTATCTAGATTTCAATATCTCTGTTTTGGCTTATGATTTAATGCAACAGCAGACGATGCATGTCACTAATTTGTAACAATTGATTCAAATAGTTGTGGTGCTTTCTGGTTTGTTAAATAGGTATAAAACCTCTGGACTCACAGCACCTAACACTGAAATAAATCTCCACTAAAACCATCGCCTGATTATGAAACATACAAATAATCTGTCTGAGTCAAAAACTAGACAGAAGTGGGGAAGAATTTGCATCTTTTTGTAATGAATTAAACCTAAGAGAAACTTAACATGTAAACAGAGATGGATTTAAGCCTAGGAAAACAAAGTGATTTATATAGCACAAGAGATCTCATTAAGTTGCTTTCTAACATAAGGATAGCACACTCCATTCACTGAAACTGAACTTAAGTTTTAATATTTTTTCCTTTGGAGTATCTTTATACCTTCGTACTTGCAAACACTTAGATGAACTGAGCTCAAACTGCAGAGATTTATGTTTGTTACAAAAGCTAATGTAAAAATCTATCTTGTGAGTTAGCTGAGTTCTTTCCTGTAAAAGTTTAAATCCAGAAATCTCGAAATTCTACAAGCTTTTTCTTAAACTTTGAAAAGTAATATCCTAGATAAGAGGAAGAACTGGCTACTTTTCCGTTTCATTTTTCTATTTATCTTTAACTCTAGCATAGTGGTTACAATTTGCAGACTCATAAATGCATTTAAATAAGTAAGTATATAGAGCTAGAAGGAGCAATGTATTTAGGAAATATGTCATCCAGGTATGGGAAAGAAATTCCAGTAACAACAGGCAAACCTCAGTGCTATATTAATTTGACAGGAAGAAACTTGTTGAACTACCTTACAGGGTTTTCAAGAGTATCTGAGTGCCTAATTCATAGTGAAAGTTTTCAGTCTTTTTAATATACCTGCAGGTACATTATGTGTTAAGAGTATGACCCAAGATAGGATTCTGGACAGGAAAAGTAACAAACTATATAGTAACAATGATCATTGGAGGAATAGTTGCTCTCAATCAGGGAATGTAGTGATAGGATGAGGATTAATGGCTTTAAGCTGAAAGAGAGGAGATTTAGATTAGATATTAGGAAGAATTTTTTTTTCCTGTGAGGGTAGTTAGGTGCTGGAACAGGTTGGCCATTGAAGCCCCATCCCAGGAGGTGTTCAAGGTCAGTTTGGATGGAGCTTTGATCAATCTGATCTAGTGGAAGATGTCCCTGCCCATAGCAAGGGACATTGGAATTGGATGATCCTTAAGGTCCCTTCCAACCCAAACCATTCCATGACTCTATGATGATTCTGTAGAGAGCCAGTAATGGGGAGGGGGCAATTTCTGGAGCACCTGAAGCAGCCAGTATGTGTGGGGGTCCACAGAGGGCTGGGGACCCATGCTTACTGCACCCAGAAGGAGATCATGGGATGGGAAGTGGGCAGACAATATAGGACCGTGCACGAAAGTAGTACCATCCATTCACAGATTGTTTATGTATAAGCTTATCCAATCATGCAGAAACGCGTGTGTCAATAAAGGGTATAAGAGGCGTGTGTCATATCAAGCGCGCGCTGGCCAGCCATGTAACTTCAATAAAGAAACTTGCTTCCACATCACCGTGTCGTGTCTCAACAGTGACAAGTATGGGCTGATGGGAGAGACAAACAAAGCAATGGAGATTTCTGCAGTAATCCAAGGAGTGAGCTGAAAGCCTGTGAGCTGCTGTACCATATGTCTACCACGTCTTCCCTTCAACCACCTTCCCAACTGACATTTATACAGCAAAACAAATTGGATTAAGACAGGTCAGTCCACTCGTATTTCAAGAGTAAAACATGTTCTTATAAAACATAACTAACTGAAAACACTCTTATCTCAAATAATTTTTTAAAAATGGATTAAAAACACCTTTCTGACTTTGATTTAACAAACAACTAACACTGCTGCCATCTCAGATGTCCTATCGCAAGAGTACAGACTATGCATCTACTTTATATTAGCAGATGCTAAGGTTAATAGTTTATACTAGGATTACAACAAAGACATGTCATCTAAAAAGCCATCAGTGTAGGAACATAGAAGGCACCACAGAAACCTTAGTGCCCACCAGCATCTGAAAAATGCATTTTATTGTAATCTGTTGATCTCCAACCTACTTCTGTCTCTGACTGGAGAAATTTTTGCCTACTCCTTGATATTTACCTTTTCACTCCAACCTTATAAAGTTAATCATTGCTATACACTTTGCTGCTGATGGTATAGCTCATTAGCTTTGTCCTTTCTAGCCCACATTTGCCAAGATGTCAAGTATAAACAACTAATCTATAACCTCCACACAAATGGTGCTCCCTTCTTCATTTGTGTTTTTCTTTGTATCAGCCATAATCCTTATTATGTTTCCTAACTCTATAAAGAAACCTGGGAGATCAGAGTAGACTCTCTACAATTTCTCCCATCGATCACCTCCATAACTGACATCTTATAAATATTGCTTTGCAAAGCCACAATTACCACTACTCTCCTGTCCACCATCCCCTATATCGGCACTATCTTAGTGCAGTGAATCAGAGATGGATACCTAGTTGATAATGCTACGCTCACCCACTTTTTCATCTTCCAGTTCCTCCTACCATTTATAATTGCAGGCAATAGTCTACTAGACCTATTTTTTCCATGTAACTCCAGTATTATTTCAATTATTTTGAAATAATTCAAAATCTGATAAAAATCCAACCCAGCATTACTATTTCTTCAATTGTGCCCTAGGCTTTTTCTTCATTAATCTTTCCTTACCCTTGCCCAGGGAGGTGGTTGAGTCACCTTCCCTGGAAGTGTTTAAGGGACGGGTAGATGAGGTGCTGAGGGGCATGGTTTAGGGATTGTTAGGAATGGTTGGACTCAATGATCCAGTGAGTCCTTTCCAACCTAGTGATTCTATGATTCTATGATTCTTACTAACAGTTGCCCTGCCCTCATGCAATCAAGGCAGTGGACCCATTAAGTTTTACCCCTGCAAACCATGGAGTCATTCTCTAAACCATATCAAACCATAATGATGCTTTTATTTCTGTTATTCCATCCATTCTTCCACAGCCATGGAGGAATACTAACTCTATTCTTTTCCATCCTAGCTTTATCACTAATTCCAATGATCCATACAACCAAACAAGAAGCACCAGCTCAGTCCCACTTGCAAAGCCTCTTCAACTCTTTGTAGCAGACCTGCTTATCCAAGTTCAGTGGGGGACTAACTCATTGAATACTCACTTAACATTGTCAGCCAACTGACCTTGTTGTTATGATTCACCCTATTTCTTTTCCCCCCCTGGGATCCTAGAAAATAAGAACATAAATACTAATCCAAAAGCATTCTAGTGGATTACAGTATAACATTGGCAAACATATACCAAAAACTTAAGACTCATTATCTTCTTTCCACTGTCTTCTTCAGAATAAAAATATTTAGAACTTTCCTTCCAGCCTCCAGAGCTGAATTTCCTTTACTAAAGTACCTTTTTAGTGGAAAACTGCAAACACCCTATTTCAGTGAAACAACCGCTAAAAAGGTGGGTTTATTACTTCTTTTACCTCGAACTCCTCCACTTTAACCCTCAAAGATGTGGCCCAGAGATTTTTTTTCCTGTATATAATTATACATTCTACTATTCTGTCATCTTTCTTTTCTAAAACTCTTCAACCTACTTCTGACATACAACAACACATCTCCTTATATAACTATAAACCTTCCACAATTAGCATTCCAACTCATACTTTCTTTAAAGCTATGGTACTCCTCTAATTCCATTACCTATAGCCTAACTAGGAAAAGAAACAACTAAAAAACATAAAGACATAAAGAGTCTTCAAAAATAGCTTCAACAACTTTATGCTTCGTCATAACCAAAATACTAGCAGAAACATATTGCTACCTAAACCTTAATCCAAGGAAACCTTAAAACATGTAATCCGCTGTGCAGTTCTCCCAACACTCTTAAACCTATCATCTACTGTAAACCATAACCACAGTGACACAAATCCAAACAGGGTTTCCAAGTGCCACTTTCTATGTCTTTATTGGTTTAATCATGAAAAGCACCAAAATTTGCTGCTACTCAACCATTCCACTGATTTACTTTATTACATAGCTAATTTATTTTCACAAGAACAGCCCCTGAGCTGTTGCTGAGTCCTGATACAAGAAATGGGCCAGAAACAAGCCCCAGCTAGCTATCAAGAAAAAGGTACTACCCAGTGATTAAGGAAACTCTACACCTTAAAGTCTGGTTGAAAGCTGGCAAACCATTGAAATATGCAGTGTTAAACCCCACCTCAGTAATCCACATGCCACTACCAGCTATTCCTCTGATCAACAATAACACGACAAAGCCACCTATAAAGACTAAATGTTTCAGGAAAAGACTTGGTAGCTGATTAAACAGAATAAAGATACCCCACCAATATATCCTCCAATAAGTCAATGATAAACCTAAAATACAAAGGACAGCCAAATTAACTAACGTCCTACATCCAAAACCAGTACCAAAGCAATGGTAAGAAGAAAGAAGTGTTTTTACACAGGAAAGGGGGCAAAATATATTAATTCCCACATGCATTTCAGCCAAGGCCTACAATGTGAATACAATGGTGGGGTTTCAACCACAGAAATCTAAAGGCATCTATCCTTTAAAAGAACTCTACATCCTTTTCTGTCACCCTCCAGCTCCATCTAACATCTGCATAAAAATGCTTATTATAATGAATTATCTGTTCTCTGTTCAAATAGCTCCTTCTCTGTCTTAACTGTGTGTCCACCTGTATTCACTCAACATCTCTACCATGGCTCCTATCTCTTCAAATAAATATAAAATATCAAAGTTATTTTACCATTACATGTTTATACTGGTTTGTCATAAGTTATCACCTCCAATGAATATAAACATTCCTGAAGTTAAACACTTCACAAAAAATCTTGACAATTACCTCTCCACTTTCTGTACCAACTTTGACCAGAGACAAAATATCACCCTCACGTTCTATATGGTTTTCACTTCTTCATCACATTTATCACTGCCAAAGTGGCTGTATCTGGGCCCACGTTGTAGCTTTCTCTGTACAGAAAGGCAACTATTACCACCCATGTTTGAATAATTAATTCTGAATTTTCACCTGAAGCCTGGATTCAGACCTCTCTCAGCAAAAACTCTCTCCAAAGTAAATGCAGTTACTCGTTTAATACAAGTCCTTATTTCTAAAATGGGTGCATATTTAAGTGCAATTATTATCAATAAAACTTCATTAAAAATGCATCCTTGAATAATTTTAAACAGCACCTGTTTTGGGATGTATCTAATTTCCTTTGGAATTAAACTTCACTGAAATATTGTGCATAAACTATACTAGAACTTTTTTTTTTTTTTAATGGCAAATCTTTCTTTAGTACTGAAGATTTCTTTTAGGGCCAGAAAATAATGTATTATCACAAAGAACAGAAATCCTTGTTAGAAACAGTCTTTTCTATATCAATGTCATTTGCTACAGGTATCTCCTTTGTTATATTTATCACCTCTTGTATTTTTTTTAAGTCATCTCACAGTTTGCCAGCACCTTCAAGCTATTATAATAATGGCTTGGCAATGTGTATACACATACAATAATGATTGTATGATTGACAGTTTTAAGAGCAACGAAAAGATTATTTTTGAGTCCTGACAGGGACTGCATGGTCCAAAAAAAGAAACAACTAATGGACATTTAAATAGGTATCTCTCAAATCACAGAACTCATGATAATCCTCTGTTACTCACTGTTCAGAGGGGAGAAATAAAATTATAAAGCAGTAGGCTTTAAGCTAACAATAGAAAATACAGTTTTAAATCACATCTATTTAAATTCTTGATCTTCTTGACACAGCATGCTGTGAAAGGGAAAGGTGTAAAAGAGTTCTAGAAAGTTTAGACAAATTCATGGAAAACAGGTAAGAGTCTATCACATATGATGGTCCAGTCATCTGCTAAGAAAGTCTTCAACCAGAAGTATTGCTCAGTAATTTTCTGGTTACTTTACACCTCAGTCATCCTCTGCTTTGCCAGTCACAATAGTACTTAGACTTGTGATCCAACCCAGGATGGCAATTCATTTATTAATATTTGTGAGTGTGATATCAAGGTAAATTAGCCAGTTTTCCATTAGAAACATATGAAGACTGGCTACTCTTTGTAGAAGTCAAGCACAGAGGACATCAGCAAGACTTCAAACACATCACAGCCCAATAACAACTTGGGGTACTTAGTGTTTATTAAATTGATAGTTTTCTTTTTTTAAAAAAAAAAGACATTTTTGGACCACAACTTGGGTTTAAGGTTGCCTATATAAATTAATATTTTAGAATAAAGTACATTTTGGAGACACTGTAACTTTCTCTGTATCAAGTATCATAACCATGAACTATTCAGACTAACGGGTAACCTCACAATTCAGTCCTGTTAGAAAAGGGAAACTAGACAGTGAAAAGGAAAACAAAGAAAAAAAGCCAGCTGTGCTCACAGCGTCAAATTGAAGGGTTGAAGAAAAAATTAATTCAACATATATTTAACAATCAGTTCTATGTACTCTGAGAGTGCAAGCTCACAGAGCTTTCACCAGAATGCCATTGCCTTCATGTGATGATACTACCAGGTGTATAGACCCCAGCACTAATTTATTTGCAGTAATTTAGAATTACTAAATCCTAGAAAAGAGGTTTTTTCATATTTGAAATCATTTGCAACGCTCTGACACATAAACATAATCCTTCAGTTCCCATTCTGTGTGAGGGTATTAGGCAGCCAAACACATAGGGATTGTAAGTATCTAAAGTCATTTGTTTAGTAAACTGAATGTTTGATTTATTATTTTCAAGTAATCAAAGAACACCTGCTTATTTCTTGTTCTAAGCTGGTCAGACAGAAACCAGGGTTGCAGCTGTAACACCAGCATCCTGATATTTATAACCCAGACCACGCTGGAGGATATTTATGCACAGTGGTACAGCTTTGGGCAAGGGAAACTGATAATAAAATAGGAATTGGAAAAGCAGAGTTATTGGAAGACAAGCAGTGCAGAGTCGTCCCCGGTATGCCAGGTTACATGTGCACCATGTACATGCAGTCTCCAGATTCGTACAGCAACATTGGAAAAGCCTGGCACAAATCTCCCCAGGGCAGCTAAAGGACAAAGAAACTGAGCTGCAATATCACTCCTTAGGAAGGACTTTAAAAAGTCGCCAGTGTATTTTATATGATTCATCAAGTATCTGGTGATTGAAGGTTCAGGATCAGAAGCTGTTCCGTTTGTCAGTTCGCTCCTGCTCTTTGTTATTCCAGTTGTACTGCTGGTTTCCCAAATAGATTTTTTTTTTTCAAGCTTGAATAAATGACAACACCATTTGTTAACCATCAGAATAACAGAACAGAATACCAGATACCAAATCCAGTGTTCATCGCTGTGCTTTTTTAACCCCACCACCCATTCAGACCAACTAGGTACCCACCATAGTTACTGGGAGTCTTGTCTTCACTTTTGACAAGCCCTGGAATTTATGTACTTATAAGGACACAGCCAGTGAGTTGATAGGATCACAGGTAGGTATGAATGAGTGTCTATTATAATTTATGCCTAAAACCTGTTGTATTTGAAAAGTAGTCACTGATATAACTTGAGGATTTATCATGCAGGTAAGCTTTACAAGAGGAGTCAACCCCTGCAGTGAGAAATGTTAAATCTTCTGGAGGACAATTATACCAAAAACTATGTAGCATTTCATAAGAAGAAGCACAGAACCAACACATACGCACCAAAAAGCAGATCTCTCTGCCCTGACCCAACCATGCAAGTACAGAATTTCAGGCAAGCTGTACTGGGCTAAATGTGCAATTAATTTAAAGTAAAAGGTAAACTAAAGAAGACAGTGCATTTTATCTTTTTCTATTTCCCACAACAATCTAGTGCTACCAAATACAGACAGCTGCTAGATTTTGTCAGAGCATAAATGCCTCCTTTATGAGGGGACAGCATAAGCTGTATGGATCTGTGGGATAGCATTTGTACTAGAGTACAACTCTGCAACTGATCCTGAAAAATGGAGCGTCCTGCTTATTTTAGGGCATGAGTAATTGCATTAAAATTCCTGTGATTAGTTTTCCACAGAGTTAAAGACATGAACAAATATTTTTAGAATCGGAGTCTTGGTGGTGAGGTGTGTGTTATGTTTTACACTGAAGGAATACATTAAACACATGTTCTGTGTAACTCTTCAGTTGTTACAAGAAACGTCTGCTAAGGCAGAATACAACACAGAGGCAAAAAACCACCAGCTTCACAACCAGATAAAAGCTCCAAATTTTCTTCCTGCCGGTAGGTTATTATACTTACCAATATTGCAATATTTTCCTGCATAATTTCCTTTGCAATCACATACTATTTTCCCACTGTAAGTAACCATTTTACACTCTCCACCATTCATGCAAGGATCGTGAAAGCAACCTATAAGCAGAAACCAAAGATCAAATGAAAGGAACAAACTATTCCAGACCATCAGTCCATTTTGATATACATTAGTACACCTCCTCTCTTCATATAAATTTTGGGGAAGTTTTGCCTTTTTTACTCATCTCAGACCTACACTTTTTATAAATTGAAGAAAAGGAAACTGCTGATTTCTGCCCACAGAGGTCTGTCTCATTGTTTTTTCTTTTATTGGATAATGTCAGCCTAGCTATTGAAAAATATTATCAATGAACAATAGGTAAAATGGGGGTGGTGATTATTATTACTAGTGGTGATGGCATTAACATTTCTTTCTGTACAGAGGGTTCTGCCAATTCCAAGTCTGCCACTGAGCTGTATTAAAATTTATAACAGCATATCTAGGATTGAGCTATTTAGGATCTGTGACTGGGAAGTATTAAGTCCTATCAATTTTCCCAACTCTCCCATAGACTCCCAATATACTGGAAAGCCACTGACTCTCTCCATGATTTACTTTCCAGTTCCCTAAGGTAGGAATAAAAGCATATTCCTATTTCAAAGGGGTCTCTAACTCAGCCCTGTATGTTATGTGGGAGTCTGGGCAGGATAAAAGTCAACCAGATTGAATAACTGAATAGCCATACCACAGCACATATATAGGTGAGGTATATGGTTTACTTCCCACCATCTCTCCTTCCATAAGGGGGTGCTGTGCTGGCTGCATCAGATAAGTGACCACCCGAAGCACAGGCACTGCAACTGTGTTGGAGAAGCAAGGAGCAGACTTCAAAACATAAGCATCATGCCTGCCAGGAATGACTGTATCAGGCCAAAAATCATGGGGACTCTGGAGTCACTGCAGGGCAAATGGAACCCTGGAGGTGGGTAGAGTTTACATGCTGCCAATTCAAGAGTGGGATAGGCTTTGGAAGAAATCCCAGATATGAAATGATTGTAGGTGTGCAGGGGAAGAGGAGGAGAGGGTGTGCCTCTCAGGTATGTTATAGTTTTGGAAGAGACCTCATAAGGTCAGACATTTTACACTTCTACTATAGAATCTGTTGCTTATTCTTACAGTCTGCAGTTCAGTACCACACCTATGGTGAAGAAGCACTGCTTAAAATTCAGCTTAGTGCATAAAATTGCTTCCTTAAATAAGGGTGGACATGTTAAAGCGATTTTCTGGGTAGCATTATTGCTCACGCATGGAGAGGGTAGGGTACATGGGCTGCAAGAACAATATTGCTGAGTATAACATAGCTCAGGCTTCGATATTCTTATGGCCCTTTATCCCCACTCCATGCAGGCCAATAGCTGTAATACAAAATAGTGCCTTACTTCTGTGTTCAACACTCTCGCACTCGATCTGGCCGTTGACACACACACACTGCTCCACAGCTCCTTGTTGGACTCTTGACCAGCTCATGCCCACATCAAAGAACTCGTAGAGACTGTTGTCAAAACATTTCTCTAAAAGTTTAAAGAAAAACAACACGGGCTTTCTGAGTTTATTTCTTGTAAGGAACAGGACCACATTCTAAGTCATTCCCTGTTCATCTCTTTTTTCCTGTTGAGTAGATACGTGTTTGTTGACAATTGGTGCTTCCCAAGCAAACTAGCCCCCACAGTGTGGAGCCACAAAGCTACTACAGCAGCACCTCCAGGGACCCTGAGGCAGAAGTGGCTTTCTCCCAAAGTCGTGCAAGCATGACTGCATTACCATTACTTAAGCCCTTCTAAAAATTCATTCATCAAACACAAAAAATAAAATCAGTGCTATATACTTGTCTGTCCCAGTTTACTACATCATCCACAGATGATGGGCTGTGCCAGAAACAGTGGAGCACCAGAACTGAAAAGGCTTCTTTGCTTATGCTGAAAGAGCAGTCCAGAGCTACAGGGAAAAGCAAGGACAACTGAAAACCCCCAGTGCAAAAGCCTCATTCCTCACTTGACATGCAGTAAATTGGGAAGGGCAGCAGCATAAAATGGGAAAAATCACCCAAGTAAAGCCTTTTGGTCTGACTCTCTTCCTTTGCAAGTGACTTCCCTGAAGGTGGAGTAGCTGCCCAGGTGTAAAGCTGACATCACAAGAAAAGCTGTAATTGACCCATGCTGCATTTACATAAGGTACAAGGCATCACCTGAAATTTTGTTGCTTTTTCATGTCTCCCTGCCCTGCTTCCTAGGTAATATCCAAGCTAGTAATTTCCAAACATGCAAGTGGTATTTAAGTCTTAAAACAGCAAAGGGGGGAGGGAAGATGGGAAGCTCTTTGTGTTTCCCATAGCTCAGTACCTCACTGGCTCAGAGCATGCTTGGATTTATAATTGTATAATCAAGCTATTTTCAGCTGTCAGTAATAGATTGTCTGTCACAACTATTTGGAAATCCACCTACACAAACATTCATGCTGCAGTGGTCTCTCCCATCACAACAGCACTACCTTTTCATTAAGAAAACATTAGCAAACTCTGCTTACTGCTCATTCTTTATATTATAACACTCATGGAAGAAGATACTTACTCATCCCACAGTCCTCGCCTGTGAATTCCTCAGGACAGGTACAATGGTACATCTTATGGCCATGAGCGAGAGAACAGGTCCCTCCATTCTGGCAAGGGTCGCTTGTGCAGTGATCTAAACAGGTCAATAATAAGTTGCTGTTAATACATGCTGGATAAGTTGTGCTTTTTTTTGTTAGGCATCAGCTTGATTACATGGACCGTTTTTGTTCTACGCTCAATGGTTTTAATATCAGCCATTAACCTAAATCAGTGTTCACCCAACCAATTCACATGGTTTCTGTTTCAAGCTGCAGAGCTTATTTTTATCCACCTTTTCAAAACTATATAGGAAATCACTGAGCTGGACTTTCTCTCTCAGAGTAATTTATCCAAAGGCGGTAGGTTCCAGCAGGTATGAAGTAACCAGAGCTGCCACTGTGGTGAGGAAGAAGATGGGGCAAATGCCCACAAGATGGAGCTGTGCCTTTACACTGGGGAGGGAGGCAGCATCTCTGCCTCTGCCCTGCATGATTCGTGTTTCAACACCAACGACCGGGCTTCTACAGCTCTCAGATTACACAAAGGACAACCCTCGACAGAAGAAATTGCTGTGGATTTTTTTATTTTGTCTAAAATTAATTAATGGACAGCTAAAACAAAGAGAAAAAATGCTAAGCATGGAAAAAAAGGAAGAAAAAAACCCCAACATTGAAGAAAAACAAGGGCTCGTCCAAGTAAATCAGACCAAGCAGGATTAAACTGGGCTAATCTAATGTAGTCAGCTTTTTAAGAAATTTTCTAAATCATAGGAAAATAGGGTGGGAGAAGAGGGAGAGTGTCAGGACACTTTTCTCATCCTTGTGATGGAAGTTTTTCTTAGCAATGTGCAGTACAAAATGTGTAAGAGTCTTGCTGACCAGTCCCTGTTCCTGATATCAGGCAGTGTTGAGGGGTACATCTCCCCTGACGTCAATTGTGATCATGTTTTATACCCACTTTTGAGCTGGCCCAACAGTTTGAATGCATTCACATCCTTTTTTAATGCTAATCAAACTCTGCCAGGACAACTGTAGATTTACTCAATCCAGGTGCTCCTTCAGCTGTCGTGTGTGGTCCTAAGCATGGGATGTAACATACAGAAACACAGATGCACACATACAGAGTTAGAGTGAAGCACAAAAGGCATATCCTGAGTTTTGCTACAGCGGTAAATGTAAAGATTCAACTGCACAGATCAAAATATTTACTTCAGAATAGAGTGGTGTAATTGATATCAGATAGCAGGTCTGGGTGTATTCACTGTTAGTTTCATTCCAGGATAACATCAAGGGAAAGCAAGTGGTGTTCTGACTGTTCCTGCAGGTAGATAGTTGTGATCTCCAGACCATCTGCTGGTACAGTGGTATTCGAGTCATTTTCTGTACCCTTGCTAAATCTGCAAAGAGCACTTCCAGTCCTCCGTTACTTTACCAGTCAGATTCCCTCACTGTGTCCCACCCGATAACTCAGCCTGACTTCTCCAGTATATTCTGCATCCCTCCACACCTTCCATGGAGTCCAGTGGAGACACAGTTCCCTGCAGGGAATCCTGCCCACTCTTAACTAGCCATTAACTGGGGAGTGCCAAGTCATTGACAGCATAGCCAGCATCTAAAGCCATCCAGCAGTATCTCCGCATCCTTACAGGAAAAACACTGCGTACTTACTAGTAATCATCTTGACTTCGGCTTCACCTTTCCGAGACTCTGCTGAACGAGCAGTAGCCTTGTCTTGCCTTTCTGTCCATATCCTGGCACAGAGGCTTCCTGTTTCTGCCACCCACCTTTCTCAGAACTAGGACTGCTCTTCCCCAGACCCCTTCTTGGGATGATGCCTCTTCCTCCTGCCTGTGTAACCCACACTGCTCTACTTCTTCTTTCTATATCAGTCTAAATGGCTCTTAAAAACCCTCACTGTCTGGTGTTTTTCTCCCAAGTCTGGGCCTCCCTGAGGTTTTGGCCACTTGGCCAAGACTTATAGACATTCTGAGCAGTAGTCCTAACAGACTGCCCAGGATCCAGAAGTCCCACACGCAGGGCCACTGTACTTTTCTGCATATTTTTGTACATGTATAAGAACTACACACAGCCCAGTTGGCCCATAGGAATGAAGGAGTCACATCAGGTAAATACTACATAAAGTATCCACAGAGATCTCCAGGGCAGGAGTGGAGGATCCTCTAGAAACACGAAGACAGCAATAAAGCTCTCACTGACTTCAGGATGGGTTTCAAGAAGCACCTTGAGTGCTATTAGAGTGAGATCTCCCTCCAGCTGAGCCCTCATATCTGAGCTTCAGTACGTCCTGAAGCTAAACACTTTTTGGTTAAACCTTCTCCTGAAACTGGGAGACATATTTTTCTGGATTAATGCCTCCAATACTTCCTTAACTCTAATTTGGAAGCAGCTCAAATGGTTTCACATTGACTCCCCTATGTACACGTGGTATTCTTGGCATGGAGATAGTTTGTGCTTCAGCCTTTGCTTTCAAGCAACTCCTTCCCTATCCCTGTTCACAGACTCCTCACTAATCTCTCGTGTCTAACGGATACTGTCTTACTCCAAAATGTCATTTTTTTTCTGCTTTTCAACTGTCTATAAAGTGGTTAAGATTCCCCCAAAGATTCAATATTTCAGCGGATATTTTTCACAACAAAATCATATATTTCCAACATTTTTAAGATCCATATTAGTCAATTTGACAGCTTCTTTGTTCCTAGCTATCTTCCACAGCAGGTGCACTTCCCTTCTGTTAGCTTGAAATTACCTTTAGCCATTATAACACTCCTTCCTTTCAACCTCACCATAAACCTTTTCTCTTTAAACTATGGCTGGTGATCTGTTAAATCTTTTCCAAGTTCAATTACAGTGCTTGCTGCTTAAAAGAAAATAAGTAGACTTATAAATAAGTAAATAGCTAAAGACTTTTATTTCATTTTATAAAATTCTCAATGCTTTCAGAAATAGCTTTTTCTTTGTAACAGCCAGCAGTGATCTCTCCTAGCTACCTCATCCTTTTTTCTCTTTTCTCTCCACTCTCACACATATAACTTGCTCGTTCTGGAGAAAAAACGGTAGCCAGGGCAAGCCCTCAGTGGTCTTAGGGTACATTGCCAGGGATAACCCTCAAGGAAGGGCAGGCAGGCAGAGTGGCTTTAATTTTGCCAATCACCCTATGCAATGCTGCAGTGGATAACAGGCAAAAATGAGCCAGCAAGACCAAAAAAAGGCTCAGGGACAGCCAGCTTGCTGCAGATGTGGTGTGGAGCAGCTGGCAGGGAAATGGTGATGGCCAAAGTGAGGGACAGACGTGGCACAAGGCACCTCCAAGAAATGCAACACTAGGTTTGGAGATCTGCTTCTTCAGCTACTGGAAAAGCCTCCTTGAGTCAGCTAGCCACCACCGTGACAGTCAGTGTTTCAATGGAGGATTAAAGCAGTCATGAGTTACTGCTTCCAACATTTTATGCTCGAGGAAGGCACTCATGAATAAGGAAGTGCAGTTCTTATAACCTGACTCTTGTAAACATGAACAGTCTCTAAATTCTGTTTGTGTCTGACATACTTGCACTACAAAGGCACATGCATTGCTTGCTTGTTTTGGATTAGATCATTCATCTCTGATCTACTGTTAATCTGTTTTAAAGCCAGGTAGGAAAATAATTTCAAGTTGTTAAGTTTAAAATGATGATGTTATGCACTGCTTAATTTTAGACTCTCAGCATGATTCAGCTAAAATTGGCTTTTCAATCACTCTGGTAGATTGTAATCAGCTGGGCAAAGAGACTCCTGACATGACAGAGAACTTGCTGGGGATGGTGGAAAATGCCCTTCAAGGGAAAGTGGAAAGCAAACATCTAAAGGCATCTGGTCGTATCCTGCAGATTAAACAAGACAGGTCACTTATGAGAGTAGTGAGAATGAGAAAAGACAAACATGATCAGCATTTTGACACAGATACAAAAAAAAAACCTCAGGGACATCAAATCTGATCAGTGCATCTGATCAGTGCAGCACCTGATTCTCAGCTCTCATCTGCCAATATGTAAATTGTGAATTAGCCATATATGTTCCTTCTGAAATGAGATTCTGAAGAACCCAGCTCATGAAACATCAAGTAGAGGAGACAGAGACAGGCAACGGCCAGCTATCAACATGCTGTTGAGGACAGGGATGCACGTTCCCCACCAAACTGCTTGGAACGTGATGCTTTCACCCAGTATGTCAAATAAAACAACTTATAGAGCAGGAAGAGTTTGCCACAGACCTTGTCTTCCCTTTTAGACAGACTTTTGCAGTGAGGTAATTCTAGCACTGGAGTGTGGTGTTCATGTGAAACTATAGCACTTCTCAGCTAAGTAACCCTTTCATTGTCCCTCAGTTCTCCTGCAATAAATGTTTCTTTTGTCTTGTCTTCTCTGATGCAGCCCAGAGCCCAAGGAAGTCTGGTTTTGAAGGTCTGCTCTTTATCCTGAGATCTCAAGGAAGGGCAGCTGGAAGTGATGGCTGTGTGTCGTACAGGGTGTGAAATGTTTCTGTACCTTCCAAAAATTAACTAATCAAATAGACAGAAAATGTAGCTGATTAAATGAGGGGAAAGGCACATCCAAGCCATGGGGAAGGAGAGGACAAACGCCTCTGTACTCTCGGCTCCTGCAGGATCTCAGATTTCCATGTTGGCATAACCATAATTTCTCACCCCTACTTCAAATTAGTCATCAGAGAGTCAATTAAAGACTGTGTGACAGTCCAATGCTATGGTTATCCAGAGTCACAGAGAGATCCCAGAAATAGCTAAGGTGAACGTTTGTTCTGTATACACCAAATAAAAGTAGCACTGAAAGCACCATCCATCCTTACTGCAGGTGGCAAACTAGGAGCCAGATATTTGGAACAAGTTTGTAATGGTTTGTCTTACCCGAGTAGTCTTTGGGCAGTAAAGCACAGTGTCCCCATTTCCTGTCCCGGTCGTAGTTATGTGTTGTTGAACACCTGAAAAGAATTAAAGGTGCAGTTTAAAGCAGTTTTAATGCAGCTTTAAACAACTTGGATGTTTGCACTGGAACTATATGGCCTTCACTCTCTGGCATCCTGGAAATTCATATTTTTTTTTTTTCTAATTTATATGCGTATCATTCAAACTCCTTTAACACCAAAGGAAAAATATGCTTTATTTTGTTAAGGGTGCTCTGCCTCAATTCTCTCAAATTAAAAACAGATTAAGAATAGGATGTGGTGATAGAATCCAAGATCTCCAATGAATCTCCCCCAAAAAAACCCAAACAACCTCCTTTCTATTTCTAAGATTAGAAAATGAAAGACAGAAATAAAAATCAAAACTAAAGCAAATAAGCTATCTCTCCTTCATTCATTACGAAACAAGCAAAGCAGGACCCTACTCATTTTTTATGTCTGTCAGTTATTTTAATAATCTGTGGTGGCAAGAGACTGTCCCCAGGGGGACTTTTTCCTGGCTTTCTGCTGCAAAAGTATTTTGCACTCAGTTCCTTTAAAGTATTTCTATTTTTTACCTTGCCAGACAAAATGAGGAAATAACTGACATGGGGGTGATTTCCAAATGCACAGATAAAACCTCTCTTTTTTGCAGAGCTGCGGGCTGAATCCGGCACACCGTGCCAACCATGGGAATCCTACCAAGACCAGCTTTGACGATTGTTTTATCCATGCATTTTCCTTGCCGTCATCAGTCTGTTGTCTACAAGACTCATAGCACACTAAGCTGCTGTTCTCTGTTTGCAGAAGTAGATGTCTCGGCTTTCCCAAGGCCATACAGGGAGTGTGTGACTCAACCAAGGCTGAACCTTGGAGGTCCACATCCTGTCCCAATGCACCATCCACCAAAACATCCTCCCTTACCAGTTTTAATGCAGCATAATAAATACCAGCTGCCACAAAAAAATGAGTGGCTACACAGCAATGGAAGAAACAGGAATTTGCTTTAACATGCCTGGTAGTCTATTTTTATTATGTGGAGGTTTATCATACCTTGACAAGTTGTGTTATAAAATATTTTTTATCCTAGGATGTCACAAGCTAGACAGAAATTTTATTGTAGAGCATGTCAACCATTTTAGCTGCCCTACTTTGCATCTTAATTACATGCTATGAGGTATTTAAAATGCTTTAATTCCTATGGAGCATTTGAATAGGCCATACATATTAAGTTTGGTGACCTCAATTATATAAGGTGCACAATAAGAAAGGTGCTTGGTAGTCTAGTGCAGATTAGCTTGACACATTCTCAAAGAGGCTGTTTTCTCACAGGCATTATGGCCCGTGTGACTCTACCAGGAATTAATGAGAATTTCTCTGTACTTCTTTGGTGGGAAGTGGATTATGCTTTTTTTAGAGGATGTTACGTATGAGGATTAAGATGAAGATTAGATTAAAAGTCGTTCTCGGTGGTGCACTGTTTGTGTCATTGTTGGTAAAACTCTGACTGAACATTTTGTCTGTACGAGCCATGATGTGTTAGGAGAATCCAAACTTTTCTGACTGACTTAATTATTGATTCAGAAGAGCAATGTTACACTGAGAAGCATGGGAGAGGAAAATGGAAAAGATAAAAACAATTTATATGCAAATCAATACACTCTGGAATCTGTCCAGTAACACCCAAGTTCTACGCAAATGGAGAATTCCATTTTTCCACTTTTAAAAACTTTTTGTCATCAGAGACTTTGACAAAGGCTTCTTCCACAATTCCAGCTTTCCCTAATGCACTGGTTCTCCCACACAACACTCTTTATAACCAATTGTCTTCTTCCCTGTCACCCTGCAGTGACTATGCAGAAGTTGGTCCTCCACTGTGAAGCCAGGCTGCCACCTCAGGGCCAGGCTTCTTGCACAGTCATATAATCCTTTTATATTTCCTGCCACATGTCTCACTGTTCCAGAGAAGCCCAGAGCATCCTCAAAGTTGCTTCACTAGACTCTCTCCTTCTCTTTTTAAAATCTCTTCTTTGTTGAGAGGCTTACCAAAAACATGACATTGTCACAGGATGCTACCTCCAGCAGCCACCCCAAACAAATGGTTCGTTATTTCTTTGTACTACTTGTAAATGAGACCACTCTCTAAATTTGAGATAACAAATGTCTTTACATCATCCTGTCACATAAAATTATTTTTTTTAAAAAAAAGTGAAAAAATAAGGCATGGATACTGAATTAATTACACCAGAAAAGTCCAGTACTAGGGATAGATTTATGCAATGTTTT
Organism: Cuculus canorus; assembly: GCF_017976375.1. Lineage (NCBI taxonomy): Eukaryota > Metazoa > Chordata > Aves > Cuculiformes > Cuculidae > Cuculus > Cuculus canorus. The sequence goes on along the minus strand of NC_071404.1, from coordinate 11,319,574 downwards.
AAATCCATGTGTGGTAAAACACATGGAAATGGATGGAAAAAATGATGTATACAGATGACGCCTAATATGTAGGCAGGAGATAGAAAGTGGACTGTTTTACCTATTAGGAGCACTGGCAGCCTTAATAATAGGATGTTTTGGAGAGAAAATAAAACCTCATGCCAGCGCCAGACTGGTGGAAGGAAAGAGGTTTTTTGCCGTGCGTGCCTGGAGCTGTCACCGTGTTTGAGACCTGGAGCTTCCCTCAGACTTTTCCAGGTGTTGTCCCAACCACATGAGATGGTAAGAGTTCACCTTGAAACACGAGAGCAAACCACCAGCACCTCCAGCAAAACCTAGAGCCTGGTACTTGTCTCCTGGCTCACCTCCCATGTCATTCTCCTTTCCAGGATTGGCATAGACTCTCCAGCTTGTTATCCAGCTGGCCAAGAAGCCTTCTTTGCACTGTTTTTAGTCTGTGGCCAAAGTATAAAAGCTTCCTGGTTTTGAAGATGATAAGATCCTGCCTTTCCTATACAGACCTAAGCCCACTCTTGCAACCCAGCACAACAGGGAACTGTATATCCAACACTCAAGCACAGGATAAGGGCTTCTCCAAGTTGTGAGTCAACACCTTCCAAGTCACAGCCAAAATCTGAGCCAAAGTCTGTTCCTGCCACTGACCTTGAACAGGATCTTGAGGGATCCCGTAGCACTATGGGTCAGAGGGGCAGGGTGCCCGCAGCATCTCAGCAGCCACAGCTTGTCTGCAGTTTAGACCAACCGCCCCATTGGCTCTCACAGGTGTTGGTTGCACCCTCATTTTGTCTGCCCCTACACTGGTCTGTCTTTCTGGAGGTATTGATGAACTTTAACAGCAGTTCCAGCTACTTTTTCTCTTCAACACAAACAGCAAATTTACATGACATCTTTAGTAGCTAGTTAGAGGCCTCTAAATAGGAATTTATCTGTGAAAACAGATTGTAATTAAAAGGAAATGCAATACAGGATGCTGTTAAAGGAGTTTGTTCTTTAAATACTGCAATTATTTTGTCTTCTTTCCTGTGCTTTCAATAAATATTTATAAAGATACAACTTGTTTGTTGCTCTCAGAGTAAGTAGGGAGAGGTTTCTGTGGTCAGGACTCTGATTTATATTGAAACATTTAATGTTACAGATGGGCAAGGTCATGTCTGATTGCCTTTCACATTTAGCCCTTCAAATTAACACAGTCGCTTTCATAAATGAGGTATCTAGCTTTGTATTAAGATAGTCACTGCTCTTTAATGCTTTCTGCAGCAGTACGATCTTTTCATTTAACTTAATATGATGGGTAGCACACGGGATGTGTCTCATATGTAGTGTGAAAAAACTTGTAATAAAATTAAAGCCCATTGGAGTAGGCTTTGCCTCATACTCTTGAGTCATGCCTGTAGTCCTGCCTTAAAGTATTACTAAAGGACTAAGGAGATGGATTCATTGAATGCATAATCCTTCACTCTCCTGTACTGATCCCTTTGCATTCACCGCCAAAGAAGCAGGTTGCATCTAGCCTCCCATCATCTCCATCCTTACTAGCAGCTCACAGGCAGGCAAGAGCAGGAAGGACACAAGCAGGAAGGACATAGCCCTCACCTGCTGCCTGCCAGGTCTCCTGGCACGAGTTATTAAGCATCAGCCCAGAGAGGGCTAGTGCCAAGTCACACAAAAATGCACAGAGCAGGTTTCCCAATTGCTATTCAGAGCTCTTTCCCCAGCGTCTCTGCGCCTGCAGTCACACGTTAGGTTGCTTTTAGCTAATGCAAGAAGAGTAAACACTGGCCAGAAGGTCATCCATGGGGTGAAATGGCCTGTCAAAATCAAACAGTTCCAGCTGTCCTCCTTCTCATCTTCCCGCTTGTAAATGGCTTTTAAAAAGTCGGAAACAGAAGAGCAAGTTGTCCAAGGTCACTCTAAAGTGTGCTCTAACCTTGGATCCCATCCATTGACAAGTTTTTCTATTTTTTTCCATTTCTGTGGCCTAACTGGCTAAAAACAAATACACAGAGTGTCATGTATTAACAAGATCCATCTTAAGCACGGCATGAAATTAAGTGGGTACAGAGGTGAAACTCCTTGTAGCTACAGCTCATCAAAGACAGAGTTCAAACTGGAAAATTATTCTAGTTCCCTTCCTTCAGCTAAGATATTCTCATATTCTTGTTTCTTTGAGACTTTTCTTATCAGGATTGTATCTATGGATGTGTGGGAAATTCGGGAGTGGTTTCTGTCTTGAAGCTCTGTTTGTGTATGGTTTGTGTTCTTTATATTACAGCAGTACTTACACTTAAAACTGATGTGCCATCAGAAAGATGATACAGATCATGAAAAAATTACACTGTCCGCTGTAAAAAATGAGAGTTCTGCCTTGCATAGATGACTAAAATAAACTCTATAAAGCATTATCTCCACTCTGAAAACATGCAGGTATGTGCCTTTCACATAGCTCATCTGTGCATGTATTTTCACATTACTGGTACCCATACATTCCTTGTTTTGTTGCCTCTGATTTCTGTCAATGTATGTCTGTAAAGTTAGTCTTGTTTACTCCGTGCTTGCTGCAGTAGCATTCCAAGCTGACTGCTCCTACTCCAGTATGAATAATGAATTCTTTTACCAACTTCTGTATATATAAAAGAATAAGCTTTGCCCCAAAAAATGGAGACCTGGCCTTGAACACACTGGTAGAATAAATCATTACCTACCAAGGAGGAATAGTACCTCATCTCATAGTACTGCACTGTCCAAAACCAGCCTGGTGCCAACCTGGATAGAAATCAGAGATGGTAGGGGGAGGGTGTGAACCGTCCTCGAAAATCAAAAGATCTCTGTTGCAGTACAAGTTTGGCCCACACAAATCAATTAATCCTCAACCAAGCGTCACCTGATGCAATTCCAACATGAAGACCAGGCAGAAAACATTTCTGCAGTTCTTGAGCTTGCTGTGCCTGGGACCCCTCCCCTGTGAGCATGAGTCGACTCGGGGAACCATGACTATAGCAGGACAACCGCATAGGTCTCCTTGGTGATGACATCAAACCCAGGTTAATTATTCTAAAACCAAGTTAAAACACTAAAAGGATGACATTTTCATTTGAGTGCTGTCTTCCTTTATGAGAAATGTTAACTTACCATTTCTTTCTGGAAAATAGATTTGATAAACACGAGTGATAAAATCTTCCACCGTACCGGAAAGGAAATTTGCATAAATTTCCATCCTCTGTAAACACTGAAATACAAGAATAAAAACCTCGTCATGCAGCTGAAGTCCAACCCACAGGTATATGTTTTATATGTTACTATATGAAATTATGAAGATAGATATCTTCATGTTTTTCAGCTGTACTTTGGGCTATGTGTCTCTGCAAGTTCGGGTGCGTAAGAAGAGGCTTAAAATCCTACGTAATGAGTGAATCAACACAGATTAATGGGCTCTTCGGTAGAAGAAAGATCTCAGATATTTCCAGCTAAAAATATATTACAATTTCTGGTACAGCAAATGCTAATTATGTTCATTAATTGCAATTATAATTTCTAATTATGTAGTATTGTAATAGCATGTTAAATTGATTTCTGAAGTAGTATCCTTTTAGGCTCCATATCACATTGTAACATCTGTTTAAAACAATTAAAGCACCAGACAGTACAAACCAAAATAGAAACAGTCTGGAGAAAGAAGGTTTTAAAGGATGGAGGATGACAGGTAATTTTGATCATGCCACCTTCCCTTTGAGATAAGCACATTCCTTAGAAGTAGGGAGAAATCAATGGGACTGGTGTCTGAAAAGGGCAAGTTTTATGTTTACCACGTCAGTGATGGAAACTAAGGAAGGATAGTGGGAGTCTAAGGAAGGATAGTGGGAGTCTAGCAGAAAATATCCTTCAAGATGAGACTTGAGAATGAAGGAGACTGAAGATATAAAAAGACAAAGAAAAATTGTCAGAGCTTATTTAACAACTAAACTAAAAGCAATCTCTTTTGAGAGCAGGGAGCATGAATGGGAAGTCAACCACTGCCACAGGAGAGAAACAGGGCATACAACCAAGCTGGCAGCACAGTGCATTTCCATTTCTCAGTGACAATGTGCAACTGCTCCCTGTCCTAAGCTTACCCCTTCCATCGTGACTGGAACTCCTGCACACCCTTGAGATATCTGTTAACCCTCACAACTCAGACTCATGACCTCAAAGGGCTACTGAGGCCAGTTATCAGCATTATGGAAAAAATCCATCCCTGTAGTCCAAATCCTTCCTAACTCTTTGGAATTATCATCATTCTAGCTGCCCTAAACATGCCCTTATCTGTCAAGGTAAAATACCTACTGCTAGCCCCTCTGCTAGCCCTTTTTCAAACCTGGTTTTCATTGTCTGAACTAATTAAGGAAACATTCAGATATTTGCCTTCTCTGTATGATACCTCCTGTTACAGTTAGGAAAGTTGTGAAAGTGCATCCTCATTCAGAAGACATGTCACATCCCAAAGGTCATTAAAGACTGTTCTAAGCTATAAAGGCACTACTAATGCCTGATTCATGTGATCAATAACAGCAAAAGCGCAGGACAACAAAAGCTTTAAAAATTGAATTCTGCAATGCCCACACACAGCCAAGATGCCTGATTGTTTAGGTGCCATCAAATCAAATGCCACCCAGCATACTGCATGGGACTCAAACCCTTCCCCCACAGAAGAAGCCTTCCCCCACAGAGATCAAAGAGTGTGGCAGAAATTGAACCTATACATACAAAGAGCTTATGTACTTTAAAGTCACAGGGGAAGACACAACTCTGATTAAAACAAAGGGAGTTGCACATCTACAGCCACACCATGTAATGAGTGAATATACGCCACCCCAGCTCAGACAAAATAAATTCCATCTGCGTTTTACCATTAATCCACACCTGGAGGAGAATTACCTGAGATTCCTGAGCTAATCCCAAATTCCCCTCTACACAGAAATTAGTATTGGCATAACCATTCCATAATCCTTATTCGTGTTGAAACAAATACAGGCTTACTACTAACACGTACAGCATGGATACGGACAGGCAGATCATTCTTACTGTCATGAAACCTATTGGATTTGACTTTGTACCTTGTGGGCGAGTGAACTCATGTTTTGAGCCTCTTCCTGCCCCAGATTTGTAGTGCTACAAAGAGAAAAAAAAAGATGTGGATTGGAGACACAAATTTACTCTAGGAACTACCTTATATAGAAAAATGTGCTTTCCAGAGTGCCCTGAAATTGTGTTTCTCCCACTGTTTATGCAAAAATCTCATTATCTGCATGTGATTTTTTTCTGGGGCACAGTCTGGTAAAAGAGGGTAGATAAACTGGCTCATGATAAACCTCTGTTGAACCTGAAAAACCCAACCCGACACAAAAAGGGCCACAGCTCTGCTCCATTATATTTTTCTGTTGCCAAGGGACACATGTCCTATTTCTCTCGGCAGGAAGCACATATATGTTCTGGGACCATTTCACAGTTACAAATAATATACCAGCATTTGACATTTCCTGCCATTTAGCTGTATCCCCCAGGGCAATAGTTTAAAAAGCAACCTCTCCTTTATTTGGGTTTGCTGATGGGCGAGCAAAGAGCACTAGGCTTAGCTGATTTTAAGCGGTGGGGAATAAAAAAAAACAGTGATACACATAAAATGTTGCTGCCAACAAAGGTGCTGGCAACTGAACTATAGTATAATAAAAGTATCGCCAAAACGGTCAAGGAAGCATCACATCATGAACACAGAACTGGATAGAGGCCATAATAAGTAAGGGATAAGATGAAGCTGTTGCTAAGATGTGTAGGAAGGGCTTGAACTGTTCTGAGGGAGAAACAGGTTTTGCACTCTACACTGACTCTGCCAGCACTAAGCAGTCTCCAACAGCTTCAGCCAGAGCTGATCTTTTCCTTGGCATCTCTCTGATCCACCTGCAATGTCTAAGGAGGAACTTGTGTACTTCACAGGGACAGTTACATGATAGAATTAGATTATAGTATTACTTAAGTATTTCTGAGATAGTTTTAAACTAGCTAGTGAAATAAGATTAAAAATAAATAAATAAAAGCCACACATAAAGCCACACAAGTAGGGGTTCAGGCTATTAGCTGCACTGCTAGTCCATGGTGGATGCCAGGCCATGGTGCGATTAAAGCAAACTAGCAAGGTCAAATCATCCCAGCCAAGCTTAGCAGTGCTGCAGCTGCCTTGCAGACATACCTTCCAAAAAAAGACATGAAGCACACAATGAAAACACTGGAGGGCATGGCATGAAAATAGGGAAAAGTTTGAAAAGAAGGAGATCGTTACCTAAGCTGACTTGTTCAGTTACCAGTTAGCAGCAAAGTCTGGTGGGGTAGCGCTCTCCTTCCATGCTACTGTGGGTACCTGCTTATGTCAACAAATTTCTGTGATAAATATTCAAAGAATTTCAATTTTTGTGGTCTTTCCCTCACATTCTTCCTCCCTAGCAGTGGATGTAAGCAATTTCTTTAACTGCAGATATGTATAGGACCAGCTATCCTACAGGCTCCCCACCTTAGTCAGCATTGCTGTGAGCCTTCATCTAGCAAATCTCTTTTATTTTTCATTTGAAGTGTTCTTCCTTTCCGTCTGGTCAGCAGCTTCACTCATCCAACCCCAAGGCAACATTGTTCTGCCAGCCTGCACATAGGTGTTCCACCACTCCAAAACAGAAGAGTCAGACTTACCATCCTTGTACAGTCACTGCTCAGAGTCAGAGCCAAGACAACAGCAAAAGAAGCACAGACTTTCATCTTTTCTGTCCTCTCATGAAGGTTTTGTCTGGCAGAGGGAAACTTCCAGGGCTGGTCTTGAAGTAGGGGGGTGAATCAGCAACAAGCTTTCACAGGGAACAGTGGTTTACTTGACTTGAGGGTATTTTAGTTTTCTAAGTAAGCAGAGCTGTTATTGTTGTTAATCATTAATATCTTTGTGGGTAGATGGGAATGGTGTGTAGCAAGATACTCTCCCAAAACCACAAGGAGTGAAGAGTTTACAAAGGGCCTGACCCTCAGACATGATCGCTGGAGTATTCAGCAAGCGTTTCAGAGCACTTCCAGAGGATCCGGTCCAATGTTGCTTGTAATCTACCATGCCAGCATTTCCTGTCTTTCCCTGCAGGAGCTAATTAAAAGTATAGCATAGTAACAAGGAGCTCCAAGCAAGCTCACTCAGTAGATGATAGTACGTTGCAAAATAAGGACCAGATCAATACTGATATCAGACACAAGAATTACTCATTAACAGATAGTTACCTGCCCAGCCATGACTTGCAACACCAGACTTTCAGCAATAAACTGGGAACATTAAAAAGAAGGAAAATAGATGTTACTCTAACATAACATTTAGTGTACCAAAAAGCTCCCTTTTTGCAGCCACCTGAGCAAAGCCATCTCTGTCTTGTCAGTGTTTAGCTGAGATAGCTGCACTGCAGAAGCATTTCTATCAGGGATGCAGAGGGTATTGCTAAAACTGAGATTTCAATAGTGGAGTCTGTTTCAGCCCCACCTTGCCCCACAACTGAAATCCATGGGTTTGGCTGATACACCCGTGCCTATGCTTGAAGCTTTTGCCAGCCGTATCCTGTCAGTCAGGGACTGCTCCTCTTCACACCCAAAATCCCACAGCCACAACAACAGAAAGAATACCATAGTCCTTGCTAAGTTGTGCTCTACCCTTTGAAGTTTCACCAGTACAGCTACTGAAGAGGTGTGAATTTTTATGTTTTTGTCTTGCCCAGATGGTTTATGATGTTGGAGACAACTTCCACTGGCTGTGCTATCGCACTACTGTGCCTGCCATCACAGTAATAACTCGTCAGTTCAATTATGCATATACAGTTACGGACAAAAGTTCTCTACTGTCAGCAAGGCTCTGAACAGCAGGAACCAGGCAAATTTGGAATTTTCCTCCCAAAATCCAGAAAAGAGCAAACAAGCAGAAAATTTTGTTTGCCTCTATGCATTGCTTGTTGCCTGAAGATTTTGAGTAAATAGAGCTTCAGAACAGACTTGTAGAGTAAATCTGTCTTATTTTCACTCATTTCAAACAGGGAAATAGGGTGTACAGACAGTCTGATCTGCCTGGGGACACTTGGCAAAGCTGGAACAAAGATTTCCACCTCCTACTCTCGTTTTTTTTTTTAAGACTTTGGCCATCAGTCTTCAAAATAGTAATGCCTACACAATGGTTTATAGACATCTGCCTAACATCCAAGCTACTGGAATTGTGCAGAGAAAGCAAAAAAACAGCCATTAGCAAGTACTGGACAGAAAAGGGAGGTGGGAGATACTTCTTTAAAGCAGCAGAAATACTCTATGACTCCTTCCCAGAGTAAAAAACATCTACTTCCAGGACGAGAAACATTGTATTGCTGTGATGATCAAGATGGGGTTTAGGAATGCATTTTCCCATAAATAAAAGCAAGAAAGAAGAAAAGCAAGAATGTATCCTGTGTCCATGTATCCTGGTTGCTATAATTTATAGGCATTGAACTACAAGCAATAGCTGCAGAGTATCTTTTGGAGGAGATAACTCCAAGCTTTTAGCTTAAACTGATTCCTCAACGTAAGAAAAAGGAAGAAGCACCAACGTCAGGTTCTACTTCAACTAATAGGATGGTGTGGGCACAAAGCAAAAGACATCAGTGCCAGAAACTGCAACAGCTGCCAGTGAAGTACCACCATATAATGGGAATTACCCCTGAGTAAGGTCTGAATAACAACCAAACAGTGATATCAGGGTACAGATACATATGAATCATTTAAAAAAACCTAAATCCTACCTGTACTCTGACAGCATTGCTTCAGCAGAGAGGTGTTCAAACAGGCCTTATGGCCGTAAACAAAAGGCAAAAGTCAAGGTGTGAGGGTTTTGTGAATTAGTTCAGATGATCAGTGACTCTTTCACCTATTTATAATCAGAAGAAATCTGCCAGCATTCACCAGTTTTTTCCTAGCATCAGTAAAAGTGAAATATGTCACATTTTTTTGAGAAACATTGTATTGCATTGGCAAAAAAACTACTCAGAAAAGTGAATATTCAGTATTTATATTGAATTCTTGTAAACCTCACAGGGCTTTGGTCACTTGGGAGTTCATAAGGGCGAAGAACAAGGTCTTTGGCTGCAGATATTTGTGTGTTATGAGAAGCTTTCATCCAGGAGCAACACAAAAAGTTTGGGAGGACAAGAAGGACAGTTGAGGAACAGCCCAGGGAAAGATTGCTGAGACAGATGAATCCCTTATTCTAGTCCAGTCTCACATCATTCCAGCCAAAGCCATCCAGCAGCACAGTCCTGGGTAAGCTGGGAATAGCCTCAAAGGCAGAAAGGCACCAAGCAGGGAGGCCATCCCTCTCTCTAACATGTATTTACGCCTGACTCTGCAGCTTCTTCATTGAGAATCCAGATAGAGCTTTCTATGTGAAGGAAAAAAAATGGGGAAATAATAATCAGCACAGAGCTTAAGGAGTTTCTGCAAGAGTAACTTTTTATTTACTCATGTACAGCAGTGCTGCAATCGCTGGTGCTCAGAAAATTTACAGGAATTGCAGCATGACCTCAGGAATGGACTAATCAGAATGATGGCAGAATGGGTGCACACAGCCAGCCACCTCCTTGGCACATCGAGGTGCCAAGCATCGAACCACAGCAGCCCTTTGCTTCTGCGAAGACCAAGGAAACACTCTTACATTCAGATACCACCAGGTTACAGATTGGTAAGATCTCTGGGGATGCCTACCATGAGAGAATTGTCTTCTGCTGTAGGGAGAAGATGCTCTTTAGTTTCTATCACTGCAGCTGACAACCCACCAGCCTGAAAAACCCAGGGCACTGCACCAAAACCATCACCCCCACGGTCAGGATAATGAGCCCACAGAGCTGCTCTCCATCACCTTCTCAAATCAATTGAGCTGTGACTCATTATTTCTGGGGTATTGAAAGAAAATTTCTATATAGGAAGAAAAAAAATTGGGTGTATATGGAGCAGATAACGTAACAATGAGAAAAACAATGAAGATATGGAAATAACCCGTGTGGCATTTGAAATAAAGTTCCTGTCATTAAATTTTAGACATCACTTACTGCCTGTTTCAAGGGAGGCTCTGTGAAACACTTAATAAATACATAAACATAAATATATAGAGAAATATATATGTACGTATGCACATACGCACGTATATATCTATAAAAGAGGGGGAATCCTCCAGGATATAGAGGAAAAACCTGGCATTGGCGTGACAGAGTATTTGGCAGCTCTAAGGACTGGAGTCTTTATTGCAGCTCATCCCACCAGTGAAACAGCAGCTAAAGTCTGGTTCTTGTTTTCTAAGAAAAAATCCATTTTCCTTTTAAAGAAAGGCATGTTCTGATTCTTAACTTTTCTGCACATAATATTGAACATTTCCTGTGGAGTGCACATCATTCAAATGCATTGAAAGCCAGATTCTGCTACTGCTGAAGTCAAAGAAAGTTTTCAAAATAAGACTAGGAATTCTTTATAACGTTTGCACGCAGTAATTCTTCTATATCAAAGTCTAAAACCCCTCAGTTTCAGCATTTTTCTCTTATTATTGACATCCTCATGGGAAAATGAAAAGGCAAATAAACGCACAATAAATGATCGGAAAGAAACACAAATCCTTGCTGCAGGGGGCATAGCACATACTAATAATGCTGCCTCATATATCTGCCTTTTCCTCACTTCCCACATTGCAATATTTTTTTATTTCTTTAAATTTAGCAATAATTAATAGAAGTCCAGACTAAGCCCAGATTCTGAACTACTTAGTAATAATTAAACAATATTAACAACCATCCCAAATCATTAAATACCAACCAAAATTAAATTAATTGAGTCAGCCACCAATAAGAAATAATAAAATTGCCTTCTTTTTTTTTCATCGGCTAGTTCACTAGACCTAATTGGAAAAGACAAGTTTAAACACACAGACATCAGTTTGCATTCATTCCTGTGTACCGGCTACCAAGCAGACCGCAGAAGAGTTATTCCATGACTTCAAGTTCTTCAGTGGTCTCCATTTTTATGTTATTTCCTGACCATTGTGAATGTTTCTGAGAAATCCACCATTCAACCACTGCAAAAATGAAGAAAAATTATTACCTTTTCTAATGACGGATTCCCCCAGGTATTTTTGCAAACATCTATGCTTTTTCATAGTAAAAAGATAATAAGGTTTTCTTCTTTTAAAGCCAAGTTCTTCATACACTTTGAAGGTAACATATGGCAGCCAACTAAGAGGGCAGTGTTGCCTCCTGAGGTGATTTGATGTCTGTGCTGTAGCTGACATTGTTGTCATGAAGCCCAAAGCCAGCTTCCTCGACAAGGAGACAGTTGCAGGTTACTGCATGACTGCATGGGAATTGGAAATAATTAGAACTTCTTCTAGCGTGAAAGATACAGCTTTTGATTTATCTTTCAGAGAGGGGTAGGTTGCAAGGAATCGTGTGGCGCTTTGTTCCCGGTGTACTAGCAAAGGACTCAGTGGTAGTGTGGGAGCAGTGTACGAACCCTTCAGCTCTCTTTTCCCTGGGATTCCCTCCATCTCTGTTGCTTGAGATCATTCCTATCTTCTGGTCCTGGAAGCCATTACCATAACTCAGCTGTCGCCGTTTCTTCATGAAATCAAACCCACCAGAACTGAGGTGAATAGGTAAGGGCTCCAAGTTCAGTGACTTTTTAAAGATTTTAAAATAAGGCGATGCAACAACATTGGGAGAGGGTGTGGAACCTTCCCCTTCCCTTTAACAACTGCTGCTCAGGGCTGCCCTGATACTGGCAGGCACAGGCCAGAACTGCCAGGGGAAATGGTACGAGTTCAATCTGGTTACTCGCATCCAACCCCAGCGTCTTCAACGCTGGGTAAGAAGTGAGCCTCCACCTCCTCTTCTCTGTTCTGGAGTGGTGCCTAGAGAAAAGCCATTGCATTCCTCTCTCTAAACCCACATGTGAAGGGAGAAAGATGAAATCATTTTACTTACTTGTTTGCTTATTTCAGCAAGAATGAAAAAAAAGCTTTGGCTCCAATCAAACACAGAAGTTGAGTTATTCACATGGACCTTAAACAGTGTAGCACTGCTTTCCACATAGCCACATTGCAACCACAAACACCTCTGGGAGTCACCCCCTGTTCTCCCTGGGAGTTTCAGAAGTCCCAGAGGGAAGAAAAAACTAATTGATTTTGGCATTTAGAGGGGACTGGAGTCCCCTCCTGCACCAGTCTTTTCTGTCAGTATTCACAGCCCCCAAGCTGTGCATAACCTCTGCCACACTGTAACGGAGCAAACAAAGCATTTTACAAACCATCCTCCCCTCTCCTAGAGCCAGTGAGGCTGATAAAAGTGCAGCTGCAGAAGGCTTGTTGCTGGGCAGCTGGGATCCAGCAAACACAGATCTGGCACTGCTGCACTTCAGCAGATAATCCTGGGACAGAAAGATACGCCTTCACCCGAATGTTTACTCCTCCTCACTCGTCTCACCTCCCACGCTCCTCCAGCACCTCTACAGCTCTCCTGGCTTCCCTCATCTGCAAGCTCACAGCTCTGGGGGTTTCTGCACTGATTTCCTTTTTCTACTCTCCAGGGACTGAAATTGCTCTCAAAGCTCTCATGTTATTTTTTTTCATCTCACTCTCTCACCACACTCATCCCTCACTGACACACTGCCTGAAGATGTCCCATCCCGGACCATGACCTTGCCAGCAGCCTCCACCGCCTCCTCAGCACACAGCAGTGAAGTGAACATGTTCCTCCCATGTATGAGCAGTTCTCATTGCATTATTGAGTCTCCCTCTCCCCTCTGCCTTCTACAGGGCTCAGGGCACTCTAGGGCAGCTCTGCAGGCCTTCACACTACAATCACACCTCTCCGTGGAAATGGATTTGCCCCTGGACTCCTGGATTTTCTCCCATAGTTCATCCAGTTGGCCTTGTCAAGTTTTTATTAAACATCAGTCTTCACCACATCCCGGTGCATATCTGCCGCTTCTACCCCTTATCTCACTGCTGTTCCTCAGACATGGACCCTTTCGTCTTTCATCTTCTCTTGCCACATGGCTGGGTCAGTGCTCAGAGCTATACCTTCCTTCAGATAAAAGTATCAGATCTTGTGACTCTCTCTCAGGTCAGAGGCTGTTGTATTTGTCTTCCTTCTCAAGCCCCAAACTGCACAGCCTTTCCTCACTGCCTGTGTCCGGCAAGAGCAGGCTCACGACCCTCTGCAGCACAGCAAATAGAAGGTGCAGTCTTTCAACTGGGCTCTCTGCAGTAGCAGCAAACACTCTGGACATTCTCTCCACTAGTTTCAGTACTCCTTGGAACGCTATCCCCATTTTTTGCACATTCCCTGAAACTGTAGCAGTGTTTCACCCATTCCCACACAAGTCTTTGCTGCTAACACTTACTTTCCCAAAGAGGCATATAACAAACTGATCAGGATGTAACTCTGCATGCATGACCTCCGTGTGCTATTTCCCATTGGAGTGGGTGGCTTTGCCTTGGCAGGATGCACTATCAGACAATATCCTGCCTGTGATTTTTCTGTTTTCAGCTGATCACCTTTACGTGCACTGATTTTGTAAAGGCTTCATGCCTTCTTTGTGAAATCACATTTTTACCCAGATTCAGCCACTGCAATTGCAGATATATATAAAAAGCCCTTACCTGCAGCTGTGCTTACAAATATTTCTTTCGTATGTCCAGAAAACTTTATCTCTGATCTGAAAAATCAAGCTATATAAAAGTAGCCATGGAAAAGCAAGGCTTGAGCTGCAGAAACAAAACTGGACTGTAATATTTTACCCCTAATCACACAAATCTGTGTAGCACAAAGCTCTGCAACAAGCCACAATATGCAGAACCTTCATTTATACACTCTAGACATGGATCTTGTTGCAAAAACTAAGCAAGATTTTATAAGTCCATTTCAAGATGATACTTAGTTCTGTTCATACACCCAGATATCATGGCGTACCTAAAATACAATGCCTGCAACCAGTCTCGGATGTGTTTGCATGAAGACACTATTCCTCCTACTGTATATGAATAAGAGTGGAAAGTAGGTAACTGTATTTTTCAAGGACTTTGATGCAAACCTTTGCTGATATTGCTGGCTGAAACAGTAGGCCTGTATACAGAGGCGTGTGATTTTTTTTAGCCGTGTACTTGCTGAAAACTGACAAGAAGAGGTGTAGAGGCACCCACCTTCCACCAATGCCAAACCATTTAGGTAACTTCAGCACAGGCTGATTTGCAATTGTTAGGCACATACATTTTTAGCTCTGTTCAAATTCCTGCTATTCCACCCACTTTCTTCATTAGCATATTAGACGCCCCCATGGCATGCTTTAAAATGGTCTATAAGTCAGGCATGTGTGAGTAAAGGTGGCTCCACTGCTGTAGCTGACAGCAGCTTAAGTCTTCCCTATCAAAATGGTGAAGAGCACTAACGGGAAAGAGACAGCCCCAGGGGAAGGATACCAGCCCCACAGCCTGCCTCAGCTTTGGAGTTATTGCCTGTGGCACGATGGAGAGCAGAGTTCACAGATTGTGCTCTAATTATTCTGATTGCAGCCCCTATAATATCGTTTATGGAAACGTATATATATGTATAAATGTATATATACATATACACATATTTTTCCCACAGGAACAGGACTCTCAGGGCTCAGTCCCACCTCTTGGACTGTGTTTGGGAGACGCGGTAACAAACATAATGGGTAGGCAGACAGATAAGCTTGCCTCCCGGACAGAGGGACATGGATGTCCCTTACTGGGTCCCCCCCCTTTCCCTGCATACAAAAGCCCCACTACTCATGGCCTCCTCCTCTACTATTCCCCTCTGCTCTCTCCTATCTGTTGTCTCATCCTGTTGGAGACTGCTGCACTGTTTTTTCACCAGATCAGTAAAGATTCTCTCCCTGAAGAAACCTATAGGACCTTTTTTCCCACACTCCCGAAAGTAAGGCGGGCAGAGATATACCCTGGGGTCCCTCTTGGTGAGTAGCCCGCTTTCCGCTGCACAATTCTGACTTCAGAAGTGATTTGTGGACCACTCACTACCTCACCACTGGCCTCAAGAACAGTCTTAGGCTAACCGTTTCACAAGGTGGCCAGTATCCCTGCTGTATTTCCTGCACTCTTTTTTTTTTCCTCCCCATTTCCCTGTACCTCCCCTGCCACTCGTTGTAATTGCTGCAGAAATATAATTGCTGCTCTGTGTAATTGCTGCAGAAACAATCTGAGCTGTCATTGACTTACATTGTTCACACATCAGGAGAAACCTGCAGATCAGAGTCACCCCACCTAGCTCCAGAGACCTGCTGCATATGTATTGACATCTGAGGTAGGTATCAAGGCTGCCAATGTAAGCAATGGAGATCAGAAAATAAAGAGTGAAATTTAAGGTATGACACACATGTCCAAAAGTGTGTTACAATTCAAGGATAAAGCAAATAATTCTTTATATAGAATCATAGAATGGTTTGGATTGGAAGAGACCTTAAAGATCATCTAGTTCCAACCCCCCTGCTATGGGCAGGGACATCCCACTAGATCAGGCTGCCCAAGGCCTCATCCAACCTGGCCTTGAACACCTCCAGGGATGGGGCAGCCACAACCTCTCTGGGCAACCTGTGCCAGTGCCTCACCACCCTCATCATGAAGAATTTCTTCTTCATGTCTGTTCTAAATCTTCACCCTTCCAATTTAAAGTTATTCCCCCTCGTCCCATCACTACATACCCTTGTAAAAAGTCCCTCTCCGTAGACAGTATTAATTTAGGATACAAACACAGCTTTGGAGTAAACATCTGAAGTTAGGCAAAAAGATTCCACCTGAGTTCTCCTAAGACAGAAATCATGACTTTCAGATCAGCTCTGTTAAGTGTATTTTCAGTTAAACTGGACTTTCTTTTGCTCACACAAGGCCCAATCCTCTTAACTCTGAAGGTACCTAGCAAGGACAATTACATCTTACAGCACCACAGAGTGGATACTTTCATGGTATAACATAATATCTTTGCAATGAATGGCAGTAAAATTTCATACCTCTGTATCTGCCCCTTTGCCCCAATAGCATAAAACAAACAGGCAAGATGCAAAGGGAGAACCAGCATTCTCCAGGAGACTGAGGTGATGTAAGATCAATGGTGCCTGCTTAGCTATCCAGCACCTTCCAAGAGGAAGATGAACATTTGTCTAGTTGTGCTTCCGTACTCTCGCCATGGAGTGAAGTTGTAGCATGTGTTGTTCTGGATTTTCCGATACTCACACACACATTGTACTCAAGATCAAAGATACGTACCCACCATCACTGCTGGTTGCAAACAAGTTTTGGTTAACTGCTTTGCACAGAGGCCGGATCCCGGTGGAGCATTGCTTCATCCTGGATGTAGTATTTACACTGGAAATTTTGAAAATGTGGAAGAGGCTGAAGTTATGTAGATATTGTTGGTATTTGAGATCATGTTGTTGGTATGTTAGCAAATACTAGCAATTACAGCTACTGAAAAGTATACTTGTCCCAGTATATAATTGAGGAAGAATAGTAATTAAAGGGAAGTTTCACCTCATCACATGCTTTTATCTTTCCAAGAAAAACTCAAATCACTAAGGCCCCAGTTATCTCTTCCAGGAAAGGAAACAGGCATTACTTTCGTTTTTGTACCCTGATTTAAGATGATGCCACTGGCGATGCAGATAAAAGGTATTTAAGAATACACTTCCCAAACCTGGAATTTAGGGCCTTCTCTAGTGAGGTAGGTGAGCTGTCTTTACAGTACTCATCCTTAGGCTTGATGCAGGCTAAGAGCACTTGGAAATGTTCTAGAGGTTTTGCAGCTCTGTGTACCTGCAGGGGTGGGATTCAGCAGCATGACTGGAAACTGGCCCAAGATTAATGTGGGGAGCAATACAGTGTTGGCACACACTTGGAAGAGTTACATTTCATCCCATTCCCATCAGTCATTATTGCCTACTGTTTTACTCAAACTTCTGTATGCCTTTGCTCTGGCAGAGAGTGTTCAAAGCACAAATGAAGAGGATGCTAAATGAGAGGAGAACCAACTAAGGAGCATCACGTCCCTGACTTAGGTTAATGCACACAGACACTGAGCCAATGGGGACCTGAGTTTGTTTTACTCTTGCTCTCTGGTAGATAGGTCCTTCGTATATTTTAGCAGTGCCTGCTGCAAGAGCAGAGTAGTTCTGATGCATTTATCCACTCAGAAACTGCAGATCTAGATAACCCACCAAGACTATGGAGAAGGGAAGCCAGAGGAAGGTCACACTGTGCCTGGAAAACATTCAGCTACTGCCTTACCTCAGGTTTGCAACCCCTTTGTGATGCTAGAATAGAGCAAAAGGAATTAATTAAAGGCTAAAAACCTAACCCAGTATTATTAAATTCAAGAGGATGAGCTATTTTTTAGATATATAAACATTTGGCAGAAATTCTTAACAATCCTCTTTTAAAGGAATTCCTTTATGTAAGCTAGGTTTAAGAAGATATCTTGGCAAAATCTAATAAAATGTAGGCTAGTTTCCTACCAGCTAGTTTCCTATATTGTCTCCTACTTCCATTGAAGCTGTAGTGTCCGAATGGCAGCAGGTCCCAGACTATCTGAAAAAAAAAAAATTCACATCTTTTCCCTACATTGAAATTAGATATCAATGAAACACTATCAGTTCCATAAATTATTTACTTACTACAAACACAATTAACATTGTAAATGAGTTTGACACACTTGAGAGTCTATAAACATTATTGCGCAGTACAGAATTTCTCAATACTTTGGGGAGATAAGGCATGAGAAATAAATCCACTGTGTGTTTTCATATTAGAAAGTCATTATATATAAGTTTAAAGACAAAACCACAAATAAAACAAGAATATTAATCAAATTCTGTAGATCATTTTTAGACTGTACAACAGAATGGTCACTTGAGATGAAAAATTATAAACAGTTTTCTTATCTTCCACACAAACAATTCAGAAAACATGTTGGTTTCTGTGTAACATATTGAATTTGCTAGCATTTTGAGTAATGCAGGCAAGATTTGCAGACACCTGGTCACCAGGCTCTTCTCAGCTGATAAAAGTCTTCAGAAAAAAAATTAGAGAAACCTGGCTAACAGTGGCAGTTGGTCTACAGCAAGGAAAAATTTCAGTAAGATAAATGGAAGGTTTTCCTGTGTTTCAATTGGCATTGGATTAGGGCTCACAAATCTCCCAGTTCTTCAGTACCCTATGATGCTACACTTTAGATGCCGTTCCAAGAGCACAGGCAGAGAAAAGCACTTGGAGACACCACTTGGTTTTGCTGCAGGATAAACACCCACACTCTCCACAGAGCAACACTGCTGTCAAAAGGGTTTGCTACACTCCCACGAAGCTTGGAAACCTGCCGGTTGATGGAGAAAATACTGCCATTTCTAAACCCAACACAATGAGCTGTGGTTGAGCATTAGGAGGAGTGCCTTGGACCTGCAAGAGTTTGGGCTTGTCACACCTCTTGATAAAGACCTGCCGTTGGGCTGCGGCCTTTGTCTAACTGAGCCTTTGGAAACTTTTCAAAATCTTTGAGAAATTGTGAAAAGATGCCTCCGGGTGTTTGCATCACAGACTCTACAGCCAACTACCACACACTTGTCAGGTCTCCAAGCTACAGAGTACCTTAGGAGAGACAGTTCTAAATGACATTATTCACTATCGATACTGTGTTGGAGAGATCTGGGATGAGCAGTAGCACCACTATTGAGAAACAACTACTGGCAAAGATGTGATTTTTGTGGATAAAATCAGGCTACTTCCAAAAAATTAAAATAAGCTCATAAGTCCTGATTAACTCTGCTACAACGAGATGAGGAGGTTACCAGCTGAGCCACATCTTTTAATAGTTTTGTGTTAAGAACAGTAAATTCCAGCATCAGAAGAAGAGGAATAAAGCAATGCACACTACAGCAAAGGCAAGAAAAGAGGCCAAAACTTTCAGGCAGAGAAGTAATGCACAAAGGACCCAGTATTCTCGAAAGACATCAAATAGTCCCCAGAAGACTTCCAGGGACATGAGAAGGGACATAGTGCAGTCAGGTATTGGCTCCTTCCCACAGAGCAGTAGATTTCTTGTAAAGTCTCTTTGCAAAGGCTGTTTATGTGCCTTCAAAAAACGTGGGTTATTTGTTAGGTAGTCCCTCAGAGTTAAATTGTGCAACAGTTTATTTTGTGTGTTTTATCGCAAGATCGTTGACAAGGCACACTGCAACCCTATTACTAAGGGGGAAGTCCCTTTGCAAATTTGCCTATATGTAAATTTTCTGCTCTTCATAGAGCCTTTTAAGCAAAACAAAAAGAAATTCAACAAAATTGTGGCTGTTGTGGAGCATATGAAGCCAAACCCACTACTATTTGTAAATCAGATACCATAAGAACAGTTGAAATACGAGAGCAGTGGCTTATTAAATAAGTTTTAGTATGCTGCAGTATTTTCTAAGTTTTGGGGTTTTTTATATCACTGATTGTTACAGTTTCAGGTTTACGTACATATATAGATCAGTGGATCTCCCTCTTCCACTTAAGAGGATGGGGAGACCGAATTCCCCTTTTATTTACCATTGTGGGACTAAGGAGACATAAGAGTAACTCCCTTGGAGTGGAGTTTCAACAGGAAAAACTGGGAAAAGTAAAAGCTAAATAAAACCACATAAAATATGATTATCTTTAGGAATTAGCTGGCAAGATGAAGGATAAAGCTATAATACAGTTCTTCAATCGGGTTGCTTTTTTAATTGCAAGTAGATTTCATTAGTAGTGGAAATCACAGTATAATAAGGAATTTAAAATCATATTATAATGTTGAAATCACACAGTAATTAAAACTGGACAACATCCTTAGTAAAATCTTGGAAAACAGCCAGAGACAGCCTGTCCACGTTCATTTTAATTAACTCCATGATCCATGGCAACTGATTCCAGCAGGTTTAGGAGAGCATACATTAATTAATTATTTCTAAGTCTATGTAATGAATTTCCATGAGTCCTAGCTCAGAAGTCATTGTTTTAAACAATATGCCAATAACTGGCCTAAAAGCGCGGCGTGGGGAGGAATGGGTTTTCCCATGTCCATTTACAGAATTTCCAGACCTTGTGCCAAGATTTTTCCCTACATTAAAGAAAACTCCATTCTTCTACATCATTTTCTTGCACACAGCTTGACTCTCCCATGCTGTCAAACTCTCTTTGAATTCTTGATACAATCAAAACCAGTTTCCTGCTCTCAGAATTTTAAGACAGTTTTTGTTTACCTTTTTTCTGGGCACAGCAGCTTGTGGGAAGAAAACAGGAGAAGGTGAAGAACCAAGTCTTTGATTTGAACCTGGCTTCTACAAGCTTCATTTGATAGTCGATAATTCTTGTAAAAAAGCTTGTAAAAAAATCTTGGAAAAGAGCTTATAGTCAATTCCTTTCCACAGCACTCAAGATTTTCAGACTATATTACATCTCCCCTCAGCTGATTGCTTTTCCAGGATTTTTTTATTGCTCACTGCAAGTAACTTAAGCACATTTGTACAATTAAGATAAGCAACCTCGTTTCATCTATGAACAAAGACCATAATTATGGTATTTTAATTTCAAGCTTTTACATGTATGAAGTCAGGATTTGATTTTCCAAGACACTCAAAAAGTGCAAAGTGTATCACAGGTCAAAAAGTCCTCTCTTGAATTTGACTGGTACAAATATCGTTGGTCTGGATCAGAACAAAGCTATTAGTTTCCTTGACAATAAGAAAAAAATGTGGCCACTGTGCAAATAAATATCCTCTCATGGACAATTACTAGCAAAATGCTACCAAAAAAAAAGAGAAAAGAACGATTTAAAAATACATAGATACTTATATATTTGTTACGTTGTGTCCCACACAGGTGATATACAGTACAGTACAATACAAAACACATCCCATGATCAGTATTTATACTTCCCCCCCTTTATGCTCAGCACAGGTATAGTCTGAGTGCTTCCAACATCAGACTGCAAACACATTGCTACGGCTGTATTTGAACAGCCCAGTCCACTGCAGCGTGGTACCCAGTTACATCAAATTCCAAGTCTGTTCACTCATTCCTACTTCTGGTCTCAGGCACTATGTTTCCCCAGGTCTCTGGTTTCACTACACCACTGTGATTTTAGGATGATTCTCAAATTGGTTTTAATCTTGAAAGTTTTTAAAAGAACATCTGTTTCATGGGATATATCCTCATGCTGTCACACACTGAGCTAAGCCTAATATTAACATGGGTTTTCCTCAACACCCAGAGCAAAATCACTTAGCAGTAGAAAAGAATTTGAGTATTAAAGCTAATAGGTGCTGTGTCCATTTACATCACTGGAGTATTTGATGTATAACTCTCAAGCTTTAGGAATCTTACTTTACAGTTATAAAACCTCTCTCTCATCTTACAGATTTCAGTTTAAGAAAGTGAGTGACTGCCTCCAGAATAATTACTGTAATACTT